>NW_023501068.1:47500-653250 GCF_014066305.1 Letharia columbiana
AGAATGGTTACACAAACAGGTGGAAGGATTATTATTATCCGATCCCGGACGCGTCTGGTGTGACTACCATGACTACCATATTTGAATGTTTATTTAATCCACCAATAGTAGGCCAAACTTCATTATTTTTACAGCGTTAGAAAGCGCAAAGCGAGCTTTACAATTTGAGGAATTATGAAGTAACTGTATATATCGCAAGCTGAGTACTTCAAAGTGTAAAACTTCTATATACAAATTTTTGATGAGGGAGGCGCGGGAGGGCTATCGGGCTGACTCAGCCGGTCTAACCAAAAAGCGTACAGGACCCGAATTGATGATTGGCTGCATATACAAATTCAAGGTTTCCAAGCTTAGCCCTACCTTATTCTTTTATTATGCTTGATATGCGTTTTTAACCTACACCTACATACAGATATATATATAGAGAGGAGGCGCGCTAAGGTCTAATTAGAAAGGTATATCGAGTATAAAGAATTAATCCATAATAATTGCCTTATAAAAAATAGAGAAAGGCTATATCCTTATAATAAGAAGTATTAAAATACTAAAAAGAAATAAAGATAATATATTAATTAGTAGTATGAATCTCACATTATCTTCTACCGTAATAAAATCTTTCGAATAATAAAATAGCTGTTAGAGTAAGACATCGAACGATTTCAATTCGTTTAAATATATATTGTTTCAAAGTAATGATTTAATATAGAATTGTGAAGAGTATATAATATAGAATTTTGAAGAGCTAAGTCGTATTCTTAATGCTAAGAATCTTATTGCCGCTTAGTTTCTTTATAGTATTCTTCGTATTTATCTATTATAGTTCCTTCTCTTACTTCTTAATATAGTGGGGATAATAGATTAAATTATAGTAATATTCTTCGTTTATTAAGTAATAATTTAATATAAAATTATAAAGAGTATATAACGTGGGATCTTGAAGAGCTAAGCCGTATTCTTAATGCTAAAGACCTTATTACCGCTTAATTTCTTTATAGTATTCTCCGCATTTATCTATTATAGTTTCTTCTCTTACTTTTTCTCTTATAGAGTATTAGATTAAGTGGCTAGCTAAGTAACTAGCTAAGTAACTAGCTAAGTGACTAACTAAGTAGATAATTAATATAATATAAAATCTTAAAGAGCTAAGTCATATTCTTAATAATAATAGTTTTATTATTACTTAGTTTCTCCGTAGTATTCTTCGCATTTATCTATTATAGTTTCTTCTTTTACTTCTTAATATAGTAGAGATAATAGATTAAGTTATAGTAGTATTCTCCGCTTATTAAGTAATAATTTAATATAGAATAATTAAGTTATAGTAATATTCTTCGCTTACTAAGTAATAATTTAATACGAAACTATAGAGAGTATATAATGTGGGATCTTGGAGAGCTAAGTCGTGTTCTTAATGATAATAATCTTATTGCCGCTTGGTTTCTTCGTAGTATTCTTCGTATTTATCTATTATAGTTTCTTCTCTTACTTCTTAATATAGTGGGAATAATAGATTAAGTTATAGTAGTATTCTTCGCTTATTAAGTAATAATTTAATATAAAATTATAGAGAGTATATAACGTTCGGACGCGTTTAGTGTAATTATAATATTTGAATATTAGTTTAACTTATCTATCGCTAGCTTAAGAGAAATATATAGAGAAGAATATATTCGTTTAGACTCTTTTTAAGAGTTTTTTAATGCGTTTATAAGTAGTAGTAGATAGCTATTAAACTCGTTTACGACCTCGATTACTAGTAATAGCGAATTCGTTAAGAGGTAATCTAAGGGCGTTAGTAAGGGGCTCTAATTAGGCGAGGAATATCGAAGACGATTATATTTATATTAATGAAATTAATAGAATTAATAGAATTAATAGAATTAGTAGAATAATAGAAGAATAATAATAAAAGAATAACAAATAGGTGGAAGAATTATTATTCGATTTTGAATATATCTAGTATAACTACCATAACTATTATATTTAAATATTTATTTTATTTACTAATAGTAGATTAAACTTTATTATTTTTATAGCGTTAGAAAGCGTAAACTAAGCTTTATAATTTACGAAATTATAAAGAAATAGTATTTATAGAGAGCTGGTTATTTTAGAGTATAACACTTCTATATATAAATTTTTAATAAGGGAGCTCGGGAGAACTAGCGGGCTAACTTAGTTAGTCTAGCTAAAAGGCGTAATAACCCTAAATTTATAATTGGCTATATATATAAATTTAAGGTTTTCTAGTTTAGCTCTATCTTATTCTATTATATATACTAATATAATAGAATAAGATAGGGCTAAACTAGAAAAACCTTGAATTTATATATACAGCCAATTATAAATTCGAGGTTATTACGCCTTTTAGCTAAACTAACTAAATTAGCCTACTAGCCCTTTCAAGCTTTCTTATTAAAAATTTATATATAGAAGTGTTATACTCTAAAATAACCAGCTTCCTATAAATACTATTTCTTTATAATTTCGTAAATTATAGAGCTTAGTTTACGCTTTCTAACGCTATAAAAATAATAAAGTTTAGTTTACTATTAATAGATAAAATAAATATTTAAATATAATAGTTATAGTAGTTATATCAGACGCGTTCGAGATCGAATAATAATTCTTTCACCTATTTGTTATTCTTTTATTATTATTCTTCTATTATTCTACTAATTCTATTAATTCTATTAATTCTATTAATTCCACTAATATAAATATAATTATCTTTAATACTTCTCGTCTAATTAGAGCCTCTTATTAACGTCTCTAGACTACTTCTTAGCGAATCTATTACTACTAATAATTAAGATCGTAAGCGAGCTTAATAACTATCTACTACTACTTATAAACGCGTTAAAAGACTCTTAAAAAGAGTCTAAATAGATATATTCTCCTTTATATACTTCTCTTAAGTTAGCGATAGATAAGTTAAACTAATATTTAAATATTATAATTATATTAAACGCGTCTAAACGTCATATACTCTCTATAATTTTATATTAAATTATTATTTAGTAAGCGAAGAATACTACTATAATTTAATTTATTATTTTCACTATATTAAGAAGTAAGAGAAGAAACTATAATAGGCAAATGCGGAGAATACTACGGAGAAACTAAGCGGCAATAAGGTTACTATCATTAAAAACACAGCTTAGCTCTCTAAGATCCCACATTATATGCTCTCCACGGTTTCGCATTAAATTATTACTTAGTAAGTGGAGAATACTACTATAACTTAGCCGTTTTATATCAAATTATTACTTAGTAAGCGGAGAATACTACTATAACTTAACCTGTTATCCCCACTACATTAAAGAGTAAAAGAAGAAACTACAATAAGCAAATGCGGAGAACACTACGGAGAAACTAAGCGATAATAAGGCTATCATCATCAAGAATACGGCTTAGCTCTTTAAGATTTTATATTATATTAGTTATTTACTTAATTAATCACTTAGCTAGCTACTCAGCTAACTACTTAGCTAGCTATTTAATCTAATACTCTATAAGAGAAGAAGTAAGAGAAGAAACTATAATAGATAAATGCGAAGAATACTACGGAGAAATTAAGCGGTAATAAGGCTTCTAATACTAAGAATACGGCTTAGCTCTCTAAGATCCCACATTATATGCTCTCTACGGTTTTATATTAAATTATTACTTAATAAATAAAGAATACTACTATAACTTAGTCTATTATCCTCACTATATTAAAAAGTAAGAGGAGGAACTATAATAGATAAATGCGGAGAATACTATAGAGAAATTAAGCGGCAATAAGGCCCCTAGCACTAAGAACACGACTCAGCTCTCCAAAATCCTATATTATATACTCTCCACGGTTCTATATTAAATCATTACTTCGGAATAATATATATTTAAATAAATTGAAATCGTCCGATATCTTACTCTAACAGCTATTTTATTATTCGAAAGATTTCACTACGATAGAAGATAATGTGGGATTCACACTACTAATTAGCATATTATCTTTATTTCTTTCCGATATTTCGATACTTCTTACTATAAGGATATAGCCTTTCTCTGTTTTTTATAGGTAATTATTATAAATTAATCCTTTATACTCGATATACCTTTCTAATTAAGCCTTAGCGCGCCTCTCTTCATATATATATACTTATATATAGGTTAAAAACGTATAGTAAGCGATCAGAGTTCGATTTAACTTAGAAAAATCCAACTTCATGAATTTAATTCATGGGCCTTTACTTATATATACTAATATTATAATATAATATAAAAAAATCTAAAATAGTTATAATAGAATTTTTCGATAATAAAAAGATTTATAATATTAATATAGTAGTAATTTAAAAGCCTTAAAGAAATATTAATATAAATATATTATATTATTCTCTAAAGAATAGATTTAACTTAATTTACTTCTATTATAATAATATATAAATATACTTCTATATTAATAAGAGAATATTATTAAAGTAATAATACTTATTATATTATTTATTAAACCTCTATACTCTTAATATTAAGTTTAAAAATAATAGAATTATATATATATATAATATCTATAATCTTAATAATTAATAAATAGACGAATTTAACGAATTATATAAAACGCTTATAAAGTTTAAAAATAATAAATAGATTATATTAGGCGATTTTAATCTTTATTATATAATATAGAGAGAATTAAATACTTATATCGATAAGAGAGTAGAAGAACTAATATTTATAGCGAAAGAATTTATTATAAAATAAGTATTACTAATAGAAATAATAATATATAAAAAAAACTATTAAATAATAATAGATCTACTATTCGTTATTTTAGTATTAATAATAAATATTATTAATTATAATATTAGAAATAATTTTAAAAGCGAATTTAATTATCTTCTAATTTTTATAAAGTCTAAGCTAATTATAATAAAGTTAATATTAATAATACGCTAAAACTTTAATAAATTAAATATCGAGGTTTTAAGAGAAATACTCGCTAGAGCTATAATATTAAAAGAGTATTTAATTAATTTTTAAGAGAATAGTAAAAATTTTATTAATAATAATATCGATTATTAAGTAATAGCTATTATTAACTCTATTTAAGCGATTATAAAGAAGTTTACTTCGATTATTAAATTTACTAGTCGAAAAGATATAATATATTCTATGAAATATTTCATACTAAGTAATATTATATCGTACTCGAATATAATATAAATAGAGTCGAATACTATTTCATTTTTCTAATATAAGTTCGAGATCTTAGCGAGATATCTTACGGTATAGTATATTTATAATATTATACTATAAAATAATATATATATAAGATATTTCAATTGAAATTTCTATATTTATAGAATAATCCGACTAAGATATATAGAATATATTTATTCTTCTTTATTAAGAGAGAGGGAATATAAAGAGTAATTTAATATAGCTATTTATCTTCTTATTAATAGTAATAATTAGAATAATAATTAGAACTATAAGCGTCTCTATTCTTCTTCTTAAAATTATAATATAAAAGAATATTCTAAATTTTAAATCTTTAAATATTATAAGAATAAAATTCTATAATTATCTCTATTTATATATTTATCTTAACGCGTTAAATAAGCTTAATAAACTTTATATTTATTCTTCTCTCGAATTCTTCATTACTCTTCTATTCTACTCTATTATAATTCTTTTAAATTCCCTAAGTCTATCTTTATCTAATTAAACTTATTAATTATTTATAAATAGATTCGCTTCTTAAGTTATCTTAGATCTCTTCTTTAAGATTAAATCTATTATTATTAACTCTCTCTAATTATAAACTTATTAATTATTTCTTTATATATTATAGAGTATTAATAATATATCTTAATAAATTTATAAATATTAAACTTATCGAAGTACTTTTTATAAGCTTATTATCTTCGCTAATATAATTATTATAAATATTAATTAAGTTTTTATATAAAGTATTATTAGCTCTTTTAGTCTAATTTAATATACTAAGATCTTCTTTAAAATTAAGTCTAGCTTATTTAAGCTTATTTTCTTAATACTTTATATAAAGAATTATTATTAGAATATGAAATATCGCTAATAAATAATACTTCTAAGTACTATAATATCTTTTAATTATTAAGAAATATCGCTTATATATAATAGTCTCCGCGAGAGAATAAAGAATATTATAAGTTATTCGAGTAATTATAGCGTATTTAAATTTTAATTTCTTTTATTACTCTAGAATTAAAAGATTCGCTAGATTATTAAAAAAAGCTTTATAAAGATTAGAAGTAAGATTATAATTAGAATAATAATTAGAAGACTTATTATTTCTTCTATACTACTAAAGCTAATTATATCTATTTTTATTATCTAAATTCTTAATCTTAGATTCTATTATTTAATTAAGCATATTTTTATTTAGCTAATTTATTCGCTTAGCTCTTTATAATTAACTACTTATATTAATATTTTAATAATTTTAAAATATTCTTTTAAGCGCTTTCTAGTAAATCTTTGTTTATAGTTTCTCTCTAATATTAATTTTCTAATTTAATCTCTTTAATTTTATATTATTATAATTTAGATATAAAAGTATAACTTATTTATATAAATAGCTTAAATCTAATTAAGTTTAACTATAATAGATAATTAATTTCTCGTGAGTTATCTTAAGAGTTTTAAGAAGTTCTTTTTTTTAAGAAACTCTCTTTCTTCTTAATTTTTCGAGTTTTTTATTTATATAATTAAATAGATAATTATAGACGTTAAAGATATAGTAAATTATAATCTTCTTTTCTCTATTTATTAATTTTATAAATTTATAAAAAAATCTAATAAGTTAAATTAAATATTAAATCTATTAGAAATTAATTAAAAATTATTTAGACGTCTAGATTATACATCTGCAAATCTGAAAAGTTCCTTTTCATACGATTTCCGTCTGGCTCCGCACTATAAGCACGATTTAGTACGATTTAGTTATTAAGTAGACTTTATCTATATTTAACTCTTTTCACCGATTTAGTAACTATCTTAATTCTTTCCGCCAGTTCTATCAGTTTAGTAACTTAAAAAAAATTTAGTAACTTTAAAAATTTTACGTAATGCACTCTAATATACTCTACTAGTAAGTACTATTCTATATATATATGATATTAATATATATTATCATTAATATACGTATTATTATACGCTATATTAGAGTATTATCTATATAACTAATTTTATTAAATTATCTAATTCCGTAATCAAATTTAAGTTGATATTGATACTCGTCGCTATAGAACCTTATCGTTATAATATCGATTATTAGAACTTTTCTTTTTTCGTATATATTGCTATTAAACTAATAGAACTAACGGAAAAGATTAGAATAGTTATTGAATCGGCGTAATTTTAGCTGATTTTTGAGATAGTTGCTTAAATAGCGTAATTTTAGCTTTAAAGATTTTATAAGTTAGTTGCTCAATCTTCTTAATTTTTAATTTAACAGCCCTAATACGCAAGATCAGCAATTTGAAATTTAGCAGAAATTTTTAAGATTTGCAGATGTAGTTTTTATTTATAATTATTTTTTATTATTTAATCTTAAGTAGATAGTTAATCTATTCTTTAAAAAGTATATAATATTAATATAAAGAAGTAAAGCGTAAATTAATATCTAATAAGTTAAATTTTAGCGAGTCTTAATATTCTAAAAGAGCTTAAAAGGATATCTCTAATAATATTACTTCTCTTTAGAAGATTAATATTTATCTAATATTAAAATATTTTTATCTTAAAGTCGTTTAGCTTATAATATAAAAAAGATCTCTTTACGCTAATCGCTAGCATTAATATATATAGCGATTTTTTGAATTTTAATATAATTAATAATATAATAATTAGAATAATAATAAGAAATATTATATCTTTATTAGAGTTATCGATAGATTAATTATATTTATTTAAACTTAATTCTTATCTTCTTTATTACTTTAGCTTCTCTAAAATTTCTTATTTATTAAAGTAATTCTAATATTATCTAAAAGTTCTTTTAAGATTAATTAAATAATATACGCTATATAGAGAATATATTATAAATAATTTAAGAGACTTAAATTCTCTAATATTAAGTAGAGTTATTTATTATAAAAATAGAAAGATAAGTAATTAAATTGTTGAAGAGTATATTATTATTATTAATATTATTAGTTATAAGTTTAAGTATATAAGATTAAATCTTATATTTTATAAGAATTAGATTAATAATACTTATAAGTTTCTAACTAATATATTTACCTTCGATATATTTAAAGTCTATAAGAATCTTATATTATTACTAGTTAATATTAATAAAAAGATTAAAATTATTATAAATAATTAATAGTTATAAAATAATTAATAATTTAGAGCTAGAGAGACTTTAATATTATCGATTAATAAATTCTTTAATAATTTTATCTCTAGCTCTATAGCTTTTCTTATTAGCTAATTCTTTATAATAAATATTAACTTTAATTATATATTAGAATCGAGATAGTATAAAAATTATAATATCTTAGAATTATTAGTAATTATAAATAGAATATTAGTATTTATAATCTAGCGATAAAATTATTTTAGAAAGTCTTCGCATATAAACTTTTAATCTTCTAATATTATAAGAGAATTTTAATATTATCTTTTCTAGAGTAAATAGTAAATTAAATATTCTATTTATTATTTTATTTATTAATAGTCTATATCGTCTAGCTTAGAAATATATCTAATTTTTATAATTATTAATTAGATTTATTTATTATAAACTACTTAAATTAGATTTCTTAATATATTTCTTAGATTTAATATATATTATTATATCGCTTATTTCGTAATCTATAAATAAGTAAATTAGAATCTTATCGTAGTAATAATAAATAATATATAACTTTCTAAAATTAACAAGCGTATATTCGTTAAATTATATTTATTTCTAGAATTTTCTAATTTCTAAAGCCTTAATAAATAGATTAATAATCGCTATTAAATTTAAACTAATTCTATATAATCTATACTATCTTTATTTACTATTATATCTATTATTTTTTATTATTAATATTAAAAAGAAAGTAAGATTTATTACTATCTT
This sequence comes from Letharia columbiana, assembly GCF_014066305.1. Taxonomy (NCBI): domain Eukaryota; kingdom Fungi; phylum Ascomycota; class Lecanoromycetes; order Lecanorales; family Parmeliaceae; genus Letharia; species Letharia columbiana. The sequence continues at coordinate 56,607 of NW_023501068.1, forward strand.
TATATTAAAATATATTTATTAATATCTTATACTAAGTATCGTTAATTAAGAAAGTTAAGTTTACGCTAAATAAAGATCTAGTTAATATCTTAAGATTAAGATATTTAAAGAGAAATTAAAAGAGATATATAAATAAATAAAATATTAGAAATAAAATAAGATTAATATTTAATATATAAATTCTATCTTCTCGCTATAATAGAAACTTTATTTTAATAACTTATATCGCTTTAATAATTTATACCGCTTTAATAATATATCGCTATATTATTTTTAATATTTTAAATTAAAGATTAACTCTTTCTAATTAGCGTTATAATTAATAATTATATATTTAAGAGTATATAATAACGCTAATATAGAATTAATATTTAATTTTATTAATTTAAAACTCTAATTAGTCTAGCTATTAACGCTTCTCTACTTAATATAATATATACTTTATTTACTTTAATATTAATACTTATTTATTATTATATTATTTTAATTATTAGAATTAAGAGATTATATTTATTTAATTAATATTCTAATCGCTAGCTATATTAATAAGAGATATATATTAATATCTTAAAACTATTAAATTTATTTTATTAGATATTAATATAGAATTAAAATTTAATTTAAATACTTTAATAATTTAATTAGCTAAACTAATTATTATCTAAATCTTCTATATATAAAAATTAAATCTTTTATCGCGCTAAGATTATTTTTAAATATTAATATCTTTCTTATTAATATAACTCTCTTCTTATTTAAGTAATATTATAATATCTTTTACTTAAACGTTAAAATATTAAAATATTATATTCTTCGCTTTTAATTAAATAATATTATCTTTAAATCGATATCTTTAATCTTATAAAAATAATAATTAGTTCGTTATAGACGAAGGCGAAAAAGAAATAATATCTTCTTCTATCTTTATAATAGAAGAAGAGAAAAAAATAAGTAAATTAATTATAAGCTATACGCGAGTCTAATATCTAAGAATAACGAATTAATAAAGTTATAATATTAAAATAAAGAGCTCTTCTTATAACTAATAAATATAAGATTAAATAGAAATTAATTAAATTAATAAGATTATCTTTAATAGATATATCGCGTATATAAAGAATATCGAAATATATGAAATATATATGAAATATAAGAGGGGGCGTATATATATAGCTATAAATATCTAAAGTATATTTAAAATATAGAAAGAAGCGCTTATATATAGCTCTACGATATATATTAATAAAAAAGAAATTAATCCTTTTTTTAATTAGCTTTCTAATTAACGTTTAAACTTAATTTATCTTTAAATAATATTTTATTCTAATAAGATTTTAGTTATATAATATTAGTTAGCTCGATAATAAATATTTAATATTATTCTTTTCTAATTTACTCTCTTCTTTCTTAAAAATTCTTTTTATTATTATAGTATTTATATTATAATATACTTATTTATTATAATACTATCTATATCTAAAGAAAATAAAATTATTTTCTCTATATTCTATAATTAAATTAAATTAATAATATTATTTTTATAAAGTAAGTATATATCTTAATAGCGCTATATCTCTTAATATAATAATTAATTATAATATTAATTATAATTCGTTAATATATAGTATTATTATTTATTAAAGCTATTAACTTAATAATTATAAAAACTTAGAAAATTCTTAATAATTTATTAATTACTAATTTAGACTTATTTAAATTATCGAAGTAAAGTAAAAATAAGACTTCGCGAAGATAAAGATTAGAAGATTATATGCGAAGTTTAAAAAGTATAGCTATAAATAAGAAAAGTGCGTAGTTATATTAATTATATATATCTAAATTAGATAGTAAATTAATTATATACGTTAATTATATTATTACTAATTAGACTTTAAAGTCTATATATTAAAGAAAATTCGTACGATTATAGAGATTAATAAATTTAATTATTTTTTAAATTATATTTATTTAAGTAATAAAGAAGATCTTAATTTATATAACTTCAAAATCGATTAATTCGCTTCGAATTTAACTCTCTATATTATATATACTTTAAGAAGCTATAAAGATAAAATTAGCGAGTAATTTTAATAATATAACTTACTCTTTAATAATTATAAATAAAGAAAATTATTAACTAATATCTAGTGGCTTAATTATATATATTTTATATAAAAAGAATTACTTTATAATTAAAAGATATATAGCTTTTTAGATAATTATAATAAGATATAAGTTTATAAATAATAATATAATATTATTAAAGTCTAGATATAGTTTTTATAAAAAGAAAATATATAATAAATAAAAGAAAAACTATTCTAAGTTAAGAATAAGATATTCTAATTATTATTCTACTTATTACGCTTAATTAATAATATTTAACTATTATACTTAATCTAATAACTTTATATATTTTATATTTATAGAATAAAACTTCTTAAATCGATTTAAATATAGATATATATTTATAAAAATACTACTACTCTAATAAAAGAGACTTTTTATTCTAGAATCTATATTAAATTAAAGATTATATCTCTATATTTAATAGCTTTAATTTCTATAGTTATTATTAATATCGCGATTAAATTTATATAATAATAATATATCTTTTTTATTAGCGGGTATCTCTATATTTAATAGCTTTAATTTCTATAGTTATTATTAATATCGCGATTAAATTTATATAGTAATAATACGTCTTTCTTATTAGCGAGTATCTCTATATTCGATAGCTTTAATTCTTATAGTTATTATTAATATCGCGACTAAATTTATATAGTAATAATACGTCTTTCTTATTAGCGAGTATTTCTATATTCGATAGCTTTAATTTCTATAGTTATTATTAATATCGCGATTAAATTTATATAGTAATAGTATATCTTTTTTATTAGCGAGTATCTCTATATTTAATAACTTTAATTTCTATAATTACTATTAATATCGCGATTAAATTTATATAATAATAATATGTCTTTCTTATTAGCGATATTTTTTTTTTACTTTTTTTTTGTTTTTTAATTTATTTTTTTCGATTAAATTCTTATTTTTTTTCTTATTAATAAGTATATTAATAATCGTAAATAGTTAAAATATAATAGAAAATAGTAGATAACTCTTAGTAATATTCGATTCTTAAATCTATAGCTTCTTTATCTTATTTAGAAGTAAAGATATTTATATCTAGAATTTAAAGTAAGTAAATTCTAATATATAGTTAATAAATATCTAGATATAAATCTTCTAGTACTTCTCGCTAAGCGTTTAACGCTTAAAAGAAGAATATTAATCTTTAATTACGCTTATATAAATCTTTTAAAAAAAAGCTATATATTAATAGAAAGTCTTAATTTATATTAATTTTAATTATAAAGATAATTATAATTATAATTTTAAATATAATTAGATATATAAGTTATAAGACTTATTACTAGCTAGTAAATAAAAGATTAAATTCTATTAATTATTCTATTTAATATCTTATTTATTATAAAAATATAGAGTTATCTTTTAAAAGCGAAACTTTAAAGATAATAGTTAAATAATATAATATATATATAATATAAAATCTTACGAACTACGCGCTAAAAGGGAAGCTTTAAAATTATAAAATTAATTAAAATTTAATAGCGATAAATCTCGCGTAAAGCTTAAGTTATAGCTCGCGTTAATAATATATAATAAAAATAATAATAGCTAGAAGAATATATTATCTAGTTTTTATTAATACTTTAATATTATTAAAATAAAGGCGATATCTATTAAAGCGATAACGATATCTATTAAAGTAACGGCGATATCTATTAAAATAGCGGCGATATCTAATAAACGCTTTATTATAACGCTTTTAAATAGATTATTATCTCGCGTAATCTAAAATAATATTAGCTTTTTTCGAGAAGCTATTAATAATAAATTAAATATATATAAATTAAGCTCTTTACGCGATCTATCTATATATTAACTTAAAGTTATTAATAAATAAAAGAATAAATATATAACTTAATATCTATATTATACTTTAAATATTATTATAATAATATTAGATTATTTAAATAGAAGTTTAAGATATAAAGAAGATAGTCTTATAAGAAGAAGAGTTAATATAAAAAAGAAAGTCTTAGAGAAAAGAGAAAGCTTAGATATCTATCGCGTATACTAAATATTTAGATTACTTTAAATTATTTAGCTTATTTTAAATATTAATAAATAATACGCTTTTCTCTTTAATTTTAAAGATTTAAATTTAAGCGAATTATATTTATTAAGCGCTATTATCTAATATAATCTTATCTACTTTTATAATATTTATAATTATTATTATAATTTATATAGATTAAAAGATAAGATATCTAAAAGAGCGAATTAATAAATAATTATCTTTATCTAATTTAATTAAAATAAAACTATTATAACTTATTAAAATTTTCGCGTATTTTATTTTTATTTTCTTTTCTTTATATAAATAATTATTCTTTTAATTTAAAAACTATAATTAAAATAGTATATAATATATATTCTCTATATTTCTAACTTCGATACTTATTAGAATTAATATACTTTTTAATAAAATAAGTATTAATTAAAATTAAGTATAGTTTAATATTTATAGATATTTATATAAACTCTTTAATTTCTTTATATATATCTATTAATTTATCTTTTTATAGCGATTAAAGTAGAAGATATTAAGTTTAATAATTTATTATAATAAATATTAAATATTAATAATAATAATAATATTAAAAAGTCTTAATATAGATTAATTAAGATAGCGATTAGATCTTTAACTAAAATAAAAAATAAAGAATAAGTTTAATAAAAATAAAAATATTAAGAGATCGCGATAGCGAATAAATATATTTATATTTAAGAAGAAACTAATTAAAGAAAGTAAAGAAAGTTAATATATTAGTTATTAATTACGCTATAGTCTATAATAAGTATAAAGCTAGATATATTAATATATCGTAATTAAAATAGAAGTAAACTTTTAAGAAAATTAGATAAAATATAATAGATAAATAATAAATAGCTTTCTAATTCTAATTATTATTCTAGTAAACTTATATTTTAATAATATTATATAAAAAAAATACGCGAGCGTAATTTAGAGAAAGTCTAGAGTTTCGCTTATTTATCGCGCGAATTATTATATATATAAATAAAGATAAAAGCTCGAATTAGAAGAAAATAAATAATATCGAAGTTAAATAAAATATAAGTATTAAGAATAATTTTATTATACGCGCTAATAATTAAGTAAACTTTATCTTTTAAACTATTTAAAAGCGCGATATAGAATTTAATAATAAGCTTTATTATAGTTTAAATATAATAGTATTAACGCGTTAGCTAATAAGTATTAAGCTATTATAAAAATCTTAAAATATTAAATATAATTATATTTAAAAGATAAAATTATAAATCTTTATTAATATATAATTAATCTAATATATAATAATAAAAAGTTTATTATAAAAGCTACGCTATCTAAATTAAACTTTAATCTTAATTATTACTCTTACTATTATATAAGTAATATAAAGCTATCTCTTATTTAAGTATATCTAATTCTTAATTCTAATTATTATTATAGATATTATTAATTTATTCTAGAATTATTAAATATACTTTTATATACTTTCTATATCTTATCTTTTTTTAATTAAATAGCGATTAAACTCTAAATTAAAATAAATACTTAGAAGAGAAAAGTTTATAAGTACTTAATTATATAATTTTATTTCTTTTATACTTTTTATAATTACTTAAATAATTAATAATATATAATTATATCTTATAGTTATATATATAATAATTAATTAATAAATTAACTAAATTATATAAAGATAAATTTATTTTTATCTTTAATTTAAACGACTTAGCTAAGATAATTATAAGATTTAAATTCTTTTTCTATAATATAACTCGCTTTTTATATATTATATAAAGATAAATATTTATTTAAATAGAAGATTATTAGAGCTAATTATAAAGCGTAATAATAAAAGATTTACTCTTAAACTAACAAATTAGAAAGACTTCTATTATCTTATATAATACTTTAAAAATAAATCTTTAAATATAATAGCGCTTTAATAGATTTTAATTAAGTATAATCTAATAAATTAGACACTAAAAGAGAAGCTTTAAAATTATAAGATTAATTAATTTTTAATAATAATAAATCTCGCGTAAAGCTCGAGCTATAGCTCGCGTTAGTTATATATAATAAATATAATAATAATTAAAAGAATATATTATCTAATTTTTATTAACGCTTTAATATTATTAAAGTAAAGGCGATATCTATTAAAGTAAAGATAATATCTATTAAAGTAATAGCGATAGCGATTAAAGCGATAATAATATCTAATAAAGACTTTATTTTAACGCTATATCTAGTACTCTAGAATAGTATTAGCTTTTTTTAAAGAGCTATTAATAATAGATTAAGCGTATATAAATTAAGCTCTTTACGCGATCTATCTATATATTAACTTAAAGTTATTAAAAGATAAAAGAATAAATATATAACTTAATAACTATATTATACTTTTAATATAATTATAATAATATTAGATTATTTAAATAGAAGTCTAATATATAAAGAAGATAGTCTAATAATAAGAAGAGTTAATATAAAAAAGAAAGTTTTAGAGAGAAAGAAGAAGGGAAGAAAAGCTTAGATATCTATCGCGTATATTAAATTTTTAGATTACTTTATATTATCTAGCTTAAATTAAATATTAATAAAACGCTTTCTCTTTAATTTTAAAGATTTAAATTTAAGCGAATTATATTTATTAAGCGTTATTATCTAATATAATCTTAGCTACTTTTATAATAATTATAATTATTATTATAATTTATATAGATTAAAAGATAAAAGATTTAAAAGAGCGAGTTAGTAAGTAATTATTTTTATCTAATTTAGCTAATATTAAACTACTATAACTTATTAAAATTTTTATATATTTTATTCTTACTTTCTTATCTTTAAGTCTTACTATCTTTATAGAAATAATTATTCTTTAAATTAAACTCTATAATAATATACTTATAATAGCGTATAATATATATTCTCTTTATTTCTAATATCGATACTTATTAGAATTAACGCACTTTTTAATAAAACAAGCTTTAATTAAAATTAAGAATAGCTTAATATTTATAGATATTTATATAAGCCCTTTAATTCTTTTATATATATTCTACTAATTTATCTTTTTATAATAATTAAAGTAGAAGAGATTAAGTCTAATAATTTATTATAATAAATATTAAATATTAATAATAATAGCGATATTAAAGAGTCTTAATATAAGATTAATTAGATAATAATTAAACTCTTAATTAAAATAAAAAATAAAGAATAAGTTTAATTAAAATAAAAATATTAAGAGATCGCGATAGCGAATAAATATATTTATATTTAAGAAGAAGCTAATTAAAAAAGTAAAGAAAGTTAATATCTTAACTATTAATTACGCTATAATTATTAAAAAGTATAAAATTAAATATATTAATATATTATTATTATAATAGAAGTAAGCTTTTAAGTAAATTAGATAAGATATAATAAATAAGTAATAAATAATTTCTAGTTCTAATTATTATTCTAGTAGACTTATATTTTAATAATATTATATAAAAAAAATACGCGAGCGTAATTACGAAGAAGTCTAAAGTTTCGCTTATTACGCGTAAATTATTATATATATAAATAAAGATAAAAGCTCAAATTAAAAGAAAATAAATAATATCGAAGTTAAATAAGATATAAGTATTAAGAATAATTTTATTATACGCGCTAATAATTAAGTAAATCTTATTTTTTAAGCTATTTAAGAGTATAATATAGAATTTAATAATAAGCGCTATTATAGTTTAGATATAATAATATTAACACGCTAATTAATAAGTATTAAGCTATTATAAAAATCTTAAAATATTAAATATAATTATATCTAAAAGATAAAATTATAAATCTTTATTTATATATAATTAATCTAACATATAATAATAAAAAGTTTATTATAAAAGCTACGCTATCTAAGTTAATATTTTAATCTTAATTATTATTATCGCTATTATATAAGTAATATAAAGCTATCTCTTATTTAAGTATATCTAATTCTTAATTCTAATTATTATTATAGATATTATTAATTTATTCTAGAATTATTAAATATACTTTTATATACTTTCTATATCTAATCTTTTTTTTATATATCGCGAGAAGATAGCTTAAAGAAATATAGCTTATTATATTAAGCTATAATACTTTTAAGAGAATATTAAGAAATATATTAATTTTTCTAAATTAACGATTTAATAAAAAGGCTATAATTATAATATATATAATTTTATATTAAATAGCGATATCGAAAATATATAATAGATATATAAAATTATCGTCGACGACTTTAATTATAAAGTATCGGCGGATTTCGCGTAACTAATATTAGAGAAAGATAAGCTTTTCTTATTATTAGTAGATATAGCTCGCTTTCTTTTATATATATAAAGTAATAAAATATAATTATATTTAATTTTATATCTTATTAATTTAGCGTAATTATTAATTAGAATAATAATTAGAATAGCTACTTCTAAATATAGAAATCTTAATCGAGATATTTTATATATATATTATATTATAATATAATTTTATAGATATATTATATCGTAATATATATCGCTAAGATTTTATATTATATTAGATATAGAGATTCTATAAATCTTAATAACTCTATATTATATTAGAGTATAATATAATAGATTAATATTTTATATTATATTATATCTTTCTTCGACTATTTAATAAAGATAAATAAGAATATAACGAATTAAGCTCGAAGGTAGATCTTTTTATAAGAATATTTTTTTTATTATTAATATAGACGAAGTTAGATAATATTAGCGTTAATATAATATATTTATAAGTCTATTTAATAAGTATAATTATTATAAATAAAATAAGAAAGGTTATAATATAAGTATTATTAAAGAGAGTCTCGAGAGAAAACGCGATCCTTAATCTAATTCTTAAGAAGATTCTAAAATTATTACTCTCTTATCTATATAGAATATTTAATATATATATAACGAATAATTACTATTTAGAGTACTTTAGAATATTAATAATAATTATTCTTTCGAAGTTAAGTAAGAATTATTTAATTTCTAAAGAATATCGACTAATAGCTCTACTTAATACTATAAAAAAGATAATAAAGTTTATTCTTACTAGAAGAATAGTATATTTTATAAAGATATATAAACTTTTATTAGTTATATATATAAGAGATTATAGATTATAATTATATAAATATAGTATTTATTATCTTTTAGAAAGAATATATTAGATTTAAAACTCTAATAAAGTAGCTATAATATTATTACTAGACGTTTTAGATATATATAATAAAGTCTCTTATTCTCGATTACTCTATAATCTTTAAAAGTAAAAAATTAATATAAAAGTAGTTAATTAAGTAGAATCGTTTTTATTTAATAGAATAATAGTATTAAAAATAAGTAAATATTTTATATTAAAGATTTCTATAGTAATTAAAATTTCTTAAGAATCATCGCTATCGCTTATACTTTATTTCTTTTATAATTTAGATCTTATTAATAAATATAATAATTATATTAATTTAGAAATAATAGTTATTAACTTTATAGACGATATAAGCCTTCTAATAGTAGAAGACTCTATTAAGAAAAACTATAATACTCTTTATAAAATCTACGACGAAGTTTATATAAAGTAAGTATTATAATATAAATTAAAGTTTAATTTTAATAAATATTAACTACTATATTTTAGTAGAAAATAGAGATTTAGCTTAGACTATTCTTTATAATTTAATAAGAGATAATATATTAAGGCGAGACGCTTTATTCGCTATTTAGAAGTCGAAATTAACTTTAAACTTCTATAAAATTACTATAATAAGAAGATTCGATCTAAGACTATTAAAAATATCGATATATTAATAAGAATTATTAAATTAATATAAGATAATAATTATAAGAGTATAAGATAGCTCTATTAAGCGATAATTATTTTATAAATAATATATTACTACTTAGTATAATACTAGCTCGAAAATACTATTAATTATAATAAAACTTATCTCTTATTATTATAAAGAATTTAATCTTAGATAGAGAGAAAGATAATTAAAGTATTTAAAGCTATATTTATTCTAATACTTAATATAAAAGCGTATTTTTTATTAGTTAAATAATAGCTAGATAAGATTATCTTAGAAGCTATTTTATAAATCGCTATTAGTCTAATATATAGCGAGATTATTAAGTTATAATTCGAGCGATAGAAATTTAAAAGAAAATCTAAGAAGAATAGAAAATTGAGTTTATTAAAATAATATATTAATAGATTCGAAGAACGATATAATAATATTAATAAGATTAAGAAACTACGCTCTTTTAGCGCCGCTCTTAATTGAAAATCTTTTAAAATAATAATTTATAAGATTAAGAAAGTCGCTAAAGAATTAATTAAAAGATTAATTAATAAGAGTTATATAATAATATATATAAATAATAATAGAATTAATAAAAAGATAAGAGCTTTAGCTATATTATTAAATATTAATTCTACTTTTAATATCTATTTAAACTTAAGCGATTAATATATAATATATTTAATAAAGTTATATAGTATTCTTTAAGCTTTAACTATAATAGTTATATATTAAATAAAATTATAACTTAATAGAGTTATAGTAAATATAAATAATTAAATATTAATTTAAACTATCGAAGACTTAGATAAATATTTAAGATAGATTTATATAATATAAATAATATAGATTATTAATTCGCTAAGATATCTCGAAGTAGTAATAAAATTATACTAGATCTCGATATATATTAATATCGATAATAATAAATAGACGAATAGAAAGATGAAGAAGATTATTAATTAGCGAGAGTAAGTGATTTATAATAAAAGAGTAAAGGTAAATATTAATAAAATAGTTTAATTATTAATTATATAGATAAGAATAATATCGATAATTAAGATAGTTATTAGAGATTACGCGATAAAATAATAAATTATTAAATAGATTAATAAGAAGTAAGACGATATTCTTAAAAGAATTTAATTAATATTATCGAAATAAATATAACTTCTATATTCGAGAGTTAAGCGCATTAAGACGTTATTAATAATATAAATAAAAATCGAGAAAATAGATCTTAAGATCTTTCTTTATAATCGATGAGTATTAAATATAGAGAATAAAGAATATAAGTGTAGAGCGAAGTAGACGGCTCGATATATTCTTTATAAATATAGATTATTTAGTAAGAAGCGAGGAATATAGTAAGTCGAAAAGAGAAGAAAGGTGAAAAGAGAGAGTTATTACTTATAAGAATATACTAATAAAACTACGCTATATCTCTATAGTAACGAACTTTATAAGAAATATAAGATTTATTAGATAATATTAAGCTCTTAATAAGAATTAATAATAAAGATTTACTAGAGTAAGCGATTAAAAAGAAGAATACGATTAAGACGAGAGAGCCTTAGCGATATAGAATATATTTCTTCTTAAGAATTAAGTATAATAAAATATAGAATTATAATAGTAACTTATATAGTCTTATTTATTTAAGATCATATAATTGACTGAAAGAATTAGATAGATTATATAACTCGTATAGTCAGTTACTAGGGTAAGACTTCAGGGTAGTATGATGTAATCAATCAATCAATCAATCAATCCCAGCACTGTCGTTCATCATATCAAGGCTCCGGAGAGCGCTGGAAACATAACGGGAGGCCTGTTTACAGCACCGAATTATTTGATTTCATCTAGAACACCCTCGCTTGATGGCTATGTACACCGCTGGCTCCTAATGCCTCGGCCACGGTTGGAAAGTAACCGTGCCAAAATTGAGCCTGTACATACTCTCATTTCGTCCCAGCGACCTTCTCGTAATCCGGTCCAAACTCGTGATACCACCTGTCCACTACTTTTTGGCTCGGCCCTGCCCCAATGGTTTCCTTATCCGCCTTCCAGTCCTTGGTGATGAAGTCCATGAACTCATCAACGCTCAGCGCCGAGGGGTTCTTCTCCTTCTTATTGTCATCTGGATCCGACCTCTCTCTGTGTAAGTCCGTCGCTACAGTTGGTGGTACGATCTCCACCACCCTAACTTTGGTGTCCTTAAGCTGTGTCCGCAGGTTCATGCTCCAAAAGTGGACCCATGCCTTTGTGCCATTGTAGACAGGATTGACGATGCTAGTCGGAATGTAACCAAGGACACTGGAGACGTTGACAATCAAGGCACCGTTAGGCTTCGATTTGAAGTGATCAAGGAGACCAATGGCCAAGTGCATGGGCCCTCTGATGTTGATGTCAATTTCTTGGTCGGCTTTTTGCAGATCGAAGTTGTTGACCTCTAGAGGTCTTTGAACTCCGGCGTTGTTGATTAGGCAGTCGACTTCGGGGTGGTCTTGCACGACTTGCTTTATGAAAGTAGGGATCGCGGAGATATTCCCGGTGTCAAGGGTGTAGTATGGCGTGGAATGGCCCATCTCCTTGGCTGCGGTTTGAAGCTTCGACTCTGTTCGACCCACAATTATGACCTTCTTGCCTTGGGATATCAACCATTCTGAAATTGCTCGTCCGAGACCGTTGCCTCCGCCTGTCACGATTGCGCACTTGAATTCGAGGTTTTGAGGTGCCATTGTGGAGATCCGTTCTGGAATTACTAAGGGAACGATAAAAGTATTGAATGCGAAAGATTCTTGTACTCGTAGAGTCTGTAAGGTAGCTTGAGAAGTAAAGTGACGTCGGTTTTGGTGACGTATCCCCCATCCGAGACAACCGAATGAGAAAGCTAGAATTTGAAGGCTCATGCTTCTTCATGTCATGATGCCGGATGAGGACCTCAGAGCTCTTGCTTGGCATCCATCACTCGCAAAGACATGTCAATTGCAAGGGAAGGAAGAAATATATCTACGAGCGCAAGGAGACACGCCGAAGGGTAGATCCGCCCAAGGCAAACACTGCTCTGTCTAAGTGAAATTGAATAACAGAAAAACACCAACCGTGCTCACAAATAACAAATCTCGATCATTATCACTTACCGTATCATCGAGTGGCAAGCAACAACAACACTGGAGACTGGCAAGGTGACCACCTCGTCACCTCTCTTTCGCCGTTCTCTCTACGGGCCGAGCCGCTGTAGGCGCACTGGCTTCTAAAGTAGAGTGGCTAGGCTCTACACCGGCTATGTCATAAAAGCGCTTCATCAAAAGGTCGGATTCCGATGCCCCTCTTTGTACTGGGGCCAGCCCATGGATACTTGTTCTAGATCATTTCGAGCGAATAGTCTTTTGAACATGATAGGAGCATGTCTCCGGATCGGGAGCTGGTAGCTTTTCAGCTTCTCGAGCTCCTGTTGCACCACGGGCAGATCCGAACGCGGTTCAGCAAACGAAGAGAAACCTTCTGGTGATGAGCTGCTGCGAAAGCCGTCGAGGAGGATCCAAGAGGCTGTCGCAGGTCCAACCGATATCCGACGCGTCAACATTAGCGTCCTTGATGAAGCCGCATCTCAGCTGACGAACAGTATAGAGACGAGAGGAGGGAGGGACTGATTTCGAAGGCCGAGGTAGCTCTGCGGGTCGGTGTCGGCAGAATCTCAGGCACAAAGTCAAGTCTCCGCATCTTCGTCAATGATACTTTCGTGCCTCTTTTCGACTCGATCCTGGTCTAGTTTCGAGATCTCGACTCTCAAGGGTCCTGGCTTTTTTGCTGCCTCGCCAGATCTCAGGTGTAGACCATCTCACCTCTTTCAGAATGATCATCATGTCCTCTCAAGTCTCAACACTGCCGATCTGTAGAAAGGATACGCAAACAGCGTCATAACGAGTCCTACAGAACCTAGCACGCCACGACGTGCGTAGTGGTGGGTCAAGGCCTCCAGGTTGGAGACCTTGTAAATTTTCGGTCTAGAGGCGGGCACTTCGGGTTGCACGGGTGATACACTCGAGCCTTCATATTCTTGATGGATTGATGCGCCGTACAGAATGGGTAGGCATCCAAATAGGGTCTTTCGACCGAAAAGTCAACGGTGTGCTCGTTTCTTAGAGAACGGCTTACAGGTATTTGAAGGAAACCAATTGCTGAGGCAGGATCCAGAAGTCTCTAGACCTCTTGTGATTGTGCACACGGGTTGAAGTGGGGAACCTACGCTGATAAGGTAAGGTACAAGTAGTACTATAACCTTTTCTACTCAAGACTCTTTTAGAGGGATATGCAGTATACCGTAACGAGGTTGCGATATGATAGGGATCTCTGTACGAAATGATTGCTGAGACTAGTTCAATTGGACTAGGACGACCATCTTGATAAGATCATGAATGCGTACTCACAAAGGTCTGCGAGATGTTTCAACGTACCACAGGTATCCCATGGTGCACTCATATCCTCTACCTACCTCTCGTTTCTTCCAATTCAGTCCCGTGTGGCCCAGCTCGGCACATCGAGTGGCGTCATGACACGTGCGCGAGATCGGCCAACTATTCGAATCTTTTGTGGCTGTGTATCTGATCTGCATCTGATCGTGGTTGCATCTCCTGTCGGTGACTGTGAGAGCTCTGCCGGAATGATGAACAAGATGATTGAATTTTTGGTGAAATTGTACACCGACAAACCGCTATGCAACCGCGAGCATTGGACACAAGCATACTATCGTACATAATCCCTGCATATGCACCGTGCGCTATTACCTTTGCTTAGCCTTCTTTTCTGCTCGTCTTTGCAACCTTTCTTTCTTCTCTTGCTCCCTAGTCTCTTGCTCCTGTTGTCTCTCGAACTTTGCCTGCGCGTTCTGTCGCTTCATCTCAGCCTCCTGCGCGATTTCCCGTTGCCTCCTGTCCTCATAGGTATTTGCATGCTTCTTCTCTCCAGCTGTTAGCCTACTCGTCGGAGCTTGCTGTCGAGATGTGGGCGAAAATTTCTCTCCCGTTTTCATGATATCTGACACTGTACCCTTGATATTTTCAAAGATTCCTTTCGATGGAGTACTCGATGGTGCTTGATATCGAGGATACGCCTGGATCTGCGGTTTTGGTGCATTTGGCTTTGGTAATGGTTGCATGCCAACGAGATCCCGAAACCAAGCATTCTTGAACACCGCTGCTTGTACGGAGGATATTAAGGCACCGATGAAAAAGGTTAATTGCAAATTACCAGGCCAGAACATCATAAAGAGTCCGCTCATTGGAGGGACCACGTAGAGAAACGCCTTCTGCGTCTGTTTACTGATGAGCTCGCTGTTACCAGTCTCTCCTCCACTCTAAAACCGCATTAGCTAATGCGTCTGTCATCAATCAAACACATGGCTGAGTACCTTGAACGTAAAGTAGTATGCCGCAGCCGTGCCAATGGGTAGAATGAAGTAAGGATCCGATTGGGTCAGATCAGATATCCACAGCAATCCTCCAGTGTCAAGACCAGGTACCGGTAGAGATACCATGCCTCTCATGAGCCGAAAGGTACCAAATCCAAGGGGTATTTGCAAGAAAGGCACGAACGACTTCCACACATTTATGCCAGCGCTTTTGTACAAAGCACTACGTTCGGACCAAGCCTCCCGCAAAGCCTTCTGGTCTCTGTTGGCCTTCGCGGCCTTAACGCGCGCATTGATGGGGTCTTCTAAATGCTTGATGTGTTGACGTCGGGCGCTGGTGTCAGAAGCATCCATGAAAAACTTGAAGAGCGCAGCTCGGATGATCAATATTGATATACCGATGGACGCCCACCAAGGTGTACCAAGGTAGACATGCACATGTTCCAACAGGTATTCCACGAAAGCTGTTGGACCCCAACCATAATCAAGACCCATCTCCTTCAGGAAACCGAGGTGTTCGTAGACAGGTGAAGGTATAGAAGAGGTTATCTCATCAAACGAGGTTGGTACGAACTCCTCTCCCGCTGGAACGGAGGTTTGAGGAGGAGGAACATAGTCGGACTGAACCTCGGCGATAGGCGGAGTTGGGGTCGTCGAGGCGAACCGTGGCGCGAAATCACGGTTGAGGCGCTGAGAAGGCCATTGTCGCAATTGCCATGGCTTCGGCGGCCATGTCGAAGTATTTGTAGCAAGTTCATGTCTCAAGCTGGCTCCAGCAAAAGCGGAATAAGACTACGGGAGACGGTCAGTAGATGTCCAATAGAAGCGCGGAAAGCTTTAGGATGCGGTACTTTTTGACCATGTCGAGGGGACCTTGCCAAGGCTACACTGCTACTTGCAATGCGGTGGCCAGACCTGTGCAGACAGCGAGCTTGTATCATGCTTAGCTTGGAGGTGTAAGGATATTCGCGAGGAACTCGAATCACAGAATGTCTCCATGAATACTGATGAGGAAGGTCTGCCGAGACTTACCCAGGGATTCACCAGCAAACAACGCCAAAGATCAACCATGCACACTTCGATTGATAGTTCTCTTCAAGCTCCACAACTTGACAGCTCCTCTAGTCGCGAGGCACTGTGTTGGGCGTTGCCAACTACACTAAATTCCTGGGATTCTGGCGGGTTCATCAGTGACTCTGTGTTTGCTTCTCCATCGCTTGCTCCTTCAGGAAGCTTTCATTTTTTATCCGACCATGATATTAGATCACCAAGCAGAATAAATTTGTGTAAATACGCTTGCAGTTCAAATAGCCACGTTGTGATAAAGGAAGGCAATACAACTTTCATCTTGTTAGCAAGCATCCGAATTGCAAACTCCCTTTGCATTGTCACTTGGGTTGGTCAGAGGTATTGCTGCCTTCTGTTGGCAATCATGGCGCGCTTGTTCACAGTCAAGGACAAGCATCATAGGTACTCATCACCGGCACCATGCCAAGATGCCCCTGGTATCTATCATCTCCATTCACCAGCTCATGTTTTTAATAATTTCAGGATACAGCCGGAATTTCGTTCTTCTCATTACGCTAGGCCTTCCACTCCGATGTATCAATGCCGCAGCCGTGGCATTGCAGGGGGGATGTATAGAGTCTTCCACAAGAAGTGAATATGATTGCGGTGGCCAGCACTATAGATAACTGTTACCCAACAGTATCCCATCTTTGTGAATAATTGCGTCATTCTTGTCTAACAAAGTAGTGGTTTCAACGCAGCGTCTCTATATAAAGTCCTAGGTAACTTGACAAGGCTCTCTAAGTATAAGAACCGGAATAAGACATGCACGCATATGCCAGTCACCACAGATCCTCACGCCTCTACTCGAACCGAAATCAAACACAAAGCTTACAATTATTAGCATTGTGATCAGACTTCACGACATAATTCTCTGCCAATTCAGCCCAGCAGCTTCTCACATTTTGAAGAACACTACGCTTCTATTACACTACCAATGGCTGAAACATCAATGAATTGGGTTGGAGTTGACTGGGTGGCAGCATCTGATCGAGAGCTAGAACTTAGGAACGGCGAAGCCCGACAGCGATGGTGGAAAAACTAGTACCAACGCCCATGGCTCGTGATAAGTGTCCACATGCAAACCTTGGCGAATAAGCCGTACCTCGCTACACGACAGCCTCTCACGTGGTTTGCTGAAGTGAATGGCTCAGTTTCCAAGGTGAAGTGGCTCCGCCAATTGCCGCGGACTATAGAACCCCTGGGAGAGAGAATGTGTACTTTCTTTACCCAATACTACTTTCCAACCCATCTGTTTCTCACTGTGGAGGTATGCCTATTTGAGTTCCAATCGGATAGCCATGCATCCCCCTCAATATGGAAGCTGCTCGTACTCATCATCCTCTTCAAGCAGTAAACCCACCTTTTGTACGACAGTTGGCTATCGACGTGATCAAGTCTATCAGCACAGATGTCAACGACCGGAATAGCACAAATGGCTGTATCTCTCGAGGAAAATTCCTGAGCTTCGCGTGCCACATCATCCTGAAGTTACCTCCACATTCGAAGACACCGATGCAACTAATGAGAGACAGTTCAAGACGAGTGCAAAAGTGTATTCTTGAATCGAGCGCCTGCACACTGAATGATGGAATACGTATGGAAGCAGTCTCAAGTAGAGAGATTGGTAGCCCCTCTAAATGGGCTTGGTATGTAACATTTGTGGATCGCATGGCTTCTACAAGTAGCTGCTTTACCGGTCCAACGCCAAGTAATGCCTTTTCGAATCCTAAGAGAGCCTGAGCGCCGTATGTGCAGCCAATTTTCGTCTATAAGAAGTGGTGGTTGGCTCCCATTCACCACTTGTATCGGCTTCACTCTAGAGATGTCATGTCGTTCAACTCCTGCTCCCGCCGTATTCTCTCCGATGGATCATCTCGAATCTCAATTCCCGGTCCTACTGATCTCGAGTTCCGTCCGCTGGGGAATATCTAATGCAATTGGTCGTCAGCACAAGTCGGGCAAGAAGCGAAGCAAACGGAAAGGCGCCAGAAACGTATCGGCAGCAGCTACCCAAGCTAGCAGTCTGCCATTCCAATACGTAGCTAAAGATCAAAGTACATACCTTCGTCCCCGACCACCCTAGTCTGAAAGCAGCTTCATGAGCAAGTAGCTCCCCAAATCCCAGCATCAGCCCATTGACGAATGGTAGAAGTACATTGATCGCTGCGCCCCGTAACAGACCCCATACAGTCGGCGGCGAGTATAATATCATAGGAGAACTCGAGGAGGACGGTGGGGAGGGAGAGAGCTCATTCTGGGAGGAAGAGTAATTCTCGCTGTCAGAGGGGATCGTGGCAGAGGATGCAGTCAAGTCGGGCCGCTGTGGTTCTTGTGCCATGGCGAGAGTAGAGATGAGAACTTGAAGGATTCCGGCGCAGCAATTATCTCTTCAATGTCACCCGGCCATTGCTGGCTGTGCGATGTGAAGATGATGGCATTTGGGTACCTGTATAATACACTCGGCAAACCTTCTCGACTCAAACCCATCAAAAAAAGTCTTGGCATCAGGTATCAGTTGCACTCGACTCCGTGACCCTCATCACTGTGTGCAATCGACCTCACATAATCCTTGAAATATAACCTCGCACGGCCAACGACCTGCTTCTCACCTCCATTACACATCCTGTCCCCCGAAATCATATCAACATCATGGCGGAAGGACAACCCGATCACGACGCACTTATCTCGGAATTCGTGGGTTTGGCTGGTGTAACACCACAAGTGGTAATTCTCCCCATGGCTTCTTCCCATACTAGAGCTTCAAGCTGATATAGCTAAACGACAGGCTCAAGAATACCTCGCAAACAGCTCTTGGGAATTAGGATCCGCAGTCACTGAATACTTCAACCGCTCCGAGGGGACAGAGGAAGATGATCAAGCCCCAGAGGCTCCAGCAGTTACATCTTCAGCTCCACAACCTATACCAGCTTCTTCCAGCATGCCTCCACCCCCATCTGCAACGCAGCCACCGAAGAAAAAGTTCGCTACACTAGGAGACCTGAGTGGAGGCGGGGGGCCTAGCCACGCAGGCCACGGTCACGGCCATGATGACGAGGATGATGATGACGACTTTGAGCCAAGCGACGACGATAACCCGGATCTCTACGCGGGAGGTGAGAAATCTGGTTTAGCGGTAGAGAACCCCGGTACAGCAGAGAAGCTCAGAAAGAAGATCATCAAGAAAGCACAGAAGTATGTCGTAACCCAAGCCGGAGTCGTCTACATATTATAACATTCTGCTAGGAATACTCCCAGACCAGGCGGAGATGACCCACGCGGCCCAAGCTCTCGCTTCACCGGTACGGCACACACCCTTGGCGGCGACGACGCCCCCAGCCAAACCATTGAAGACCCTAATGCATCTCGACCACAACACGCACCCCCAGTTGAGCGCCATCTCCACTTCTGGGCCGACGGGTTCTCAGTCGACGACGGTCCACTTTACCGCTCAGATGATCCAGCGAACGCCGCCATCCTCGCCCAAATCAAAACAGGCCGCGCCCCACTTGCAATACTAAACGTCGAGATGGCTCAAGAGGTAGATGTCAAGCTAGAACAGCACTCAGAGAAATATGTACAGCCAAAGAAGAAGTACGTTCCATTTGGTGGCGGCGGTCAGAGACTAGGTAGTCCAACACCTGGGATATCAAACAGGACAGCAGAACCAGCACCTGCGCCAGCACCAGCCGCCGCTCCAGCAGGTTCTGCTACGACACAAGCAGTAGTAGTTGACGTGAACGAGTCACAGCCTACCCTCTCATTGCAAATACGGTTAGGAGATGGTACGCGTCTCCCTGCACGCTTCAATACCACACACACCATCGGCGACGTATACTCTTTCATTACCGCTTCCAATCCGCAGAGTCGGACTCGCTCATGGGTGCTCATGACAACTTTCCCCAGCAAGGAGCTGAGCGACAAGAGCCAAGTACTTGGTGACCTGTCGGAGTTCAAGAGAGGTGGAGTTATGGTTCAAAAATGGTCATAGATTGTATGATAGCATTGCATAGCTGGAGTTTGAAAAGGGCGGCTCAGATGATAGACGAATGCTGTCGTGCCATGGTCAAAAGGAGAAACATCTGCACGGACACGAAGGCATACAAAGCCAGAACCAGTTTCCCAACATGGAGATAGACATGATAATGCAGGAACGATGATAACGCTCATGATATACAGTTGAAATGTGACAACGCCATTGCAATGCTTCAAAGAGCGCAGAACGCTGAAGATGATACCCATCAGACGGCTCCGTTGCTCCTCCCTCTCACAATGTCGATCAGCTGTTTCGTAATGCCCTCAAAAACCCCACAAAGTGAGCAACTCCTGTATCTATCAACCAGCAGCCCTTCTTCCCTGCTATCCTTATCGATCTCCAGGGCCCCTGATTTCGCCCTACCCTCTTCACCCTCACCCTCCCCTTCTTTCTCCTCGTCCCCCCCTTCCTCTTGCCCCTCCTTACTATTCTCAACAACCCCGTACTCCGGCCTCCTCCCCTTCCTCCACCAAAACGCCCCACTGCCTGTCCACCGGCACGCCCCCCAAAAACGGCACCTCAAAGCTCCCCGCCATAACCTCCCCACCCCCTTTCCCGAACAGATTCGCCCTCTCCCCACAACACTCGCACACATACCCGCTCATATTCTCCACAACCCCCAGAACCTCCACCCCCACCTTCCGACAAAAATTGACTTCCTTCCTCACATCACTGATCGCCACTGCTTGCGGTGTTGTCACGATGACCGCGCCCGCGAGTTGGCCGGGGAGGCATTTCGATTGCAGGGTTTCGGCGAGGGAGATGTGTTCGTCCGATGTGCCGGGCGGGGTATCAATTAGAAGGTAGTCGGTTGGTGGCCAGAGGACGTCGGTGAGGAATTGGCGGACCATGGCTGTTTTCTTGGGACCGCGCCAGACGATGGCGGAGGAGCGGGGGGGGAGGAGGAGGGCGAGCGATATGGCGTGTAGGGATCCTATCTTATTGCTCTCCTCTGTTTGCACGCCTGCGTTTTGGTGGTGGTGGTGGTGGTGGGCCATGGCCATTCGATTCGGCCTCATTCGTCGAGGGCGCAGAACCCGAGGCTCCGTTCTGGACTTGCGACAGGATAGGAGTGGGTATGGGAGGAAGAGTTTGCGAGGAGTGAACTTCGCACGGCAGCCAGCCACCTGGTGCCTGGGTTATCTTTGCACTTTCGAGACCCAGCAGGCGAGGTATAGAGGGGCCTGTCAGGTCGATGTCTAGGATGCCAACGGAGTGGCCGGCGAGGGAGAGAGAGAGGGCAAGTTGGGTCGTTATGGAGGATTTGCCGACGCCGCCTTTGCCAGAGAGGACCTATGGGGTTGTTAGTGATGACTGGTTGGGTAGGGAAGTGGGGTGGAAAGGGCGAGGCTTACGAGCACGATGTGCTTGACATTATCGAGGGACATTCCTCTTGGTTGATATGACTGGTGTATATGATGAACATGATTGGATTCAATACATGAAGGCTTGCACACTGATTCTGGAACGACCAAGCATCAAGCGCTACGTCAGATCAGTGCCGGGTAGCAAAGGTGAACTTGACTTGATTTCCCAGAAGTCGATTTTAGCATCATTAAAATTCTTTGATGTGTTGTACTTTATTCTTTAGCGTTGAAACAGCAGGGAAGATTTCATTGGTGACTACTTCGATTAAGGGGACTCCATAGTTACATTCACGAATCTTGTACCTACAATCCTAACCACCCATCGAATTGACTCTCAGTTGTCGGGCTCTTCGCACGCCCAGTATCCAGGTTTGCTTTCTTAGTCCTTACTTATCTTTCACTTCTATGCTTTACAGGGTCTCTGTACTCCTCTCGGGGACCCAGATCGCGGCTGATTTCGTCGAGTTCTATGAGCCTTTCGCCCGATAGCTCTTTCATCCTCATTAGATGAGTTCTTTTCATGATAGAATGCCTGGTTGGGAAAGGCCTCCGTCCGGAAAGGCATTGTCTGTGTTGTTCAAATTTCGCGATCTATGAGTGCGATTCAACATCCTCGCACTTTCGTGCCTCTCGTACAAAGGACGGTATTCGTGGTCCGGCCTTGATCGGAACCCGAGGTCGTTGTTAGAGCTCTGACTGAAGGTCGGCTTTCTGATGGAACTATGGCTCATAAGGGTGGACCAGAAGGCAGCAGCTTGGTAGGGTATCAATCAAACTCTGAATTGCTGGACGAGTATTAAGGTCGGATTCTGGGCTGCGGCCAAAGCATTAGAGGGAGGTTAGCTGTGGCCCCATGGAAGCTTCCAGTTGATATTGTCGACTAGCGAGAGTGCTAGTATACTTGGAACGGTCTCTTCAGCGGCGAGAACAGGGGCGTAAGCAGAGGCTTCAGAAGCGAACGACGGACACGGACTAGAGTGCGATTGAACAGGATCACCAGAGGAAGGCTCTTTGTCTGGTCAGTGGAAGTGAAGGACGTCGCCATCTCTTATTCGGGGGAAATAAAGGAAATTGTGTCTAGTTTTTCATGGCCATTGAGTGAACATCGAACGTGTGTACGGACATCTCTTTGAGGTCCTTTCCCCCGGAACCACATCCGAGAAAAGGGCAACGTGTGTCTTCCATGAGCTTTCTGAGCCATTCATGGTTGCTCGTTACCTGTTGTGCGTAGCTCTTTGCACTATGTTCCCGAAGGCAGTCCAGGATGTGATACTTGGTTCCTCACGTGCTACTTGGACACATGGCCGTTCCTATTTCATCAGGTAGGAAGAATTGAGTCACTGGAGCAAGCATGCCTCAGCTGCGTGGAGTCCTCTGATTAATCCGTCTTAGTGGGCCAGAGTGTCGTAATAAATTTTTATATGCGAGCCTCTTACGATGGTATCTGAATCCTAGAAAAAGAGCCAAAGGACAATGTTTGTATAGGTTGAAGCGACTTACGTATTCCACAACTTTTGCCTTACAATGTTGATACGAGCCGATAAGTAGTCTGGAGTCTCTCACCAAAGCCCGCTGAACGAAGCCAGATCCCGAGCTTGCATAATTTGTGTGCTCTCCCTGATGCCTGCTATACATTGCTGTGGAGGCAGTTAGGCAGAGTCAAAAACGCCGACGTGCAGTGCAATACTGGGGCAACATGGAGCTTCAGTGTCGGAACAAAACCTGGAGTGCTTACACTGCTTGGAGCAGCATATCTCTAGATTAGTAGACCGTCATCGTACCTAAGCGAATTATGAAAGTCGAAATGTAAAGATCCACTAAATGCTCAAGATTATGCATAAAAAACCGCAGAAATCCAAGTTTGGCGCGAACATCTGCGAGCGCAAGGCCTGTAATTCTCAATCTTGACCTCACGCTTTGTTCTGAATACACGCAAGTGAACAGGACCGTATGAACCAGTCGATCTCGTCTGATAGAATAGTCCTGGAGAAGACCCATGGTCGAATACGAGCGTCGATGAGGCACCGAAGTCAGAGGACAAATTCCAATAATCATGATCTCGTATACTCTCTCAAGTCTCGCATAAGGCAACACTGCTGTTTTCTTCTTCTGGCTGACAAGTCGTTCTGGAGCAGCTCTAACGTCCCTCCGTTTCTGGGCTTCTGCCAGCTGTAGACGGGTTTCCGGATGACAGGGGGTCAGTTGTTCTTACCAGGCGGGTAAAACACGCGTTGGACACGGGCTAAATCGGGCGTCCTAGTACCCCATTGCGGAGCTCTACGGAACGTTTTCGAGACTAATCCGCTCGATACAAGATTTGTCTGGTTCTGGTCGATTCGTCGACTCAGTGTCCGGTCCAGAGGTGTTACGCTAGTTGGCATACGTTAGAAGATCTCCTGCAACACGCGGAGGCTTTCAGGTCGTTGAATGAGAACGAGTATCAACCATTTCTCATAGAATCAGGAAGGAGAGAGCTTGCATTTCCATTGGCTCCGAGAAGTGTGCGGGTGCGGCTAAGGACTACCGCTCCAAAAAGCTCACGGACCGTCCGATATACTGGCAGCCACGAAAGATACATCCGACTTCGTGGCTACGAACGAATGAGAAGGTCTGGTGGGACAAGAGAAGTTCCGAGATCTGCTAGATGAAACGCCCTTAAGGTCGTCCTGCTCTAGTCGATTTGTGAGTTTGGTCAATTCATGAGTGAACTGTAGTCGAGTCATGAGTCGTCTAGGGAAAGTACCATAAAACGTCGGTATACAAACTGACCGCCCATTCAGGAACTGCCGGACCGATGATTAATGAACTTTTGCTGCTCTTGTTACTTGCAGGAGGCTTGCAGTAGCGAGGCCTTAATGCGCGTTGCCGCCGCTCTCGACATCCAGGATGTACAATCCGTTGCCAATCGAAGGGATTCTCGGCGTTGCTGCATTAAGGCAGGCCGAAGAACAGATTTCCAAGGCAGTGTTAGGCAGGCAGGGCAGCAGTAGAATTTCGAGTTTCCACAAGCTCTTGATGTGAGAATTGGAGGGAAGACTCTTTCATTAGGTAGAGCTCCCTTGAGGGTCCCCTAAGATCGACCCCTAGTAGCGGATCAGGCTTAGTGTGAAGTAATGGAGTAACACAAAATCAACGACAGACCGTCTCCCAAGATTCACTGGGCCTAGAACTCGAATACATTCCAGGATTCATCGTGCATCAGTGCCGCATGCTAGCAGGTAGAACCAGGTCTTCGGGTACGGTATTGCAGCAACATCAATAACAACGCAATCGTTCAAGGGAGAGCTACGAATACCGAGCCCCATGGCTTTGTACTGGTGAACCATGCAGAGAAGCAAGACTTATACGCACGAAGTGCATTGTCCTAGAGCATGATGCCTTTCGGTTACATGACTTGACTGTCCGCCGCCGCCATGCATTGTCCATCTGCTCGGCTGGTAACCGCTCCCTTATCTATGGTGATGTGTACTCCCGTAATCATCTACCAGCCCTTGCTCTGTCGGATTCGACCTCTCTCCTAATCTGTGCAGCCCTCTTGCGCCTTGCTGCCTCTTCTCTGCAAGGACCTAAGGATTTCCATCCGTCAATATTCGTTCGACAATCACGTGAGGCCACAAGATGAGAGTCCTAAGGCTGGGTCACGTACTGCAATTCTCGTATGCAGTCCTGCTATTTATGTGTTCAGTGCGGATCCCTAGTATACCGGACGATTCATTCATTGACTAACTCATGGCGCGTCATGGCACACCCTCTGCGCCCAGACAGGTAGACGCTGCACTCATATGTGTAGTATTCACGGGTATGCCCGCACCGGTATGTTATCCGCATCCAGTCACACATCGTGATTTAGCAAGTTCGTTGGAATTAAGCGATGTTGCAGGTCAAAGCTCGAAAAATGCTAGGTCTAATTTTGGTCTCGCAAGGCTGCAGCAGAAGACGCGTCGTCGAAGCCAGGAAAAAGTGGGGAGTGCTTTTTGAATATTTGCAGTCGTTCGGGACGTGGGGATAGCAACTCGGAAGACGTCATTCCTAGCTTAGGCGGTCGGGGCGTGGCAGTCCCGGATTGGCCATTCACAGTCAATCTTTGCCCGTGTCATGCACAACATTCGGCGAATTTCTTCCATTGAGAGTACCATTCAGATATTATTCTTCTAGCCTATTTCCCAATATGAGAGGTTCAAAACGGGGCCACAGACGATTGATAGAATGCATGGACGGCGTCCAATGAGAAGGCACGGCCTGAGCGAGCCAATCATGAAGAACCGGGACTTTACTTGAATCGAGCTCCACCCACACCTATTGATATCCGCCAAGCCTAATCGAGACAACAAAACAGGTATGTCGAAGCATACGGTTACGAGAGCTGAAGGCAGCACGAGTAGATGTCTGAACCCTTGATTTTGTTCGAGCTTCGGGATTGGGGGTCCTAAAATGGCTAGCTTGTAAAATGTTTGCCGCCACCACGGCTGACGACATTCACTCTCTTTAGTGCAGACTGCAGACCTTCTGCTATCATGAAGGCATCCCATAACATACCAGATCAAAAATGAAGACTCGCTGGGACCGGGTTCTTCGTCAGGTCATGATCTTGTGCCCTTCTTGTTCGACAAAGGAATACCCGCGGGGATCAGCTTATGCTACCAGGCTTGTTGCTAGCGCTTCCCGTTCAACATATCCAGGCTCGGTGGGACTGGATCCCTGGTCAGGATGTTGTTTCAAGTCGTACTTGTTCGACGAATGACGAGAGTTGGATAACGAAATCCCAATTGGTCGTGGTTCCCCCTCTGGTTCGCTGCACGTTTCATCGTCCAGGACAGCGTTGGTTCCAATGGAATTTCAAACCTGATCCCAACGAGTTTCTTGATATCGCTTATCGAGCCAAGTGATTGGCTGTCTTTTGGGGGTGTTCCAGATCAATCAATGAAAACATGGCGTGAGAAAGTCACGTGACTTCCAGATGCTCCACACTATCTGCAGCGGACCACACCTCTCAAAATCAGGAACGTGAGTCCATCATCCAGATCCTTGCCATCTGAAACCCCCAAATTTCAGCCACAGAAAAAATGTCTGCAAAGCCAAATGCCGCCCCCATCCGCGTTGGGCAGCAACACGCATAGGTGCATAAATCCGAACATGTCCACGAAACAACGTAGACCCGAGCGCGCAAAGTTATTCAGCATCGAAGGAACGAGACAGCTATACAACGCATCAAGATTGCCATCAGATATGAGTTGTACCGATCAAGCCCCCATTGGAAAGCAGTCCCAGCCTTGATGCTCCCTGATGCCCAAGATTCCCGTTCAGGAACAACAGCTTTATTTTCAGGTACCGGCCTTGGCACCGCTGCACGACCAGCACATGGCCCTTGCAGGGCATTGACATGCCAGAATGTCTCACAATCTGCAACTGGTCGCCACTGTAAAGCTGCTGCGATTTTTCTGGGGACCTCTCAGGTTATACCACATATATTGTGATCTGAAATAGGTCCCCCGAGACTCTTCATCGCCAATCTTTGGGGACCTCTGAGATCATACCACTCGGCAAGGCCAATTGAATTTCCCGTATATAATCAACCCGGTCCTCCACCCGTTCTCTCCACAGTGCTACCTGCTGCTTCGTACCACAAAATGAACAAGGCAAACAAAACATTCTCGTACACTCCCCTCCACGATCGACCAGCCACTCCGCCGGAGTCATCTCCTAACGTCACTAGAGATGAACACCCCCTGCACCTTCTGAAAGCCAATCATGCAGCGGAATCCGATGAAAACGCCACTTGCCGCCGTTTCCCCGCGAATCCCCCATCGACGCCGAATCTACCGCCGGAAGAGCGCTTACCGGGCCATTCGCCAAAGCGAATGTCTGTTAGCCCAACGCCCCCCTCTACACCTCCCCGTTCGGCCCAAAACGGCCAATCAAGAACCTCGTTTATATTCTCAAAGACGCTGATGACCTCCAAGAAGCTCTCATCGTCAGTGCACGGTAAGCGGTATCCATCTGAAGCTAGAGAATGACGGTGAGGTGCTGAATCTACCTAAGGGACGCTGACGCAGCCGATTGTATACGAGCTGTCGGACGATGACTAGGAGTTGCCGGCAGCAATTGATGAAGTGTATCGAGAAGACGGACTCAATTTCCCCGACGGCAACGTAACCTTCTCCTGCTGGTGCGTGATTTGCTGTGCATTGTCCTGTCGCTCCATACTGTTCTGTTGGGCTGAAAATTTCGATAAAAGTCGTTTTGGTTGGGACCAATGCTATGTGAGGCTCTTTCCTCGCGGTGTATGGATGGTATAGAATAGATTTCTTTGGTGATGTCTTGATAAGAGAGCACAGTTCGCTGTCGCTTCGTATACGATGTTGGGCATCGATATGTGCGCACCCAACCGTTTCCACAGTTTCGTATGCTATCGTCCCATTCAGTAACGAACACTTCATCATTGTCGTCTTCAAAGAGAGCTATGTCCGAGCTGAAGGCCCGTGCCGGCCGCCAGTCCGGAGAGTGTCCACGTCCATGGGGGTTGGGCATCAGTCCATCGTTTTCGTCTATCTGGCGGCAATGCCATCATGGTGTATATAATCCGCCTATCCTGGGAACGATTCCACCATCTCATCACTTTTGCATCACCGACATCTTCCTCTCCTCTGCCAGATTTCCCGAAGCTCAACAAATCCTCGCGATTCTCATTTCCGACTGCACATTCTAATTTGATACACTATGTCCTGGTGGAACGATCGTCCTGAAGCACCACCTCCACCACCTCCACCTCCACCTAGCCCGGCTAATTGCGAGAAACGAGCTTGCTACTATTCGATCACTCCTCCTGGCAAGTGCAAATGGCACCTCTGCGCGGATCACGTGGCCGACACACCGAGCCAGTGATACTGCTGGTGCCCAAGGCAGATCCTACGCAAAGACCCTCCAGATCTGCCGATATCCCGTCACAATCACCGAAAAGCCAGCGGTGCATCAATTGCTCACGATCAAGAGCAAAGAGTCTTGTAATGACGGTGAAGATTATTTTGTGTGAGGGACGTGAGCGGGTTTGGGGAAAGGAGATAAAGTGGTCAAAGTTCTTGGTAGGTGAAAGCTATTCGTGGAGGCCGGAACCCTTGCTTATATCCCGCAGGACGTAGTGTTTTCTGGCCGGCCAACCTCGCTTGGCTTTCCTAACAAATACCTTGGCTTCCCGAGAGGGTGGGGTAGAAAGATTGTCTGAAAGATGTTTTGAAATAGAGAAGGATGGCGACTGTGCTGGGCAATAATGAGTAATGGCAGGTAGAAGCGGCAGAAAATGAATCACGGTCGCTGCACGATATTCAGCCATGTCGATGACATGGTGAACCCTGGAAAGAATCATGATTGTGTGAAAGCTCTGTACAAGAATTGACCACCTTCCTAACCATTCCAAAATCAGCCGTGCTTAACCCTTCCAGTTCTTGAATTCGCCCTTCCAGCTCTCCTCACCCACTCCCTTTCCCTTGCTCTTGCCATCTCCCATACCCACAAAAGCCAACACAGTGCTACTCACCACCGATAACGCCACCACAATCCACCCCGTAACCTGCACCTGCCTGTTACCAAGTTCCCTCCCCGTATCCCAAAGCAAATGCCTCAGCCCATTCCAACAATGAAACGTAAACGGCCACGATATCCCAAACTTCATCACCCCCTTCGTCACAGCGCCGAAGCTGCCAAACCATTCCGCCATCGCGGCCGACTCTATATGCCATCCCAGCAGCGGAGAGACTAAGTATGCAGCACCGAAGATGTAGAGACCTCCGGACAGGACACAGCCGGTTACGCGGTTGAGGGCGGATGCATACCAGGTGATTTGGGGTTGGTAGACTGTCAAGTGGGGGAGATAGGGCGGTTCAAGCGTTGAGCGGCGAGGATGGCGTAGGCATCGGAGGGTTTTGCTGGCTGTGTTTGTGCGTGGGGTTCTGTGGCGGAGGGTTGAAAGGCGGCGTGCCTTAACAATATGTTAGCTGCATCGAAGGTGGTGTGCCGATAGAGAAAGGGCGCAAAAAGTGTCCAAGAGTTACAGAAGGGAACGACGTTTCTTGGGACGTACCGGACTTGAGGTTGCAATCTACTTCCTGCAATCGCTACTGAGGGCGTGAATCTAGAGAGGGTGGGTTGCTTGGCAAGGACTGGGTCTTTGTTAGCCATTGGCTGCTTCCTACAATGGTACACTCAAAGAGCCTTGATTGACTTACGCCGCCGGGCAGAATGCTGAGAGATTCTTTGAGCCAACATGATGTCTGCCTTTCCAACAGACTGGTTGTGGTGGGCTTGGTGAGGATGCTATTCACGAGAACGACGCCAAGGAATGCGGGCGGGAGCCTCGGCAGAACGGGCCAATCACGGCCCTTGATATCAAACCTATAAAATGTCCCACTTCAAATGCTGTTCTTTCTTTTCTTTTCCTTTCTTCCAGTAGGAACCTCAGCATCCAATGCCTGCTTGTATGACTGTCGTGGGATGATGTACAGGCAGTCCATATATCGGCATTCTGTCGGTGTTCTATGAGGTGTCGAGAGGAAATTGCCTGTCGTTAATCGCGCATGTTGATCGATTTCTCCACGATTTCAGGCGTTTCATATCAGGGCTACAAAGAGACTACGAGGCTTATTGAGGATGATCGAGCATTGTCATGATGTGTGTGCACACTCGGGATTGCAGTATTGTTAGACTCCAAGGCGTGTAGAGCAGAAGGGAAAAGGTTTCATGAACTCAAGTCTTCGGCATATGAAAGGGATGCTGAGAGCATGGAAAGAAACAGGCTTGATAGAGTTGTGTAAATCTTCGTCGTCAGTGACCATAGAGGGCCAGGAATGTTGATGCCAAGCCTTTCGCTTTCATCTAAACGAATAACCTCCAATGCTCCTTCCATCCGCTATCAACCAGTACAATGCCACCCTTTAATATACAGCCACGGACGCTACAATCATCTGGCTCGTTTCTACGAGCTGGATTCGCAACATCAAAGTCCCGGTATCGAGCGTTACCGCCTGGCCCTCGAGGCAGCGTCCGACGTCCGCCAAAACCAATACCAAGACAGCCCCAGAGCTCAAGGCTTCCCCAGCAAGAACGCGGGCAGCGACAACAGGAAGCTCTTGAAAGCCAAGAGAGCTCGCCGGAAGCTCAAAAACCAAAGCAGTCGTCTGTCGACACAGTGTCCAATGCACTACGAGATCAAGACTCCCAAGCAAACAACCTCCTCTCTCCAGTCCACATATCCGAAGACCCAGATGGCGTACTCAACGAGAGGCATCCGGCTACGAGTATATTATCAAATTCGGCCATAGTGGTGACGAGGCAGCTGGAGCTCATGAACGTTATGCTTGGATTTGAGCAGGCCAATAAATATGTCATTATGGATCCAAAGGGAGGTCACATTGGCTATATGGCGGAGAGAGAACTGGGTATGGGAAACATGATGGCTAGGCAGATGTTCTCAACGCATAGGAGTTTCACGACGCATGTGTTTGACAGGCACGGGAAGGAGGTCTTGAGGGTATGTCAGCGAGACCTGGGAAGAAGAATGTGATAGCTAACGAAGTGCTAGTTTCACAGGCCGTTTTCGTGGATATCGAGTCGAATTGGCATCTACGATCCTGTAGAAGAGTCGAATAGCTCGCCGTCATCCTCAACAACGATAGCAAACATTGACCGGGGCTCTCTTACTACAGAGGTCAACCCCGACACAGCGCAGATCTCGCGGCTGGCTTTAGAAGACATGCGTATCATAGGAGAAGCGCAGCAACAGTGGGCGCCACTTCGGCGAAAGTACAATCTGTTCGTTCACCGCCAAACCCAAGACTCTGGTGCCACATCTGGCGCTCCTCAGTATCCACCAGCAAATCAGCCACTCTCAAACTCACAGCAATTGGACTTGACACCGTACAACAACAAAGGCAAATTGGATAAGTTCGCCTACGTCGATGAGCGGTTCCTCTCGTGGGATTTCTCTCTCCTTTCAAACGAGGGCGGTCTCATCGGCTCCGTGAACCGCAACTTCGCCGGCTTTGGCCGTGAAATCTTTACCGATACGGGAGTCTACGCTTTACGAATGGACTCTGTGGGATTAACACAGGAACCGACGCACCTTATCTCACAAACTGGCCAGCAGTCGGTGGGGTTCCAAAACCCAAATGATTCTGGAATGTCGCTCGACCAGCGGGCCGTCATGCTTGCAACCGCTGTGAGTGTCGACTTTGACTATTTCAGCCGGAAAAGCGGGCCTGGAGGTATGGGCTTCATGCCTCTCTGGTTCCCAGGCATGGGTGGTGGTGGAGCTGCTGCGGAAGGTGCCGAAGCGGAAGCAGGTGCAATAGAAGGAAGCGGCGATGGTGCAGGCGGTATCGCCAAAGGAGATTCTGGTGATTGGACCGAGGGCGCTGTAACAGGTGCTGGTACCATGGCCGGGTATGAAGCTATGCAGAGAGGCACGGTTAGAGGTGGGGGTGATGCTTCCCCGCAAGCCGGCCAACAGGATCCCAATCAACCCGGGTATGGCCAGGATCAACAGCAACAACCGGGCCAAGTCGGACAGGATGAGGATGTTTGGGGAAACAATGATGACCCTTGGGGCGGTCGCGGTGGAGGTGGAGGAGACGGCGGAGGAGATGGTGGTGATGGAGGCGGAGATTTGGGAGACTTTGACTGGTTCTGAAGAGAAGCATCCAAGGGTGAGATCTTGCTACATTTAGCGACGGCGTTGGGGAAGCTCGGTTATACCACCCTGCTTTACAAAGGCACTCGGAAGATTTCGGTATGACGATGTACGAATAATTAATATTTCGGTTTCTCTCCTCCTGTTATTTCAACGTACTGCTGTAGATTCAGAACCGTAAAACTGGGCAAGGAAAAGCTGAGGCTCTCCTCGTCCATTCAACTTCCACCTTTAAACATCTTCCAACTACTCCCACACTACCCCTACACCTTCGCACCCTGGCCCCTCCCCTCGCCTTCCTCCTACCCTGAACCCGACCAGCATGGCATCCTCAATAGCATCCCGCCGCCTCTTCCACGAATACAAGCTCCTCACCTCCTCCCCACCGGACGGCATCACCGCCGGCCCTGTCTCCGAAGACGACATCTTCCTCTGGGAAGCACTAATCCAAGGACCTGACGGCACGCCCTTCGAAGGCGGCATTTTCCCCGCCGAGTTGAAGTTCCCCAAGGATTATCCGCTGAATCCACCCACGATGCGCTTCCTGGGGGAAGTGTGGCACCCGAACGGTACACATTCCATGCCGCCGCGCCATCTACCACGTTCAGACAATACAGGACCGTGCTCTCAGAAACCCTTTTGAAATCAAAAACGTTACTGTATATGGGCACTAGAGAACAACGGCTAACGTGTTGCCTGCACGCGCAGTTTACCCCTCCGGCCTCGTCTGCATCTCCATCCTGCACGCCCCGGGCGACGACCCGCACCACTACGAAAAGGCCTCCGAGAGGTGGAGTCCGATACAGAGTGTGGAGAAGATATTGATCAGTGTGATGAGCATGCTGGCGGAGCCGAATGATGAGAGTCCGGCGAATATCGAGGCGGCGAAGATGTGGCGGGAGAGGAGGAGTGAGTTCGAGAAGACGGTGAGGGAGGGGGTGAGGAGGAGTTTGGGGATGTAGGTGAGGGTGTGAGGTGGGGAAAGGGGGGGGGGGTGTGAAGGGGTTGATGGGCAGGATGGGTTGGGGGGGATGAGGGGCTAGACGGAGAAGGCAAGGGTGGGAGTGGGTCGTGGACTTCTGGGAGCGATGGCGTTGGATGCTGGGGCATTGCATAGCACAGGTGGGTGTTTCGGGGGTCAATACTGGCGGGTGTGACCGTGCATTGACGAGCGATTATGATTCATGAGCTGTTCTTGACAGTGCAGACGGTGCTACGGACTCCTCCCCTCCAGCTTGGAAGCCTTCTCAGCCTCTGACACATCTACCCACCCCAATTACGAGATCCTCATCTGTTTGCAGGCTAGGCGATCTCTCTCAAAAACCTGACGTGATCCGATCAGAGCTCCTCGTCCCATTCTAAGCCGGGGGAATCTTCTTCTGCGAGAGACATATCTCCCACTTGATGTGTTTCCAGCAAATCCTCATCCAGTTGCGAGATGGGCGAACCTTCGTCAGCAAATGCGGTATCCGCCATCTGATATGTATCAAGCAAGTCCTCATCCGCTTCCAAACTTGGGGAACCTTCTCCTACAGCTGACATCTCTGGCGTCCCATGCGTGTCAAGCAAGAAGTCCTCCTCATTCGCTTGCAGGCTGGGAAATCTGTCTTCGCCAAGCGTTATATCCGCCAACTGATGTGTTTCAAGCAAGTCTTCATCCGCAGCCAAGCTGGTGCCATTCGCTAGCAGCTTCTCCTCGACCCACCCCTTAACGCCTCCTTCCCCTTCAGCCAGGACTTCCATTTCCGCTTTGACGTTCAGCATTAGCATGATCTGCAACTCACGTCTCCACTCTTCTTCCTTGCTACCCTCCTGAAGCATCTCACTCCTCTCCAGCATGTCTACCGCCTTTTTCCTATTCCTTCCACTGAGTCTCAGCAGACCGTTGTACTCATTCTGTCCGTTTCCAGCAAGAACATCTTGGCTCTTTACGCCCAGCCATTGTATGCCTTGAACATTCAGGCCAGCGCTTTCGTGGGAGAGCTTGAACGAGCCGTGTTTGTAGGTGGACATGATGGCCAAGCCATCCGGATCGAAATCGGTGAGAGCATAGATGGGCGGAGAGATGCTGTCGAGATCATGAGAGCCTGAGAGGAGACGCAGGAAGGATCGGGTAGAGATGTCGGGGTAGCCTTTTGCCTGGATTTGGTGCTTTTAGCGGACGGTTTAAAGAGTTCGGATGTGATGCTCACGGTGAGCATTATGCCATTTCCTGCGCGTGAGCTCTGCTGGAGATTGCTTGATGCCAGCGTTCGAAATGTGGACTGGGGGCCGTCAGCGCTGAACACGCCCTTGGACCAGAGACAGACTTCTTTCTCAATCACCAGGATCCAGGCGACACCGGAAATGTCGATCGCCTGGACGTCGTGGGGATCGTCGATAAGTTGTGGCTGGGATGATCTGTGAGCGCCGTAACTGTTTCGTATCCGCTGGAGCGTGCATACCACGCCGGGCTTTCTATAAGCCTGTGTGCCGTCCGGCCTCTTCAAGATGAAGTTCCCGGCGACAAGACCTTTCGCAGCGGCAGTCTAGACGGTTGTCAGGAGATCAGAGATATTCCGAGTAAGGATTGATATAAGCGTTGACATTGGCCACTAACAACGTTGAGAGCGAGTCTTGAGACGCCAAAGGTGTATGCAATGATGTCCACATAGTAATCCACGGTTAATTGAGTCTTGAAAAGCGCAGGATCTTTGTAGTAGATGTTCCTACAATGAAACGTCAGGGAGATCCTGATCCAATTGTGATCCAGATTGAAGGGCTTAGAATGGGGGGAACGCACCTCTTAGAGACGATGACATTGTCACAGAGAGCCTCATGCATGAGGTCCAGGATGCGAATAAGTACCGCTAAACTACGATCAGCGCCATTGTAATTCGCCTATCAGTGATGACTCGTACTGAATCTCCAAGCTTCTTTCGGCCGCCCTTTTGCTGGGAAAGAAACATTTGTGAAGCCGTCTGAGGGCTCGGCGTCAAATAGACTAGGCGCATTACCATTCAGTGGTGTATGCTTCTTATTTCTCAAGGGAATGAAGATATCGTTCACGGGAACGTATGGATTTTCTTCGTTGAGGAGGCTATCTGCAATGTTCTCGAATATCGCCTCAATCTTTGCGATGACTTCTGCATTTGCATGTCGTTGGTATGATGCCATTGGGGCTTCGGAATTAATAATGCAATAAGCGTTTACAATCATGGGTACATGCTTTCAGTGATTGCTGTACAGTACATACGTAGTGGATGTCCAGATCAAGGTTTCAGCTTCTCGCTTCCCTCAGATTCGAGCTTTCAAGTCTCTGTAAGTACCAACACTACATATATTGTTGGTGACCAATGATCCCCTTCCTTAGATCGGTCGAGTATCAAGTACGAAGCATGCAATCTTACTCATGATAGCCATTTCCTTCCTACGCTGCTCTCAACTTTGCAAGGGTCTGCAGTCGAACAACCTCTCTCGATCTTCCGCTGTCCAATCTTCGCACTGTAGATACGTGCAAGCGCTTAGCGGTTGTACTTCAGGATGTAGCAGTACTATGCCGCATCGGTTGAGGAATATTAGTGCCGTTATTGATAGCATGCTCGACAGCTTTGAGATATAGCGGTTCTAATCCGCCTTGAGACCCTCGCGCTCGAGGCCCTAGCACACGATGATATAGAGATCTCAGACGAATGTCACGTAGGTGAGGAAGACTCTCGGGCACCCTACGGAGAAATTGATGCCATGAGCCCATCCATTGCCCAGTCTTGCTATCATCCAGCAAGACCATAACTAGGTCGAGTCTCGCGAGAGTGGCACGATAGGCCAGCAGAGTGTCGATCAGATGTTTTTCCGTAGCGGTGATCCCGAATAAGCTGAGCCGGGATAGCTTCGGCAATGAAGGACGAAAGCATTGTAGGAAGTCATTTTGGGGATGTATCGCATTCCCGTGCAGCTTCAGTGTCTCCAGACTTTGCGCTCCCTCGAGGAGCATAACGAGGGCTTTGACCTCGCACTATCCATCAACAGTGCTATGCAAGTGTCTGAAGAAAACGGGGTTATCCAAGAATATGGTGTTTAAACGTCTGAGCCATGCGCAGTACGGCTCCGGACTAAGTTGTATTCCTCCTTGCCAAACATTGGTGCTAAATGTTGTTAGGCTGAGCTTCCGAATGTAGACTTCCGAACTTGCGAGAGCGTTGAGTAGATGAGTGAATTGCCTCGCAATCTCGGTCTCCCGCCGTGATGATACCTGTTCGTCCAGGGCATGGCGTCTCAGATCGAACCAAACTTTAGACCATTGCTGATTTGGACGGCTACTATTGTCAACCTGATGACGGTGAAGTGAATCTCCCCCGGTGGTAACCTTTAGCCGTTGAAGTCTTCTGAGCATCGGAATCGACAAGTCGATGATCTCTCTATTCAGCTTGTGATTGTTCTTGCATAGGCGTTGTTGCTCGCAGTAGGCAAGAACATATCTTTGATATCGGAAAGTCACCTCTTCCATGGTCCGCATTTGTGTCTCCGAAATCAATCTTTCATGCCACGTCTCTGGTAGGATCGAAGGTAAAAGGTCCGCATAGAAAGTGACAGATTTTACACATGTTGCAACAAATTCATGCTGCGCGATCAACCGAATTCGCTCCAAAGACAGTGGCGTGATGATTATTTCCTCAAATAAATATGATGCGGCAACATAAGCCTAAGTTTTATTGACAACACGGATGGACTTCAAGTCTTCATGTCCGAGGAGACCACAAATACGCTGTTTGAGCTCTACTGGCAGAGTTTCCATAACTTACTTTGTAGTCAAAGATCAATGCTCAAGCGAAAGCTACCTTCCTCGATGATCGAGCGCGTCTATCGCAATGTAGCAGAAACTCGAAACAAAGGCAGGACCGATGAGCAAGGAAGTTGAGGATGGCGGAAAGCGCGCTTAGCGCGGCTAACAGAGTATGCGGCAGGCGAACTCCGATGTCTCTGCTTCGACATGTCAATCAACACTTCAGCATCCGTAATTCTGTCATCCTTATGAACAAGCTTGGACCCGAAAACTACAAAGTTTGAAGCGAATGCTGGTTGGTCTTCCTGAGTTCACGGCCAATCCTCTTTTCTCATCTTGAAGTGTTTGGGGCCTACTCGCGCACCGAGTCTAAGTAGTTCAGTCGCAGAAAATCTGGTTTGCGAGCATCCACTTTGATCAGGCCTCTATTGAGACTCAAAGGACCCGAATTTTCTCCGGCCATGTCCGTTTGGAACCCTGAAAACATCAAGGACGTTGCAGAGTCTGTTGGCATCACCTCACTCAGCGATGATGTTCTCCAAGGACTCTGTTCGGATATCGAATATCGAATATCACAAGTCTTAGAGGAAGCCCTCAAGTTCATGCGGCACAGCAAGCGATCAACCCTCACCACGCAAGATGTAGCGCAGGCTCTGCGCGTACTGGATGTCGAGCCTCTGTACGGCTATGAGTCAACGCGGTCACTTCGGTTTGGCGAAGCGTCCATTGGGCCTGGACAGCCATTGTTCTATGTCGAAGACGAAGAAGTGGACTTCGAGAAGCTCATTAATGCACCTTTACCTAAAGTACCGCGAGAGATGACCTTTACTGGTAGGCCTAGTCTATACTTGTCTGTGGCCAAATCCTAATCATCATTTAGCACATTGGCTGGCTGTCGAAGGGGTACAGCCTTCGATACCCCAGAACCCTACAGCCGCAGATTCGAGAAACCAGGAATTGGTGCCTAAAGGGCAGAGTGCAAATCCCCACATGGCAGCCATGAGCGGCAACGAAAATATCACAGTCAAGCCCCTGGTCAAACACGTCCTATCGAAAGAGCTTCAGCTTTACTTTGAGAAGATTTGTAGTGCACTCCTTGATGAATTAAATAGCGAGTACCGAACTGCAGCTTTAGCCAGTATCCGAAGTGATCCTGGTCTTCATCAGCTAGTGCCTTACTTCGTGCAGTTCATCGCAGAGAAAATCACGCATAACCTCAAAAATCTTTTCGTACTCACCCAAATGATGCTACTTACGACCGCCATGCTCGAGAATTCGAATCTTTACGTTGATCCCTATGTGAGAATATTTACGGTGTTTCATTCCAATGGCGCAGGCTGACCTCCCCCTCAGATTGCCTCCATAATCCCCCCCAGTCTTGACATGTCTCGTTGGTCGACATCTTGGCTCATCACCTGACCCTTTGGCCGCCTATGACCTCCGCCGCCTCTCCGCTTCTGTTCTGTCATCAATAACCAAAAAGTACAGCAAGTCATCCCACATGCTGAAGCCCCGCCTCGCCCGAACTTGTCTGAAACATTTCCTTGATCCTACTAAGCCACTAGGCGCCAATTACGGTGGCATTATTGGTTTGCAGGCTATTGGAGGTTCGGAGATTGTCCGTGCCCTAATTGTACCGAATCTAAAGGAGTATGAAGAACTCGTGAAGGATGCTATTGATGCAATGGATGAGGGCAAAAGGAACGAGGGAGAGATGGTTTTCAAAGCATTACTAGAAGCGCTCGTATCGCTAGAGGAAGAGAGCGTTGGGGCAGTCAATGGGTTCGCCAATGGGCATGCTGCAGAGATGAGGAAGGAGTTGGGCGACAAGATTGGAGACTTGTTTGCGGAGAGAGTGCTGGAGCTGGGAAAGCCAAGGCTGGTAAGGGCGATCATGGAGTGTTGAAACTTTATCAATACCATTGCAATTCGAACTATATCTAGGGTACCGAGGGTGTAGGCTATAAAGGAGTATTACGCCAAAGTGTAAAATACGGCTTAGTCATTAGTGGTAGGACTGAGAAGATCTCCTGATTTAGGGATATCCTAAGCGAAAATTCTTCTAATTTTTAGAAATACTCCTAGGATTTCTGTAAAGAATCTCCAGGTATGATTAGTAAAACCCCCTGCCGACCTTACAATCTTCGTATAATGGCGTCACGAGAGGATCGCTTGGCACGCTTACCCTCGTCTTGGCAGATGATGACTAAGGTAAATCGCCGCTAAATGGCGGGGCCTCACTCGAAGTTTTCACAAAATTCCCCTTCCACAATCCCATCCCAACTTTGCCTTGGGCTTGTTGTTTTCATTTTAGCACCTATGCATACCGCTGTTACCACATTCACCTCTCAGGTAAGCTCTCAATTGTATCGTTCAAGCCAGACTTTGCTCCATTACTGGCTTGACCATTGTCAAGTCCCGCAAGTCTTCAATGTACATACTGACTCGTGGTGCCATTGTTTCAGGACTACATCTCTGGTCTGCTCCTGCTCCTCTTCCTCCAAGTTCCATCCGATGCTGTCTCTAATCTCAGCTCTAGATCATTTGTGGAAGGCATTAGCCAATTGAGGCCCATCCCATACAATAGCCCATCTCAAACACTCTTCGTGCATCATCACCATGATTGCCGCTCTCTCCAAGCACGTGGCTGCTAGGCCAACCAGTCACAACATTAAGTTGGCTCTTACACGAGGGACCCGCCGCCATGCAACTGTTGCGGATGCCGCATTTCCTCGGTCGCCCATGACAAGACCAAGGGCCGCTCCTGCCTACCAGCAGCCGGCCACTCTCACGATCAGAGACGGCCCAATATTCTCTGGGCAAAGCTTCGGCTCCTGTCGCGATGTGTCAGGAGAGGCGGTTTTCACGACGTCTATTGTGGGCTATAATGAATCTCTGACGGATCCCTCATATCGTGGCCAAATCCTCGTCTTTACGCAACCTTTGATTGGGAATTACGGCGTCCCTTCGCGTGAAGCCCGAGACGAGTTCAATTTGCTGAAGCATTTCGAATCAGAATACATGCAACCGGCTGGGGTCGTGGTTGCGGACGTAGCAAGGAAATATTCTCATTGGACGGCTATACAAAGTCTTGGAGATTGGTGCACACAACAAGGTGTTGCAGCCATTACTGGTGTGGACACACGTGCGATTGTCACCTTTCTGCGTGAGCGCGGTTCTGAACTAGGGAAAATCTCCATTGGGGAGGCCTACGACGCCGATCAAGACGAAGCCTTTCAAGACCCTGCAAACGTCAATCTCGTGTACGTTTGTTTTGAGAAAGCGTGAGCTAGCGCCAAGATGCTGATTCTTCGCAGGAAACAAGTTAGCACAAAGGCTCCCTTTGTACGACAAGTAAATTTTTGCTGTTGCCGTGTCTGTCACTGACTACGTAATAGCATATTGCTTCTGCCGGTGATCTGCATATTGCTCTGATTGATTGTGGTGTTAAAGAGGTATATTTCATGTCGGCTTAATCTTCGCTGTGTTCTGACGTTGCAAGGGTATACTTCGATCTCTATCACAACGCGGCGCGAGTGTGACGGTGTTTCCCTGGGATTTCCCGATCGATAGACTGGCTCATCATTTCGATGTGAGCAAAAACTTTGATTTGCTCTAGCCTTTGAAACTAACCATCCTTTTTAGGGTGTCTTTATCAGCAACGGGCCTGTTCGTCTTCCACCTCTTCCAACTTGTTCTGGCGCTAATGATCAAGGGTGACCCTACATATTGCGTACCCACTGTTGAAGCACTCCGCAATCTCATGGGCTCTTCTCAGATCCCGGTATTTGGCATTTGTCTCGGCCATCAGCTTTTGGCATTGGCTGCAGGCGCAAAGACGACAAAGCTCAAGTAAGCTCTGACCTCGAAATCAAAGAAGCTTTGACTGATAACGCTCCTAGATATGGGAATAGAGCACACAACAGTGCGCCCCTACTTGACAGATGCCGCTTTCTTAAGCTTTGCTGACCGTACTAGTTCCTTGTTTGGATCTCACAACTGGGCGATGCGTGAGTACCAGTTACTCGGAATGTCACATTATGCTAACATTTCCCAGCATATCACGTCCCAAAACCATGGTACTTTCACTATAAACATTACCGTCACAGTAGAATAATAAGATTTCAGGTTACGCGGTCGACGCGAATACTCTACCGCCCGACTTCAAAGAGTACTGGGTTAATCTGAAGTACGTCCCTACTATCATAGTGGAATCCCAGTAGCTCACATAGTAAAGCGACTCGTCAAACGAAGGAATGATCCACAAGTCACGTCCCATCTTCAGCACTCAATTCCATCCCGAAGCCAAAGGCGGACCGATGGATACCGCCTTCTTGTTCGATGTCTACCTGGAGAGCGTCCGGAGGTACAAAGATACTCGGCGCCTGCTTTTTCCTAACAATGACCATCGAGTTGAATCCCTGCTATTTAACACACTTACCAACGCAAGAGTTGGCGTGAGGACCGATTCGATCAATTTTGCGGAAGGCATGCAGCAGCAGAAACAGGACAATAGGGATCTTGTATGAGGGTCAGGAAAGCGAAGATTTGCTTGATACTCGAATACCCAACTATCGAGAAAGTCAGACTAGATTGCAAAGTATGTTACCTGCCGTATACTCCTACCAGAATTCAAAGAGTTGACACGAGGTAACGCTGCCATGATCCGAGTGTCCTTGTTCATCTCTGAAAGGGACCTGATTAAAGCCTAACAGAATCCCTCATAGTTTGCCCCGATCGAAGTGTGCTGCTTCGAAATGCGTCGTTTCCAATTCATCGTGATCTAGAGTAAGTTGTGTCTTAAAGTCTGGACCCTTGCGCGGAAGTAGTATCTACGAGCCAATGCTCGGTGACATTGCGTTCGTATCGTGGTGTCTTCGAAAGGCAGGAACCATTGAGTCATGGAGCAGCAGCATTTTGGCTGCTCGCTTCTTCTTCTGCCCGGGCGTTGTCTTCCCGTCGTTGTTCCCTTTGTCCGGGGCTTAGCTGCTAGCCTCTTTCGATAATATTCCTTGTCGTTCGTCTTTGGATTAGCTGCATATCGCTTCCTCATATATTCGTTTTGCTTTCGTTTTCGTTCCTTGGTCGAGGGTGCAATTTCTCGCCTCTTTCTATCACTAGCTGTTTCGCGTCTCCTCAGCCGTTGTTTTTCCGTCACTGGCTTAACCCGTCGCTTATTCCTATAGTATTCGCTTTGCTTCTGCCGTTGTTCATCCGTTCGGGGGTCAGCTGTCTTTTTGCGGAATCCTCCCCTCGTTGTTCATCCGCTGGGGGATTCTGGACAAGCGCATGTCTCCTGAGTCTCTCCTGGCGTTGCTCACTGGTTTCCGTGGCTGCTCGAGTCTCACTCCTCCGTCCTGCGTCCAGGATCTTTTTGACAAGCTGAGTCTCCTTTGCCAGCTTTCTGGCATCTTCAAGGGCGGAACCACCCTGAAGAAGAACCTCCCGTAACGTGGTGCCCTCTACACCGGGGATGGACTATCTCGGTATAGCCCCAAAGGCTGCTAGAAGCAGGAAAAGATGGTTCTCCCGCTCTGATACCGTTCCACAGACGGAAAAGCTTGTACCTTGGAAGGAGTCGAGCTCTTTCTGTAGACCAATGACCAGGGCGGACCGCAGTTGAAATGTATCGAAAGGCTCGTTGAAGGATTCTTCGGCGAGTGTGTACCTCAAGAGGTGTACGGTATCAGACCCGCTACGATGTAAGACGTACTTTCCTGTAATCGGCGATGTGACAACCGGAAAGCCATCGCTATCTAATGGGACAGGAGATTTCGAGGCCATTTGGTACGCGAAAGGTAGGCTGAAGAGCAATTCGGCTTGGCACAGATGACATTTCCGCGCCAACTCCACGCAAGAGAATAGTAATGCTCTCTCTCGATGGCTAACTACCGCTCTTTTAAGACCACATATCACTCGGCAAGAAGAAAGTGAAGTCGCAAAGAGCTAGTTGAAGCATGGTCAATGACAGACAGATATCCAGGCCCCTCGAAAGCTGCCTGGTCTGCAAAGTGTCCTCACGGAAAGCGTGCGGCTTTATCCTACCGTAGCTTCCGGTGCGATAGAGAATCAGAGCCTGACAGAGTCACGATCCAAGGGACCTACATGCCTCATGATAGTACAACACTAGTCTCGAATGATGCTTTGGCTCGACGTGAGCGTACCCGATAAGTCCCAGCAATGATACGACAAGTCTTCAGACCAGAGTTAAGACCACAGTTGAAAGTCCGCGGTAGTCGATAGTGTCTTTCTGCGTCCGGACAAATTTATATCCGAGCGCTGGACCTCCAAGCCGGGAGTGGTTCGAGACAGGCGCGTATATGCGCCATTCTCTTGCTCCAGGAGAGGGTGGGATACAAGTATGGAGGGATATGAGGGATGAGTTCAGTGCGGTGCTAGGAAGGCTTGAGCTCGTTTTGAAACCCTTTGGGAGTAAGAGTTCCGTTGTGGTGGGAGGAGCTCCGATTGGGTGGGGGCTTGGTAAACCTCCGTTTTGATGGGGGGAGCTTCGTTTTGGTGAGGTTACTAAGGAAACGAAGCTTATCATTAAAGGCTTCGTCTTAACGGGGGCTTGGCAAACCTCTATCATGGTGAGAGCTTCGTTTTGATGAAGTTATCAGCAGTACGGAGCTCTCCACTAAAGCTTCGTTTTGATGGGAGGAGCTCCGATTTGATGAGGTTACTACGAAAACGAAGCTTACTATAAAAGCTTCGTCTTGATATAAGCTTATTTTTTTATTTAGTAAGAGCTCCGTTTCTGTGAGGTTACTAGCAGTACGAACGTTTTGGTGAGGAAGCTCCGAACTAGTGAGGTCACCACGAAAACGAAGCTCACCACCAAATCCGGTTTAATAGGGGCTTAACAGATCTCCATTTTGGTAATAGTTCATCTTATACAAGATAGTATACTATAGAAGATTTTATTACCGACTGTTCTTTGAGTAGAAGACGGCAGCTAAATATAGGGAAGTTACATTAAATCCACATTAAGGCGGTTCTATTTGAGTCGGCATTAAGGCGGCGCTAAAGCGGAGGCAAGACGGAGGCTATCAAGACGGAGGCAAAATGGGGCAGAACGGAGCCTATCGAAGCGGAGGCAGAACGAAGCCCACCAAGACGGAGGCAAGATGGAGCTCTCCACTAAGATGAAGCGAGATAGTAACGGAGGCAAGACGGAGGCAAAATGGAGCCTACTGAGACGGAGGCAAAACGGAAGTGGAGCAAGATGGAGCCCACCAGCAGGCAAAAAACGAGGCTCTTCTACCAAAGCTCCGTCTTGGTGAGGTCACCAGCAAAATGGGGCTCTCCACTAAAAGATCCGTCTTAGTAGGAGAGCTTTATTATGGTGAGGTCACCAGCAAAACGGAGGTCTTCCCACCAAACCGGAGCTTACCATACCTAAGCTCACCAAGGCGGAGGTTTACTAAGCCCCCATCAAGACGGAGCTTTAGTGGTGAGCTTCGTTTTCGTGGTGCCCTCACCAAGACGGAGCTCCTCCCACCAAGACGGAGATTTAC
Organism: Letharia columbiana; assembly: GCF_014066305.1. Classification (NCBI taxonomy): domain Eukaryota; kingdom Fungi; phylum Ascomycota; class Lecanoromycetes; order Lecanorales; family Parmeliaceae; genus Letharia; species Letharia columbiana. Next base: position 101,458 of record NW_023501068.1, read on the forward strand.
CAAGCCCTATCAAACCGGAGCTTTGGTGGTGAGCTTCATTTGCGTGGTGACTTCAGCAAAACGGGGCTCTCATCAAGACTGAGGCAAAATGGAGCCCACCAAATCACCGAAGCGTATCGCCTCTTCAAGTTGCTCATTCAACAACGACGCCTGAAGTCATTTGCACTATCCTTGAGTTCCCAACATTGGTGTCTATGTCTATGCGAGCGGTTATCGTGTCTGGTCGCTCCTGTAGGGAGAAGGTAATATGTTTGATGCGCAGGGTTTCCCAGATGGTTTCTTCGCATGTATTCGTCCTCTGAAATAACACCATTCACGCACTCGACCATCTCCCCCTCCCATTCCAGTGAAAGGTCGCATACGTCCAAGATGATTTCAGCTTGTCCACCAGCGGGTACAAGAAGCGGTCTTCGGTTTTCTTACCTCCCTGGCTGGCACTCTTCGCAGCGGGATGCCCGCCACGTTACTAGCAATGGCAATGGCGACATGGAGTCATAACAAAAGTCCAAGGAGCGCAACAGGAGTCGTCTTCAAGACAAGACCAATGGCCACGCAATCAAAGCGAATATTGTTGGCCCGAACCTCAGAGGGATTGGCTCCGCAGCCTTTTTCAGGATTGGCTTCCCTTCTGTGTCGATACCGGCCAGGACTTGTAGGTCTTGAGCTCGCGCAACAACGTTACGACATCCGCCTCTAAATCTAGCAAGCCTCGCTCAACACACTGCATCGCTGCAATACTTGTTACTAGTTTGGTGCAGCTGGCGATACGTATAATTGTATTCGGCGACCGCGGTGGACGGTCAGAGGGAGCCTTTAAAGAGCGTATTCCCACGGGATGAGGATAATCCAGTTCATCTTTAGAATGTCAGCTTACTCACATCGGATACAAAACCAGCTTCTATCTTGGGATGCCATACTACATCTGCTACTGAGAAGCAGTACCGCGCCCGGGACATCATATGCTTCACAAGCAGATTGGCACCTTTCCTCTATTGTGCCCACAACGACCCCGGGTAACGTGACCAGGAAAAGGAGCATTAGCTTGAGGCCTGAACTTTCGAACTCACAAAAATTCGAGAAGCCAAACTCAATGATCACACGCAAGTGACTTGGAATGTACTGAGTCAGGGAACCGCACAAATTGGCTAATACAGTCTTGAGCCAGGGTACGCCCGTCTGACAATATTCGATCAATCTGGATGTCTTTGAGCCTCCATACTTCGCATGCAATACAGCCGTAACCTCTTGTACCCATTTCGTGACTCGCAACTTTAGGCCCTCTAAAACATAAATTGGTAGTCCAAACGACAAAGGAAACCTCGGTCTCAATAGTGATTGGAGCACAGCAACAAAAGACGAAGCGCAGCAAGTTAGACATAAGTCGAATCCATGATATTAAACAGGACGTCAGAGTCTATATCGATTTTGAAACAGACTTTCTCATCCTGAAAAACTGCGATTGGGGGCCGTGGTAGACAGAAATAGTATCAGGAGAAATCTCTGTTCTCATAGACCTGGCAACAGGATTTTTCTGCACTCCCTATGCAGAGCTCTCATAGCAGGTTTTTTCTCAGCCCGGAGCGACTCCCTATTCAACCGCACGTTCATTTCCGTAATGGCTGCATTGCTCAAGACTATCTATCCGATCATCGTCAGTACAGGTCCAACATCGAAATCCAACATCGAAATCCAACAAAATCATTGTCCTCGCTGGGCAGCATTCGCAACGTAACACACCGGGAAAAGATCCGCAAGCTTTGGATTCGCTGGCGCACGGTTTCATCGATCTTATTCAACAACCCCAAACTCCCACCCCCCAAAAGCCTTCCCGTCTGTGATGCCCTTCCCCCCCACGGTCTTCTCCAATTCAAGTCATCCATCCTCTCGATCCTCTAGATTTGATCGGCTACGATCCCCGACCCGAGAAGTTGCTGTGACGGAAGAATGCATACTGTGAGCGAGCATGCAGATGCTTAGATGCCAAACCACTGTGGACGCTTCTTCACTCGAATCGCTTCAAAGGCTTTGTCAGTTTCCAATGATTCAACGGTGTGTAAGTGACCGCTTGCCTCAAAGCACTCCCCCCCCGCCCTTTTGTGCTTGGCCTTAGGTTCTCTGCCTAGGGAGCTCCCCGATGACCAGACTCGGTCCCTTGCTGCAGCCGAGCAGAGCGACTTGGCTTCAAAATGTGGCTTGTCTGGAACGGCAGCATCCCCTAGGGAAGCACTGCTTGTCGATATTAGGCCATCTTGGCGTGCAAGGCCTCTTCCAATTCCTCAGTGGCTTCTTTTCTCTTTTCAATTTCCATAAACGAGATTGATGGAAGTCCCCTGTCCCTTGTCGAATTGTCAGACTTTTCCCCAAGTACCAGTCAAAGGCCAATGACTGAGGCCTTGCATGGCTATCATCATTGTCGATTTTGAAGGTTCGTGGCCTACAGGTCACTACAGTCTGGCTAAAGCAAGTCTGTAAGGTTCCACATAATACCGAGATGAAGCCTTAGAAATACATTCCTTTTTGGTTGGTCTGCGGACATCGGTGTCGAAAATCTGGCATCATGAGCCTTACTCAGCTAGACTTTGAGAGTTGCTCGTGCAATAAGGAATGCCGTGTATTCAAGAACATTCCAGGGCCATCGAAAACATCACCGAAAATTGAGGCCAAGCGGAGGAACGACATCTTTAGCTTGGTAATCAGGCTTAGCGACCTCCTCAATAGCGATGCTGGGGGGTGAGAAGCTTCATAAGAAAGCGATAGTTAGCTGTTACAGACCTACAAACGTATCTATCCTTTACTTAGTAGCTTTGCCTGTAGGTATATTGAACAACACAGCTGGCTCGCCATGCATGAAAGGCCGATCCACCCTAAAGTATCCTTTCCTCTCGAACTGGATAATATCGTTCTCGCTCAGGTCAGCCACGTTCCCATCAGCCAATGCTTCAGTCCTAAATTCGGTGTGGTCATTGAGACACTCATCAATTTCATCGTCTTTCTCGATGATATCCTTGTTAATCAGGTAGTCAAAATCGACTAGCTCGACGGGGATAAGCTCTTGGCCTTGGGTAGAGAGCCACGTAATCTTTTGCTTTGTTGCTTTGAAGTCGCCTTGGAGGTGAAGCTCGAGCTCTAGACCAGTGACGGTGGAGAGGGTGAGCGGATTTAGGGAATGAGAGATCTTGCGGACAATCGCATTGCCCCAGCTCATGAGGGTAATCTCTTCATCTTCTTTCAAAGACTTGGCATCTGACTGCTCGATGATGATGGTAGTGCTGAACGCGACCTTCTTCGTCCCAAGCGCAGGATTTTTCCCGTGCTTAGGCTTGTCTTCTGTGTATGGTGCCACCCTCGCACCTCTCACATTTGCTGTGACAGCATGGTCCTTATCGATGGCTGTGTGGCGCGGCGCTACTGGGTCGATATACTTCTTGTTCGTCGCCCAGAAAAGCGTCCAATCCAGGTTCACAATATTTCGGGATGGCCCCTGTTTGAGGATGAACTCGCGCAGCGCCTCTATAGTCATACCTCTCCTACGGATGCCCCGAATGGTCGGGAAGCGTGGATCATCCCAACCCCAGACCCTTCCCTCATCCACAAGCTTGGTCAGCTTTCTTTTAGAGAGAAAAGTTCGGATAAAATTCATGCGTGCGAAGTCCCAAATGTAAACCTGAGCACGTACTCGGAGTCAGCTGTCTCTTTTCTAAAGAAAGAAAAAGCCAGAAATCCAGTTGGGGTGGCACGAAGAGGATTCCTCGAGACATGTGTTGCGACCCAGAGGGCGCCACGACTCAAGAGGGAATGACCCCAAATGTACGTACCTTTCTTAACTTCAACGCATCGAGCATCCAGTCGTACTGAGGGTTCCGATCACGGTACTCGATCGTTCTGAGGGCATGTGTGACTCCCTCCATCGAGTCGACGATCGGACAGCAGAAATCGTAGATAGGGTAGATTTTCCACTTGTTGCCAGTCCGATGATGAGGCAGAGGGTTGCAACGGTAAATAACGGGATCGCGCATAGCCTTGTTGGGATTGTCCACGCTGATCTTGGCTCTAATGCACCATCTGACGCCCTCTTCTGTGCCCTTTTTCATCTCCTCGAAGTGGGCAAGGTTATCTTCAACGGAAGCTTCTCGCCGCTCACTAGGCAGTCCATGCCATCTCTGATGCTTCATTGTCTCCTGCTCAGTGTCATCCGCGTATGCCTTGCCCTCTTTGAGCAAAGTGACGCAGTATTGGTAAAGCTCGTCAAAGTAGTCACTTGTGTAAGTTGTCTTGTCTGGACGTATTCCCATCAGGGCCAGGTCTTCGACAATCGCATCTTGAAACTCCTCTTTTTCTTTGGACGGGTTCGTATCGTCAAAACGGCAAATCAATGTTCCCTTATACATCTCATGCGCGAAGTAATCATTGAGCAATGCAGCTTTTGCGTGCCCGATATGGAGATAACCACTTCGCAACATCAGCATGAATGCAGCATGATACGTGAGAGTAGAGCTTACGATGGCTCGGGGGAAACCGAGTGACAACGCCCTTCTCTGTGTCCGGCAAGGCAATGTCATAGCTCGCTCCTTCACTGCTCTTTGTCGCCTTCTTCGCCTGAGCCTGTGCATTCGCTGAATGGACGGCCGTTACAATCCAAGCGTTGGTCTCCTCAATGAACTTGAACCATCTAGTTACGTTCAACAAGGCGCCTTTTTTAACGGCTGCATGAGCAACTTTGTTGCCTCGGATAGCTGCCCAAACAGAGAGATCTGCGACTGTGAGAGTGTATCCCACAACGTGAGAGCGAAGCGTCAGATGTGCATCTAGCTCAAGCAGTGGACCATCAATAGATTTAAAGTCTGTGGGGACGAATGACGCTGTTCTTCCTAGCCATTCTTTGACCTAAATCAGCATTAGTCTTTGCACATTGGCCCACGACGTCAATATGAGCCCACCAATGTGTCATGTTTGCCTTGCAGAAAGGGATATGCCTCCATAAGGCCATCGATGACTTTCTCGGAACCATACGTAGATGTCTCACTTCCTACGATAATCTCGACAGTAGCATTGTCTCCTGCCTTGAGGGTATCTACTTCCTCGAAGTTGACATTGATCGAGGAGTTAGGATCTGCTTCTTTCGCGTACTGTGCAACCAGTAGAGCCGGGAAGGTGGTGGCTTGGTTCGCCTTCGATGCAATGTTCAATGTTGCCATTTCCTGTAGACGAAGGGCACCCCCGGTCCTCGTTGTTTACAAGGAAAAGGTGGAGATGTTACAATGAGGAGCGTCTTTACTGTTAAATATTTTAAGAGTCACAAAGCGTTGAACTCAACCCGATGGAGAGACGCAGTAAGCGCGTTATGCGCGGGCTTGGCAACAATGGTCCCCAGGTCGAGTTCTGCTTGGCTCACATTATCAGGAGAGGCAATGGCTTCCAAAGCTCCCATAGCCTATCTCTACTCTCCAATACGCTGCTCGTCGTTTAGTTCTCCGGTATTGAGATGCTTCGCCCCCTCAATTCCATCGCGCTACGCCTCCGGTCTGAGCATAAGGGGCTCTAGAGCCCGAGACCAACCAAAAGAAAAAAAGAAGCAACGCACGGAGTTTAAAAATCAGAGCCTTAGCGATGCACTCCAGTTTTCTCTCTGTGACGCGATGCGGTAATTCTCATTCCCTCTCAGACTTGGTACCGGTCTCTAACCTTTTTCCCTGCAGCTACATCCGCGCCTTTGAAGTAGGCCGGAATCCTACCTCTGCTAAATACGATCTTGCCGTTAGACTGCGCACCACAAAGAATGGGCCAGCTGTCCGCAATCGCCTACGCTTACCCCACGCCGTCGATACCTCCCTCCGCATCTGCGTGATCTGCCCTCCTGACTCCCCTGCTGCTTCCCAAGCAAGGAAGGCAGGCGCAACACTTGTGGGTGAGGAAACGGTCTTTGATGCCGTAAAGGAAGGACGCATCGAGTTTGACAGATGTATATGTCATATAGACTCAGCTCAGAAGCTCAACAAGGCGGCTTTGGGAAAGATACTCGGACCAAAGGGCCTGATGCCAAGCTCGAAGACTGGAACTATTACGAAGGATATTGCGGGGACAGTAAATGGTTTGGTGGGTGGGAGCGAGTACAGGGAGAAATTAGGAGTGATAAGGTGTGCCGTCGGACAATTGGGATTCACACCAGATGAGATGCAGCGAAACGTTAGAGCATTCGTGGGAGAGATCAAGAAGGACCTGGCGGTGCTGAGTGATCGGATTTCGAAGGATATACATGAAGTGGTCTTGAGCTCAACCAATGCGCCGGGTTTCACTCTCAATGGAGATTTCAGGGGTCCTGAAAGCCCGCCGACATGCGATCTTGCTGTACTATAAGTTTAGATTGAATGTTCAAGGGACCTCTTACGAATTGAGTTTGTAAAGGGCTCATATCTGGGACTGCGTTTTGCAAATTTCAAGAATCCTGACTTGAAGCCAATATCAGTAACCAGGTCTCGAGAGTGCACGATAGATGCCGCCGGTGGGTCTGAAATGGATGGTTTCCAGAGATGTATTCCGATCGGTGCAGCTCACACGCCAACGCTATGCTACCATGTGCCCAGAGTTCTAACTGCGTTCGACTTTACCGTTTTGATTCTTTCAATACTTGCATGGCCTCACTTGCTTCGCCCATCTGTTTGTATATCCCCAGAAGCTTCAGCAATTCCCCTCTCATGTTCTCGCCGCCTGCAACAGCCTGCTTCAGCGCGCTATTCAGATCCAGTAGCACCGTCTGCTTCAGCCTTAGCACCCTCTCCTCCTGCTTTATGAGAAACGGATGTTCTGGTCCGATTCTTTCCATCGAGCCCTTGATGTACAGGTATTGCTCCATGTGCCTTTGTAATCGGGGGATGCTAATCCCGTTGCTTTCCTCTTCATCACTCTCTTCCTCGCTTTCGCTCGGGATTACTTCCTCTTCATTGACCGCTGCCTTCTGAGGAATGGTTGAGGCGAGCATTAGCCGACCCTCTAACTCTCCAATTTTCCTTTCGATTTCCAACAATCGTCTTCCTACTTGCACACTCTCCCTGATCCTCTTCCTCTCGTGCACCAGCTCCTCTACCTCTTGCCTTCTTCCATCTACCTTGCCCCTGAGGCCTTCGACCTCCCTTCTAAATCCCAACAATCCGAGCCGCACCTCTTCGACCTTCTCGTCGCCACCTTTCAAGCTGCTCCCTAAACTTAAGAAATCCTGGTAATTCTCATTGACGAGATCGAGTAGTTCTTTGTTGAGGTCCTGGCTTCGAGTCCGGAGCTCAGCGCGCAAATCTTCGAGTGTTTGGTGTCGATTGTGAAGGGTAGACAAAAAGGTTGCAGGGTCAAAACTAGGAGTCAGAAAAGACGCGCGAGTAAGGGGTTTTGGGTATGGGAGGTTGTCGTCTGAAGAGGCAGAAGAATCATCGCCGCCGAACTGGAAGTCATTGGTCAGCTAGGCCTTCAGTCAAGACAGGAGTCTTCATAGCGTTCCTACATAAAATCTTTTGGACATAGTAGTGCACGAGTGGTGTGTGTGTGTGAAGCTTGGAGGTCTAAGCATGGATGCGATATGACCGCGCTTAGCGCGCGTTTACTCTGCAAGTTGCAACTGCTTCTCGAACAGACTACCACGACTGAGTAGATACACAGGCTACGGTTCGACACATTGAGTGCATGCTCCACCCTTCTGAGCAGAAGTGTGCAGTGATCGAACTCCAAAGTCGGCGCCATGGCCTCACCACCTTACCGCTCTCCCGCAACATCTCCGCCATACCCCCCTCACACGTCTCTCCCAAACCCCAAGAAACGTCCGTCAGTGAATGTACCACCCTATGCACCTTCACTGAAACGCCAGAAGCGAAGCTCTATACACTCGGCTGCATCCTCAGCTCACCCGCTACGGCAAACTTCATTTCCTCCTGAAGAGTCCGCCATCCTTACTGGCGAGCGCAGTCCCAGCGTGGATAGCGAGATCACGAATATGACTGGAAAGGGAAGCCTTGCTATGACTGGTGGAAGGAGAAGAAAGTCCAAGGGCAAGGGAAAGAAAGCAGCGGTTAGTGTGAAGAGTGGCGCGAAAGAGAAAACCGTGGATGGAAGGGAGGCCACAGGTGAGGTGCCCGATGATGATGACGAGGATGACGATGAAGGAGGAGATGATATCATCGATGGTGTGGAGGAAGAGGATAGAGAGGCCGAAAAAAAGAAGCTTGCGTGAGTGCAGCTGGCTTTCTGCAGCATGCCAACAGGACACAATGCTTTCCGAAGAAAACTGACGATTGGGATGCAGGGTCCTTATCGGCGCATTCAACTACGATCAAGAAAAACGCTATGAGTGTTTACGCCGAATCAGACTGAAGAAGGAGACGGTCCGAAAGGTATGTTGCTCCTGCAACCTGCGGTAATGATTTCATCCTGCATTTTCTCACGTCCAGCATAGATTACCAACCAAACCGTCTCCCAATCCGTCCCTCCAAACGTCATAACAACGATCAATGGCTACACAAAGACCTTCATTGGTACCCTCATTGAACGTGCTCGTGAAATTCAAGAGCAGTACGCGAGTCTGGAGACACCGCCTCTAACGCCACCGAAAGTGCCCATCGACCCTACCGACTTCAGCAGCGAACATCCAAACAACGAGATTTTCCAGGCCGCGAGTCCAATGGATGCTCTTGGCCAGCTTTCATATGCGGCTGCAGTAAATGAGCACCAAGAGACCCAGAAGCCGAAGCAGCGTGACCATGGTCCGTTGCTACCAGACCATTTCCGTGAAGCTCTGAGGAGACATAAGCGGGATGGAGAGGGCGGAGGTACGGGGCTGCAAGGCGTAAGTACAGGACTTGGACTGCCTGGGAGTGGTTCGGCAAGGCTGGCCGGCAGAAGGCTTTTCAGGTGAGAAAAGCAGTTGACATTTGGCACTGCCCCGCACTCCAGTGCAACAAGTGCCCCTAGATTTAGCATGCAGAAACACGAGCATCTCGCTCGCGGACGAGGTCAATGTTGATCCTCCAATATCCACGCTGCACCAGGAGATTAATTCCTCTGTTAGAGAAATCGATCCTTTCCCACGGCAATTGACGCCAGTGCTATGCGGAGTAAAATACCGAGTCAAACGAGCTGTTCATCCCCTCCTCCCTCTACCAGCAGGAGCACCACCGCCACCCATTCCACCCATCCCACCCATCATCTTCATCATACTGGCCATGTCAGGCATGCCTCCGCCGCCTGCCCCGCCCATTCCACCCATCATCTTCATCAGTGAGCCCATGTCTGGCATCCCTCCTCCTCCACCGCCCATGCCGCCTTGGCCGAGACTCTGCATTCGTTTTTGCATGGCTGCCATCTGCTGTTGTCGATTCCCGCCACCCATCTGGCCCTGTGCTTTTTGCATGTTCTTGGACATGCCGCCCATTTTCTTCGCCATACCTGCCATGACTTTCTGCTGGCTGAGCAATTCTTCGACCTCTCTGACACTGGTGCCGCTTCCTCTGGCCACTCGAGTCATGCGTGCTGGCTGCTCGACAAATAGTTTGCCATCGCTATCAAGCTCTTTGTTGTTCATGGAATCGCAGACGTAGATCATTCGCTTCATTTTCATGGATCCCTCTTCGTCATCCATACCGCCCATCATCTGGCCAAGACCGGGAATCATGCCTGCCATTTTAGATAACGGGCCCATCTTCATGATATTCTGAAGCTGATCCCGCAGGTCACGGATTGTGAAGACACCTTCTGCTAAATGCTTCATGGTGTCTTTCTGGTCAAGTTTGAGAGCTTGTACGTGCTCGACAAGCCCTTGCATATCCCCCATACCAAGTAGCTTGCTTACAAAAGGCTGTGGGGAGAAGCGTTCAAGATCGAGCATGTGCTCGCCTGTGCCAATGAAGACGATAGGGGTGTGAGTTGCTGCAACTGCTGAGATTGCACCACCGCCTGAGGCATGGCCATCGGTCTTCGTGATTATAATTGCACCGTAGTCGGCTGTTTCTTTGAATGCTTTGGACTGTGCTTCAGCCTGCTGGCCTATAGTGGCATCGAGCACCATGATAGTTTGGTCTGGGGTTATAGCACGTTGAATCTGAGTCATCTCGTCGAAGAGGTCTTTCTCTTGCCTATGCCGCCCGGAGGTATCAACGATGATAATTTCAAACCGCTCTTTCTTGAACTTAGCCACGCCTTCGGAGGCGACCTGTGCTGGATCTGTAGATGTGAGGGAACCAAAGTATGGGATCTTGGCTTTGGTAGCATTTTGTTTCAGCTGATCGAAGGCTCCAGCACGAAAGGTATCGGCGCACACGAGACACGATTTGAAGCCTCTCGTTTGGTAGTGACGAGCGAGCTTGGTACAGGTAGTTGTTTTGCCTGAGCCTTGGAGGCCAACGAACATAATGACGTTGGCCTTGCCTTTCTTGGGCTTGAACGGTTCGGCATGAGGATCGACAAGTTTTACAAGCTCATCGAAGACGGCTTTTTGTATCAGGCGCTTCTTGTTGACAGCTGGTGGTAGATCTTTAAAGTTGACTGTGGCTTTTATGGATTTGCGGAGGGTGCCCACAAGCTTGACGTTGACATCTGCTTCGAGGAGTGCGGCACATATCTCTTTTATCATGCCATCGAAAGCCTGTCGAACAGGTCAGCTATCTATTCCAATGGCGTGTAGTCTAGCACTCTAGAGACCTTCTCGTCAAGGTTCTGGGATCTTGTGAGGTCCGAGACAGCGGCATTAATACGCCGACCTAAATCTTGAAGAACCATCCTGCAGCAATACCGACAAATACATCAGTAGACGCTTATACTCGGATACTTTCTAGGTCATTATGATAGAAATCTATCTTGGGTGACAAGTGTGACGTTTGGGTGGGAGAAAGGAGGGGGGGTTTAGCCGAAAAAAATCGCGTAAAACTGCCCCGCCCGGCCGTCAAAATCTCTAAATATATATTGTGTTTACGACTTCAACGTCCTTCAATATTCACTTCAGCATACAATGGCGTTTATAAACGCGAAGAAGCGCAAGCTTGCCGAAGATACTCACAGTGCTAAGATTTTCAATAAATCGCACAAACGACACCATTCCCATCACGCACCGTTATTATCTACCGACTATCAAGCCACTATGCAGCTCAGAAACCACGAGACCGGCAAGGTGGCTAATACCGCCAACCTCACCAACAACAATAATCGCAAGCAGAATATGGGCAGTGACATTCCAGAAGTCTCTGCTAACGAAATTTCTGGCAAGAATCTCAGAAACCGCAAGGTCACTGTGAATTCCGAACCTACCAAACCCAAATCTAACACACATCGCGAGCAACCAGTCATTGCCGAGACTCTTGATTTTCCTGCTGATGAAGCTACATCATTGAGCCTTGAGAAGGCCAAGGCCAAGCTTCGCAACGCTTTAGAAGCTCACCGCGACAAGTCCAAAATCCACGGCAATACTACGGATTCATCCGCTGATGAAGCTCCTGCCCTCGCTCTGAAAACCTTCAAAGTCAAGCCCATCAACACTTCCAAAGCAGATTCCGTCAAGGAGGCCGCCAAGCATCGACAACTTACCAGTAAAATCTCAGATTCCTCCGCCGACGAAGCTCTCGCCCCGAACATCAAGATGGCCAAGGCCAAGCCTACCAACACATCCAAGGCCCCCCCTACTAAGACTGTCAGCAAGCAACAAAAAGCCTCCGGGAAGGCCTCAAGTCATTCCGCAGACCAAGCTCCCGCTGTGGAACCTACGAAGGCAGGATCAAGCAAAATGATCGCACAGAAGGAGAAGGTCTCCAGTTCTGAACTTTCTTCGCTCGACGACGTTGATATCTCTATCGCAGACCCTACCGACGCAGGCGCAGATGCTGCCTCACCCTCAACCTCGGAGCAAGTCTCAGGTGGAGAAGACGGATCAGAAGAAGGGGACGAAGAGAACAAGGAGTACTCAGAAGAAGAACATGATGAAGACGAAGCCGGTTCCACGAGCCCCGCGATAGACGAGTTTGCCTCGGACGTAGAAAATTACCCACGCTCAGACGACGACCGAATTATCTCCCTCCGAATTATCTCCCTCCGAATCCGAAGGCGAAGTATTTCGAGCAGCCCGATTCGAAGCCGAGGCCGAATCGATCACCAGCTCTGAGAAATCAATGGCTTCCGACGCCGGATTCGGCTCGGACGGCGAGTCCCATCCAGACAACAAAAAGAAGGAAACCTTCAAAGCCGACGACGCCAGCGCCTTCGCATCTTCCATGTCCGCAATCCTAGGTAACAAACTCACCACAACACAACGTGCAAACCCTATCCTCGCGCGTAGTGCGGATGCCAAAGAAGCGGACGAGGCGCTCCTTGATCTGAAGTTGGGGAGGAAAGCTAAGACCGAGATTAGGAGGAAGCATCAAGAGAAGTTGTTAAAGGAGATCCATGGTGAAGGGGCAGGGGACATGGTTGGATCCATTGCTGATATCGAAGATCCCGAGGATTATGGGACCGTCTTTGCGTATCAGCAGCGCGAGAAGGGGTTGAGGAAGACGGCGGAGAAGGGAGTGGTCAAGATGTTCAATGCGTTCACCCACGTGCGTGGAAAGACTGTGGAGGCGAAGGGGATGGTTGGGAGTAGGGCTCAAAAGGAGGGAAAAGCTACCGAGATGACTAAGGAGGGTTGGTTGGACTATGTTGGTCAGGGTGGGGAAGGCACGACTGAGGAGGAGGGCTTGGGCAAGGTTGCAGGGGAGAATAGCCTTTCCGAGCTTGGGGAGGAGGACAAGATCGAGAAGCAGAGTGAGCTTGGAAAGAAGGGCGAGTCTGGGCCGAAAGGGAAGCTTGGCAAGAAGCGAGCTTGGGAAGAAGAGTGAGGATGATGAGGCTCGAGATGGCATATCATTGTCACGACGAAAGAATCATGGCTGCATGTCCGAATTTCTTTGAGAGAAGACTGTATTTGAGATGAGGATCGCTACACATATGGCTTGATACACTCCATACCACCAGGCAACGCCATAGCTCCTTGCAGTCAAGGACCATGAATGGACATTAGAAGAGCAGACAAGCATCAGAATTCTCCACCCTTCCCGCCAACGCCTCCCCATGTCGCTGCTCCCCAAACACCCACTAATCCCCACATTCCGACCCTCCATCCTCTCCAAAGCCCCTCGAACCCTTGCCCTTTCCTCCTCTTCCTCTCTTGACCAACCTTTCCTACCTTCATGGCCGGTGCACCTGCTGTACCCTTCACCGACTCCGCCGGAGGGCCTCTTTCGCCTTCTTCGTAGACGATCGAGTGCACGGTTCCTAACAAGCCACGATAGGGCCCGACTTCAACGATCGTTTGCATTTCCTTCCCTCTGCTGGTGGATCGGGCAACATCCATTTGGCCTCTCCTAAGCACAGTCTCGATCGGAAGCTTCACGACAAGCTCAAACGCTTGCCCGACGAAAGTTGCAATAGAATACATATTGGGAGTTAGAACCGGATCTATGCCAAGCTTAGAGCGCAGAAACAAAGGTGTCGAAGCTGAGATTAGTGTGGGTATCGTAGAATTTAGTATCGCCGCTGGAGCGATTGAGAAAGGCAACGTCCATTTGGGTAGTGTCTTCAAGGTCGCAATTATCGATCTGGGTGGATGCGTCGAAGGTGTCAGTATGAGCTTTGTGCGAGCTATGTCCAGGGGGGGCGAGTATCATGCCCGCTAAGCCGGCCGCAGAGACGGCTACAGCTAGCGAGGCGAATGGTGAAGGTGAAGATAATATATCGAGCCCGCCAGCGTAAGAGAGTGTTGGAGTTGCTGTGAAAGAGAGTCCAGGGTCAGGTAGCGCCATAAACGCAGAGAAGAATGATCGGACAAAGGAGGTGATTGTGGATAGAAGGATCGAGTGGATGTAAGGTGCTATTGGTGCCTTTCCATATTCCCCAAGGCCCTTCTGCTGCCCAGTGGGAAGACAGTACGGCTAATACGGAGGAGGATGATTTGAGATCGAGGGTGTGGGGAGATTGGTGCGGTTTTGACGGAGGTGGTTGAGGCGTGTGGACTCGTGGAACACCGTCTGGTTCTGGAGAGCCATGCCGTCGCCGTGTCCGTGAGCGTCGAGTTGGTGTATGTGCGAGAGGTGCTGAGGAAGTGAAGTAGGAGGGAGAGTCAAGGTCCGAGTCCTCATCAGAAAACATCTAGGCACCTTGATCAGCTAGAAACAGTACCTTTGGGGCATTATCCCAATACCTCGTACGAGTCTCGCCGATAGCTGCCAGATCTTCTGTGCAAATCATCCACAAATGCCTCCTTTGCTATTGACTTCTGGACTTGACTGCCAGCCTGGACCTGCAACACTGTCTTCGCTACCTCGAATGGCTGCGCCAGGAATACGCTGGTATACTTCCATATTGCCTGTTCCACCAGTCCCTTCATCACCGCAGTAGACGAGGGCGAAGACTCGGGTATGTAGTCTGTATAGTCCATATCCGCCAGGATATTTCGCGCTGAGGAGCCAAAGCTGTTTGTTGACGTAGAGGAGACATGCTTGCTGCCGGCATTTGTGGCAAAGGTTCCATTCTGAGGTCCGCTTGGACCAACGGAAGGAGGTATATAGTATGGTCTCAAAGGGTTTGGACCCTCTCGTGGAGTAGACATTGGTATTCGCTGCACTCTAGGTGTGAAGAAAAAGACAATAATGGATTCTTTGCCTTGATACTGAATTGGCGGAGAGCAAGTTTCGGCGAGCCGGCGCTTACACTTTCCGTCCTCGTCATATCAATCTTTTTTGACCCAAATGGCAAACGATATCCTTTCGAGCTTCAAACGTATGCAATTCAGAGGCGTCGAGCATGTATATAGCTCGTCAGGCACCTCGTGCTGTGGGGATATGCTGTCGATCAAGTTACGCTACATCAGTTGCTCTACTTCCTTCTCGACATACAGCATCATCACGAAATTACAGCAATGATGCTTCGGTCTGGCATTTGAAAGAAAGACTTACAAGGACGACAGGAGATTTTGGCAGGCAGACACTATATTCAAGAGCTAGACGAAGATTTTCCACATCCCCTGTGGCTATGCATGGCCACCTTACGCCCCCAAAGCCTGGCGAAGAGTGAGAACCTCGGGCAACATGAAGAGGACTGCGAAGAGGTTCGACTGACGCATTGGCTTCTGCAGGCTAAACGTCACATTCGTCGATAAGGAAGGGGAAGAGCATAATTTTCAAGTGGCTCACGGGGACAATTTGCTGGATATCGCGCAGTCAGAGGAGCTGGAGATGGAAGGTGAAACACCCATGGGACGTCAGTGCTGGTAGCTTGCATTGACTGAATTAATCAGGGGCCTGCGGCGGATCATGTGCCTGCTCAACCTGTCATGTCATTGTCGAATCCGACGAAATGTATGAGAAGATGGACGAACCAGACGACGATGAGAACGATATGCTGGACCTGGCATTTGGATTGACGGAAACATCAAGGTTAGGATGTCAGGTCAAGATGAACAAGGCTTTAAATGGTCTGCGGGTGAAGTTGCCGAGCATGACGCGGAATCTACAAGCCAGCGATTTTAGCGGAGCGAAGAAATCATGACATAAAGGATTCAGTTGATCAATATGTGTGCAACATCGCCGGAGCATAGGAGTCATAGTGAGCGAGAATTTTCTGTCAACGTTCAACTACGGTACCAACCGGCAAGTCCACATTGCACTACACGAGTGCACAGAAAAGCTTGACCGGCATCCCCAAAAAAACCCCAGGTCGAATATCTGCGTCCCAGAACCGCTGATGGAAGACCTTCTAATCTCAGACATAAACAAAAGACTGAATATCTCGGAGTGATAAAACTCTACGAGGGTTGACCACCAGCCACCACTCAGCACGATACATCAACAGAGATCACGGGTCCGCTGGTAGTTGTTATGCAAACTACCTTGCGCTGTGCGCTTAGGGCATTCCTTCCTTCTGCCTCTTTCTAATGATTCCGTCTGTTTGGAAAGACTGTGAAAGACTATGCGCTGCGTCCCACAGATAGAGAGGAAGGTCGCCTTGTACTTCACGTCCATGTTTGCTCATTACCACGGTTTCCAATCCGATGTGTTCGCTGAGTGATGCTGACGAGCATCATTGTGGCCGCACCGATTTGAGTCTGACTCTTCATGGAAAGGGATGAGAGAATATTAAACTGTGGCATCCTGCACCAGATACCTTGGGACCGTGTGTGCTACGGTCTTGGAACTCGCACCGCAGAGCAGATCTCTGTTACGGGTAAATCGACTCTGCACATCCGAGATACCTTTGATGTGCCAACACACCCGGCAAATCGCGTTTATTGTATGAAGATCGTGGTTCACTGCCCTTGAAAATGCCCCTTTTAAGACTCAATCGCTTTTGCAATGTTTTCGCAACAGCAAAGAAAGAGGCTACTTATAGATTTCAGGCGATGATACCAGTTACCTAAGACAGCTTCCGTCAACCACAAGTGAAGTCTTTGCCTTGCATGACAGGCAAGGCGGTTGGGGCGGCTGCTGGACCGGTAGATAATCGCTCGGTAGCTTATTGTTTCCGTCCTTCTCTCCGAAAATTGGCGTTTTCAATCCATGATTTCCCTGTATTTTTCCTGCTGCCTGAGGAGCACGGCTGTATAAAGCTGAGTCATGAGAGTATCCACCTGTTGCAGACCGAGGCTCTTTTCTTCCTTACCTACAGAGATGTATATCGATAGCCGTCTGAATTTGGACCCGACATCGGAGGATGCTAGCCAGATTTGTGAAACTCCTGGCAAAATATAAGCTTCTGCGTGCTCGACGAGAGGCTGGAGGGAGTAGATGGTACGCCTGATGTCCCCCTGTGATTAGCGAGCTTTTGCCTATCATGAACACCCTCGATGTGTCAACAACGACCATCTACCCACGATAAAGGAGATTGTGAGGCCATGACAATACCTCCCCGCCTTAAGAAGCGCCCCCGTGCGCCCCGAAGCAGAAGCTATTATAAAGGACTGATGCTTTGAGGCCCTTTGCCAGAGCAAGCCAACCAGTCATCCACACCGTACGATATCAGCAGAATCTTGCGAGTCACTCGAATCCCAATCGTCATCGTCTGCAACAGCTGAGCAGGACCGATCCAGCAGAGCCTTTACACTCCTGAATAAGCCTGCGAGAACTGCCATATCGTTCAGAGTCTCAGAGCTTGCAGCTATGGCGAACAATCCCTCTCTGAGTGAGAAAAGGGCTATGGCCAAGGAGGAGCGTTTTCCCGAGCTATTCGTCAATACCAACATCGACCGGCGCATATGCCGGAGAGTGGTCCCGCTTAAGGTTATTGTTGTTGGCATGCCACGGACTGGAACTCAATGTATGTATAACGCCCAGATTGACAATCATAAGTCCGAGACGACCAGCTAATGCCGAATACAGCAATACGCGTGGCCCTCAAGCAGCTCGGTTTCAATGATACATACCATATGGACTGCCTCTTCGAAAACCCTCCAGACATCGACCTTTGGTGTCAAGCCTTCCTCGCCAAGTTCAAAAGCCAGGGCGAACCTTTCGGGAAAGAGCAATGGGATCAACTTCTCGGCCACTGCCAAGCGGTCTGCGATCTCCCAACCAGCGCATTCATTCCGGAACTCATAGCTGCGTACCCCGACGCGAAGCTCATCCTCACGCCGCGGGAAGAAAATAGCTGGTATGCATCCTGCCAGCGCACCATTCAAACCACGGCAACCGCTCGATCGATACACGTATGTCTGACCCATATCCCCATCTAGAATTTTAATCAGCTTTCCTTTTCCCCAATTCCAACTGATTCCGCAAGACCTCCGACACTAACTGGTCCCCCTGCTAGATCCTCTCCGCCCTAGATACCCACTTCCTCTCACGCTTCACACCGCTCCTCGGTCTTATGTTCGGATCCATGTTCCCCTGCCCGCCCGACCTTTGGCAGACGCCCGAGGGCAAACGCATCTGGATCGAGCACTACCGCCGTGGGCACGACGAAGCCCGATTTCTCGTGCCTCCAGATCGCCGCTTAGAATATAGCGTGGAACAAGGATGGGGCCCGCTGTGCGAGTTTCTCGGGGTCGAGGTGCCGGTTGGGAAGACGTTCCCAATGGTCAATGACTCGGGGAGTTTCGCAGTCAAGATAGGCGTCGTGAAGCGGCTGGCCGCGAGGAGAGTAGTGAGGAGATGGAGCCCGGTGCTCGGGGTGCTTGCGGCCGCTGGGTTGGGGCTGTGGTGGGCGAGGCGGTGATGGGTCGATACGGTCTTTACAGATGCGGGCCTGGCGTCTACAGAGAGGGAGGCTTATGATAACCATTCTTGCGGTTGGCTTGTATGGACGATTTTGGGGTTCATGATCTTCACATTCTTGTTTCAATACTTACATCGAATTTATAGATCTCAGATCTACCCTTTTTTGGAAGCTGGTACTCTACAGCATTTTGCCCGAAACCCCAAACAACTCTACTGGACGCTCAAATATGGGTGTTATAATCGCCAAGTCTTGGGGCTTTCAATGGTGGAAATGTCGACAAGTACTACGCGGCCGAAGGATCGAGATGTTCAAGATTTGGAATTGAAGCCGATATGAAGCTCCGAGGTAGTTAGTGTGAGGAGTCGTTGAAAGACGCAGAGCCATCTTGTACTTGAGTAGCGTCCTGAGTAAGATCCAAGCGCCTCTTTGAATCGATGGCGGATTTCCTAAACTCATAACCTTGCGGCTAAAGGAAGGTTGTAAACAAAGGGCTGCTTGTCAAAAACCCAAAATTTCGATGCGCGGCCTAAAGGAGGAATATCAGGGCTCAAGGCCAAAAGTTGGCCGCCCCTTTTTGCGACAAAGCCTTTCCTCACTCCTTCCTCCGGATCCCAACCATACCCTCCACCCTCACGTCCTGCCCCAGCACCCCTGCTTTCTTCAGCACGCGTGCAGTCTCCTGCACCACACTCCCCCTCACACCCCTGACATCTTCCGCAAACTTCACCGTCTTCAACCACTCCCTCGCATCCTCGGCCGAATAGTCCAGCTCAGTGCTGATGTACTGCACCGCCTCCTCCCGATGGTCCTCAAAATACTTTATCCCCAGATTCAGTTTCTCGAGCATCTCTTCCATCCTCTCGTCTCCGATAACCCCGGGCCTAGCGACTATGTGCCAGCTCGGCCAGGGTGTGTATATTTCCCCGATGCGTTTGATTTCGCCGTTGTCATAGTATCGTTTCGAGGTGAAGTGTTCCCACATGAAGAAGTCGGCGGTGCGGTCATTGACGGATTCTCGGAGTTTGGCGAAGGTTTGCAGGGGAATGATGTCGAAGGGCGCGGATGCCGACGAGGATGAGGTAGAGGCTGGGGAAAGCCAATCGTGCGTATCGGCGAGGACGAAGCCCATCACGTAGGAACCACTACACGAGTTGTTAGGGCCGAGTTTGTTGGAGTTGGGTGGAAGGGAAGCGTACCTACCAATCCGGCTGACGCCCATCTTTGCCCCTTTCAGTCGCTCCACTCCCGTCACATCCTCTCTGTTGGCTCCCGTACTTATCGCCCAGCATAACGGCGTTTCCACATACGTTCCCACCATCCTGTAACCTGCAGATTTGCTCTCGGCTTCGGCCTTACCAAGCCCAGCTACCCAACCCTCTGTGAGACCAATGCCGATGTCTATCTCATTGGATTGGAGAGATGTGATCA
This sequence comes from Letharia columbiana, assembly GCF_014066305.1. Lineage (NCBI taxonomy): Eukaryota > Fungi > Ascomycota > Lecanoromycetes > Lecanorales > Parmeliaceae > Letharia > Letharia columbiana. The sequence continues at coordinate 121,093 of NW_023501068.1, forward strand.
TGTGGCCTGTACCGGAGGGAAATGGGATGAGTGTACATGATAGCGAGAAGTGCGTAGAGGCGAAGTGGATGGGGGTGGAAAAATGTTCTAGGGCACGTTAGCAGGGGTGGTAAAGAGGGCGTGGGGTAGGCGGGGGGAGGGGCACAGGGGTCGTTGGGAGCTGAAGTGGTGGGAGAGGAGAGAAGAACAATGACTGACCTGGTACATAGCCTATACGGAGAGGCGGAGAGGAAGGCATGGCAGAGAAGGATGGGCAACTCTTGAGACTCAATATCCCAAGTTCATGTAAATGCCATTGTGAGCGGAGTGCTTGCTACATCATGTGGAAAGTCCCTCGGAAACTTCCGAAATTCAGCCCTATTGGATGTCACCCAACGATTGAACCCCGCCCCGGCGCCCCAGCGGAGCACAGCACTGGCACTAGCAGTGCCTCTCGCAGACTGATCACTGAATGATATTCCGTTGTGCCCGTCGACGGATATTGAGGGAGCATTTTCTGCAGCAGTCATATGCAGCTTACGAGCTGAAAAGTTCCGACGTCTGAGGTTCTGCAACAGTCTTCATCTCGGTCAATCATGCGTGAATACAAGCACCAGCTGTTGCCTTTTCGACTGCTCCATGCATGTTTCATCTTATTGTTTCTCAATTTCCTTCATGTCTTTGGTCCAGGCTGTTCTGATGATGGACTCAGCCTTTCGTAAAGGGCTTTGACCCCCCCCCCAAAGCATCAGTCACAGCCTTTTCCCTGCATCGGACAACAGCTTCTTGAAGGAGCCTTTTCTATGCCACTCCCCTTGGCTCCTTAGATCTTTATGCCTCATGCATGGGATTGAGCTGCGAAGCGAAGTCGCAGCTGGCAGTGCATCCATGTGCTCTGACTGCGAGGTGTTTCTGACCATATAGCATTGATTCCTGCTCAGGGTTGTCTCTGCTTCATAAACCATGTTTCTCGAGGGAAGCTTCTCTGTCAAAGTGTCCCCTGAGTTCCTTTGAACGTCAAAATGCCTACCTCTATTGTTTCTCTTGCACTCACCTCCTTGATAGCAGTATACAACGTGGCACAAGTTTCATGTGGTGATCAGTGTTTCAATATCGACGAAATTCAGCAGCCAGAATATTTTCCTTGCAATCCCTCAGCTCCAACCAGTAATTGTTGTCAATCAGACTGGATCTGTCTAAGCAACGGCCTTTGCGAGCCCGACAACAACCCCCGTCCAAATCCAGTAGTGTGGACCGGGCTCTGCACGGATCCTTATGTGGGGAAATACGACAGCATGTCCTAAGATTTGCCAAAATAATTTGACTGGTACGTACAGCTCAGGAAGCGGGGTGCGAGATTCTGATTTGGAGTCGAAAGAATGGCTAACTCTACCAAATCAGCTATCGGTGTTGACAATCGTGTATCATCGTGCGGAAAAGGCCACTTCTCCTGCTTTGAAGACAACAACAGCCAAGCTAGTTGCAGTACTTTCACCAACGGGTTTTTCTTAGGGGTGGCAACAGTCGTGACAACCATCACTGGTCCAAGCCCAATGCCCGTCACAACCAGTTCGGAAACCGGCGCAACTTCTGCTGCGGTCAGTACTGCAGCTTATCCGTGTCCAGATCTCGACGGTACCTCATATACAGATGCTACCGGAAACAGTTACAAAATCCAATGCAGCACCAACTATCCTGGCAATGATCTTCCAGCCGTCCACGCAGATACCTTCGAAGAGTGCCTGAGAGTTTGTGATGCCTATGTGCCAGAACCCTCCGCAGCTAGTGAGGCTTCCTGCATTGGCGTGAGCTGGGGGGCAGGAAATCCGGGTGGCAATTGCTATCCCAAGTACCAAATCACCACCATTAACACTAATGATGGCGGTCTTTCGAGCGGGTACCACGTCAACTATACGCTGCCAAAATCAGCTGTGACCAATCAGGGCAACAGCCTCTCGATTTTGAACGCACCGGCGACGAGCAGCACCCACTCAGCGACGTCAACGATCATGCGTACACCTACTCCCAGTGGTAGTTCAGACGGCCATGCGGCCGTCGGCGTTAGCGTGGGGGTTGGTGTACCCGTCGGCTTGGCGGTTTTTGCAGGCTTCTTCTACCTTATTCGGCGCCGATCAAAGAGACGACCTGAAGGGCTACTGGATGTGCATGCGGTGGCCAATGACAAGAACGATAATGAACTGCGCGAACAACGCGCAGAGAGGCGGTTGAATGAGCTCCCGGCGGAGAACCTACCTGGTGAATTGTCTGTTCCACACCGGCCTCGAGCGGAATTAAAATGAATACCCGGGTATCAAGCAGAACTCGGCTGAACCTTGTGGGTTGTGTCCTTGAGTTCGAGCGACGGACAGCTCGTAAGCACATGCTTTGGCATATATTGTGGGGGACGGATCCCAGCAACACGCTAATTCAGCAAGGTCTGGGTGATTTGGGCCTAGTCTTTGTGGTGATTATGCCTCGAGGAACATACAGGCTGTCACTCATTTGGTTCTTGTCATAGCTTTTCGGAGGAGCGGTGCCACTTGCTTTCGGCTCTTGCTCACGTCTTTCTGTAACCATACTTTTTCCAGTGCTGTCCTGGCTTGTCCTGTATCGAAACACCTTTGATATTGAGGATCTCTAGCTGGAAGTCAGACGCTCCTTGCTCTGCGAACTTGATCGCGGAAGAAGAGGAAGATGAACGAGCTTGAAGAAGCAGCTCTCTCTGAAATTCACCCTCTGAAGATGTGGATGTTGTCATAATCGCAAACATCGATAGGTCTCGCTCGTCCATGAAGTGTTGCAGCTGGTCCTCGAACGATGATTTATTCTCTTCACCTGCCTTCTGAACCAAGAATTCCAAGGGCTTCACTACGGAGCTGATGCCCAGTTTTGTACCACTCTCTGTCCACCCTTTGTAATCTTTGATCAAGACCTCGGTGAGGCTAAGGCTGCTAATGTCCCTCTTAGCTTCATCAATGTCCTTGTAGTAACGGTCCCGATTCCAACTTTTTGCGTCTTTAGGCGACAATTGGATCTTTGCTTCAAGGTAGTCCACCGAGTCCCGATCCACATGCTCCACTTTTCCAGGCGCTGTCAAATTGGCCGTATCCACCAGTATGCTAGCAAGTGCCATTTTAGCGACTTGTGCGTCCCAAACTTGGGTCACTGCACTGTCATCTACTGCAACTTCTCCTTGTCCATGAGCGGCACCGGTTGACAGTGAGGAGCTCGATATGCTGTCCCACGCAGACTTGCATTCGCGGACGACAAGGCTGGTGCAAGAGCCGCACTTCTCGATCACACGCGGTTCGGAGTCCGTGTTTTGAGGCACTGCGTTCTCTTCCTCATGGTGGTCTATCACTCCTAGCACTTCTGAAGAGTATTGATCGCCTAGATCCCCTTGTAATTTGTTGTGGTCCACTAATATCCACCGCACACTCTTCAGTAGCCTTGACTGACTTGGTAGATCGTCTAAAGTAATCAGACGATCAATTGCGATGTTTGCGTGTGCACAGACGGCAGAGAACTCGGGGCGGAGGCGGAGACCCGAAGCAGGTATGTTCAATAGAGGGACGTAGATGGGCGAGAAATTGTTTCGTGGAGGGGCAATGGATTTGATGTACGCGTAGAGAAGAGAGGATGTAAGGGAATCGAGGTCTGATAAAGGTCAGTATAGCTGCTGATAAGCCGTGGGCGATAGACAAGAAGACCTGCAGACTCATTCCCAATCACAATGTTTATGTTGTGCTCCTCGTGAACTGCTTTGACGAGGTTCGTCTTGGCATGCTGCAAAAAAGCACGAAGAGAATTGCGGGGAAACGCCATTTGAGTTGTCTTGTTAGAGCTCATAATCTTAGCTTCAACATGATGGAGAAGACGACAGTAGTCTTGACGGAAGAATTAACGCCAGGCCCCTGCTTCTGCATACCTGCGTCATTGTGAGTGATTCTCGGGCGGAGTTTGGTGCTACCTGAAGGTCCCGATTAGCCGTAGTAAGCAAAGGGGCTAGAGTAACCCTGAAGGGGCTTAGCCAGCGAAGAATGAGTTATTTCACGCTCTGAGGGACTGAGGCAACTACACCCCCTTACGAACTGCTACCTCATCGTTTTGTCATAACATTCTACGTTTTCCCTGTCCTCCAGCAAAACAGCTCGTCAGTGCGTAGGATGTTGTTAATGTCAGGAATACGCGACGAAGATTGGGTTGGGACTACTCGTATCCTTCAAGGCAGCTTCTTGGTCTCCATGGGGACCCTAGCTTGCTTTCATGATACAGCATGGTACAGTACGGACAAGGCATAAGAATACTTTGCTTGAAGGCTGTAGCCAATGATACTCATTACGCAAGCTGACTTACGCCATTTGCTGCTATCATTACTCTGGTCTTCACGGGGCTATCATGGTATATGCACATTGTATCAGCGAGGTGTGACAGGACGATTGATCTGAACTGAAGCTCTCTTCGTCCAAGATCTCAACCTGCCGCGTAGTTAAAGCAGCATTTTACCTCCTCGACCGTTGCATCACCCTTCATTAGCGTCATTCGTTTTGCACCCACATCTTCTCTATCGAGATCTTCCACCCATCGTCTCCCTTGCCAGCTACTTTCACACAAGTCAAATCTTCAATTATCCAGTCAGCCCCCGCGTCTCTCAATTGGTCCACACCATGCGTAGTCGCGAGACCCAAGACCATACACCCAGCCGCCTTGCCTGCTTTCACGCCGGCGGGAGCATCCTCAGCAACGAGCACGCGTGCCCGCTCTCCCAAGCCAATGCGCTCCCGACCGAGGTTGTAGCAAGCAGGGTCCGGCTTGCCGGCTGCGACGTCTTCTGCAGCAACGGACGCCGGAGGAGGGGGAAGCGCCAGGAGATCAAGCCAGCCGGACAACAACGTACGAGTGCAGGAAGTGACAAGGGCCCACGGCGCGTTCGCTTCCCCCATAGATTCCAGTAGGGGTCGGGCGCCCCGGATCTCGGTCACGCCGGAACCGTACAATTTCGGGATCAGGCTCTCGATGTGACGAACGTCTGTTGCGTAGATATCAATATGGCGTTGGGGTAGTCCGGGGAGACTGACTGACATTCCCAAGTTGCTTTAGAGGGATCATACAGTCGCAGCGTATCGATGGAGCGGCGGCCTCGCGAATTGCGAAGAATGACATCGGGATCCACTCCCAATTCGGCACCAATTCTGCGCTACGCGGTAAGTCTTGGTAATTGAACAAAGCGCAAGCCATGTTCAATGACCTTCCCGTGAGCGAGGGAGAAGAGGCTATTCACTGACCTTTGCCAATGCTTGGTAACGGCATCTGTGGTGTTTATGATGGTACCATCCACATCAAATAAGAAGCCAGCGAATGCGTGGCTTTCCGTTTGCCCAGTAAAAGAACCGTTGCCTTGATCCAACGCCATGGTTTCAGAACAAGGGTACCTTTCGAGAGCGCTTGTGGGAATGAAGTCTCCCGTCCTCCCAGAAAAGCGGACTTTTAAGCGAGAGGTTTGCTTAGTAAAGATATCTGCAACTACTCGTGGTCAGGTGATGATGCAAAAGAATTGGTTACAGAGCAAGTTCACAGTTACCGAGCCCGTACCGATCGAAATCAGACTATACGAACGGGCCCTTACCGGCCTCTGTCTAGTACAAATGTGTCTCAGTTCTACGTTCGCTGCTGGTCCTCTTCCAGTAAGAGCAAACAAATTGCTCTGATACAGCTTCGTTGTCGTTAGATGCTTACAACTATTGTCGCTGGGATACACACGCGCTTCGCTTTCTTATTGGAAACGTCTCCTGAGCGATTTAACACTCATCTCTCAGATTAGCCACCGTGATGAGGACCTTCATTTAATTCTTGTGTTGCATCTAAAGTACTATTTCTTAGTGTGCGGTTGGATGGAGCGTTTGGTAGCGCATCTCAGATTCGGTGGTACGCATTCTCGGGTTGCGAGACCTTTACCTCTCGATCCACGCGGATGCCACCCAGTTCCTGTAACTGGACATCGTCTAGTCCAACCTCAGCAACGCCAAGTGGCGTCCATGTCGCCTCTCTGGGGACTGGTGCAGAGACTTGAACGTTGTAGTCCTCAACAGAGCGCGACGATTCAGCCCCGACCGCCCCTCTCGTCTCTTCGCCATCTAGTGGTAAGCGGCCGTTTGATCGTGATAGCGTAGAAGGACGGCCTTGCGAAGGCCAGAGAAGGGCTTTGAGGCCTTTCAATGACCCTGAACCATATGTGTACGATTTTGAACCGGAGGCACTGTTACGCTCACGCCGGTCTTGAAGTGTCTTGGTTATGAGAGGTCGCAGGGCGGGTATTGAGGCAACGATAATCCAAAGGTTAAGCTCGACGATGGCCCATAATGCAGCAGGAGTTTCGTTGACTAAACGCAAAATGAGTCAGCTGAGAGTTCTTCAGAAGATTTTCCACGAAGGTCGTTCTCACAAGTTGGATCGAAGCCAGGCTTTCTTTGGGCGAGAACGAGTTGCCACAACCGTACAGCTGAGACCACCGTTACACTGCCAAGGCGATCAGCAATTGCCTGTATCTGTCACTCAGAGCTTACTCACACAAGACCTAGAAGAAATGTACTGCTAATGGAAATTCTTTGTGAAACAGACCGCTGAAGGTGGGAAATGAAGTACACGGGCATGAGCAGAACCACCAGGTCTAAAATGATTGTGAAAGACTCGTTCGAAGTGAAGAATTGAGGGTACTGGATGCACCGGCTTTTGATCGTTGCGTCCCAGAAGCCTCGAATAGGTGTACAGCTGAATATGCCAACGATGAACTAAAATTTTGGTCAGTGGCCGATTTTCGAGAGAGGAACAGCTTGTGTTACTTACTGCAGCTATCATCCATCCTATGTTAAGTGCTGCAACTATCTGCAAAGGGCGTCTCGCATTTGTCACTCGAAAGATACGCCAATATAGCGCCAGAAGCGATAGTTTACTGAAGGTAAGAGCAAGAGGATAGACAATAGCCAGACCATATAGTCCTTTGTTGAATTCCTCGAGATGGTGCGTATCAGATTTGCCGATGTGCTGGCCATAATAGTTATGCTCAACCTCGAATATCACTGTCGCGGTGTAGCCCCAGGAAAGGACCTAGAGCAGAGTTGTCAGCGTCCACTGCACGGAGTAGATCTGCTTTTGTGTGGTCCCACCGCAGCTACCACTATGAGTTCGTCGTCCATGCCAATGGATACTTTGGTATGTAGACGGGAGAACAAACGAAGAACGAGGGTGGTAAAGGACAATATTATGAATATGATGGCAACAGCATTCATTTGAGGTCCATCGTTGGCGTCGAGGTTGACACCCACATACACTGGAGTGGTGAACTCCATATTCACTTTCGAGTTTGCGTGCCTTGATCTTGGTCTGGAGGAAAGAGGTGTATCAATATATTCTCTGAATTTGTAGCGGTTTTCCTAAACCCTTTAAAAACTGAGCTTTTGCGAGACCAAGGCCACGCAGCTCGTGACTGATTCTCCGAGCCTCTTGTCAATAAAGCCAAAGGAAAGGATACTGATCCCAACAGGGATAAGATCGCCGGGAATAGTGCATTGCTACCAGATGGCAGGACAAAACACACCAGACACCACATATCCGGTGCTAGTTTCGTTTGGGAGAGTAGAACATGAAAGCAAAGCAGTCCACCCCAGTGTATCTTTTGCGCCACTACGTGAACTTTTCGGCCGTAGAGTATCTCAATGATCGAGTTGCTCAGAAGGCTTACTATCGAATTCGAAAGGCATTCGAAAACTTCCCGCTTCCCATTGACTGAAACTCGCAGACTTGGACCATGATTCCTGATACTTTTTCATGAAGGGTGGCGAAAGAAAGGAGGACAACGCATAGTATGGGTAAGGCCGGTATATCATGATTTGATCGATTCGTCCAAAGATCTAATGATGAGTTGCATTAGCGCAACATTTGATAGCTTGCCGATCTGCTTCTGAAGGGATGAGACGTTGGGATTCGAGCAGCTAGGAGCACACATTCGAAAAAAATGTATGTGAGCATATCTCATTGCCGGGAAGGCTTTGTGGCCATATGCAGGCTTCCATTCTACCGTATTGACTAGCGACGGCTCCAAAAACTGGGTATGGTCGTCGGAGCCAGGCATGTCAGCCGCACCCTTCGGAGAATTCTCTGGTTTGAAAATCGAAGGTGCATTACAAATCTCCGCTTCATGCGTCTGTTGTGAATGATCGGGCCCGTGCATAATAATAAGGTCACGCGGGTCAAGAAAAGGGCCCACTAAGCACCTCTTTCACCCACAGCGGTGCGTCTGACGGGGAGACGGGAGACGGGTAGTTGCGCCGGTATGGTGATCTTTTGGAATAACACTCTTAAGTAAGTTTCTACAATTATTGGCGGACAGACGAAGTTAGCGGATGAGATGCTGAGGCAATAGCAGATCAGCAAATCAGAAACCACCCGCTACCCTCCCGGGCGGCAATACTGACATGCAACGCTAACTTGCAGATACGAGCTAGCAACCTCACCGTTGAAGAACCGCGCTTTGTCCCCTCGTCCACATCACCGGTGCCCCTGGTAAATATTGGCATTCAGCAACCACTAGAATCAAGGGCTGCAGTATGGGAGATTACTGCACCAGCACCACTGATCTTGATAACCTAAAACTCGGAACTGACTGTTTATCCTATTGCGCAGCCATGTCGAGAGTACCTTCGAGTTTGGAGCATTGCTGGGGGTTGAGGTCTTTGTTGCAAGAGGTCGACTTTTGATTTTTGGGGCACTGGTGACGTCGAAGTTCGGCTTCTCCATGGGCCAGCCCTACGCAGACAGGGGAAACCCTAACCAGGATTTTAGAGTTGCTGAACGTTCCGTGTCTCTCTTAGTCGGACGGCAAGTCCAATACATCTTTTCCTCCACCCCATCACACCGATTCCCTTTCGCTTGCATAATGAAATCCCTCTATCAACTGCGTAAAGCCGCACAATCACTGTCTCGCAGCACGCCCGCCCTCTTTCAAGTCTCGAAATTGGATTAGCCCATGTGATGTTAGAACGAAGTCGAATAAAGTAGCATCCGATTCGTAGGGTTTCTTACATGCAGGGCGCCACTGCAAACGTGTGATGCACATTGCATTCCCGTCTGCGCGTCAAAGCCTAGGTCATCATCCATAAGAAAAGCACTTGCAGCAAGGCGGACTTTTGCCTCATCTACCTTAATCATCGATTTGGAACCGAACTACGGGTGTGTTCAGTCAGCCCTTTTTTGGTTCTTCACCGCTCTCTCAGATATAGTAGTGAATGTTGTAGGCGATTTGATGTGTGAATAGGCTCACAGGATCATCCACTGTGGATTATAGCTTTGTTGAATGTATATGGTATGGACAAGCAATAGCACACCCTTTTCGAAAAGAGGGCTCAGGGCAGGAAACTCCGTACAGATTGTGAATACGTATTTACCACTAAGTGCAAATGATCCTCGTTTTCAATTCTCCGTCTGCTCATACGTGGCGGCCTCTACGCTTCCTTGCATGAAAACCTCGCAGCACTACCTGAAGACGCATGTCACTTCTTTCCTGCATTTCATGTTTGGTTGCGTATCTTCCTTACCTGTTTGTATAACTTGGCCAAAGCCTTCAAGACCTTCAAGAATCTTCCCAGACTCGCAGACAGACACCTAAGAAGAACATCCTCGAAGAATTGATTACCATTATGAGGGTCTTCTACCACGACGATAAGCCTGTAAGTCCTGGAGACTCCTCGTCCCGCTGCTCCCATACGAGACTGACAAGTAAGGGCGATTGCCGCCTCCCACACGACTCTGGTGTGGAGCTTTCACCGACCCATCTTTCTTCACTTGGAGTGCTCCATTACGCCTTCCCGCCGTCCTCGCCCTCATCCGCGGCCCAAGTCGAGGACCTCGCCAAAGCTCGCGCCTACGCCAACCGGGACGAAATCACTGTTTCGCCTAGTGCCATGGGCTCAGTCTACGAGGACAAGATCAAGATGTTCTACGATGAACATTTACACGAAGATGAAGAGATTCGATACATCTTAAAGGGAACTGGGTATTTCGACGTTCGTGATGCAGAGGACAGGTGGGTTCGGATTAGAGCGGAGCCGGGCGACTTGCTCATCTTGCCGGCCGGCATCTACCATCGATTCACTGTGGATGAAGAGAATGTAAGTGATGACTGCCCTGCCTAGACAACCTACCCCTTTGAGCTAATACTGACATCCTTAGTACATCAATGCCATGCGTCTTTTCCAGACACAGCCCAAATGGGCTGCATTGAACCGCAGTGGCGAAACGGAAGTGAACGAGTTTCGGAAGAACTATGTTAGTGCAAGAGCACGGGGATTTTCTGCGTAGAGCAAAGAGGTCTCCATGTGAAAGCACTCTATCGAGACTGGACAGAATGTAGTGTTAGACAGCATATCAAGCAAACGCTGCTCCCTGTTAGGGAGTCAATAAGTGGTCTAAATCCCGGAGGTCATTTTGTAGGTGGTCTCCGAGGCGTTAGGTTTGGATTTCTATGAAGTGCAGACATGCCATTCATGAATTGATGATGGTACTTTATGGAACATACCCTACGTTTAGATGCTACAGGACATTTCCCCCGTAGGCGGAATGATGGCGAAAAGGGCCATATTCCCAGTCTTGATCTGGCATGTCGAGGAGCAATGACGTGTGACTTACGGCGACGTGGATTGTAAGGTAATGTAGCAATAATCATGCATAGAGAGAATTTCCTTTGCGCATGTTTTTGTGGATATCGATCAAAACAAATCGACTCTTCCTGTCAAAGGATCTCAAACAGAAATAGATTTTGGGGAATATTTATGAACATTGTCACTTTTTACTGGCACCGCGCCTGAATTGTACGACTCCTACAATTTCTCCCTTGCAAACAGAATGACGGATCTTAGGAAAAGTTCGTGTAAATCGCCACTATTTTCTGGCAACTGTAGGATTTTTACAATTCCATTGAGGGCTTTCGCCCTCTATGCATGACTTTTGCTAGATGCTCTTAGCTTCGAGAACTTCGCAAGTGGAAGTGCCGGTCTTATTGCGAATTCAGTAATGGGTATAGAATGGATTCGCAATAATTGAAATCACAAATCCTTGGGGGTAAAAGAGGAAGATGCCTTTTCATTTGTACCTGTCCGAGGCGTAATACAAAGCAGAGTTCGGGATAGAGGGCTCTAATCGGATATGTTTTTTGTTTCCTTTATAGTACCAGCTTCATCGGACGCTGTGACAGGTTTTTGGATCGCCGATGGTATCAGCACTGCCCAATTCTCACAATTGAGATCCTGGACTGGCCTCCAAAAGCAGCGCTGTAAATCTCTGTATTCGGCAGGCAAGATACTCAAAATTTGACTGTAGCTGGTTACCAAGGAAACCACGATCGGATTGGAGAGACTTACGATATTGTGCAAGTATGTGCGAACAACTGCATGAGATAGGTATCCATGAAGTCTTCAGACACATGTGAGACAAGAACATCCGCTCGAAAGAGTTGGACTTTTGACCATTTCACGGGAGAACAGAAGAGGATCACAAGAATTTTGCTCAGTCATGTCGACTTAAGTGGTAAAAAGGCAGGCATTTGAGTTGGTTTGCTTAAATGTAGACGCTCGTGCGAGTTCCGGCCTCGAGGGCACAAGTCTGCCAAGCCTGCCAAGCTTTCATACCCGCGACGTTGCGGCGCGAAGATTTGCGGACACTTCGTTCGAGCCATCAGGAGAGCGATAAGTTCACGCTCTCTGTCTACCGAGCAGGATGCGAATGTACCTTGCATTCACGGCCCTTTTGGCTTGCTTCCTTTCTCATGTCTCTGCCACAGCTCTGACTTATAAGCTTGTAGCCAACGAAAAGGCCTGCTTTTTTTCAAACGTAGAACAACAAGGGGCAAAGATTGCCTTTTACTTCGCGGTGAGTCGATCCATCCTTCCTCACAGAGCATTTGCTATGTCTCGGTGCCCGCGGAGCTGAAATCATCACCTTTGTGCAGGTCCAATCTGGCGGTTCCTTCGATGTCGACTACAGCGTCATGGGTCCCGATGGGAAAGTCATCATGGAGAACTCCAAGGAGAGGCAGCTGGACTCTGTATTCACGGCCAAAGCGACAGGAGAATACAGCTTTTGCTTCAATAATGAAATGAGTACGTTCGCTGAGAAAATGGTGGACTTCGAAATTGCCGTACGTTGGTCCCTTTTCCAATTGCTAGACGCTCGCTTTCAGCTCGGCCAGCTTGATGAACTATTCTACAATGTCTCAACACCAAATACATGTTTGACCGCACGCTGACACTTCTCCCCATTTGCAGGTTGAAAACGAAACTCCCTCCGCCCTCCTACCCTCAAAACGAGGCACTTCCCCTGAACAAACCTCCGCTCTCGAGGAGTCCATCATGAAAGTCTCGCGCGATCTCTCCACCATCAACCGCAACCAGAAATACTTCCGGACTCGTGAGAACCGCAACTTCAGCACCGTCAAGAGCACAGAGAGCAGGATATTTAATTTCAGCGTGGTGGAAAGCGGGTTGATGGTTTGCATGGCTGGGCTGCAGGTTTTCATTGTGAGGTTCTTCTTTCAGGGGGCCAGGAAAGGTATGTCGAGAGATCCCAATTCATATGAAGACCAAGGTGCTGACAAATATGTAGGCTATGTATGAACAGGAGCAAGAATGATAGGACAAGGTAGCAATAGCAGGCAAGAACCAAGATCTGCTCAATTTCACCCTCCTTGCGAGTATCATTTCCCGGGTTCCATAGGTGTATGTCCCGCCAAACTTGTCATTCATGTGCGCGCGCGCATTCAATAGTCGAAATCTGTCTTCATCGGACCCTCAGCCCTCCCAAACCCTGAATTGCTCCTCTATGAAGATCGAATTCCGTCCATTTTCCCGGGCAAAGTTCATCAATCATATCATCCTAACGCGTGGGTGTTCCTTTCATGGGAAGCCAAGCCTGAGCCTTCGCATTCAGGCAAGAAGCTACCTTTGCCGAAGCACCGACACCGGCTGAATCTGTGAGTGGTCCAATCGCGCACTGATACAAACTGACCCAAATAGCGTTGCCCACAATCGGATTGACATAATTTGCAGTATACAGGCCAGTATAACCACGCTCAGTGTATCTCAGCATCTGCCGTGCAAACCATGTGACGAAATCCCAGGGGATGGTAGTTCCTTCTGTCGCAGTCATGAGGAGCCCGATCGTTCCAGTTGTCATTCTGATCCAGATTCGCGGAGCGTTGTTGGCCCACGGTCCGTGAGCATTGACGGCGATACCGATGTAGAATGCTTCAAGGACCTCCGCTGCTGCTTGAATGGGCACGAGCAACCCTCCAGGTTCGAAAGAGACCAATGCTAAGCCTAGGTCTTTGCCGCGCTCGTCGAGGGAGCCAATCGGGCTCACCGATGCTCGGAGAACCTTTTCTAGGTCATTCTTGATCAGTGACCTAGTAGACTTTCCGTGGTCACTCTGAGTTGATGCCCCGTTGGGTCTTGAATGAAAGAGACCTGCGGCCGGGCACACGACCATGCATGACCAAATTGCTGAGACGGTCAACACGGAGGCAGTTTTAAGAAGATGCATTTTGCGAGCTAGCAATAGTTGTGATCATTGCTTGGTCTTCTACAACGACCATTCTGCAATGGATCGTCAAATGACATCTGGGAGTGGAACCAGCTTTATGAAATCTAATCGCAAGATCTCAGCTTACGGATTATGCAGGGCAGCTTCCAAATATGCCGCATCGCTGGGTAGGAACGCGTGACCCGTCGCTAATTCAGAATCTTTATACTTTAGCGACTACATCTCATCCAGACAATCTTCTGGGGATCTTCACCCCCACGATTCCAAGACGGTAAGTATGGGGATCTTCGCCGGGTTCTCTCGCATCTCCCGCTGCTCCCACGGGTTTTTCTCGATCTCTAACTTTCTCAGGACCAAAACGCCACTTACATGGGTGTTCATCCATCCGCTGAAGGTCTTCTCACTCGTACTCTGACGTGTGATCCCTTTGTGGGCGATGTACGCCCCTCGTACATCGAAGGAAAATAAAGAGATGCAAGAGAAAATTCTAGATACGGCTACACAAAGCCTACTCAACAAAGAGAGTGCTCTCTAGAGAACGTCAGCACCGTTCCTGGCAACACCAAAACTTTAAATTCACTTCGCTGGCTTTGACCTAGGTAATCTCTGGGCCGACTTTCAGTGGCCTGTATTCGAGCTGAAGAAAAATGCCTCACACATCACACTCTACTGGCTTTTTGATCTCTCCTGACTAGCGACACGTCATGCCTACAGTTCGTACTTAACATACGGTCTATAAATGATGCCAATAAGAATTATTGTCTCTTCAATCTCAAGTTTCAGATGCCGTTTTCTTTGATGTGCTGTGGTCTGTCATGTGCCAGATGAAAGCTAAGCTCACTCGAGCGAGAAAGGCCATCATTCTGATCGCCGCTAAGGAATTGCGGCTAGAAGTCTGATTTACTGGAATGATTTCATTTACTGCATTGAACTGAGTCTTCGGACATGTTCGTTTTCTTTGCCTTCTTCCTACTTATAACACTGTTTAACACTTTTTTCAAAGTACCTCGGCACTCTTTGTGAACAACATTGTACCACTTATAACACTGTTTAACACTTTTTTCAAAGTACCTCGGCACTCTTTGTGAACAACTATTGTACCACTCATGTACCAATCCAACACTTCACCACCTCGCATCGTGAAGCTGTTCTATAGGAAAAGTCTCAAGCAGCCACCGACCAAAAGCATAAAGTTATCAATAAGCTGAGAATCGAAGAAGTCAGGCCTGCCATGGATGATCGCGAACGCGGTTCCTTTATCAGCCTGCCCGACGAGCTGCTCTTGATTGTCATCGAGCACTGCGACACGCAAGATGTTGCTGCCCTCAGCGGAGTGGCTAAACAGTACAGCAACATCTGCAGACCCATCATCTTCCGAAATGCTGATCTCAGCATACACAATCGCGGCAAAGTCCTGTGTGTCTTTCCAAACAGTTACCAAAGCCTACCCAGCACATGGTACGATCCATCTGATAGCCTGCAATGCAACAATATTCCGCCTAACATGCAGAAGAGGCAAGAAGCCTTCCTGTCGGCTTTGATCAGGAACCCGAGCCTGGCAGAGTATGTCCAAACTTTCTCATGGACATTACTGCTTCTCGACAGCAATCGACGGACAGATTTGAAAATCGATCCGTTCGCGATCAACAAAAGCGTGGCTTTAGATCCAAAGAACCCTTTCAACGAGATCTGGAAGGTCTTCGCGTCCCTGACCCGTGTCCAAACCCTCGACCTGGCCTGGTTGTCCAGACATCTTGCCATGCCTCTCATCCACAGCATCCCGTCCACCCTGTTTCCCGCCGCGACCTCGGTCCGCCTGGTCGGGGTCATGCCGTACGCTCTCGCCGCCTCGATCCTGCTTACGAATCCTCAGAATCTGCTGCACCTACACCTCGACAACCTTCAACAAAGTGGGATAATACCCAGCACTCATGATGACAAGGATCCTGAAATGGATGACCCTGAAGTGGATGATCCTGACACGGGTGGTTCTGACATGGATGACGAGCCATATGATACACACTACAAGGACATGAGTATCTTTGAAATGTTCCACCTCGTAATGACCGGCTCCCTCGACGAGGCGGACGAGACGGATGAAGATCTCCGTGAGGTTCCCACGAAAAAGGTCCGTCGGATCAAAACCCGACCTGCAGACCCCATCTCCACCCCATCCCCATCCCCATCCCCGTTCTGATCCCAACGCACCGCCAAACGCGCCAACCCTGGAACAACCTCGCCTCCTTCGGGAACGAAAGCGAGTACTTCAACACGCCCGGCCCCATGCAGAACCTTCTCGGCGCTCTGGCCGGAAAATGCCCGTCCCTCACATCGCTGCACCTGCGCAAAGTAGGCGCGCGGGACCAATTCGACTTCACCCCCGCCTGCTCCAGCAAAGAAAACGACATCTACGCCGAATGGGCCATCTTCCTCGCCTCAGTGAAACCGACCCTGCAGTCCTTGACCTTTGAGCAAGGCGAGCGCCTGCTGCGCCGGGCCGACTGGGTACAGCCGCCCGTGCGGCCCATGGATGCGCTTTTCGGGGCTAGGATTTTTCCGGTACTGGCGCGGGCAGGACGGTGGCCGGGGATGAAGAAGGTGGTGGTTCGGGGTGTGCAAATGTGGGAGGAGGATGATGGACAGGGAACTGGGGAGGTGGCGCTCGTGGATGGGAGAGGAGATTTGAGGAGTGCGTTTGGGTATGGAGTGAGGGTTGTGATGAAGAGGCGGGCGAGGGAAGCGGATCATTTGGGTATGGGGTATGGCTGAGGTGGCGGTGGGGGGGAACATGTGGAGAAGGGAGGCAAAGGTTTGGAGCTGGGGTAGCGGTAGGCAGGCTGCATTTGGAAATAATGGGTGCAGTTAATCTATTCTCGGTTTGCATCAATACAGTTGAAGCCTATCGCTTGAGACCAGATTTGCATCAGCCCAATTGATTCTTGCCGTTTGAAACCGGATCGGAATGACAAACAAGAAATATATGCAGCGTCATGATCGGAATCTGATGCTTTTTCATCGTTCCTCCTTTGCCAAGCTCCAGATATTCGAGTATCTTATTCAGTCATTTCCAGAAGAGAAAGAATGGACATAACCGAACTGCCACATCCTCCTTCCAAAATCACTGTTCGCACCCTTAGTCCATGCACTATAAACACGCGTCTGAAGACATGCAAGATAAAACCCAAACACCACTCGTCTTCGCCAGAAATGTCGATCCCGCGGAGCAAACAGTCCTCTTCCCTCCAATCTAAGCAGGCACCACCAAGCAAAGTAAGTGGAAAAAGTCCTGATGGAACCGTTGGCCTAAAGAGCACGTACGGAGCAGTAGGTGGCAGGTATGCTTGAGGCATCGACGGAATACCATAAAACACCCCACTCGTCCCAGATTGACAAGTCAAGGCCCCATCAGCAATCTCACAAGTCGCCGCAGTCTCGCCAAAGTACTCGAGATTTCCCAACCTTTGTACGGCAAACCGCCAGCCGTATCCCATTCTCAAATCGTCGCTAGAGTCTTCTCAGATGCTTTGCAGGTTGAGGTGCTAGTAAAGTCGTGGTTGGGACGGTTGAGGGCGAGAATTTAGCAGGACAGGACGACTCTGGTGGGATTATGGAGTCAGTTTATTTATAAATCAATGGTAGCTTTTGAACATGAATGTTTGAATCTTTATCAATGCACCTGCCAGCTGCTTCGTAGACAGAAGAGCGGGGCCATTCAGCAACCGGCGAATCATGATTGAATCAAGCATTCGTGAATAAATCAGGCCCAGACATGCTGTAAGCAACCCTTGTCGTCGCCACTTTCATATGTCATTGCGACCACGTCGATACCTCGACGTCCTCATCAGACCCGTTGCATATGATTCAATTCAGTAAATCCCTTTGCCATCACAGTCGTTGTCGCAGTCATAAACATACTGTACTCGCCTCTCTCGTTGCTTCGAATGTTAAGCGACACCAACAATTATATGCATGCTTGAACTTGAAAGAAGAAAAGGTTAGCGAAACTTAATACCTTTCCCGGGGAGGCGACGATAAGATATGATAGGGTGTGCGAGCTCCCTCTCGAACGCGTGCGAGAGGTAATTTGCATCAATGTATACAGCTAAGAGAAATTGTCAAGCAGCGAACATCTCATTTCGAGTCTCCAGTGAATTTGTTAAAGTGCAAGGTAAAGCTGGCGCATTTATACACGACCTTGATCGATCCACCAATCAGCCAAATTCACCATTCCACCAGCATCTAACCCCTCTGGGTACACCAATTTACCCACCAACGCCAGACCCAATAGGACTGACGGTCATGACATGCATCGACTGCCAACTCTACGCCTAATTCATGTACAGATCTGGAGGAGGAGAAGGAGAAGGCGGACGACGACGACGGGCATTGAAAGAGATTGGTGTTGTGGTACGGTGGTGATACACAAATCCAAAGAACTTTGGTCATAAGCCTGCGGCATCTTCGAGACCGTTATCTTCGTTCTTGCCTGAGAGCAATGGAATCTCAGAAACGACGGATCAGCACATTGAGCTGAAGAATATTTCCTGAATCCTAGTAGTCTCATAGGTCCGTCAGTCGTCTTTGGTTCTGTGGCCAAGTCAATCCGCCGTTGTCATCACAGCTCATCACAGCTCGCTTCTGCTAGATCTTCGTCTGTTGGGACAGTCTCGTTCGTGTTCGAATACAATGTTTACCATCGGCCCCAACCTAACACGCCACTAGTAACCCCACCTCACCTCTTGATCTCTTGAAGCAGTCCTCATGGCAATGATACCCTATCGCCTAAATGCTCAGATATAAGTCATTCCACGACCTCTTCGACCTCATTATTCGACGACTTCTCGCCTGCCTTGTGAGCCAAGCTTGTTTCAGTCTTTGCCTTTCGCATCATTCAAGAAAAGTGCACAGTCTCCGAGGGTTGAGGTTAGGGACTTCTTTTGTTCTTTTGTACCAGCGTTAAAGATTACTGGAGTGCAAAATCAGCAGTAGAGGGACCAGACCATCGTTTACTCCGTCTAGGCTGCTGAAAAGATGCATATGTAAACCAGATATCCCTTTCCTTATGGCCGGGAGGGCCACGCTAGTAGGGGGGATTAAAGTTAGTCCGGCCGTCTTGGCATCAAAACCTTGAAGAGGATTTGCGCTATCCAAATTTGGGAAGTAGCCATCAATGGATTATTGACCCACCAATCATATAAATATATACCTAAAGTTGATCAAAGTTGCAGAATATGTCGCCCTCCTGAATAAGCCTCGCGCGCCGAGATCTGTCAGTAAGTCGTATCACGACGTATTTCTGGCACAGTTCAGCCGTCCGATGCGCGATGTGCAGGGAGTGCAATCATAGAGCTCCAGATGACGAACTTTTTTTCTTAATGACCCCACTCCTAGAGGTCCTACCAAAGTTTTGCTTAAGTTATACTATTCTTTCGTGAGACATGCATCAATTGGCGGTATAACTTGAGTAGCGGTTCGTCTCAGCCAATCAATGACCCTGTTCAAAGATCCCTACTAGCGTGGCCCTCCGGCCACAAGGAAAGGGATAATGGCGATGAGGGTAGTTGTAGGAAGGGATATCGCTGGAAATTGCCCACCAAAATTCCTTTACGTGGGCTGACATGCCCTAAAGACGGGGAACTGTGGTTTTAAGCGGGCCCTAGAGGCCGCTAATGGTGGCGCCTTTTGGGGGTAAGAAGATGGTTGGTGCCGACGACATTCCTTCCTCACTCGCGTATGTGAGGAGACATGGTACTAACACAGTCAGAGGGTATGGTACCTAGCTTCTGCTTGAGATGATTGACCCTAGTCCCCGTCTAACTGAGCGCGAAGCTCAGACATGGTCGTCTCGCAATTTCCGTTCTGCTACATTCTACAACACACCTACCTGCATCTTGCAGGTCTAGGAATATCATCAAAGACCGCAAAAGAACACTCTTCATGTCAAGTCTACGATGTACGTCTCGGCTAATTTACAGGTGTTGCTATCTATGACCCACTGATTGATGATTCATGAAGCTAACAAAGGCTTCGGCGGGGCTCGGACTTCAACTACCCCAGGATTTTCCAACACCGTTCTCTACCCAGCGTTCACACCAAAGCGGACACACCTCAGTCAGACCCAGAGCCTCGAACCTTTCAGTCCGTACCATATAGCCTTGTAGTCATCCGGCAGCTGCCTCGAGTTTCGATACGGTCGTTACGCTCAGGCTCATGCTTCAGTAGGCTTTTCCAAACAAGCCAAAGACACAGCACTCACCATAATGAGCTGAGGAAAACAGTCTGCATTACCGAGGGAAAGTGATAGCGAAAGGGAATCAGACTTTCAGGCCGCGCAATCATTGTGAATGTTTGGGCAGCCACGCGTGCTGCCAATTCCCCACGATTTCCTCAGACTTCGTTTCGGCAGCCATCTGCCACAATCCAGGAACCAGGGGAGTCTCGAATCCGGCTTTTAAACGTGAGATCGCCGGTCATCTCCGGTGAAATGTCCAAATGGGGCAGGTTACAACGTCACGTCCTGAAGAAAGTGTTCAGGTGCCGGTGACCACTACTTTTAACAGATAAAAGGCACTGTCGAGTGAGAGTGACTCTCATTTTGTATAAGCTACATGAGCACAAGTACGAGCGTATGCAAAACACTTTGCTTACTGGGAGATGTTATATCCGAGAGACTGCTCTCTCATGCCGGTACTCTATCGCTTCCTACTCCAATTCGCAAGACTCAAGACTTACAAGCCCTCGGAAAGCATAATATTGAATTGGTACTGGACCACTGTCTCGGAAATTGGTATTGACGCTCTTTGATGTGCCACCCAATCTCTAGTGCTAACGTTGCGATTGCTGTTCTCCACTCACATAACATGGCCTTACATGGGGAATTGCGAACGACTGTGAGAGTCTAGTCTAGGCCGGCGCCTCGAGTTCCTTGACACAACTTCCAGCTGGTGGTTCGCTTCGAATCACCCCTGAGCCATGTCCCTGAATGACCCTTCACGGCCCTGTAACTGCCGCTTGGGTGTCAGGCTCAAGCCGCGGACGCCTATTCTCATGCGACTAGGGCCGGTCAGAAGACTGTTTTATAGTCTAATTTGTACTTTATCTTCCAAGTCGCCACCTGATCCGCCGTGTCCACATCTCCGGGTTGCATCCTGAGAACAGCCACAGCCATGAACAATATCTCCAGAGGGAGTGTGGCTCACAACAGGATGCTCTCGAGGTCTTTGGCCTCTCTTCGAGCTCCCATTCGCTAATTTTCAATTTTCCCCTCATCCTTCCCAACCTTTACCGTGCACAGTCCTCCACACCTGGCGACATGGCCACGATAAGCAAGAGATACCAGAACATGTGCATCCATACTTCTAAAAGAAAACGTACGGGAACCAACTAGGATTGTCGATAACCCTGAGATGCCATGGAAATGCTCGGTATATGTAGAGGAAGATGGGAGCCGGAAAGTGCTTAAATACCTCGTTGAACCCCCTCAACATCCTCCAATCTGCCTTATCCTCCATCATTCTTTTCAGTTCCAACATATTATTCACAGGGATTTGAACTTGGTCTGCACCACAGCGCTACTAGCACCTTCAATATCTATAGTCCTCAGCGGCCAATATGCTCACGTCAACCTACATCGCCGCTTGGGCCCTTGCTCTCGCGACTCTAGCCTTCGCTGAAGAGCCGGCTATCGTTGCTCGAGCCCCACAAGCAGAACCCACTTCCGTCGTCCTCGGCACTGCCTCTGGAGGTGCACTCGATCCTCTAGCCACCAGGCCGCCTAACGTCGGACCCAGACCCGCGTTCGCAGGTGGATCAGATCTCACCATCAACGTCGTCAACTCCTTCGGCGCCCCCCTTTCCATCTTCTATGGCTCCAATGCAGGAGCACCAACGCCAGTCGGCAATCCTGGATCTGGTGTGCTCACCTCTTCAACCCGGGTGCTCTTCCCATCCAATTGGGCCGGCCGCATCACCATTGGCAAGACCTACGACCCCTTGGGCTCCAAAATCGAAGCAAGCTATTCTTCTCCCAGCTACGTCCCGGACGTGGATATTAGCTACGTTGATGGCTTCTCTGTTCCCATCTCTTGCTCCTGCTCAGGTGTCGCGGTATCTGGTTGCAACATTGGTACGTCTTCACTTCCTCACCCACATTCTCTTCCCAATATTTGCACACTGACTCTCCGCCATCAGCACTCTTCAACGACGGCCACACCTGCGCTAAGCAAGGCCCCGGCCCGATTTGCTACAATCCGGAACAAGGCGTTCCAAACGGACCTGCTGCCCCCTTTTTCGAACCTTGTGCAGGTGCAGCCTACACCTACCCTAACGATAACGCTGCGAATAGCTACGGGCAGTGTAACACTGGTGTCATCGACTGTTGTGTGGGTCCTCAGTGCCCTGCTCCGTCACGCCAGCACGGCAAGCGGGAGCTGTCTGATGTAGCTAAGAGGCACTTCTGGGGCCGTGGGAAGGTCGAAGCATGAGAGGCTGTAGATCGACGAGAGGCTGCCTATGAACGCGACACGGTGTTGACGATTCTTCCCTTCTCCGTTTATACTTATCAACAAGTTTTGTGCCTTGTACTTGCCGTTCGTACTACGTGTGCTTTCCATCAGCACTTTTGCCTGATCTGTCGAGTTCTCGCGCACTGCCATTACGATTACGTTCGTTTCGGTTGTATTTAGCATTTCACTTGTAAACCATGCATCGAGCTCCCATTCCATTCATTGATTCATTCATTCATTCATTCATTCATTCATTCATTCATTCATTCATTCATTCATTCATTCATTCATTCATTCATTCATTCATTCATTCATTCACGAGTAGTAGGAGGGCAACGTTCGCCCCGCTGCAGCGACAAGGCAGGAGACGGGGTCTGCACAGACGCACACGCAGCTGCCGGTACGGGCGATCGAGGAGAAGAAGAACGTGGGATCAGAGTGGAAAGCGAGACAGGCTGAGATGGGCCCCCTTCTCCCCCCGGATCACCAATCCCCACCTCCCAACCCTCCTCCATCCCAAACCGGTAATATCGAACCGACCCCGGGCCCAGACCCCACTCCTCCGCACCCGCATCGCAGACTCCCAGATCCAACCCCCCCCCCTTTCCCCCCTCCCCCCCCACCACCCCCCCCACCACCACCCCCCCCCCCCACCAGCATATCCGGCCGCGAGTCAGTCAGTCATTCAGTCCGTCAGTCATCAAGAAAGCAGTCACCACCACCTCCACGCCCGACCCTTCCCGACCCGAGTCCACAACCGCCACCCCGAAGCATCACCTCGTCTCCTCACCGGCGAACGGCGTCCGATGGCTTTTTTTCGGACGATCAAAAGCCTGCACTGGTGCTATGTATGACGGGAGGGATCCGACGTGGTGGGGGAAAGCTGGCGAGGGTTTCGCGTATGGTTGGTCCTTTGAAGGTTAAACGAGAGAAGGAGGGAAGGAAAGGGAAAAGGGAGGGAAGTTGAAGGGGGAGAGGGATGAGGGAGGAAGGGAGAGGGAGAGGGAAAGGGAAAGGGAAAGGGAAAGGGAGAGGGAGAGGGAGAGGGAGAGGGAGAGGGAGAGGGAGAGGGAGAGGGAGAGGGAGAGGGAGAGGGAGAGGGAGAGGGAGAGGGAGAGGAGGGAAAGGGAAAGGGAAAGGGAAAGGGAAAGGGAAGAAAGAGGTGAAGGTGGGGATGAATGGAGAGAGAAGGGAAACGCACAGCTTTCATGGGTAGTCATCTTCATACGGGCGGCATGAACCATCGTTTTCCTTCATTCGCGGCCGGAAAGCATCATGTGGTAGGACACGTCCGGCTGCTGTACGACTTCACTTAGGTAAAAAACGAGGCTCAACACTTCCTATTTGATACTACTAGCTCACTACTAGCTCAACACCATACGAAAGGACACAACTTTCTTTTTTTGCTCTGTCCGGATAGGCTAGGCTGATGCCAATCCTTAATGAATTTCATCGCTCGACAACTCACCATCGCAGGCGAACGCCACCATTAAGCGTACCTTTAGAACGAATCGAGAAAGCTGGGTTAGACACAGCCGACTACTGCCTGCAGCCATCATCTATCCCCGGGGTACTGACTACCCAGCCACGAGCATCGGTCATGACGGAAGAAGACATGATGCGCTACTTCCAGGATGCGGGTTTGGACATAGCAGACTTTGACATAACACCCTCGCACATTCGAGGCGCCCGGATTACCAAAAAGGCACATCAAACCTCACTATCCGAAGAGGGTGAAACAATGGGCCGCATTTTCGAGAAGGCACACCTGAACATAACAGATTTCTTTGTACGACTCTCACCCACCGGAACCGGGCTCACAGTTGTGCCGGCAAAGAGCACACCAATTCGTCCTACCTCGGCTGCCATTTGCTTCTCAGACCTTCCCGGAGATATATTATACACTGTTGCCGAGCACTGTGACCGCCATGACCTGCTACGCTTTTGCCTAGCGTCGAAAGCTACGATGGAAGCAAGCGTCCCTCATATCTATCGGCATGTGGACCTCAGCACGCACAATCGAGGTCTCGTTGATTGTTATGGGTACGAGCCGCGGAAAAACTTGGCGTTGTATGGACCTCGGGAAGAGCATTCGGATAGTGTAAGGTGCATCAATATACCGGTGGATATGATATCGAGGCAGGAGACTTTCATTAAGACCCTGATGAACCGGGCGGAGTACAGGAAGTACGTCCAAGTGTTGATTTGGACGTTCTTGCCACCAACTGGCCATTGGCGAAGATTCAGCAACGACGTCGCGAAGCCTGCTTTCTGGGACCTAATGAGATACCTCGACAATGTCAGGAAGTTTGATCTGGCAGACCTTTCGCAGCATTGGAGTACCGTGTCTCCACGACCTTCCCTATTACAGGGTCCGTACTTTCCCAATGCTTCTGCCGTACGTCTACTCGGCGTAATGGAGCCAGTTATAGCCGTGTCGATACTGTCGACGATCGATCCAACGAAACTGGTAAGCCTCACTCTTGACAACGTTCAGTGCTGCGGCAAGGCCCCATACGGCACGGTGTTTGCGCCTGTTCCAGGGTCGCGTCCGTCGCCTTTCAAGGGGGATACAAAAGCCATATTGCCGCAGTACAGGAAGTGGTGGTCGGCGGATTCGGATTTCGTTTGGCCGGGCCTTATGAGAGGCCTGTTGAAGCATCTCACCGGTCGCTGCACGGGATTGAAGTCGTTGACCCTACGCAAAGTGGGTGATAGGAATGTTGAGGAATGTGACCTGTTGCGGGGGATGAACGAATGCTTTCTGCTGGCTGAATGGTCCGCCTTCATCCAATCGGTGTCAGGAACTTTGGAAGAATTCAGATTCGAGCAAGGACCGCGACAGGAACGTCAATTCGATACGAGTATTCGTGTTCATCCGGTCCGGATGATGGATAGGCTCTTTGGATCTACAGTGTTCCCTGTGCTTCTTGCCGGACCATGGCCGCGTTTGAAGATGATGGAGGTCAGAGGGGTGAGATCGTGGATCGGTCACGGGATGAGGCTTCGGAAAGTCAAGATTGAGGAGCAATACGAAGGCGTGCCGTTCGTTGTCTCGTTAGAGGATCAACTCAAGGCGGCAGTGGGGCGAGGCGTAAGCGTGATTGTGGAAGGGAAGGGTAGGACGTTTGATCTGGTGGGAAGACCAGGGCTGTGCGGGACACGGATGTCATGATGGACAATTGGGATGCAGAGACTTACTAGTAGTCAGCTCTTGCGTTGGAGACAGTTGCGGGAGATATTATTATTTATTATGTGACCGCAGAGAGCATTGTTGGAGGAAGAAGGGGGGGGAGGAAGGAAGGAAGGAAGGAAAGAAGGAAAGCAGGCACTGTTCTCGACGGTGTATGTATTGCGTGCTGGATAGTAAAGTAGTTAGATGAATGGTTCCGCTCCAAGCGAAGGAAATAGACGAGCACAGCCAGTAAAAGGTAATGTTCGCATGAGAGTAATATGTCAGACAGGGGCGCCCTATTTGTCATATGCAGCACATGTACGAGTACATGAGCATGCCGTATTAACCGAGCAGTCAATTCAGTCGTAGCGACGGTGGACTTGTTCTTCCATCGTGAATGGAAGCAATTCTACGATGACAGGCAGGAGGCAAGATGAATAGAGAAAGAAGCTAATGGGTTAGCAGCAGTCATTTTGCATGGCAGTGACCACGCTTGTTCCTTCCTCCTTCCAACCCAAGGGCAGCTTCCTAATTATAATAATATATGTACTTTTCATCTCTTGTATGATGATGCTACAAGTACACTAGGTACTGCTTGACCCCTCCGTGGCAATGAATGCTGTGCTCTACTCGTATTCATCCCTTTCCGCTAATCTTATGCTCATGTAATACGCGCTCGGTTCGCACAGAATGATCTGATGCTAGCTTCTCAATTCTTGCTTCGACCCCTTCTACCTAGTAAGTGCTCTACCTATTAATCCCCGCAAAAATGACAAATCAGACATGTTGCATGTTAAGGTCTGGCGTACGCAGCTTTGTGTCATCCACTCTAGCTTCCGAGTATGAGGCATCATATTCTCCCCCAACCATCGAATCCCAGACTGTGTCGACCAATCATCTTCCATCCATTGGCATCCCAATCATGCGGCCCGTCGTCATTGCTCTTAGCATTTCATCTTCGATTTGGGACGATCCTCGCCCTATCCAAATTCCCTTGGACCCCCTCTGACGGCAATGGCGTTTTCCATCAGCCAATCCTGCTCGTGATCATGGCTGATTCATCATATCTTGGCAGAGCTAGACTCAGATCAGCGGCGGCTGTGCAGATCATGTCATCAGTTAGCGCGTCATAGCTGGCCTGTGCGGTGGCAGGTGGAGGCTACCATCAGGCGATTTGCGGGACCTGCATTTTTCTCCTTTCTCCGTGACTGGCCGCTTGTGGAGAGATAAAAGTATCTTACCTTACTTTACATTTCAACCTTTTTCCTTTATAAACAACTCTTCAATACTCGTATACTCTGCCTTCCAGCAAACACCGCCTGCCACACCACACCTACCCCATCACCCAGTCTTCTGATATACTCATAATTTTCAACCACCCATCAGCGACTCAACAAGACCACTTCCCACACCACCATTCTCCATCCCCTCACCAAACAATGGCCTCCCCAATCCCAACCACCTTCGCCACAGACTCCACTCCCCAAGAATCATTCGCCGCACACTACGACCTCGACAACCCCATGGAATCCGTCAACTCATACTCACGGTAAGCTCCCATCCACCCTCTCCTCCCCCCCTCCTGCCCCACCCTTCGTTGCCCCCCCGTCTCCGAAGCGCTCACGCCCACCGTCCCCATCACCCCCCCAGTCCCCAGCGAAGCACCCGCTGACTCGATCGTCCAATCAATACAGACTGATGCACCAACACACCAAACGTCAAATGGACCTCGCCACCCGCTCCAGCCGCCGCGCTCCCGCCGACCAAGGCGTCAGCAGCATGGGCCAGCTGTCGGCGAGGGTAGCACCGATAGCGTGGACAATTTGCAGCAATGAGAGCTCTACCTTCCCGGCTCGCCTTATCTATCTCCGAATCGCCCCCCACACACACACACACACACACATTGAACTTGAAATTGTACCCGCACGCACGCAAGCATTACGGAGAGAGAGAGGAAAATGACCGCGGCGTTTGAGTACGCTTTGCGGCTCTGATTGAGTCGATTGTATGAGACACGAGCGATGGGGCACGCGTATTCGGGGCATGGAGTTGGGGTCGCCGGTCGCTTGGGGTGGGCTTCTGTTAAGCGTTGCGTAATGTATCTTGGATAGATAGGGCTAGATGGTTGATGAAATCTCTGAAGACGAATCTATGAACCTGATCAATCAATAGCCCTCTCGTGTGCCTTGCTGATGGTAGCGTTTTTTCGTCGTGGTGTTCAAGATTGTTCCAGCGTAGTGGTGTCGCATGCGTTGATGTCGTGATGGTGGGCTTTTTGGTCTGGCGTTGCGCAAGTGCTGTAGTTCCCATGAGCTAGGAGTGGGTGAGTGGGTGAGTGAGTGAAGATGCATCGGGTCGTCCGATCTTCAAGGGTGGAAGAATGTTGTATAGTCATCATGTGAAGAAGATGAAGATGTAATCTTGTATGTGTGTTTACTACCAATCTTGTATGTGTTTACTACCGACACGGCTCACTCCACCCCCCTGTTTTATGCCCTCGGATAGACTACCACGATGTCATGAAATACCCAGCAAATTGACACTTCATCTCTTGATAAGAACACACACATCTCCCTCCCTGTTTTATGCCCCTCGGATAGATACCACTGTCATGAAACACCCAGCAAATTGTCACTTCATCTCCTGATAAGAACACACACATCTCCCTCCCCTCTCTCTATCTCTTTCCTGATGAATAACCACCGTCCCCGCTCCACTCCGACCCCCAAAAGCAAGCTACCCGTCAAGAATTCAACCGACTGCTCAACCCGCTCGCCGCCTTGGCCCCCCCGCCGAGCATGCCGGCGGCGGGGCTCGCGCCGCGGGAGCCGCCGCGGGGGAACGGGGCTGCACGCTCGAGCCCCGCGTCTGCACGCCGCCCCGGCCGCGCTTCAGCTCCGCCATCTGCTCCTCCTTGCGGCGGATCAGGTTGTCCCGGCTCTGGACCGTGGCCTTCTGGACGGCCACCTCCTTCCGCAGGGCCGTGATCGTGCCGTCGTTCCTCAACTCCTTCCGCTTGATCTCGTTCTCGGCGGCCTGGCGGAGGAGTCCGGGCTGCTTGGCTTCGAGGGCGGCGAGTTCTCGGGTCGCGGCGGTGGCGGCGGTGGAGGCGTCGGTCCAGAGGCGTTTGGTGAGCTCCCAGTCTTTGGTCAGGTTGTCCATCTTTTTGTTCTTTGCGAGGACCTCGGCTTCAAGCTCACGGATCCGAGCGTCTTTGATGGCTGTGTCGCGGACCGTCGGGTCAGGGTGGTTGACGAGCTCGAGACGGGCGGCCGTGAGGTCTTTCTGAAGGGTGCCACGCTCGCCTTTGAGAGCTAGGATCTCGGTTCGAGATCTGCCATTGTCTCTCTTGGCCTTCTCAAGCTCAGCGGCTTGCTCTTGGATCGTAGCGTAGCGGTTGCCGGCCTTCTCGCGCAATTCTTCGTAGTCGTACTGGCGGCGCTCGTGCCAGTATTCAAGGCTCTTGATTTTCTCGTTCATCTGCTTCTTCTCGCCTTCCCAGAGCTTTTCAGTGACCTTGCATTCTTGGATATCTGCCGTAAGGCTTTCGATGGTAGGCTGTGAAGTGTTAGTGACACAGAAAAGGCAGGGTTGTGTTGAGGACTCACAGGACTGTTGAGTCGGCCTGCATTGTAATCTGCAAGCATCTTCCGCTTCTTGGCTTGGACTTCTAAAGAGTCGCCATGTTCGAGGTCCTGTAGATAGTTAGCAAGTCGGGTAGCGGACATGGTTCCAAACAAATACGGGGCTTACAAAAGGACGCCCCGCACGCGGAAGGGCATCTGGGTTCTTTGGATTCGTGATGAGTGGCAGGACCGGATTGGGATAGTATTTGGGCGCTCCTTCAGGCTTGTAGATGTCTGAAATGTCAGATATAGCGTCGGACAGGGACGAGTCGGAATCCATGATGGGCAGGTTTTCGATGGGACGGATGTTTGCTAGAGTCCAAGCGGATGTTTCAAAGCCTGAGTTGGAGAATTCAAAGACTTGTTGAGCACTGGCTGCTGGACCAGGTTCGTCAAGTTCGAGTTGACCAACCGAGCGTTGTGTATGCCAAACGCAGAAAATAAGTTTGCGGATCCTGTCGATAGGCTCTAGCGAGCGCGCTAAACACAGGTCCAGGTGCTCGACAGAGCTGTACACAACCAGTCGAATCACGGGTGTCAACTGATCACCGCTTGCCCTAGGTTCTCGCGATTCCGTGATATGGGTATCTTTCGCATTGAACGTTTCATCAAACGCGATGATCAGTTGTACAGGCGGAAAAGAGATGGCCTCCCCTGAGGGTATGATACTCACCACCTGCAATCCAGATTGATCTGGATTCTGTGGTCTCGGTCCGTTTGTCTTCGTGTCTGGTCTTACATAAGACACATTTTTTCCTTTCAGAAACATCTCAATGATATCCAGAAGATGGCCTGGCTTTGCAATTACCGCAATATCTATTCGACTCTCTTTAGTAAGAGCCAAAAGGTGTCCCAGAAATTTGAATTTCTCGCTGGATAGCTCAGCATATAGCGCTTCTTCCTCGGGGTTTATTTCTTCCTGGCTACCTGGTCCTCCACCTTCGAGGCCGATATGGGTAGCCACATTGCCAAGTCGATACAAAAGTGTGTTCAGCCTCTCCACGATTTCTTCGCCGATCCTTTCTTCCGTCATGTTTCTGCTTATGGCTTGTGAATGGTACTCAATGGTGTCCACGTACTGACTCAATATACGGGGTTGCATCGGCAGAGTAACGACAAATTCCCTTGGTCCCAAATTTCTCACCTTGAGAGTAGTCGTCTGGCTCTGCAGTGGAGATGCCTCTTTGTGCATCGAGAGCTTACTCGGAGTGGTTGGAGTGTGGGGAGCCGATTGAGGATTGCGCGCTGGCAGTGAAATCTCCTTCA
This sequence comes from Letharia columbiana, assembly GCF_014066305.1. Classification (NCBI taxonomy): domain Eukaryota; kingdom Fungi; phylum Ascomycota; class Lecanoromycetes; order Lecanorales; family Parmeliaceae; genus Letharia; species Letharia columbiana. The sequence goes on from NW_023501068.1 coordinate 151,230, forward strand.
GGATCATGGACGGCTGAATCTCTAGTCGTTCTGGCTCTTCTTGAATTTGATAGGGAGCCTTCGCTGGAATGATTGAGGGTGATGCTATGGAGCGCGACGACTGTGCAGCAATTGGTGACTGGACACGCACACGTAGCTCATCTCTCGTCACAGAAGGCGAGGGTCTAGCAGTCGAGAGTGGCGGTCTCGGTTGCTTATCAAGGCTTGGATCTGGAGACCCTCCAGCAGCTGATACTTGCGATCGCTCTGGTTGGTCCGGGACCAACGATGACGGTCCAACGTTTGTCGCCGTTTGGGAGCCTTCATGATCATCTCGGGTTAACGATGGAGACGCTCGAGATGTAGAAGATTCGGAATGCTGTCGCTTCCCACTACGCGCCGCCACTCTCTTCGCTTCGCCGTCTTCACGGATTCTCTTGAGCGTCGCTCTAATCCGTAGTGGTTGCATGCCTTCAGGCAAGCCGTTCTCGTTCGGAGCCATGTCAGACATAATGTCTTCTGAACTCGATGGTGGCTTAGGAGGTTCTCGAGAGTCCAAAGTATCCGGCAGCTGTACTCGACTGGCTGGGATTGATGAACTGTCAGTCCTTGTGGAGCCACGTACGGGATCTTCAAGGTCAGTGATGCCTTCTTTTGAAGGTTCTGGATGATTCTGTTTGGTTGACTGCGAATTTGGGTCTCGTAGGCTCAAGATCGAGTCGTCTGTTGTTGTGGCTTGTGAGGGGTGGCTATTGTCGCTGGGATCTTCTGAAACCGCAAAAACTTCCAAGGCAGCAGAACGTCGTCGTCTTTGGCGTTCTTTCGCTTCGGAGACGGCCGTAGAGGTACTCTGATGCGGATCGATTCTGCGCGTTGATCTGGCTACGCTCCTTGATGATATATCAGAAACCTCCTCCACAATTTGTGAATTTGGCTGTGCGTTCTGCAATTGATCTTCTGTATTGCAACTAAGTCTATAATTCTTTCCACGTAAAATTGCTTTGAAGGTATCAGATCGCGGTTGGACGTACCTGCTGACGTGATAGAGATTCGAGAACCTTGACTTGCAAGAGCTAAAGGAACTTGTGTCTGGAAGACGAGACTGTCGGTAAGGCTATGGTCTACCGCGTGACTTGGATGTGACCTTCGATCAGCAGATCCTGGGACTTGTACTTCCGAAGACCCTTGACGCTGCTGAATATGCCCTGCTCCTGCTGGAAGAGGAGACTGCAAGTCTGCTGAACTATGAATGACCTGTTCGTGTATAATATGATGATCACTCGGATGCTCGGAGACGACGGCTCGGCGCCGGCGTCGATCGTGGTGGGTGGAGGTAGGGTCAGAGGTACTGCGAGGTAGCGAAGGAAATCGAGCTCCGAAAGGAGACTCTAAGGACGACTCTGTTGTGATTGGAGCTGGCTCAGATCTAGACCTTTCAGAGGTAATAACAGAAGGCTCGCTAGCTGCTAGCACGACAGCTGAAGAATCTTCGATGGAATCGCTGGCCTCTGCAACTCCACAAGTGGATAACTCAAAGTCAGTGCTGTTTTGCAAAACACGAGATTGGTGGGTTGGTGGGGACCGATCTGCGCTGAGCACTGCTAAAGACGTGGTTGACGTGGGGTTGTAGCTAGAAGATCCAGGAAGAGACTGTGAATCAGGTATGATACCGTTGCTGTGTGGCGGAGATGTGGCAGGAGCAGGTGAAGATTCCCCAAGTCCAGAATTTGGATGTGGTAGAAGCGAAGATGAGTTTCCCTGAGTGGATAGAGAAGATTGATAGGCAACGTATAGGCCTCTATCAAGACTGCTGTGCTGCGAGACCTGTACAATGATATTGGGAGGGTTGAATTTGGAGTGGGATGGAGGATGTTCCAAAATTCTTGATGTGCTTCTATTGTGGTTTGGAGAGTCGCTGTTATTTGTTTTGTGAGAAGAAGTCTCGCTGATATGCTGAGGCTGAGGTCTTCGGGTTTCGACAACTGTGTCACTGGTCGTGCAATCTTTATTTGCACCTGGCCGCCTTCTTCTTCGTCTCTGTCGTTTAGGTCTATCCGAGAGACTTTGAAGGGCAGATGAGTGTTTTAGTTCCCAAGCCTTTACTGCGGCTGTATTCACGTGCGTCTTAGGTTGCTAATTGATAGTTAGCGCCTACCAAAGAAGCAGACTATCGAATCACTGAAGATAATGTAGAGGGCAGAAATGCATGTCTGATATCTGTACCTACCCAATCTGGTTTGAACCTTTCTCCGGTTATGGGATCGTCCGCCCAATCGATCAGATACTGAGTTGACCTTTCTCCAATGATAGCTTTGATGCTGTACACAGGGCTTGAAGGATTGCTCTGGCTCCCTTGCGTAGGCTCTACAGATTCTTCTTGAGATTGCCAGAGATCCGACAGCAACCTGGCTCTCTTCGATAGAGTTCTCTCTGTTCCTGGATCTGGACTATTCCTGCGTTTTCGAGAACTCATTATGCAATTGACATGATTGGTTGCGGGAATCTACTGAAGACATTTGGGGTGTCTATACATCTCAATTGGGGGTTTCAATGGCCATTAAGCAGCAGTGCATATACTCACATAGGTCGTCTTGTGATATCGGAGAAGGTGAGCGGAAGTGAATGCGATGCTTTGACGAATCTGGTTAGCGCTGATCAAAAAAACGCGCTAGCTATCGACTAGCCGATTACCTAGTCCGTTTGTTCACCACACATTGTTCATGCGCTGTTTTTCGTTGGAACAGGTACTTGTTATTCCATAACTGATGTTGGCTTCATGCACTGGTTTTCTTGGATTGAGGACAACAAAACTCCTTATCTACTACTTCAAGCTTCTTCTTTTACATGGCGCGTCTCGCTGTTTATGACTTTTAATGGGTGGCGTAGGCAGAGTATAGTATCAGGGTTTTTCAAGATACACATTTTCATTGCATTTTCTGCATTTTCTCGGAGTATGTATGTACTGATATTACAAAACGAAGAATCGATAACAAGAGCCTTGAGGACACAGCGACTCGTTTCTTTGACCGTATGCAGTGGTCCTACTTGGGTGAACGGGGCGTGGGCAGGGGAGTGGTTCAATTGGAAGACGCAGTCTAGTAAAGAGGCGTCAAAGAAAAGGTACCCGGGGAGCTGGATCGAGAAGCTTTGCCTCACGAATGTTCAAAATGGAGATCTCGAAGCACAAAAGATCTCGAGATGCTCCATGGATAAGCGGGAAAGCGAGCAGACAGAAACAGTAGTAGCAGTTGGCGGCTGACAAGCAGCAGAGATTCGTTTTCCAATAACATCGTAATAAGAGGCAACCTATTCTTCCTATGGCAAATTTCTATACTGTCGGATCGAAAGTCTTGCACGATTCGTTCACGGGTATTTCCAAATTGGGTCCGACTACTGCTCTCGGCTCTGGCTGTATCGACGGACTGTAGTATTGACGCCGCGAAACTCCACTTCATAGGTCCTCCCAGCCGTATGGAAGTTGCGTTGCGGAAAGGCCCTCATTTGGGATGCCGTGATGTTGTCGGGTCGTGGTCATCAGATAGTTGGATGTCAAGACGGTGCATCACATGTAATTAAACCTTTAAAGAGTAGCCCAGTCCAGGCTGGCTCAAGCAGTTGCCATTTTTCCGAAGATAGCAATATTTAGTCCGTGGCAGCTCTGTTCAGGCAAGCTCATGAACGTATGGGCGTATTCGATCTGGTCCAGCAAAGTCCGTGAGGAGCGTTCTTGTCTCTATACCCATTTTTGAAGTGACAATAGTATACCTGACACTGTCAGAACATTGACCCATAGCTATGGCTGTACAGGCAATCCTCTTTTGGTGGGTTGCTCAGATCAATTTGGAGATATATTCAAGGAATGCAAGCAGCTCTCCAGGCCTTTGAGACTCGTCACAATTCGAAGGTTTCTTGAACTCCACACTGCTCGGCTATGGCGCGGTGGATGTCTGCTAGGAGGTCTAAGAGGGGAGGAACTGTCATTCCAGATACGTGTGATGTGTTGATCTCCGTCTCCATGGTTCTTGACCTATAGATCTTTAATATGATTGAGGGGCTTTCCTTCCATTGGTGAACTTAGCATGTGGGTTTTCCACCTCCACAAGTCTCACCTTCCTTTGATCAGGTGCTACCACAGGCAGAAATCTGCAAGGATGAGGTAGTATCATTCAGAATAAGACTCGATGTTTTCGGCAATCTTTGATAGTAAAGCGGACCGGATAATTCGAGCTCCCTTCAAATTGATGTTTACATGTGAAGGTGCTTTTCGTTCAGAAGCATGTCTATCATCAAACACAAAATCAGGTTACAAGAAAGCATTCAGATTTTCGATGTAATAATCTGGATTGTTGACACAGCAATAGACCAATGAATCTTGGGAGTCAAGAGGATTTAGGAATGTCCTGCTTCTACGCCATTCTGTGGAAGTTGCTCCCTGAGCCACGCATCGTAATCAAACCCGAGCTCCTGTAAAGTCTTGATATCATGACGAGCATCCCCTTCATCTGCAAAGGCCTTCTTTATAGCCGGAAACCTCTCTCTCGCCCATCTTTCTTTCGCTGACCATCTCATTGACATCTTGCCTCCTCGACCAGTAGCACGCGTTGCCCAATCTACTAGTTCATTATGGTAGTCGATGTCTTTTGGAAATGACAGAACATGAAACGATCTGCCAACACCGTGTTCCGCGACGACGTCCTCTTCCCACCTACTCATCTCCGACGTCGAAGGAAGATCAAGCCTATCAGCCCATACGCGAGCTACGACGGCCCCTTGCCCTTCGGCTGTTCGGAAAGGAATGATCTTCGCAGGAAGACCGATGAAAGCTATAGTAGGATCATCTATATAGAACAAATGCTTGTACAGATGCTGTACTCTTTCCCCTGTTGATATGAGTTTAGATTCAAGCGAAGAGGAAAGAAATGGAAAAGAATAGTAGTAGCCTGTAGCGAATAAAATCGCATCAACATCTTCCTCCACTCGACCATCCGCAAAACGCACAGCTCTTGTACCATGAGAAACTGGCAGGAACTCCGCTATCTCTGGGACATTTTCTTTATAGCCCGCAGCAAAGGCCAAAATTGACACTGACCTCTGAGACATCAGAAGTGGGCGTTTGCAGACCGCTCCAATTTGAGAAGCAATATCAGTACCAGAGGCGGCGTTGCCAACAATGATGACCTTCTTATCGGCAAAAGGCTTTGGTCTTCGGTAAAACTTGGTGTGCGAGATAACGCCTGGACTTGTTTGATTCCACTTCTCGATCCCTTTGATCTTCGGTAGGATGGGCACAGTGTAATGTCCATTGGCCACCACAACAGCATCGTATATTTTTTCCGTAGACTGTATTGGTCCGGAGGTCTTTGAGCCGGACTTGGTGAGCTCCTGGTCGTGTCTGGCTAATGTCCATCACTTGAGTCTGAAACGACACAAGATGCTTAACATCCTCGCCATAGTCTTCAAGGTACTGTGTGACAACTTCTCGGCTTGGGAAAAGCTGGTGGTCTTCCAGTGAAGGCATATCGGAAAACTTCATGATACTGTGTGGAATATTGGTCTCTAAACGCTCGTACATTGGTGACACAAATGTTGCTTTTTGTGCACCGTTTGCGACGCCATTTGGATTTGAGCAAGGGCGCCAGATTGGTTCGTCCAAAGGCTGATGTGGATTGGTCTGAGGAATATCAATCGTGTCGATGGGGTCGTTCGAATAATTCCAGACGCCACCAAAAGAAGCTTGCTGCTCAAAGACGTCGATGGTATCGAAGCAGTTCTCGGCAAGGAGATATCTGTACGCATCCCATCAATGACGTAAGAGCCTTGAAGGAATCTAGTATCACACGAATGGGGAGTAGATAATCCAAGACGTACTTTGATGCGCCAATTCCAGCGGGACCAGCCCCAACGACGCAAATGTCTTTGACCTTACGTCTCTCCCCGCCGTAAGAACCCATGGCCAGTATTGAGATACTCTTTCAAGATAAATGAATGAATCAATTGAAAAGGAACTCTCAGATTTTTGTGCAGCTACAAGAGTAAATGAGCCTCGGGGACTAAAAAACGACGAAAGCACCGCTTCAAACGTATATCCACTACATCATCAAGTAATCATTGCGTGAACACTAAGTTTATAGAAAGAAAGACTCTATACACGAGGCATGGAAAGTCGCAGTAGTCATGACCAGGAGAGGTGAAGTCCGCGAAAAGAAAAAGAACAAGACTCTTTGTTCGCGTCCGCGTTTCCGCCCCGCCAATCAATTTACTCGAGACCTCCAGCTTCTATCCTGATTGCAATTGAAGCAGTTGTCCGTTGTAAGATCAAGCTAGATTTTATGACGCGACCCCGTCGAGCAATATGATGACCACGGTCTCGAACCATGGCATCGCCCACAACCGTGCCGTCGAGCACGCCAATCGCAGAGTTGAACCCGGACCTTAGACCTGACGCATCTTTTGTCACGGGCATTGTCACCCTCATCTGGCCCTATGCGTCATCCAAGAAGACGTCCAGCCTTCTGCTCGTGGAGCCAGACTTTCGCCTCCGTTCAAATCGAGGACAAGTCCGTGTTCACTTCCAAGGCTCAAGCGCAAAGGCTGTGGCAAGATCTGGTATAAGCAGTGGAGATCAGCTTCTATTGAGCCTGAAGGGCGCGCATTGGGCAAAACATACTACAACAGTTCAGACGCCGGGGAGAGGGATTGACTGGGAGCTACAATTTGGGGAACGCCTGGTGCTACAGGTAAGAGGGCTACGAGAGCGCCACAGAATCGCTACTCAATATTTTCTATCAGATCCAGCGCCCTTCGCAACAGGCTATACCCCTCGATATTGACCACCCAAGCCCGTCGCCTGAACCCTCTGTTCAGACCTCGACCCCAGCCCAGTCTCCACCCCATAACAACCACTTCGCAACCTCAACTGGTAGACCTCAACTTAATTCCCAGGTCTGGGCGTCTCCCGCTTTCCTTAAACGCAGCCATTTCCTCGCTACAGACTATGATCCATTCGCACAGGAAGACTTCCCAGACAACGACCGGAAAAAGCGTACCAAGTTTGGGCGTGGTAGCGGCCAATGGCGATTCGCAGAGCGGACGCCGAGCCCTGAAAAGGAACCTGAAATTCCGCCGCTCGATGTTGCCAGTCCTTCGAGACCGCCAGCTCAGGACAGACCCAAAGGAGAGGATGTCCAATCACTTGTTCAAGAAGCGCATGACGCAAGGTCACCTTCAAGTGTAGCGACGAACGCGTTGACTGATCGTGGTGAGCTGAGAGCCCAGTCTGAAGATGACCCTACTGTCAAAGATATGTCTGTTCAAGAGAGGGAAGAATCGTCTATTTTGCTCAGCCAAGTCGACGGTGGTAGACATATGGTAGACGAGGTCGCTAAAGATGAAAATGGCGGGATGACTACTATTATTACGGGAATAACTCCGCATACGACGAATACCGATCTTAACAAGGTTGAAATACTAGAAGAGCACGGGGAAGTCGACAACAGTATTCCTAGACCGACGAGTGCTATCTACAAGGCAGATTATGTGGGCCATGAGGTTTCCCAGGAGCGGGCCCAAATCGCGCAAACTTCACCTTCAGCGCCTATTGAAATATCGTCTTCGGCTTCCTCTTCGTCTGCGCCCGAAAGCTATCAAGAGCCGGATGGGGAGTCGGACCAAGTATCCGATAACGCATCTCATCAGGAATCTGACAGCCTATTTGACGAGCAGTCCGAGTCCGGACAAAGCAACCTTGCCATGTACAGCGGTCATACGTCTGACTTTGGCCTTGACGGATCGACTTTCTCCCGCCCTCCGCCACCCGCAGAGTTTGCCCCGTCTCCAAGTGTCATCAACAGAATCGAAGAAGGAGTAGAAGCTGATCGCCTGAACACTGACGATGCTAGGGACATCCCGTCTCCCCTTCAGAGTGATGTTGAGCAGATAGAAAACGAAGCTGAAAAACCATCGATTTCAGGAGACTCGGCCGCTGATTTGTTGCTTTCTGATAACGTAGGGTCTGGGGAAGATATCGACATGCTTGAGGGCCACGATGCTGCACAGCCACGTCCGGGTGTGCGACTGCCCTTTCTTGACCAGCTCGGGAGTCCAGAAGCTGGAGAACTTGACGACGAAGCCACGAAGAATCCAGCTCCCGCAAATTTGCTTGCTGACGACGTAGGTTCTATGAGAGATGTCGACAGCCTTCAGGATGAGAATGCTGTGCAGCGATCCCCAAGCAATCCGTCATCGTCTTCCAACCAGTTCGAAAGTCAAGAATCTCAAGAAGAGCTTATGCTTAGATCTCCAGAAACTCCCGATGACGAAGCTGCGCCTGAGTTGGTTCCCGAACAGTGCCCAGCCGAATTTCTAGAGGAAGAGTCCCCATCTTCTAGTCGAGAAAAAGATGACTTGTCAGGGGCTTTTGATGAGGAAGACACTCTAGAGACGAGCCTGGAGAAAGATCTAGCTGATTCAGCAGTGCGACATGAATCACCAAATACACGTCAACAGGAAATGGCGCTAGATGCAAGGCTACCGCAAGAGGACTCGAAGATCCTCCCTACTCAAAGTCACGACGTCAGGGACCGCGCCGAAAGTGTGGGCATGTTGACCTCAGAAATCCAACAGACCACAGTCGAGATCATTGATTTGGAGAGTGGTGACGAAAACGACATCAGTCCTCAAAACATTGGCCAGGAAGACTTACAAGCGCTCGTCGATAAGGATGATTCCGAGTTCGCACCAACAAACAAGGTGTCAGCCCACGAAACCCCTTTGCCGTTAGACTCTGATGCTGGAAATGAGCAACAGACATTGAAATATGAGGCATATCGTCTATCGACTCCCCCAGCCTCTACGCGACTAGTGCTCAAGTCTGTCGCGGTGGTCGAGGAGCTCCCGCCTGTAGATATCCGGATAGGGTCGGAAGCTCATGAAGAGGCTTTTGAACCTGAACGGGAGGGTTCTCGCAAGCAGTCTCCAGCAGCGATAATTGAAGGGTATGAAAAAGAGCTTTCATTAACAGAGGAGGCCCAATTCCAGCGACTACAGGAGGCAAGACTTCAAAGTAAGGAACACGAGCTATCAGCCAAAAAGGAGCCTCGTCTCAAGCGATCGCCAATAGCAGAAACCGAGCTCAAGTCAATACCTATAGACGAATTGCCTTCAACCGTACCCGATTCGTTTGAAGGCATAAAGTCAAAGAGCCAACTTTTGACACCGAGCTCAACACAACGAACAGACTTTATATCCCAGCCATCATCCGTATCACTCCATCTCACGTCAGAGGGTGACACCCTACCAACACCTCGACTGACACAAGGCACTTCTGCTGGAGTCGTGCCTCCGCAGCCGCTTGCTCCTATAGAAGTACCGACCCTTTTCGAGACAACCGCGCCACCCAAAAAGACATCGGCGTTGATTGAGAAGTTGAAGGAGATGCGAAGGCTATCAAACCAAAGCCCAAAACCCCGATCGAGCGACGCCAGTGTCCTAGATCCATGGTTTGCGCCTAAGCAGTCTAGCCAGGTTGTCCCAGACAGTGAGGATGAAAGTGAAGCAGAGAGCTCGCCGGAAAGAGAAGCGCAAACAGAAATTCCGAAGATTGGTGGTAGACAGCTGCCTCAGACTCCCGAAAAACCACTCGCGAAAACGTTCATACGCTCCCCACAGCCGAACTACATCTCCTCGATACAATCGTCTCCTCAATATCTCCCACCTTCTCAACCACCTCCTCCAGGCTTTCGCACAAACCTTTCGTACTTTGTGCCTCTTGCGACTTTGACATCACACTTTGCAACGACTGTCGACATCCTCGCCATCGCCCTATCTAGCACGCCAGTCACCCGTGCCACCTCGGGACCAAGAGATTACACCCAAACTCTTTATATCACCGATCCCTCGTCCTCAGCATTACAACACTCCATCACCACAGCACAGATATTCCGACCTAATAACCGATGCTTTCCTCTCGTGGACAAAGGTGACGCCCTCTTGTTACGCGAGCTCAAAGTCCAACATTTCCAAAGGCGTCTGTCGCTACTCAGCACCGAGAGTAGTTCATGGGCAGTCTTTCGCAAAGGGGCTGATGTGCAAATACGTGGGCCACCTGTCGAGCTCGGAGCCGAGGAAAGAGGGTTTGCCCGTGGGTTATGGGATTGGTGGGCTAGCCTTGGTGATGATGCGAGAAAGCGATTCGAGAATGCAGTGCCTGAATACAAGAAGCCTAACGGTACGGCTAAGACCACGAAATCCAAAGCAGGTGGAGACAAGAGCGATGCACCAATCAAAAAAGAGGAGATTGAGGGCTTAGGTGTCGATCTGCCTGGCTCACAAGCCAAAAGAAGAGAATCAATGAAAAAGCGTGCCTTAGGTCTGGATGTTGTGGAAGAGAGGGAGGTGGTGCATGAGAGCATAGAGGCTCCAAAGCGTGTCTTGCGAGCAAGAGGGGCGAAGGACGCGAATGGGAGGTCAGAAAGCGCTCGAGAGTCGCGCTCCGGCACACTCTTTATCGGTGGGCTGGGAGAGCCGGATGAGACTCAAGGGAGCGCGCATGAATTGAGGGATGGGAAGGCTTATAGAGATAGAAGGTGACATGCATGATGATGGCTTCTAACTTTGTGTGCATTAGTGTGGCCTCGCAACGTACAATGTTAACATGGTTTAGCTTGCGAAGTGAGCGTTCAAGCGACTGAAGTATAGCGCATACCATGCTACTGTAGTAAAGTGTGAATGGATCTTATTATTCCTTCGAGACCATGGGTCTCACATCCTCTCCAAGGGTAGTGTTGTAGGTTGTCTCGCTGTTCGCCGAAACCATCGTAGCATTGCCAGCATGTGACCGGTAGACAGAAACCGTACCTCATCATCTATTATATGTTCACATATCAGCGGCCGTCGAAGAAGTACGAATTATGGAACAATGAGGGTGTTACAATATAATCTCAGTCTTTGCCTTTAAACATCATGCACAACCAGCGCCAAGCGTAAAGCAAGAGTGTATTACGTGGCTGTGCTTTTCGGACTACCAGAAGCTGTGTTGCATCTTCATATGATGAGGGAAGGAGGCTTGAACAGTAGGGTGCACGGACCTTTGATGAACCTGATGCCTCATAAGACAATCCATTGAGTGGAAGAATTCGCTGTATGAGCCATGGCGCGATGTTAAGCAAGATAAAAGCCTATAAAAGGAGGCTGTAATCTTCGAAAGACCTGAAAATGTGATAGCCATCTCGTGCTGGTAGGAACAGAAGAATCTGCGTTGAGACAATCTTCGAGATTGAACGATTGAATACCTGGTGAGAAATATAGTCAAATAGTGATAACTTTCTCATCCAATGCCCGGTTAGGTAAGGAAAAACCAATCGGCAGTTTCAATTCCTTCACTGACTTGGTGCTCTAGCTCAATCGTAAGAAACATCTCGATCAATCTTCGTAATTTTCACTAATAGCAAAAAAAAGGGTAGAGCGTGTACGTACTAATAATCTAATATGCGAAGTAAGACAATATCTAACATGAGATAGGTGACTCTTAATCACAAGGTATATACCGACCCAACTATTAAAAGCAAACAAATTCTAACAAGTTCCACAATCAAAGGTTGTGGGTTCGACCCCCACATCGGGCTCATTTTTTTGTGTTTGTTTTGCCATTTCTTTTCGTTAGTTGTGAGTCATGCTCATGTTCTTTTCCCACTCGATGGGCTATGCACGCAAGCACTCGAGATTAATTGGCCTCATAGTATCCAGCCAGACCTCTTCTCTAATAGTCACATTGTCTGGTGGTACGCATGCCTATCACAGAAGATATGTCCCAACATACAGGTCGTCACCGCATCATGGGAAGCTCGCACAAAGCGGTCCTCGTGATGACGGTTTTAGAAGTGGCTTAAGCGTATTCTTGACCTACCCATCGGAATCGCCAGCCGAGTGAGGATTGAGCTCGAGCTGGGATGATTTGAGTTGGTGGTCTTGACTAAAGGAAAGAAGAAAAATTCGCCAATCGGGGATGATATTTGTCGCGGCTAAAAACGCCAAGAGTGCCAAGGTGCCAAGAGTATAGCCGCCGCTACCGCTGTACCTGACCGCCAAAATTGTAGACTTTGAAGTAGGAACCGTGTTTGCTCCAACAATTTCAATCATTGAACCCATATAATCTGAATACCTCCCAAACACACGCTCTACTTCAACCATAGGCCTCTAAAGTCCTCCATATCCTGCAATAGAAGCCCAACAGATCCAAGAATCTCCAACGACTGATTCTAAAGTACATTTGTGACTCGAGCGCATACTCGCATTTTGGCAAAGAAGCGCATGTAACATCATTCGGGTTCTTTTGGCTCCCACAATCTCCAAGTCTAGGTCCTGTAGTGTTCATGGACAATTTATGGCAGCGCCGGTCGAAGTAAGCTTACACCAGCACCAATTGCCCCCAAATACTGACTTGGTGCGTTCGACAGCTCCAGCAAGCTTGCCCTCTCCACATCCAACTCAAACAGCGCCAACAAAGAGAACACAAAGTCTGAGAATTCTCGTCCATACCAACCTGCGAAGCGCTTTGGCGGCGGGGAAGGGTCTTTTAGCAGCAAATCCAATCCATTTAATGGCATTGCTCCCTTAACAACCACGAATGCTGCTTCGCCTACAAGTGGTGCCTCATCAGCTTTTGGTCTTGGATCTGGGGCTTTTGCATCATTTGGATCTTCTGCGAAGACACCAAGGACTCCAGGGACTTCTCTTGACTTCGGCAACTCCACACCTTCGACTGCCGCTGGCGAGAAGCGGGAGAAGGAGAAAGACAGCGTTGGGTCAGATGTCAAGACGAACCCCTCAGCATTATCTTTGAACAACAAGTCATCCACTACACCTTCAGAGCACTCTCTTAAGTCCACTTGGATCGTATGGTACCGACCTCCAACGTCTAAATACTCCGACTACGAAAAATCGACTATACCTCTCGCATACTTCTCTTCTGTCGAGGCATTCTGGACAGTTTACACTCACCTCAAGCGACCATCAACTTTACCCTCAGTCTCCGACTATCACATCTTCAAGAAGGGCATTAGGCCAGTATGGGAGGACGACGAAAATAAGAGAGGAGGCAAATGGATCATCAGGCTGAAGAAAGGTGTCTCGGACAGATACTGGGAGGATTTGCTTCTGGCAATTGTGGGCGACCAATTCGCTGAGGCTGGTGAGGAGGTCTGCGGTGCTGTGTTGAGTGTAAGAAGCGGCGAGGATGTGCTGAGTGTCTGGACGAGGATCGATGGTGGGCGTAATATCAAGATTCGGTACGTCAACACCAATTTCTCTATCCCGCCATACGCCGTACGTCTGTTCACTGACATCCCATCCTCTAGTGAGACGATCAAGCGCCTCCTCGCTTTCCCCGCAGACACCAGCATCGTCTGGAAAAGCCACGACGACAGCATAGCCCAACGCTCAGCAATCGATCAAGCACGCCATGAGAAGGGTACTGGCTCTGGACCACACCACGGCCAAGCCAAGAGGAGGGAGACCATCAATGAAGATTCGGCTCCGGAGAAGCCAAGGGGAACAGCAGCATGATCCCTGTGTAGGGTTGTGTACGATAATTGATGAGTTTCAAAGCGACTGCATGTATGTCATTAGCGAAGCCACACTGTTTTGCATTTTCGATGAGTATTGATTGGACTGGGCATATCCTGTACTAGTACTGCAGGTTGGATAGCTGTAACTCATCCAGTCCACAGGCCACGGTCCACAGACCACAATGCACATGATTGATGTGTGGAACTTACTACGGGAGACGGCGCGAATGAAGTGATTAAGGGCAGTACTGAGATTATCGCGCTTCTCCGACTTAATTCACTTAAGGCCTGCTGCCTGACTGTAGCCTTTGTTCAACAGTTTACGAGCCTTGCTTTCGGTCTCCTCGATGTCCCACCCCTCTAACACGGTAACGGCCTGTCTTTTCTGCAGCCAGAACAGGCGAAGTGCAAATGACCGTGCTCCATCTCTGTCTGACGTTACACGTTCAACGTGTATCATTTGCTTGACTTTCCCAGTGTCACCATCATTGGATGAGAACTTTTACTTTCAAAACATATCTCAGCATGGATCCAGAAACTCCGGACGCTGAGTCTATAAGTGCCAAATTCGTGGATGTTCGCGGTATTAGAAGAGGCATGGAGAAAGTTGCAAATTTCCGCAGCAACAAAGCTAACGGAGCGGCTCTCGGTAAGTCCCGGCGCTTGATGTCTTCATGCATCAAGGCTCCTCAAGCAACAGTTATCATTTCACCTACACAATTCGTAACTTCCACTCACACTTCGACCACCAGACAAAAATACACACCTTGAAATTCATCTCAATGCTGGAGAAAGGTCGACACAATCGCTCCTGCCAGAAGTGGATCGGATGTCCCGCTCTCGACAAATTTCAAACGCAGAAGCGGAAAAAAGAGCTTACTTTGATCAACTTTCGGCCCCTACTGACGAGGAGATTCGACTTTTAGGAGGCTCAGGGTATGAGATCCTCGGTTGCTCCAGGGCTCGAACCTAGTACTGATTTGGTCCTTCAGCAAAGATGATCCAGAAGCTGTTTCCATCGCAAAACCAGTAACAAGACATGGTGGTATGTTCGGAAAGGTTGGTTTCGGTCTGGTCGGTGACCTTTTTCAATGCTGACTGGAGGAAGATGCTCCCGAGAGGACTCCCGAGAGGGCCTCAGCCAAGGAATACTCTCTCCAGAGATCCATTCCCTGCCGGCCCAGCAGTGAATCGGAAGGCAGCGCCCAACCTAAACCCAACAGGTGGAACTCAGCGAGTTTTAGCAGTGGAGATACACAGAGGGAGCAACGTAAAATCTATATCAAACACGAATGAGCGGGATGAAACCCTTCCTACACCCCCTTCAGCCAAACGACGGAAGTTGGATCGCCAGGCTAGCCCGGCAAGCTCAGGCCAGACAGACCCTTTGGATCAATTGTCACCCCATGCAATATCCTTCCACGCTAGCCAAGGCACCAGCCAAGTCCCCAGTCTAGCTCCGTCTGCTTCTGCAAATAGCCAGGTATCGGGCCTCCCACTGAAGAGAAATGGTTCCTCCGAATACAGAAATTTGGAGAAAATGATGGATAGTAGACCGAAAAGCAAGAGGCAGCGTCGTAGTGAGAATGGAAAGCACCAACCTGACCATGACCTGCTTCCATCATCACCAAAACGTTCACCAATGTCCAATCCGATAGACATATCAGGAGACGAGTCTCAAATCACCAACACCAATTCAAAATTTGCCCCCCGTCCTACGTATCGGGGTACGGCTAGGCAGCCACCTCCTACAATTAAAGGTACCAGTTCAAACACTTCAAGGTCACTCAAAGAGCAAGGCAACCCAACACAATCCCCTTTTTTCAACAAGCCTGGGCTTCCTGCACCTCGATCGGACGGTAACGTCAAGCAGAAGCTTGTTACCCAGAATTTAACTAGAGAAAAGTCTCCAGGCCTTGCACAGATTTTCATTGCTACCGATGGCACGCGTCGTGGCTCAGATGCCAATGCCAGCTCCGACGCGGATGAACTTCAGTCGGCACCAACCACTGTTGGGCAAAACGCAGATCCGGATGCGGTGTTTATCGCCAAAGACATGCGTTCGACAAGTCCTTCGAAGCATTCGTCATCAACCCTCAGAGCTACAACCCCCATGGACGATCTTGCAGTCTGGGCACCGAGCACAGTGAAGTCGGATTTCGCCCGCTTCAATGCCAAGAGCCGAGATCGTGGACGTCCTTCCCGTCCAGGACCTCTTGGCCAAGAGGCAAGGCCGCCCTGGTCCGTTGCTCTTGCTGCAATCAGCCTTCCGGGAGCTCTTTACAAAAATGAAGACCTTGGCCTTGTGCACGACCAGAAACAGGAAGAATACTATATCCAGCAGTGTGGCGAGCGTATCCGTACCACCCACAGTAGTCTTCGAATTCAGCCTAAGAAGTTGAACAGAGTCGTGTGGGAGAATCCGGGAGTCAGGGTACGCCTACAATCGTCGAGAAGCGGGACGGAAGATAACGTCTTGGATCTCGAACTCGCGTCTGAACGCGATGTCCCAATTCTACTTCAGCGACTACAGAATCCGAGGGCCCTCGCCGTGGTTGGCAGGTCTAGGTATGTAGTTGGGGCACTTGAGGGGTTTGTCATGCACCAAATCTAACAGCTTCAAATAGTGAATACATGCAGAAGATTTTCGAGAAGAGACGATCAGAGCTGCGCACCCTACATGGTGCGACAAAAAGCTATAGGCCGGAAGAAGTAGAGATAATTACCTATAGCAGACAGCGTAACGATTCCAGCAAGTACCTAGCCCCTTTGGACACTGACAAGGCTAGCCGCCAGCAGTCAAAGTCTTCGATAGTCGATGAGCTGGTACACAATGCCACCCATGACACTGACATTGCCGCTGAACGGCCCGAACCGCGTGTGCTAGCAATGCCTGACGGGCTTCCAGAGGAAAGTGGTATCAAAAGAATCTTTGCAAAAGTCAAGCCAGCCCATAATGAGCATCTGAATCCGCGGCGGTCGACCAGAAACTCAGGTGTCCATGACGGCGAGAGTCTCCTCTCAAATTTGGATGGGATACCCGAGAAAGAAAAGTACTCCGTGAAACACGGTCTAGGTGACCCCTGGAAAAGGCCTCTGACGTACCCCAAGGTTGGCAAGAAGAAAACTACTGTGGAGTGGTCTGATCTTGAACGTCTAGACGAAGGTGAATTCCTCAATGACAACCTCATAAGCTTCTACCTACGCTACCTAGAACAAAGACTTGAGGAAGAGAGACCAGAACTTGCCAAGAGAGTTTACTTCTTCAACACATTTTTCTTTGCAACTTTGACAAACACTCACAAAGGCAGAAAGCGTTTCAATTACGAGGGTGTGCAGAAGTGGACTAGGTCTGTGGATCTTTTCACCTACGACTACATCATAGTACCTATTAACGAACAGGCCCATTGGTACCTTGCTATAATTTGCAATCTGCCTGCTCTGGATCGCGACTTGGCAATGCCTGAGGATGAGGCTACTTTGCCAATCGAAAATGGTCGTGCCGTGTCAAAGCAAGGACCAAAAACGGAAGAGCGTGCATCAAGCCCTACAGATCAGCCGGGTGGTGACGAGTCCGAAAACTTATTTCCAAGTGCGAAGGAGCCAAACGAAAGGGATACAAGGAATTCGTTCTCACAAATGAGTTTGGACAATGATGCAGGATTGGCTGCAGGCGACGAACTAGGTCTCTACGACACCGACGGCCCAAAAAAGGCACGTCCGGCCTCCGAAGATAAGGAAATGCTTGATTCCCAGATCGAAGATACTATGCCTGGATTTGCCGCTTCTACGGAAGCTGAGAATCATCCAGCACCCTCCGAGGGACAAGGCGATGAGGTAAAAGATCTTATCGAGTACCAACACGAAGAACCCAAAGCTGCAGCGAAGTCCAGAAAGAGCAAACGGAAGGCGCTGCCAGCCCCGATTACCAAGGTTGATCCAAATAAACCAGCCATAATAACGTTCGACTCACTCGGACAAGCCCGCGGCCCAACTATTAGGATACTCAAAGACTATTTGCGTGAGGAGGCCAAAGCAAAGCGCGGCATGGAGTTTGAGGAGTCACAGATGAAGGGTGTCAATGCGAAGCGGATTCCTCAACAGGACAATTTTTCGGACTGTGGCGTGTTCCTACTCGGCTATGTGGACACATTCCTCAGTCTCGAGACAGATCCTAAGGATTTCATCACGAAGACTATCCAACAAACACATGAGGAAAAAGATTGGACAAAGCTTGTGCCCGGTGACCTACGAGCAAGCGTTCGCAATCAAGTCCGAGAGCTGCATGAGATCCAAACGAACGAGCGGAGGGAGGAAAGCGCTAAAAAGTCAGGGAAGGTCGCTGGAATGGAGGATAAGAAGCTAGTATCGAGCCCATCGCGTGCTCCAGATCAAGCGAAGATTGCCCAAAAAGGATTTGGTAAAGCCAACGGTGCGGAAATGGTCCCAACCACGACGAGCAAGGTACCTGAACCTTCCTTGTTGGGCATCTCAGGAACAGAAAGTGGAGCATTCGAGACTACCCGCCGCTGTGAGAAGGAGAATCTTGACAAGAAAGATGATGTGCTCGAGGAACTCTTACAGACCAACGAGCGAGAAATGCAGAAAAGCGCAGAATATCAGCGTCTGTACAACTCAGACCATGACGAAACGGATATACACGATGGTGGGGTTGACGAAGAGGCTCCAGCAGTTCAATGGGATGACCCGTCTGTCATCGTGGTCGACAGCCAGAGCCAGCGAAGGGTGTCAGCTCCTACAAGCATTACCTATCCTTCGTTCTCCTCGGCGAAACAGAGCTACCCTGAATCGAATTACTCCAGGATAGTCAATCCCGTTCCACTTTCGTTCGAGAAAGAAAAGTCTCCTAAGTTACCGAGCGAGATCCCAGACTCACAAAAATCCAATACATCGCATAAAAATGCGAAAATAACGAATACACCAGCTACGATCGTTCCGGCTACCAATGCGGACCCAGCACCAGTCTCAGCAAATTTCACTATCATCTCTGACAGTACACATGGGCTGTCTGACCTGCAGGGTGAGCGTAATGAGCGCTCCAAGCGTAGAAAAAATGGCAAAGAAGATCGAAGAGAAGTTGAGGAAGCACCGGAGAAGGAGGACATGGTTTTCACGATTGAGAAGCCATCAGAACGGCGCGAAGAGCGCAAGGAGCCGCCGAAGCGGAGGAAAAAGTCTGCTAAGGCGGCTTCAAGCGACTTTGAAGAAGTCCAGATTCATGTAATCGATGACTGATGACCATTTTCACTTCACAAGTTCAGGGCTAATTTACCCATTGCTGTTAGCTATGGCATGGCGATTTGCTTGGTTGCTAGCATAGCGAGGCGCCTTCACGGGTCTTCAGATCTGTTAAGGCGAGGATTTGAGCCCACATACCCACCTTTTGAGGTTTTAACGATAACGTAACAGAAAAGATGATTTGCTGATGATCTTTCCCCGTCTCCAAGTCATTGTAGAGGATTGGGTGAGCCAACAGGTGCGATGAATAGGCCAAATTCACGAAAAATATTCAACTGTATTTCAAACCAAACATCCCATATTCTACCTACATTTATCAGTACATTGCCTCGTCTCAAGAGTCCTCATCTGAGGAACATCAACCCCCAAGCTCTCATCGTTCCACACTCTCAGGCGTCGTCTCAAAACTTGACCGTCCACCCCTTCCCAATCTCCATTCCCGGATCTCTAATAACAGCCCAGTTTGCGGCTCCTCCATCACCCTGAAACCACTTCATCTCCACCGTCCTCGTCTGCTTCGCGCCCTGCTCTTCAACCTTCACCTCGCTTCTCCCCTTCCATTCCATCGGCGCACCAATAACAACCATCTTCTCGACGCGCACAGCAGTCATCGCTGTAAGGTAAGCCTTCCTCTTCTTGCTTGGTTTCGACATGTCAGTGTCGGCTGACAGGTCGCTAGATTTAAGGGTACTAGAGGAGAAGCTGAAATGGCGGTGGATGTAGGCACCGTCTTCGTAGTCATAAGATTCACCATCGTCGACGTAGAGGTCGCCTTCTGCTTCACCGTTACTGCCAAGCGCGATGATTAAAGTGTAAGGATCCCAACGCATCAAACCGCTACTGCGGCGAGGCCGATCCTTGCGGGGGAAGATATGGCCCGCTTTCATCAGGAGAGGGATTTTATCCAATGGTGCTGGTATCGCGATAGTGCTGCCGCTACCAACGTGGGTGCTGTAGGTGAAATAGTCATAGTATGTCTCGCCAGGAGGCAAATAGATGGAGACGGTCTCAGCGCCTTCTGTGACGACAGGTTTTGCTAGTAGGCCAGTGGAGCCAAGGTAGAATTGGTCTTCTATTGCGAACGCAGCTTCGTCGGAGGGGTGCACGTAGTAGTGAGGTTGGAGTATGGGAACGCCGGAGACAGAGGCGGCGTGAAAGGCTGTGTACCAAGCTGGGAGCAGCTGGTAGCGGAGACGGAGCGCTTGCGTTATGATGAATGTGTAGGGCTCACCAGCGAGATATGGCTCACGGCGACGGGTGTCGATGTGGGCGTGGCCGCGGAAGAAGGGGTAGAAGGCGCCGGCCTGGTACCAGCGGGTGAGAAGCTCTTTGCTTGGGTTGCCGAAAAATCCGCCGACGTCGGCACCAGCGAAAGGGAAGCCAGCGATGTTCTGAGTCAAGATCATAGGGATTGAGGCAGCGAGGTGGGACCATTCGGCTTGGTTGTCGCCGGTCCACATGGCGCCAAGGCGTTGGGAGCCCGAGTAGTAAGAGCGGGTGAGGACGAACGGGCGGCGGCGGGAGGCTGGCGGTTCGCGGGCTAGGAGCGCGTGGTAGGTAGCGTTGACAAAGGTCATGCCGTTGATGTTATGTACGTCGCGATGTTCCCAGTTGCCGTGATGAATATTGTCTTTTGGCATGGTGGTTTCTGGGCCATTGAAGACTGAGGGTTCGTTCATATCGTTCCAGACAAAGGTGTTTGCAGCGGTGCCTGTGAAGGATGAGTAGGTGAAGAGAGACTTCCACCACTCAAGGGCGGCGGGATTGAAGCAGTCGACCCAGTGTGACGATCCTGGCCAACACCAGCCTTCGTAGAGATTATTGTCCTTGTTCTTGACACCAAATGATTTGGACTTGAGCTCGTCTACCACCAGGTAATTGCCTTCGTTCTTGATGTGTGGGTCGATAATGACGACCAGTTTCCTGTCATGGGAGTCCAATTGCTTTTCCATTCCCAGAGGATCCGGGAACGTGTGAGCATCCCAAGTGAAATACTTCTTGCCGTCTGTATATTCGATGTCGAGCCAGATCACATCATAAGGTATCCTGGCCCTATCCATCTTCTTGTCAACATCCCTGACATCCTCATCTGTAACGTAGTTCCATCTGCATTGGTGGTACGCAATTGCAAATTGCTGGGGAAGCTGTGTGTATCCTGTGAGCTCACTGTATTGAGAGATGACGTCCTTGGGCGTAGGGCCAAGGAAAACGAAGACATCTAGGAGGCCACTCTCGGAGAACCAGTGAGTTTCGGTGTCAGTCTTGCCTCCAATACCAAGACTCAGCGGATTACTTGATACCTTCCGCTTGACGATGTCGATCCAGGTCTCGGCGGCGTTGAGCCAGAAAACGCCCACAGTGGAGTCCTTCCGGTGGGCTTGCATAAAAGGGATAGCTCCATACAATGTCATAGGGCTGTCCATCTCGTACTCGAATACGTCGCTATTGTATAATCGGTATGGTTGCTCGTAAGCGTCGGACCCACCCCTGGGGATTGTCAGTTGATCCATGATTTCAAACATCCATGCTGTCCATACCGAGTTTGCTTCAGCGACAGAGAGCTTGCATGTCCTGGAATACCATATACGTGCTCATAGCCCGGGAACGTTATGTCCAATCCAACGCTTTCAGGACCCCTGGGTTTTGAGTCGGTATTTCCACCAAATGTCTCTTCCCACCAGGTACTTTCATCCTCGCCTTGCTCGACTGACTGCTCCTCTTCTTTTGAATCTTCACCTTCCTTGATGTCCGGCTTTTCGACCTTAGGTCTCCACTGCTCCATATTCATCAGACCCTTTCCATTGAGCTTCACGTGTAGCTGGTCGTCCCGGAAGAAGTCGATTGAGAATGGAGAGTGGCTTATGACCGCCCTGTACCGATTGTTGGGACCATAGTTCACGACTGTCTCTTTCGAAGAGGTGTCTGCTTTAGCGGACTTGTCCAGCTTCTCTCCGCCAACGATGGCCCATTTCGAAGCTTCATCATATCGTTCTTTTCGAGCTTGGCTTCCATGTCGAAGCTCGATTTCACCTTGTCGTCGCTTCTTTTCATCAACAGTAATCCTTGCTGCCCCAGATTGAAGGAATGTAATCATCAGGGAGAGTTCTACAGACTGGACACCCTCCCCCAAAGACTTTAATAGTGTCGCTGTAATATATCCATTGTCTATCTTCAAGCTTTTCGAAAAGAGTGTGTAAGGAGAGGTCCATGAATTGCCCAGCGTGGCCACATTGTCTGCATAGGCTCGGTTTCGCTTACAGAAGCCGGACTGTTCGCAAGTCTTGAATCCCTCATGCTTTACGGTGACTAAAAGCACACTTCATCAGCGAAACGGGACTAAATGTTTGGATGGGAGGTAGATGCATACATGCTGACCTGAAAAGACAGAAGACAAGAAGGAGAGGGAGCAATTGCCCCCATCCTTGAGCTGGAAACATAATGACCATACGTTTCCACCACAACACGCGGCCCAACGCCAAAGGAATCACCAGAAGGGTGGGATATAGACTGAAAGTTGGAGAAGTCCTTCCATCCTGTTCATCAGCCTCCAAACAATTGGACCGCTGCGGTAAGTGCCGAATGCCTAACCGTACTTCGACCCACGGAAGCTTGTCGGGCCGACCCCCACTCAGACCACCGAGGCACCCCCATCGAGCCTGCCAAGACAACCAATAAATCCACAAATGGAGAACAAAAATATTCCAACTTCCACACAAGATCCTCCCATCTACAAGCATCTCAACGCCAAAACACAAGGCCTACTTCGTCAATCGCACAAATACAAGGAAGGCCAGGAAAAATCTGCAAATATGTCTAACGAGCAGACGTAAGTACCGAGGGCAGACAGACCAAGGAGGGGCCAGTTAGTTGGCGGTGAAGCTCACAATTATCTAGATTCATTGCTATCAAGCCAGATGGTGTCCAAGTATGCAATTGACTCATAGGCTCCTCGGTTTTGCTGTTTTGAGACCCAATGGCAAGGCTTGACCGAATGCTAAGCCTGCTTTCAACAGCGTGGACTCATCGGCGACATTATCTCACGATTTGAGAAGCGAGGGCAAGTTATACCATGATCCTGTAAGAAGCCAGTTGAGCTAACGCAAGATGTAGCTACAAGCTTGCAGCCATGAAGCTGGTCTCTCCTTCAAAAGAGCACCTCGAGAAGCACTACGAGGATCTCTCCGACAAGCCCTTCTATAAGGGCCTCGTCACCTGTACGCAGCTACCTCAACGTTCCGATCTACGTTATAGATATAGACCGGAAATTGGCTGACGTTCTCGATAGACATGCTGAGCGGGCCCATCTGCGCCATGGTCTGGGAGGGCCGTGATGCCGTCAAGACTGGCCGAAGTACGTGCAATCATCCTCCCTCAAGATTCATCACCAGCAACTGACCATCACAGCCCTGCTAGGTGCTACGAACCCTCTGGCCTCTGCCCCAGGTACTATCCGTGGGGACTACGCCATCGTGAGTTCTCAATTCTTGGAACACCGTAAGACGCAGGAATGTGGCTGATTGAAACACAGGACGTTGGCCGCAACGTCTGCCACGGCTCCGACGCTGTCGAGAGTGCGAAGAAAGAAATTGATTTGTGGTTTAGCAAGGACGAGGTGCTGCAATACAAGCTGGCTCAGCACGACTGGATCTACGAGAAGTAGAAAACCTGATGGCCGCATCCAGTGATATATGAAGGAAGCTGTGCGTGCTAGTTACCGGACAAAGCGAAGCGTCATACATAAGCGGTGAGACGGGATTAGGACGACATGGTCTAGATATGACAATGGATAGAGCTATCATTTAAAAGGAACCTGAAGCTTCGAACAGAAACTCGATTGATCATTTCATATATTTGGGTACAAGAGGTGGCAGGATTCGTGCATTCATGGCTTACTGATTTCCACACCTGGTTCGCTAATATAGCCATTATACGCTCCGTTAGATGCGCGATCAGGGGGCTGGATGAAGCACTCAAAAGAGGTGAAGAGCTTTATAGGTCGGAGTTTTGAATTCCAGAATCGGAATTATCGCGGTCAATTCTCTTGGGTCTGTTTTGAGTTCACGCATTTTCTCTTAATCAAATTGAGCACCACATTGCTATCTTTTCCTTACAAAAATGATACCCTACCACTCTCACCTTTGCTCAGTCTTCCCAGTGATCCCATCGAAGGTTTCTATCGTCCAATTACACTGTCAGACCATGCTCTATTGTTAGTGCTCCCTAAACGAGGATATACCGGTGCTAGCCATTGAGGTTTCTCCACAGATCAGCTACATGGAAGAAGCTTGGCTTGTGATTACTGTAGTCCAGAATGGCAATCATTGAAACCTGAAAATGGTAGCAGTTTTACGTGTCTTGCACTGAATGGGCCCAATCTTTTCAAGGACGACTTTCTACCCTACTGTCTGGCGAATTTGTCGCTTCAAGGCGGTCCGTCTGATAACTCATCTTCCCTCTCCACCCGCCACGATTCATTCCCGAAGTATCTGTTGAGGGATTGGCTGGAGGTGGCTAAGCATGCTGTTTCCATAATTTTGGACTCTGTATAATCTTTGTGGCGACGCTCTTGTTGCTCCAGTCCCTGTATAGATCCAAACACCCTCCCAACAGCGTCTTGTCTTTGTTCAATAACCCTTTCCACGTACCTGTGGACCTAGCATCCACAAGACCTTTCAGACCTACGACAAAGTCTGTCAAGAGCCCGAAGTCCCAGCTGCCAAGACACGAGTTCGATGGAAACGTGTAAGTTGGAAGGTTTAACAAAGCGTGATGATCAACAATCCATACGGATACTTTACGGAACTTTCGCCCTGGGGCAATTGCAGAACCAGAACGACCTCTGAACAAAGCCGGTGGTCCTACTGGTCCAGCATGCTGACCCAACCCAAAAATGTACCCTACGAAACTGATCCCAATGGATGTGTGCGTGCCGTTACTGGATCGACTTCTTTTCGCCCACCTCAAGGGTCACTACCGATTCATGAGCGGGCGACGGATTGTCTACATTCTCTTTGAGGCGGCTCAAGAAGCATCCGCTTTGTATGATTCGAGACGTACCCAAGTACGCTCGTCGAGGTCTGTAAGACAGATGACATTCCGCCCGAGACCCACAAGGACGAGTACCGCTACCGACCAATCCCCGCCGAGGTGATTCCGCCCATCGGAGAGAATCGCCTAATGCATCTGTACGGTCATCCCGAGGATGCAGAAGGTACTGAAACTCTGCCTCGACAAGGTGCCCCGGAAGCTTCGAGGGCGGTTGGGAGTGTGTCCGCAATGTGGCACGGGGCTGGGCTGGGGCATTCGTTTCGTGGAAGGCTGACGTTGGATAAAGCTATGGAGTTTGGGCTTCATTGGGCTTTTGACGAGTATGGCATTTGGCATTGCTTGGGCTTGTCTATGAATTGATG
Source organism: Letharia columbiana (assembly GCF_014066305.1). Classification (NCBI taxonomy): domain Eukaryota; kingdom Fungi; phylum Ascomycota; class Lecanoromycetes; order Lecanorales; family Parmeliaceae; genus Letharia; species Letharia columbiana. Next base: position 176,440 of record NW_023501068.1, read on the forward strand.
TACAGGGAGGCTTTGGTATTGCGGCCCGTATGATGGCTGGCTTGACGTTGATGACTGGGATCGTCCAGACAGCCTTGGGACCCAAATGAACTGAGAACGATTGGATATCACGACGGGCGTTTTTACAGAAGGTTGCAAACTCCAATTGGTATACCCAAGGGCCTGACCCGATACCCCTATCACGTCTGCGGAAAGCTATTTAAACCGCGCCGGTTGGAGAGACAGTCTCCGAATAACTTTGCACGGAAAAGGTGATGCGGGACGCAAGCTTGGACGCAGTGAGGTAGATTAAAGGCGAGAGAGACCGACTCGATGAATTTTCTGTCTCTGAACGAGAGACTATCATGGTGATACGCTAGGATTCAACGGTGCGATGAGAAACGCCAGGTGTTTTCACAGATACCCCGGCCTTGCTGTATTTTCAGACGAACGACGCTTTTTTGATCTTCTTCCTGCTCTGTCAACGTGCAGTCCTGCAAGGCTGCACCAGAAGCTGAGGATGTGGAGTGCCAGACCGTAGATCCCAAGGGAGGAGTGGTGGAAATTTTGGTGTTTTCTGTGACTTTCGTTTACACTCAGCGACGACGGAGCCGGAGCATGTTTTGCCGCTGTCTTGGGAATCTTTTGGTTTCATACATCTCATGCCGCCATCTTTGCTGGGTACAGACCACTCGATCTCCTTGACTATGTTGAGAGCGTTTCCACAATGTGCTTCGTCGGGTTTTCTTTCAGCCTGATGCCGTCCAAGCAAGCAAGATGCAGTCACCCCACCATGGCTCTGCATGGGCAGACAGAAGAACATTCCAATAGATGCACAGACCATGTAGGCTTCGGTCGGGTCATTTAGCCACTGAACTGTGGGTATCTTGAATATGAAAGGAAGGCAAAATTGCCAGGAGAGGGGATAGCGTTGAAATGACCCAACCCTACGCTCCGCGAAATTTTTGATTCTTCGCTATTCTTGAATGAATCACCTTGGATCTCATTATGGAGACCGAAGACAACGCTGGCTTGAATTGATGGTGACTGATCTATGATCCGATATTTAATATTTATATCGCTCGGCAGTGATCCCCTAGGCCGCAGCATCTTTAACCAAACTTCATATCGCTGTCACCTTCAATCAACTTATACCCATGTTCTTGAACACTGACCAATTCCACCGAACCGTGTTCCCTACATTTTAATTGCACCCGTATGCCACTCGCAGTTTTGTCATGAGGGGCAGCCACCCAGACTGATTCGCGTTCCTCGTGCGCCGCGACCACCTTGTTCGCGAGCTCCTTTCCACCCATCGAGCTGGCAACAATAACCCCTTTCAGATCATTGTAGTCGAAGAGGGGCAGGTTAGCCCAGCATCGAGTCCTAAACATCTCTTCAATGAGGATCAGGATCAAGAGCATGTTGAAAGTGAACAGCGAATACACATAGCCTCGAGTGCCAACCAGGACCGCGCCAACGGTGAGAGTCCCGTTTGTTACTTGGGATGAATTCTCGTAATGAAGTACTAGCTGGGCGCTCGCGAAGGCCAACAGAGAGTCGTCGATGAGAGATTTGAGGCCTTGCTCGATACTATACACGGTAATGGAGACGTTATTGGTGCTATCCGGGCTGGAGATATCGGAATCAAAATCAGTGATGTTCCAGTCCTGGTATTTCGTATTATTTTCGTAGTATAGGATCTCGTTCTGGATGAGTGAGAGAAACATTTCTCCGAGGCTGGACGTGTGTAATGAGGTGTCTAGCACAGAGAGATCATTCAACTGTCGCAAAGCTCGGGTTGCGATATTGCCTAACCCGGGTTGCCCTTGTGTAGTGTAGTTGCCACACCCCGTAGTCGAGTTTCCGAGACTCGCGAGCGTATCCAGGAGTGTGTGGCATCTCCACGCGGTAAAAGTCGCATTATTTTGGGCTGTGGGATCCATGTCGGGAGCAAAACCTGCACGATCCACTGTGATGACTGATGAGGACAGGTTGACGCTAATGTCGAATAAAGTTGGAATGAACGCAACACTGCATTGAGTTTGATTAAGGGTCAGATAGGGTCCGACCTGGGTGTTTCCTGTAGCAATTACCACAGTTCCTTTCCCAGTTGAGTTGAGATCGGGGTGGGCATTCATGGACACAACGTTAGAGTCATCAATCGCACTATACTGCAATTGCCAAAACAATGCTCCATCTATTTAGGAATCAGGGTCAGCATTCCTATTCCAGGCAACAACGCGAGCCATAAGCCAGCTTCAAAGGGGTATTAAGGGCTTGTGCTCTCAACAACGTCTTCCAACTCCAAGAGCGGTTCCGCATAGCACGACATTGCTTAGGAAATGTACATACCAGGAGTAGCACCTTTTGCCCAGTAGATATTCGGAATGTATTGTGGTTCATCTTGAACAGCGTCTGAAGGGGGCATTATGCCCCATTGAGAACTTGCGTTGACACTGCAAATGACGCTGGCATTGTAGCCAATTTCCTGGTACTGGTACATCATAGGATGCCGATACCCTTTGCTGAATGATTGCGCCAGGCCTAGAGATGACCCTACGCCATATGAGCGTGTGCTGTACGTGTATCCAGTCTTGTCGCTCCGCGGACGCTTGCCATTGGCGTCTTTGTCGTATATGACGCCAGCGGCGGTGTTGATCATCGAGTTACCCCTGTCATAGGCAGGGGTATAGGAGAAAGTTCCTAACGGAGAGCGAGTCACAGGGTGTGGGGCAATCGGTGTCCATGTTTGATTCCAGGCTTGCCCATCTGGATCAGGTGCATAGAAAGGCACCGAGATCTCCGCAGTAATATTGCGAGACTTGATGATTTCGGAGTCAGCGTTACTCTTTCAGGAGATGTTCGGAGTCGGGAGACATGTCTTAGGACCAGAGCCCCTTTAGACATGTCTGACAATTCATAAGACATCGTGATATGGGGAGAACTGCTTCAAAAGGTAAAACGTACGACTAAATTTGGCGTGAGAGCACCGGTCCACAGTGAACCTACTCCAAGCGTGAGGGCCCAAACAATGGCCAAGGGCGCTGAAAAGGTGAAGGGTAAATCCAGGTCTATGCTGATATTCGAAAGGGCTTTCCACCACTTCAGACGGTCGAGCGTCGGAGCCCATTGCGTCAAGAGAATTCTTGTTGAGAAATTGATTACCGAAGTCAATACGTAAAGGTGTGCAAAACTGAAGACGCTAGTCAACAAGCTCAGAACAGCTTGGGTAGAAGACCGATGTGTGGACACGAAGTCGTAAAAATCATTGTCGATAAATGGAGGTTGATCAATGCCATGTAGGATTGCGGCGGAAAGAACGGTTGTAATGATCAAGCCTGGGACAGGCAGTATCTTACCAAAGAAGGATTGCTTCCCAGTCGCAATTCCCTGAGGCATGTTCCATCCAGTCTGTGCCTTGTGGTACTGCCATGTTTGTATATATTTCTGAAACCATGTCTTCGGTTCGTATCCTTTCCTGGGAGCATGTACGAGTACGGCTTCTCCATGGTCATCAGCCATTTGTAAAGGCTAATTGATCGCTTCCAGCTGCGTCGAAGTCGTTAGAGTAAAGGAAGCATAAGCGCTGAGAAAGCTCCATATATAAGTCATGGGTTTGAAGACAGAGTGGGATGGACGTGTATTTGCAAGATGTAAGAAGGACATGGTGGAGGAAGGCTGAGCGGCTGATCGGATCCAGTGCCAAACTGCATATCAAGCCTCTTATCTCAATGCTTGCTCGCGCATGTGCCAGAGCCTACAATTCTATTCGTTAGATACGACCTTTGGGGGGGTTCCAAATGTGTCGCTCGATGTAGCCTTACTCCCTTGGAAGCCATTGTGGGGGGGACTTGTGGGGGCTGTGTTTTGCCAAGACGGTCCACTACGCCGCCGCCTCGCCTTTCCTTCTCGTGCTCGAACTTTTTGATGATGGAAACATCTTGACAGGCGTCCTCTACGTACGAGTATCTTTGGCTCTATCGTGGATGTCTCTCTCGTCTACCCCGTGATTATCTCTATCTGATATTCGTGAGCGCCATCATCCATGATCATTTGGAAGCCTCCGAAAAATCATCTTGGACATCTTCAATAGAGAACCTTGATCTACACAGCACTTTCCAGTACCTCCTTCTCGCTCTTACCCTTGACCTCCAGCTTCCCTCCAATTTTGCCATTCACACCTCTCCCACCCGTCGGATCTTTCTTCCTCACCGCCTCATCAACCTCTACCGTTATGACGTTAGCTGTGCTCTTCACCATCACGTGTCCGACACACCTGCAATAGAAGGTCGCAATTCACCTTCATACTCCTCATCGTTGCCAATCCATCTTCCCATCTTTTCTCTGCTGAACTCCTCAAAGTCCCACTCTCCGTCTTCTAAACCTCTGGTATCTTCTGCCCATACATATGTCTCTGCCTCCATCTCTTCTCCCTCATTTCCTTTCTTATCTCTCAAGTGTAGTCGCAGCCGGATCCGTTCGTACTGGCTGCCTTCAAAGAGATCGAGGCGCCATTGGTCATCGCGGGTGAGACCTCTGACGTAGGTCCCTCTCACGCAGGCTCCAGGCTCGCTGGATGGAACGATGGCCGGGTAATCGCAATCGCGAACACGGCGGCGTGTGTATTGTGGAAGGGTAGCAGGCTCTATGACGAGGCGGTTTATCTGGGATGGAGTTGGATTGGTCGTACTGTAGACAACACGATAGAGGACTTGGGGTGCCATCTGTCTAGGCTGTGAGCTCCACTATGAGGTGAAAGTTCCAGGTAACCATACCAAGGTTCCTATGAATGCACAGTTTTAGCATGCTTGCGGAAGACAGTCAGAGCTCCGAGTCTTACCGTAGAAGAAGGCGCTGCAATCAGCCATGGCGATTTTGGGTATCGTGATGTGGTAGGAAGGCTTCCAGCTGGTACATGTCTGCCACAGCTTTGCCTGCGATCTCCAGGATATAACTCTTCAAGTACTCTTTGGAAACTCGGAGATAAACAACATGGTTTATCGAGTAATCTAGCCGCTATCTCCAGACGCGCGTTTATCTGCTAGGTTTTTGTCCTACACAGTACACACCCTTCTACTTTTTTACTGAGTTGGAAGAATCTCTCCTTACACTACTCAATCGCTTGAACAGGACAGCAACGTAGCTAGACAGTCTGGTTTGAGCTACTTTGCGCTACGTCCTGAGGTGCAAGTCAAAGCTCTCAGCAGCAGGCCGGACTAGCACGTATAATACCATAGAACATCGTTTGATACTCGGTGACCGCCCCAGAGCTCACCATGACCCAATTTGAATCCCTGCCTCGCGAAATACGAGACCAAATCTACGGCCAGGTGCTCATCAGCCCATTTCCAATAGAGTTCAGTAATGTCCTTGGTCCCATGGTTTACGATCCTGACCTCCTAGGTGCTATGGCCATGCTTTTCGCCTGGGCATCGAATCGCCAAATCGCCGACGATGCCTGTGAGATGTTTTACCAACACAATACCTTCCTAGTGCATTGTGAGGACCTACCCGCATTTTTAGGAGCAAAGATCCACAGAATGTTGTCAGTTGATGTCAGTCAGTCCATGCATCAGCAAGCGCCTACATGTATCCGGTTGTTCGACATCAAGGAGTGGGTAACAAGTATCGATGTGGTTATAGAGCAGGACAATACGAGATATTCCAGATATCTCGCATATGAGCTTGGGTATCTGTTAGATTGTCCACGGCTACGGAAGCTGACCGTCAAAGCCGGACAGACTACCATGATGAACTGGGAGGAGGAGTGGACAGGTGTGCTCAAGGAGCTTCAGTCAAAGATAGGCCGGGGACTTAAAGTGATCTAAGCAAAACCATGGTTGGACCTCTTTTATCCCAGACCAATCAAAGATTTGGAAGCTTCATTCGCTGAAACAGTTTGGGAAGAAACTGATGAGGGTGGTGATGGAGATGTCGATGACCCTGAAGAAGGAGTCTGAAGGGGAGGCGGAGAATGATGTAACAGCAAAATCTCAGGCCTCTGCTGCATTAATGGCGAGCGGAACCCATAGCTTTCTCACTGCGATGTTGGGAGAAAGCCCTCCTGGTGTTAAAGCGCATGTCTTTTACCCTGTGCCGTCTCACCTGCTACATAGTTTGCTCCAGTACAAAAGCGAACCGTATCGCGCCAGTGAATATTTCAGGACATCAACAACATGGCTTGATTGGACACAGTCTCACAGTGGAGGTATCATGCCTTGGCATGTTTGATTTGTTTGGGTATTTCCAAAATTTGGTGACACCTCCTTGTATGGGGACAGCTTCGCGGTTAAGGTATGATACTCCTCTATGCAGCCCAACGGACTAAGTTTTCGAGTGTTTTGGTGCTCCCTCAAACATCATATCTACACAATTTAGGAACAGCAAGATATCAAGCTACGCCGACGAGGTCGGAAACCAGCGTTTTCGAAGCAACAGATATTCCCATAGCGCCTCTGACCACCGCTCCCAACCCCAAAACCAGAGTCACACTTGCTTCTTTGCCCCGTGAGCTTCGAGACGAGGTTTACGAAGAAATGGCCACCGTGCACAAGATCATTGGCAAACAGTGTAATAGAGATGTTGGCTGCCCCGAAGAGTGGAAGACAATGAGGGCCATGTTTCGGGCTAGCCCTGTGTCAGAGAGTTTTGCGATAGAGGCCTATGAGACCTTCTTCCGTATTAACACTTTCCAAATGGAGGGTAAGAGTCATGCTTAGTAAACTCGCAAAACCTACTATGTCAGAGGGCATGGATAGTCAGACATGACGGCGTCCGTGCGTAGGATTCTGATTGAACACCCCATCCGGACCACTTGTCCCCACCCGAACCCTCTCTTCTGCGCACTTCGGACTCCAATTTTTCGATATCCTCTCGATTCCTCATGATCGCAGGCTAGCTGCCACCGACAAGACACTCTGCGCAATTACGCAAGCGTGTCGGGAGCTCATAGAGAAGATTGGTGAAGGGTCGATGTTTGAACCCAAATACCCACATGACGAAGGAAAGATCAAGTACTGGGCGCAGTACCTGAAGGTCTATCAGGAGTTCAGAGAGACCATGGCCAGATATTGAGAATCTGCAACATCTTTGCAACACCCATCGCTCCCAACCTTCGCTCCATTGTTAGCCGGTCGCTCTTTTTCCGGCCACCCGAGCTTACTCCGTGTGCATAGCGATGTAGAATCTCGACAGCGTAAGCAAAAATGCTAGTAACGATAAAGGATGCATCGGGGAAAGCGTCACACTCATCTCAACTCTGCTGACGGTGCTACTCAATTCTAGCATCTTTCTTGGCCACTTCATAGACAGTTGGATTTGTCTAGTGCCTTCTCACTAGATCTATGCATACACCCTTTGCTGTACCATTGTTTTTTGGGTTTCTCAAAATCTGGTTCTGTCCTTGTCCAATATGTCGGACTCACAATGATCAACCCCCAATCTGCCACAATGTCAAGGAAATGCCATGGCGATAGAGTCACAGACGTATGAAGGGACCTTAAACGTGATTCTATTTCAAGGTTTGCCTTGCCTGTTGCGTAACATGTACCACTTACCATAGATGCGGTGTCGAGTGTACGAACAGCTTAACAGCATCTTCAATAGCTAGAGTGCTCCAAACATGGCTCCCTTTCCGAACATTAAAGTCATTTTTGCTACTCTGCCTCGCGAGGTCCGTGACAAGATTTTCGAACTTATGCTCACCAACTCCAAGACCATCAGCACCACGGAATGCGCTGCAGTGTATGGCCAGTCAGAGGATCTGGGGTCATTGAGAGCAATTGTTAGAGCCTGCCAAACATCACCGCAATTTGCAAGAGAGGCTTTCCAGGCATTCTTACGGATCAATACCTGCAGAATGGTGGTCCAGAATGGCCTTGGTTTCCTGAATCGCCCGGTTTACTATGTCAAGGGTCAAGTTTTCCAAAAGGTAGGCACACTCTGGAGTTGTTCTTCGCCATTTGGCAGCAGATCTTCATCTGCAAGACATAGTCCGGAGACTAACTCCTGCTTCTACTGCTAAGACCTCTTTCCATGATCCAGGTTTCTTGCCTTGAATAAGCAATGCTGACCCCGTTATGTGCGTAGATGATGTTTCTCGTCAATAGGATTGAGATCAAACTCGTCATTCATGAACAGACTGGGACGCGATACGGGCTCCCTGGTTGCTTTCGCGACCTTCTGGCCTGTCCTGTTCTATGCCACGTTACCTTCAAGGTTGGACTACTCAGGGTTGGACTCTATTACGATACCGATGCTGAATGGAGCTATATGTCGGAGGATAGAGTTCTTGATAAGAAAAATTCAGATGGGCTGGACGAAATACTCACACTTACCTCGGGAATGTATCGGCAGCTCAAAGAGAAGATTGGGGAGGAGCTAAAGTTCGAGACCAACTACCTGCGCGTTGGAGAAAAAATCAAGGCTTGGGAAGAGCGCATAGGCAAAGCTGCAGTCGAGCAAACATGAGTCGTGGTGTTGGAAAGGGAAGATCTACCGGAACACGAGAGTCTTGTCAAAGGCTAGCAGCTACTGTTTGTCATGACTAAGGGCAATCATGTCGCCTAGATCGGTCAAGTCTCGACACTTGGTCCAGTCAAATGCAAGAATGACAGGAGTGACTTTCCAGAAAATTCGAGGTCCTTGATGTGGGGTCGCGTCTGGTAAATGTACCAAACATGAACTGCAGCACATGCCCCAGAGTCGACAAAGAAGTAGTCGCTTATGAGCAAAACTGTTCATGGCCCGGACATTGAATCGTCCACCTCCGCAGTAGCCACTGCTGATGATGACAGTATACATATTAGACACTATGGTTGTGTAACCTACACCACATCAACATTACCACCTCATAGTACCATCGATGCAATTCGTATTCTCATTCTTTCAAATCGCTTGCATCGAAACAAGGTCCCGAGATCGAAGGCGCCGTCTCATTGAGGGTACGTACGAGTACCTCTCAGCACACTCCCGTAGTAAGTGGTCCCAACGCTTTTGATACCCAATTTCAAAACCATCGCTTCGACTCTCGATAGTATTCAGTCATGACTTCGAGCCTAGCGCCGCCCTCAAAATCGAGCATTTCCCAATCCAAGAACGAACGACCTTCGCTTCCTGGCCACTTGAACTCCGTGTCGATATGGATTTATAGTCATCGCTGAGGAGGAGTTAGTCGCTACTACCGAGCGCGCAACAAACTACGGCAATTGCAAAGGAGTTGAAGCTATCAATTCTCCATGCGAGCACCTAAATCACGCATATCGCACGCCAAAGTTGGATCACCTTTCAGATCATGCCAAGTTCTACCTGAGTTCGTCAACCGCAAACCTCACCGCCTTAGAGAACGAAAGATCCTTCGATGTCAACGCATGGGTCCGGTGCATGAAGTTTACCATTCACGAGACGTTCTTACTCTGCCCAGAAGTGCGGGACAGGCTAGTTAACGAGCTGCGGCAGTTGCTGCTATGCCCTCGTCTGCATACGGTGAGTATTCGGATCGAATGCTTCCCATTGAAAAACGAGGAGGAGTTACATGATATCCTGCGGGCAGTTGCAGAGGTGTACGCTCAGTTATGGGGGAAGATAAGTGGCAGGTTCAAGTTTGAGACCGACGGGAGGGAGAATTGGGGCAACGAGAGAGGGCAGCCGTTTTCACCTTGGGTTCCGAGTCCTGTAAATGTGCCACGGGAGCAGCGTCCTCCAACTCGATGAGGCATGTCCGAAAGCATGATACCGCAGGTAGCTCATTAGTCTATTCTGGCCATCCTCTTAATCGAGCATGATCACGAGAAGCTACCAATTTTAATTATACAAGTTCCCTTTCATGAAGAGATTGTATGAGATATTGAATATTAGTGCACTCACAAAGTGAATCCGCAGGACTGATGTAAAGTAAAGAAAGTCTCACGTAAAGTGAAGAAAGTCTCACGTCGCAAAAGCTAGGATACTTTTAAACCTTAGCCTATGCTAAGAAAAATACCAGTAGCGGGATTATCCGATAACCGCCGAGCCGAGACAACATTTTAGCTTCAAAAATCGCGTCTTTCAAGAACGCGACTTTTTTATATCCTTTCTTACTATTCCATCAAATATAGTTCCAATATAGCTAAAATTACTACCCTACCTTAGTCTAATAAGAATAAACTATATAAGACTTAGAAACGTTAAAAAAAAGAGGCTATAATCGAGGTAAGAAAGGAAAAACTTAAATAATATAATATTCTTCTTCGACGTATATCTATATTATCTAAATATTAATTATTATAAATCGAGTATTATATATCCGTTAGTTACTTTTTAAATAACTTTATAATTCTTTTATATCTAGTATTTAGTCTTATATAGACTACTACTATCTAGAATATACTTTATAAAAATATAAATTTATATACTTCTCGACAGAGTTCTCTAGATCCTTACTAAAAATCTACTCGTATTTTAAAGTTAAAAATCTTTATCGCTATTATAATCTATATGAAAATCTATCGCTTTTCTACTATTTATAATTATTAAAGAATTAATAATATTACTTCGATATCTTTAATTCTTATTAGCGAAATAATATAAAACCGCTATATACTTCTTCGAAGAATAATTTATTATTTAAATTTTAATAAAGAGAATTCTTTTATTATTAAAAAGGATAGATATTAAAAGTCTATATAATATAAGAAAATACTTTTATTTACCGATAAGATATAAAGTAATTAAAAGAAATTACGTACTCTAAGTAGTTATTATATAATTAATAAATATATAATTAAGAAGATAGAGCGTATTTATTATTCTATTATAGCTCTAAATAAACTAATTAAGTAAAAATATAAGATTTTTATAATTAATAATAAGAGCTATCTTTATAACTATATATAATATTCATCTAAATAAAATCTTAAAGATAGATTTAAAGTTAAAGGTCTCGGAGATATAAGCGCTATAGTTTTTAAATTAGCTATTAATATATTACTCTCTAACTTTATTCTCTTTATAAATAATTATTTTATCGAATTAAAGCTTACTAGTAAGTTAAAGATCTTAAAAATTACTATATATAAGACTATAAAGCTAAATTAGATAAATCTTCTAGAATTACTTATAAAGATGAAATAGCGATTTACTAAGAATATTCTATACGATATTCTTACTATAGTAATTTAGAATAATATTCTTATAATAGTCTAATAGAATAACAACCTTATTTTAACCCTTATTACTATCTACGATATCAGAGAGATTAATAATATTATTATTAAAAAGAGAAAGCGTTCTAATAGAATAAGTACTAATAATTATATTATCTTATCTAATTTTAAAGAGAATAAGAATAATATCTAGTAAAAGAATTTCGATATTTCGAAGATCTTTTTCTATTATAATAAATATATAAGGGAGATTAATTGATTTAATATATTAATAACTATATATTCTTTTTATAAAGCTTATAATCGAATATAAATATTCTAATTTTACTAAAAATTAAATAAAAGTTTTTCAAATACTTTTAAACTCTATAAATCTATAGAAATATTTCGTTAGAAGTATTAGATATTTCTTAAATAGATAATAATAGAATTACTTAAGGAAGATAGAGAAGATAAGCGATCTTAGTAACCTTTTACTCTACTTTCTACTCTATTAAAATCAATATAAAATAATTATAAATAATAAGACTTAAAGACTATTTAATAATATTTTATATATTATTTAAATCGTTAAAAGAAAGAATTTTAAAGATTTAGTAAAGAAATAAGTAGTAATAATAAGAGAGTACGAAAGATTAGAGAGAGATACGCTATCTATAAAATCTCTTTATATAAGAAAGAGACTTATATAGAACGATTTCACTATAGAAAGAATTAAATAAAGTCTATATAATAGATTACGATCATTTAATATGAATTATATAGTAGTTTTACAGTGGTAATATAGATAATAATACTAGAATTCTTAAATGTTATCTTCCGACGGTTATCGAATAAGATCGCGTTAGATTTATATAGGGGTTATATTAAAATAAAGCGCGACCTCGTAGTAACCTCGCTATCACTATTATATCGTCGCTAGATCTCGCTATTATCGATAAAGCTATTTATATAATAAAGGCTCTCCGCTTTCCCGAGATATATAAGACGAAAAGAAGACTCACCGCTATTAAAGCTGGGGATTTCTATAGAAAAGAGAATTTTATCGATAATATTACCTATAATCTAATTTAATTCTTCTCTCTACTTCGCCTCGCTAGCGCCTATAATCGAGCTAATACTATATCTATCGTCGATAAGCTTCTTTAAGATTTTTTAAACTTCTTATTAATAAATAGGACTCGATTATTTAGCGTAATATCGCTACTTATTAGACGAAAATACGCTCTCTTATATTATTCTCTTAATTTATTATATTCGCCTTTAAATTATAGAATTTAATCTTAATCTTATCGAGTACTTTATAAATATTTAATATATACTTATTAAAATTGTTAGATTTTATACTCTAAACTCGTTAATTAGAATAAGACTTCTTTTACTCGACTTTAATATTATTAATATATAGAAAAGAATAAGATAGAGTTAAGCTTAAAAATCTTAAATTTATATATAGAGTTAATTATAAATTCGAGTTCGCTATACTCTTTAATTAGATCGACTAAGTTAGTTTAATAGCTCTCTTATATCTCTCTTATTAAAAATTTATATATAGAAGTTTTATACTTTAAAGTACTTAGCTTACGATATATATAGTTACTTTATAATTTCTTAAATTATAAAGCTCGCTTTACGCTTTCTAACGCTATAAAAATTATAAAGTTTAATCTATTATTAATAAATTAAATAGATATTTAAATATAATAATTATAGTAGTTATATTAGACGTATTCGAAATCGAATAATAATTCTTTCATCTATTTATATAATTATTCTTCTTTTATTATTCTATTAATTCTATTAATTTTATTAACGTCTTCGATATCCCTCGTTTAAAGATTACTTAACGTTTTAAATATATAGATCTCTTTTATTCGTCTCTTAAAGTCTCTACTAACGCTCTTAAATTACTTTTTAGCGAATTCGTTACTACTAATAATCGAGGCCGTAAGCGAGTTTAATAGCTATTTACTACTACTTATAAACGCGTTAAAAGACTCTTAAAAAGAGCTTAAACGAATATATTCTCTTCTATATACTTCTTCTAAGCTAGCGATAATATCTTTTAATTCAGCGATACTATCTCTTAAGACGCATTTTTCTTCTCTACTTATTCTTTATTATTCTATTTTAAAGTCTCTTAACGCGTATTAGATTCTAAATATCGTTAAAAAGAAGCTTCTAAAAATATAATAATTATATTAGATACGTTCGAGATCGAATAATAATCCTTTTATCTATTTATATAATTATTCTTCTTTTATTATTCTATTAATTCTATCAATTCCATTAATATAAATATATTTACCCTCGATATCCTCGCACTTAGTTAAATAAGAGGAGAATCTATAATAGACGAATACGGAGAATACTACGGAGAATATTGCGGAGATAGTCATCAGCAGCAGTATATACAAGAAGGATATGCGTAATACAATAGGTCTACTCTTTACGATCTTATATCAATCCACTCAATTAGTATAAGGGAAGTCAATATAGCAGGCGAATGCGGAGAATACTGCGGAGAAACCAAGCGGCAACAAGGCCCCCAGCACCAAGAACACGGCTCAGCTCTCCAAGATCCCACGTTATATGCTCTTCACGGTTTCATATCAAATCATTACTCAGTAAGCGGAGAACACCACTGCAACTTAACCTATCATCTCTACTATATTTAATATGATATATTACTATAATAACGTTATAAGAAGAGAATTTACTACGACGATCATAGCTAATTAAACCTCTATAGAAGAAATATCGAACGATATATATTTAAACGAATTAAAACTATTCGATATCTTACTCTAATAGCTATTTTATTATTCGAAAGATTTTACTACGATAGAAGATAATATGAAATTTATACCACTAATTAGCATATTATCTCTATTTCTTTTCGATATTTTAATACTTCTTATTATAAGAATATAATCTTTCTCTATTTTTTATAGATAATTATTACGAATTAATTCTTTATACTCGATATATCTTTCTAATTAAATCTTAGCGCGCCTCTCTTCGTATATATATATCTATATATTATATAGATTAAATTAATCTTATAGTAATAAAAGTAGATTAAAAACGTATAGTAAGTAATTAGAGTTCGATTTAACTTAGAACTAGAGCTAAAATTCGATTTAACTTAGAAAAATTTAACTCTATAAATTTAATTTATAGGCCTTTACTTATAATAATATATTAGAGTAAGATATTTATCTTTAATAGCCTTTAAAGTAGTTAGATTATTAATTTATTTTATATCTTTTAAAATAGCGTAAACTAAGTAAACTTTAATACTCTTAGCGATTACTTTATTAGCGATATTTATTATAAAGAAATTAACTTTATATTAATTAATATAATCTTATTTATAATTATACTCTTAGTAAGCGTATTTTTTATTAAGATAAGAAGAGATTTTAATAGATAAAAGAATATTATAATTAAACGAATTATAGATCTTAATTATCTTTAATTTTATTTTATAGAGATCGATGTAATATAACTACTTATTTCGCTAATTATATATCTTATTAATAATCTCGCTTTTATATAAATAATACTATTAATAGAATAATCGAGTATCTTAGATAGTTAGCGATTTATCGAGTTTATTATATATTTAGAAATTATTAATTAGAGGTTAATACGCGTTAAATTACTCGAGTATTTATTTAATAACTATTTTTAGCGTAAAAATAGTCTTATAAGTTATCGAAGTATTTATAGATAACTTTAATATTATTAATATAATCTTCGAGAGTATTATAGATACGAGTTTATTATATTTAATTTTCTTTTATAACTCTTTCTACTTATTAAGACTAATAGAGATCTTTTATTTAATAGAGAAGTAATAAAAGATAGAAAGAGTATTAAATAATGACGACGGCGATCTAAACGCGTTAGAGTACGTACCGCGACTTCACTTAGCATTACTAAAATCACTCTTATCCTTCTCCTATAGTAAGGCTATATCATCTTTTAAGAGAACCTCTAATAGAGCCCGATCAATACCTTTAGAGTTACTACTATACCAATTCAGCTTCTTCTAAATATTCTCGAAGCCCTCGTATTACGGAGATTAGCGAATAACGCGTTTTTAAGAGATTATAGTAGGCGAGGCGGAGTAGTAAGCGAGGCGGAGTTATAGATAGCTTCAAAAAAATTAATAAATAACAGCGAGGTATAGAATAATAGGTAAGGAGGGCTGTTAAATTACTATGGGAGGGCTTTACTAATCCGGCCGGTCGGCCTAATCGTTCTCCGGTAATATTACCGTGGGGGTGGGCTGAGGTTTAAAAGCTACCAAAAGGCAGATCTCACTTCACAACAGAACATCACAACTCAAAGCCTTTCGATCGGAAAATCCAGCACCACCAAACGCACAGGAATGATGATCCATGAAACCATGTCTTCACTATGGGTATCACTCTAGGGTAAGTTTCCATCAGTGTTGAATGCCGTACCTGCAAATGACTAGATCGCACAGTCCCCCAAACCCAACCTTACGAGCATGGAGTCAGCCGTCACCGCAGAACCCAAGTGGAGCCGGCCAAGCCTCACCACCTTGCCGCGGGAAATTCGAAACCAGATCTATCGCCATCTCGTCGTCAGCTCTAAACCAATCAAAGTCTGCTACGATTACGATTCCTTATGGCTGTATCTGAAAGCCGGGAGGCAAAACAGAGACGTCAGCACTGAGTTCCTTTGCCATGCGGTAGAGGGTTCCGAAATTGCAGTTGAGGTCTACGAGGAGTTCTTTCGCAACAACACCTTCGACTGCGGCAGCTGTGAGAACTTACGACGATTTTTGACCACTACCACCACCCGCTTCAACTTTCATAACAACTTGTTTCCTGATACGTCGAACCACGGGTACCTGAAGTTTGAAAAAAACCGTGGATACGCAAGGTGCAAGTTTCAATCTTCTCCAACGTCCTCGAGCGCAAGCTTTCCGGACATCTGACACATCTTTTGGGGTGCTCCCATCTGCAACAGGTCGAAATCATAGTCTTCGGGCTTACCAGCCGAAGCCATGAGATTAATCCTGTCGATCGGACTATTGAAGCAATTGCGAGACTGTGCAAGAGCATCCGCGGTAAGATCGGGGGTGGACTCATAGTCAAGGTACAAAAAGATTGGGGCGAGGCTCCATCGACATCGTCGATAGGTCATGCCATGATCAGCAACCCCGAATTAGAGAGTGTGAGCTGGATGTGGGAGGAGCCTAGCGAGGAGGCCAGAGGAAGATTCAGGAAGGGGCTTGGGACACATAAAGAGAAGATTCAAATGCTTATGTCCGCAGGATGGGCAGAGAAGAAGGGGAAAGTAGGAGCATGGGCAAAACATTGGCGCGAAGACCACAATGAACAGCAGCAGTTGAAGGAGTCCCAACTCAGAATGCTGCAGGAGGAAACTTGAAGGCATCTCACGCGCGGCATGTCTTTTGAGCACCACAGCTAGGATTGAGCTTGCTATCAATAGCCAACGGGTCCGTGATTGATTGGCGAACTAAGGATCCGCTGCTTCTGATGGACTGTCTCCGTATGGTGGATGTCAAGGCTTCGAGACTTCGTGTCCTGACGACCCGGTTGCATATACAGGTCGGACCGAATCAATAAATGCATATTAAGTACAATCATTCAATCATGCTCTTCATGGACCAATGCGCACGTATTGGATGAATGGGCGCGAGTCCAAGTCTTCGTGCTCGTGAAGGTTGCCCGAGCTTCTCCGTACAGTATCATTTGCCACAGCCTTCCTCATTCGGGTCCACGATGCCGTGACTCCAAGTTCGACCATGCATTGTCGAAATAGTGTGGAACATTAATGCCAGTTGAAGCGTCATGGGGGAGCAGCGAGGGAGCCGCCCTGGCACGCAGCATGAAAATGCAAGCCCCAATGGCATACGCTCGCCATTTCCTCGAGAAAAGCTAATTTAATTGGCGACAGACGAATGCTTTCTATGGCTTTACCCAGAATTGCCATTGCACATCTGATATCAGACATGATGTCAGTGATGGAGGTTCAAAATGAGCAATCTCTGCGCGATCTGTCGATATTCCCATGGTATAAGCGATTCGCAAGCTTCCAGCAGCTCAATTTCTGGCTTCCAGATCCTACTAGTCATTCGATTTTTCCACAGTCATTGTCCCTTTTCAAACACTAAACATGCAGCTCAGACTCATCCTCGCACTTTCCGTGCCAATACTCAGCTAAGATCACAGCAAGATCATTCAATGCCAGCGTGAGCCATTGAACTCACATCCCATCTATTTTTGTTGTAAAGCTTTGATCGTGATAGTAAAGGTGTTTTAATCACGTTGGAGTTCTGCGGACTGCAAACCCAGCGCGCGGGGGCGCCAAGAGCGTCTAACTCGTATTTACCCCAGAATGACAGGGGTAATCACGAACTAAACAGTGACAGGGGAAGAGACCTCTAGAACAGTATTAACGGCTTTCAAAGCTACCTAGACTGCGGCCATACACCCAAATCGTGAACATGGAGACCCAGTCTTCCCCATCCACCCTCGTTGTCGATCGTACAACCGTGCTCTCTCTCTTCGCAGCCCTCTCTGTCCTCATCACAGCATACGCTGCTTCTCTCCGCGTCCTCCACGCTTCTACAACTACCAAGCTCCGCATCCTCTTCATCTGGCATCTCTTCGACTCCCTGATCCACTTCACCTTCGAGGGTTCCTTCCTTTACAATTGCTTCTTCACCTACACATCAGTCACACATTCAAGCGACTACCCGCATCCTGCGAGCTTGACGTCTCCAGGCGTGTACTTCTTGGGTTACCCGGATCGGCTGTATGGGAGTAAATACGGCACAAGCCCGACGGCAAAGCTGTGGCAAGAATATGCGAAGGCAGATGAGAGATGGGGCGGAGCAGATCTGACGGTCATCAGCCTCGAGCTGTTGACTGTGTTCGCTGCAGGGCCATTAGCTGCGTACATTTGCGAGCTCATAAGACGGAGAGACAGTGGCGGGAAGTTGTGGTTCTGGGCGAGCGTGCTGGCTACTGGAGAGCTCTATGGTGGTAAGTGTTCAACTTTGCAGCAGGTTACGGAGAGCATTAGCTGATGAGTTTAGGCTTCATGACTTTCGCACCAGAGTGGCTAAGTGGTAACCCCAATCTGGATACCAGTAACTTCATGTATCTCTGGGTATACCTGGTCTTCTTCAATATGCTCTGGGTGTGGTTTCCCTTCTGGGTCTTGTACGAGGCATACAACAACATCAGTTTGGCGTTTGCTAGAGCCAGTGGTGCGACTGGGATTGAGACTAAGAAGACTGCATAGCTGTCTGGTACAGAGCATAGCCATACATAATGACTCGGTCAAAGAGTCACGACAACAGGCCGAATGAGGGCACGCCGATAAGCCAGCCCCATTAGTTCTAAGAGATGCATCTCGTCTACAACGGAATAACGTACAAGTGCCCTTTTTCAGGATTGCATCTCGTCCGTGATCGCCAACAGTGGCGAAGGCAGACCAAAGCTTGCCTCACCCGTCTACCTTACTTTACCCTTTTCGTGCGGCAAGTCGCCTGAGAAATATCACGCATTAGCTACACCTAAGCGCTACTCAACTGCCGCATCGTGGCGACTACTTCAAAGGTCTAAAATGGCAGTTGGACGATACTCCTTGGTGGTAGCCAGGCATTGGACATTGCCATGTTCATGGGCCCCGTCGGAACCCGCGAATGTTGCATCCACGGGCAATGAAGATTCATGAAGCTCAACATCGCGAACAAAGTTCGAGCAAGTAGAGCGTGGGCTCGAGACGGCGACGGATATTGCGAGCGACCTACCTTATCCATAAAGTATCACCCATGCAGCTACAAGTCCAGCTCGCACTCCTCCAAACGACGCTTTCCATAGAAAATTCATTACTATCCTACTCTGATCATGAATCAGAACGCTCGGTTAAGCAACAATTCGACGCGGGTGCAAGAAGCCTCTCAGATTCATGATCAAGTTTTCACTGAGCGACGTGCGGGCTTGAATTCCGGTGCTGCTGCAACTGTTTACCAATGCGCCTGCGGAAGCTTTCAGGCTCTGAAGTGCCAATGTCGAAAGTTGCGAATAGCAGGTTGCATTTATCTAATTAGATGCGTTGTTGGACTGTTGCACAGCCATTGGTGTGCCGATAGACATTGATTGCCTCCAAGCCAGATAGAAGTCTGGAATGTGATCGTCTCAACAATTGTTCCAAGCAGGCCTGATAATACCAAGGCGTTCATGACGCGGGCAATCTTGCATCTTGGCAGCGAACTTGGACTCCAGATAGGTTATCCAGCGCTTATGCCCAACCTTGTAGCAATATTTCAACCCAGCGGCAGCATATGAAGACGGTTCGACAAGAAAGTATGTCAAATTCCCAGGGATGTACTGCATCCTCTTGTATGGCGAAGTCGGCATACACTAGGACAGCTTCAGGGATTTTGGAGTGTCTCACAGACTCTGCATCGAAGGGGATGATCCATGGAAGCCTACATCCGACACGTCTCGAGTTGTCGACAAAGGGGTTTCGAAATTTCTCTTGCTGCAGGCTAATCCAGATCTCGAAACTGCCACACACGGTGCGTAGATTTGGTGACAGACCCGCGAAATTCCATACGCTTATGACGAGGTCCTGAGCAGATGACCTTCATGATCCACCGTTGTTGACAGAGGACAAATTGCGTAGACCGTGTTCTAGCTGAAAACCCTGACGACAAATGTATTTTGGGCCCTAAGAATTACCAAGACCGATCTCTCCTTGGAGCATACAATCAGTGTTTTTTTCTTTTTCTTCTCGCCGGCTTCCAGTTCCCATGTAGTGTACGTTTTCACCTATTTATGGGGTCAGTAGGACCGTGAACAGATAAGCTTGCAACTACTTGCCTTCTTGAGATCAGAGTCTTCCCCATTGCTGGATTCGACGAGTTCGTATCCCTCCGCATTTGATAGATAACCCCTAAAGACCTCAGCATGATTACATCGATACCCAGCTTTTACCACACGACACCCTTGAAAAACTAGAAAGGAAGGCTACCAAACACCAAGACGTGGTGTTTAGCAATCTGAGAACGGAGTACTTCTCGGTCCGAGACAACACGGCGCAGAGTATTGTCAACGTTCCAACGGGAGCCTAGCAATTACTTGTACACATTGGATAGACTCCTGTGTGTTCGTGTGAGGGCTACTATGTCTGCGGTTGAAAGTTTGGTGGACACGAGCTTGAGGAGCTGTACGACGAACAAAGTCGGGAGAACATAGTGAAAGATCAGGGAAGAGTTTTTGTGAGCCCGAGGCCTTCAAGACTGCTTGTTGCATCGAATGTAGCAAGATTGTGATCTGGCATCATGAGACTCTGCCTTAAGCAACTGATGAAAGTGTATTAACGACGAAAGGTGATCAAGCAAGGAAGGTCTGATTATGCTATGTCCGTATGCAATTAGCCATTTCTGGAGCCTTCTATGCATGTGCTTTATGCTGTTTGTACGGTTTAAGAAGGATGGATGCATGGATCAGATTCTCCAACAAAAAATGAAGCGAAAACCTCGAACACATGTCGTAGAAGGCAGAAAGGCAAGGGAAGAGGCACCAGTAGGACACTTTATTGGGATAAACACAGAATGATCCCGGGAGTACTCGTCACTCTCTTCTTTGACGACTGCGGAAAATCGCTTTTTCCGAATTTATAGGTCCATTATCTTGGATTGGCGATGCAGCACCTGCGAGAGCCCCGAAATCGGCCTCTGATGGCAGGACACGCAGGAGGC
This sequence comes from Letharia columbiana, assembly GCF_014066305.1. Lineage (NCBI taxonomy): Eukaryota > Fungi > Ascomycota > Lecanoromycetes > Lecanorales > Parmeliaceae > Letharia > Letharia columbiana. The sequence continues at coordinate 197,344 of NW_023501068.1, forward strand.
GTGAAGGCAATGAAAGTGGCATCAGAGTAGATCCTGCGCAACCTCGATCCGTTGCCGGGCAAGGAAGAAGATCTCGATAATGTCATAAGGTCAATTATCAAGAGGCGACGTGATCCGCTTTCGAGAAGCGTCTGTCAAGCATTCATTCATCCTCCTCTCCACGCTTGCTATGCATTAGTCCAAGGAAAACCCAGAATTAATTTTTTATGACTCTACCTCGAGGCACCAGTGACACAGCGGCGCTTCCTTGGAATCGATTTCTGATACACCTATCAACGCTGACATGCAGGGTCTGTCATTGAGAAATGATTTTCTGCAAGGTACTAGTACGCGTCAAAACAAATGACGGATTTACGCGTTTTTTCGCGATTTCCCCCACCATCATTTTTACAACCTACCACAAAATGGAGCCTTACATACCAAATAAGCATCTTACAACCCCACAACGTAAATATATCATTGATTGCCATAATATGAAGGGTCAGACTATTCCATAGATCAAACGAGATACCAACATTCCCACACCCACAATTAAAAAAACCAAAAAAATAGAAAAAAACCCTTAAAAAAAAAACCCAACAAAAAAAAAAAAAAAAAAAAAAAAAAACCACAACAACAAAAAAAAATAAAAAAAAAAAAAAAAATATAAAAAAAAAAAAAAAAAAAAAAAATAAAAAAAAAAAAAAAAAAAAAAAAAAATTTTTTATAAAATAAAAAATAAAAAAACCACCAAAAAAAAACCCCACATTATTTTGTATACCTTAAACCTCTCATATTATAAATCAATAGACGGAAAAGGCTTAAGTGGATAAGGGAATATCTATACTAGACGATAGAAGACTAAATACGTATAATATTTACGAATAAGAGCTCGTTTAAGATCGAAAAGCGTAATCGCATATTTATAACTCGACGGTTCGGTGAACGTTACTATCTAGATTACTATCAGAACTTCAAGTATTTAGAACGTCAATCTCTTATAGTTTAAGGCGAATTCTGTGATAATTAGATAAGCGAATTATACGAGCTTCTAGGAAGTATTAAGTCTATAAAACGCGGTCTTAATAAGAGTAGTCTGAAGAAGTCTATTACCAGCATAGATTATATTAATTAAATCCTTAAGCCTCACATACTACCCTGATATCGCGAACTTAAGAAAATAAAATATCGGCCGATATTTATGCAAGACGGCGTAGAAATTTATAGTTCTAAAGAGACGTTATTATGATTAAGATAATATAATATTAAGACGCTAATATGACCTCTATCAAATTCTAATTTAAATTTCGATAAGTATATATAAAAGTGTTATAAATAGAAAATTCAAGCGTATAAAAGAATAATTATTATATTAAAAGATATATGACTAGCAGCGATCTTTGAGTGGAATTAATTAATAGAAAGAGAGGCCTTTATTAAGTAGATATATAGTATACTAGAAAGATATCGAGATATCATTAAGAATAGAAGTTTTTCGACGAAGTGATAATTCTACGGGCGTAATTTTTTAGGGTAAGACAGCTATATATATAGCTTTAATTTTGATTACTTTAGAAGGCGATAGCTATATAATTTATGGAGTGATATTAAAGAAGGAGAGTGAAATAAATAGCCGCAAAATAGCGCCTCGCTTAAATCCGTCACTTGTTTTGATCACTTCGAGTACACGGCCGGCAAAGCTGGATCTAAGACTCATCAGCCTCGACACCACGGAAAGCGTTCATTGGCTCGTTTGTCACACTTCCACGGATGTACTTCATTGACAGAACCTTGACACGAGGACACTGCTCGATCCTTTGGCGCACCCAAGACAACCCCTTTTTCAAAACACTCTCACGCTACCGGATTGACTCTTTTTCACAGATGAAGCGCTCACTGTTGATCTGCTCACAATCGCCTCCACTGCGGAAGTGATGATCCTTGTAGCCAACGTCGACGTGGCTACCTTTCAGTAGCCCACCTACCAGACGAGGAATCTCGGCTATTCTGGCAAGAATTTACCCTGTCTCTATCCCTGAGCCTCCTGGATCTGACTGACGGCGTACAGTTTGTTGGTATAGACGGTCTGACTCGTCATAGCCACTCCCCCACATGATTTTGAATTCAAGTCCCATGCCTCTGTCGTTTTCTCACTGTGACTTTGAAAAGCTAAAAGCAAACGTGCCTGGAGTTGGTAGACTTTATACTAGTGACCACTGGTTTGGCGGCGGGGTGGCTTGGTGGGGTGTTCGTTCCCCCCGTACCTTAATTCAGCGGGGTCATTTATGAGTTGCAAAACCAACGAGATTGCTTGGCAAAATTGATTGCGCGCCATCTCTATTTTTTTGGTAGCCAGCCTCATCAAAATTTGATGAGAACCTACTCAAATCACTGTAATCATCAACCACCACCCCTCAATCTATATTTGAAGCTCTAGTATAGCCCAAAATCGATTTTCTTGGTGTTGCTATGCCTCGATCCACCTTCAACTCTCGCCAGACGGCTTCCACTAGCCAGCCACCTCCATGCAACGCGGAGTTCCTCACTTTGTGGGCCTATTCGTTGACTCTTCTTACGAGTTGTTCTAGCTTTACTTAGGGCCCTCGAAATGGTCGACTTATGGACCGCGATATCCTACTCCTCTTTCAGAAAACGTGCTAATTCCTTCTGATAGAGCCACGGTTTCTGACGCTGGTACTTAAGTAGGGCCTCCAGAGTAGCCGGTGAGAGGCTACGAGGTCGCCTAGGTATATATAGATTACGAGGAATCACTGTGTCGCCGTAGATCTCAATATTGCGCTCTTATTGGTACCCCGTTGCGTGACTTGAACGGGCGTCTTTAGCTACTGCATCAGGTCGTCAATAAGACTTAAGGGCCCCTTCTGCAACCACATATTTTGGAAATAACCCCTACATATTTCCACTAAATAACGCCACCACTTGGCTAATGAAAACAAGGCTTGAAAATAACGCTTAGGATATTTCCAAAACAAGTAGAATATGTGTACGGTTCCGTTCTGTAACCCTGTTTCTGAGGCTGAGTTAGAAATCAGAATCGTCGTAAAAATTATCTTCTCCGTAAAAAACCATTGAATTCCTACCATTCCATATCGCTATAGCCGAGATACCTGCTGCTACTGCTGCATAGGCTTTAATTATCATTGATACTCCTATTACTCCCATTATTGCCCTAAATAAGCCTACTTTATATCTATCGATACCGGTGTCTTATTGTCTATGATTTGGAGCTAGACTATGAAGGTAACATTTCGAAATGGTATAACAATATCGTCTTAGCAAGAGAGTAGACACCGGCTTTAAATCTGAAGTATGGATAAAAAAAAGAGAATAATATATGTATATCGGTTATAGATGTCCACTATTCTTGGCGTTCTTAGCCTTATTTTGGCTGAAAACAATTCTCGAGGGTTGTTTTCAGATATTTCCAAGCCTGTTTTCGCTTAATAAGCGGAAATATGTGGAAATATGGTTACAGAACGATACCCTGTATATATTTGACGCTAAGCTGAAAATTAGTGGAAATATCTAGGGGTTATTTCCAAAATATGTGGTTGCAGAAGGGGCCCTAAGGAGTAGTCTGGCTCGCTGGTGAATGTGTATTTCTTTGGGTGGCATCGCGTATCAGCGGAGGGAGGGAGGGAGGGAGGGTAGTCAAAAACACCAAAAAAAGAGTGTATACTCACTAGTATATGCCTCAAAATTATCCGATTGGGAAGTAAGACGAACTGAGAGGTAGAGACTGGTGTAATTGTTGAGAAGTACGATCTCTACAAATTTTGGTGGGGCTGGCTATCAAAAAAATAGAGATGGCGCGCAATCAATTTTGCCAAGCAATCTCGTTGGTTTTTAAACCCTAAATTTGGGGGGAAGAAGCCCCCCCCCCATCTAACCTTATTTCCATCAGCGCCCTCGGCCCGAAGACTGCAGTCTACACCACAGCAGCATTACTGAGTACAGACTATACGAGCAGTAGCCTTTCGTTCTTCCTGCTACCTTAGTGCTTGTCTTCACCAAACATCTTACGTACAGCTCGACTGCCCTTGCACACCTTCCTTACCGGGATGGTCAAGACTACTCCAGCCCCTTTGTCACTGTGGTCATTAATTCCGCGTTATTTTGAAGGCTAAAGTCGATTATTATTGACTGTCGAAAGGCAAACTCAAACAGCCTTCTTGATGATTGCGTGGCAGGCTTTGCTGTCACAGCCTGCATGTGCCAGGTCAGTTGATGAACGTGTCGCTTCCAATGTCCAGTCCCCTGAACATCTTGATAGCCCTGCCAGTTCCTGACACGCGCATCATCGGGGTTGCACATATTCCATGTACCCCACATTAAAGCCTCAAAGCTCGGACAGGGATTCAACTGCGGGGACCAACGCCTCAACCGCAGAGGCTTCGGTTATACCCCCGGACTAACATACCTATCCATCCTCAGCTCTCATTCCAACCCCATCTTCATCGGCTATTTACAAGAACTGGCAAGCGCTGGGGCCCAAGCATTAGACTTGGTCCGAATGCAGGGCCATGCACCTAGTTGAAGCGACCACGGATTGTGTCATCTTGCGTCTCAGCCTGGCCGAAAATACCGATGAACAAGCGGTGTTGGGTTCTGTGGCGTCCCAAATCCCGGCACCGCGTCTTCTTACAGACATCGAACATCGGCGGTTAAGCCTGTTGCGAGAGCTAGCTCAGCTGAGTCTTAAGTTGAATGTTCATTCTCAAAGTGCCCTTTGGCGATCGTGCGGGAGGGTGAGCAGAAAGTCTGGAAACACCGATGTTTAGAGGAGGAATCGGACGACTAGCTTTCCAACGGCGTTGCTGAAGGACGGAAGTGAAAGAAGAGCAAGATTGCTGCAAGATGACCGGCCCCAAGAGCCCGCATGATCTTCAAACTGGAGGAGGACCCATGTAGTATGCACGAGGTGCGCTACTATATTTAGCGTGGGACCTGCAGGGTCGATCGACGGTTGGATTGGGTTCTCTGGACGACCTGGGTCTCGCCTACGGTATGCAGGACGCTACTGCGGTGCTTCGCGATTGAGGTCAGCGATCTCTACCAAGCAAAGTCGAGAAACCACCACGTTTACCGTATTGTTGCAACTGTCGCAAGCGCGATGAGATCATGCAAGCACAAGATGAAGGCGAGCGGATAGCTGTTACATCATTCCAACCTTGGCCATCATAAGTGAGCTTTATAACGAAGCTCAACAATTCGAGCGCAAGCTGCACTCTCCGCAATCCCCTCAGCGGAGAGAAAGTTCACTTGACAGACAATGCTCTCATCGTCATGGTTCTGAGCCTTGGAGCCTGATGACTGATGTCACCGACGCTTAACATGCTAGACGATCTAATGCCGAACGCCTGTGAGCAAACCTCTATAAGAATCTGCAAGTTGCCACCTACTTTTTCAATTCAAACAGTATCCTCACATCCATTCCGACTCCGCTTCCAATACACATATCAAAAGTCACTGTAAAGCCGCAAAAAGCCAACACATCACCCCTCAACCATCACAATGCACTGCTCCACCATCATCGCCACGGCCCTCTTCGGCGCCTCAATCACCATGGCTTTCCCAGCCTTCAAGCGCGCAGTCCTCTGCCCTGGCATCGAAGACACCCCCCAATGCTGTGCAGTCAACGCCCTCGGCGTCGCTGACCTCAACTGTGCTCCCCGTATGTCCCGTTCACCTTCCTACTCACCCCTATCTGTCCCCAATCCTATTCATATCTTTCACTTGTCCCCGAGAAGACGGTAGCTAATTCGCGTTCCGATCGACAGCCCCGATGGTCCCTGGAAACGTCACGTCTTTCATAGCCATGTGCGCGTCTATCGGACAGGAGGCTCAGTGCTGTGCTCTCCCCGTTGTAAGTCTTCCTTGTTGGAGTATGCTGGTAATTTTGTGATTTGGGCTAATCGGTTCGACGCAGTTGGGCCAAGCTTTGCTTTGCGAGAGCCCTCCTTGAGTGGGATGGTTATAGACCTGTTAGGTAGGGCGAATTTGGCTTTCTTGGAATGGTCGAGCTGGTTGTAAAAAAATAGAAAAGAGGGAACTGTGCGTGGAACTGCGTGATGTAATTAGTCGAATTAGCATCATAGTATCAAACATTCCACCAAACACAAATCCCCTCACTCATTCTTTCCATGAAAGCCCCTCCCTCTCAAGTCCCCATCATCACATCAACACGAATCCTTCAAAAGCTCGCGTGCTAGTCTCCACGGAAAGAAAACCCAAAACTCACGCATACAAAAACTCGCACGGCACGGTTACTATACCTAGCTGCGTAAGGGCCTGAATTCCATCATTACCTTATGATCCATCCTCCCTCAGCCGAGCGCAGAAGCGAACGCCGTCTTTGCCGTTGCCCGGAAGGAAACACCTACAGTGAGTGAGTGAGTGAGTGAGTGAGTGAGTGAGTGAGTGAGTGAGTGAGTGAGTGAGTGGGAGTGAGTGAGTGAGTGAGAGTGAGACCACCACTACAACTAAAAATCGTAAAATCCTTTTCGATGCAGACTTTAAACACGCGTGTCCCATTGAACAACGACATCCTCTTCCCAACCCACTCGATTACTTTTCCCCGAGGGAGCACCAACCCTCGAGGTGATCCGACTGAGATCGCCCGTCCCCATTATGCGTGCCCCGGGGTCCCTTTTGAACCTTTTTGTGTTTTACCATGAATGAGAGGGTTTGGCAAGTCAGGGGTCTAGTGTTATATTGCACGGCCGCTTCTTCGGAGGATTTCCTCCGTTGAGGGGAGTGGTTGGTTGCTAGCGTGCAGACGACTACATGAAGGATGACATAAGGGGGTATTCTAAGTCCGTGCACGGCGGTACAAAAAATGCGATATGCTGCCCTCCTTTCAGCTAGTGAACCGAGAGACTTGTACCATAGCCCAACTCCAGCGTTTCTTCTTGTGTCTCAGCGCCCACCCGAAATTCTGCTTTCCACCACAGGACGGCGCCGTGAGCCTTCGTGCTGTAACGCAGGGTCCCGGGGTGGTGTCCAGCTCGTGGACGCTAGGCAGCAACCTTCCTTACCATGATGGTCTTTGTACGGTCCGGCGTGATGGAACTGCCCCTGACAGCGTTCGGATAGCGGGCCTTGATGCCATCCGGCATCTTGATGTCGTAATCCAGAATGATGCGGGCGCAGATCATCTTTATCTGATCTCTTTCGCCGCAAAGAAGCGACCCGGGCACGCATGTCTTCCGTAACCGAATCCCATGTTCTCCTTCGTCACCGAGATGAACTGGTACAACTCCTTGCTGCATAGTTGATAAGATCTTGTGACTGGCCTGCCCGAAGGCGAGCGAAGCGGTAGGGATCGTAGCTGGATGGGTCCGAGTATAGCTTGGGGTCCTGCAGGGTGGGAAGCGCAGGAACGGCGACCGAGGTACCGGCTGGGATTTCGGTGCCGTCTGAGAAGCGTACCGGCTTCAGGACGCACCGCTGCATGCGTACGATGTTGCTGGGGTTCTGCCGTTGAGACTCGCGCATCACCGAGTCGAGGAGCTTCATCTGGTAGAGTGCTTGCGTTGTCATGACGCCACCGTTGGTTGCCTGGACCGACCTGACCTCCGCGCGCAGCTCGGGGATGACTTCGGGGCAATATCCAATAAGGTCGTATATACTATGACGGGTTTCGGCGTCAGTACACCAAATCTGTCGCCTTCAGGGCAGGGGCTTACATTTGAGTTGCTGTCATGGTCGTAGTGTGAATAGCCGCCATGCCCAAGATAAGCTGGGTCTCAGCCAATTCCTCATCAGTCCGTACGTTGAACTGGTCAGACTTGTCCAGGAGCCATTGTAGCATGTCTTTCGGTGGCTCTTCGCCTTTGGCTCGAAGTGCTCTCCTTTCCCGGAGTATTGGTACTAGGAACTCGTGCACACGTCGCCGATGCTCGTTGACTGTTTTGAGTTGAGGGATCCAGTACTTGGCGGCAAAGCGCAAAGATTTTGGCCAGCGCTTAAGAGCAGCGATAGCAGTGAACAGATCGACGGTAAAGTCGATACTGGCGTGGAGGTACTCTTCCCGCCGGCACAAATCAGGGCCGAGGAAGACATGTCCCGAAACGATGGCCACAATCTTGAGCAGCTTTTGGGAGATGTTGATTTCCGTCCAGTCTTCGCAGAGCCCAACTTCATCAGATACTGTCCGCGACACCTCGAGGGCTAGCGATGCATTTATTTGCGAGAGGTTGTGGGTAAGATCCGACTTGACGACGTGGACCATTAATGGATTATCCGGAGTGATGCCGAGCAATTTTGTTTCGAAGGTCTGCGAGCCACAAAGGCCAATTCAGAGAACTCGGAAAGCAAACGAATGAGGATGATAGGCTGACCATTTCGTTGGCTGCATTGCTACTAACAACATCCTCTGGTAGTTCGCGAAGTTCCTCGGCGTAACGAAGAGGAAGCACTAGCACCTCGCCTGTGAGATGTAAGTACGGGACCAACATGTAGGAAAGGTCATCATATTACCTACCATCTGTTGAAGTGACACGCCACACAGAGTCTTTGAACTGAGAATGATCAGCAAGATGGATATATGATGCTCGACATTGAACGGCACCTTCAGGTATCCTTCGAGAAATAGTTCCAAGGCATGGTTGACAAAGTACCTGCGTCTCTTCGAGAAACCCCCCACATTCTGTCCGATCAATGGAAACCTCGAAACATCCTTAACGGCGGAACGCGAGTGGAGATAGAGTACCGTGGCAAGGACGAGGAGCACACTGATCGCCTTGTAGACTGCTGGGCCATCTTGATAAAGGTTTTCGAGTAGAGCTTGATGAGCCATGGCGGTGGTTAGGTCTTCTTGCTTCCATCTTCTTCAGATCTTTGACTCAGTCACGTGGTTAGGTTGGGGTGGGCTCATCAAAGTTGCTCCCCAGAAGGATCGCCGGAGGCATGGCTAAGGTAGGTTAGGGTTAGTGATTAAGGTAGGTAGGTGTTAGGGTTAGACGGGACTTGTGTGGTAGAAAGGGTGTGGGAGCCAAGTGTGAGTAAAGTAGGGTATAGGAGCTGAGTTAGGTATGGGCATGGGGCGGTAAGTTAGTGGTTACCTTGGAAAAGTACTTAGGACTCGAGCACAATGCAGAGGACTGCCCCGAGAGTCAACTCAGTCCAGAACCCCCACCACCCCGCATCGGACCCCGGGTAAAACTGCCCACATAGGAACCTACTTTACCCCGAGTAAACGTGCGGCAGACCACCACTATCTTTGCTCGACTGGGGTCAAACAACGCAGCGTCGACGATTGTCATGCATCGAAGATTGGCCCTTGGCATTATGGGCAAAGGTGAAAATTCTTGTTCGTGAGATCTTCCATCTTGAGATACCAACGAAGGATAGAAGATCTCACGAAGCAAGGTCACATCTGATACGACCGACAGCCTCTGACCATCTTCCCTCGCGTCCTCCGGTCAATCAGAGAAGATGCCATTCCACCTCCCTCTCAGCCCGCTCGACAGACGAAACCAGCCCCCGGTGTACTACCTTCAAGTGCAAGATGCCCTGATCCTGATCAGTTCCTTCCTCTGGACCGTCGCATACGCCCTCTATGTCCGCCAAGCGTTCCGCGACAAGTCCTACGGCATGCCACTTCTTTGCTTGTACCGACCCCCCTCCTCGAACCCCGCGGCGTATCGTCAGCGAAGCTGACCCATGGTGGTTTTACAGGTGGGCGAACATAGCGTGGGAGTTTCTGTTCGGCGTCGTGGCTCCGACCTCGGCCGCTCAGACGATCGCTTTCGTTCCGTGGCTGCTCATCGATGTCGCAATCGTCTACACGACGTGGCGGTTCGGCCCCGATCAGTGGAAGCGGTCGCCGCTGGTGGCGAACAATATGGGCTGGATTGTGACGTCTGGTACCATCTTGATGACGGGGTTGTTTTGGTCCTTCATCAAGACCGTTGGCGTCGAAGCTGCGTCCTTTTATATCGGTTATGGGGACCAGCTCCTGATAAGCATCACTTCGGTGGCGCAGTTGATGTCAAGGAATAATACCTCCGGTCATTCCTTGGGTATCTGGTACGTGATTTCCTTCATTCTTCCCCGATTGATGAGTACTGAAGTGGGACAACATAGGTTTTATCGGGCGAGTGGGACTTGCTTGACCATTCTGCTGTTTGCCTGGCGGTATTGGCATTACGCCGATAGCTATCCGAGAGTGGCACAACCTACAACATTGTTCCTCTTCGTGGGCTCAGAGGTGGTGGATTCGATCTATCCGATGGTCTACGTCTTTCTGGAAAAGAAGGCGAAAAAGAAAGGGACGTAGCACAGCTCGAAGATCACATCACATGGGACACAAGATGGCCCGGTACGGACGTCAAGCTTGCCTTTTGATCTGACAAGCATCAACGTCATAGGATAACGATGAAAGGAGAGCGGGTGAAGTGAATCGCTGATCCTTTCAGGCCACATAGAGCAAATCAAGGTCTGCTGCGTAGGCTTAATCTCCGACACGCTAATTCCATAGTCTATATGTAATTCCCTGAATGACCAGATCACACAATTCCATCTCGTCCTGATAGAATCTAGAATGTCAGGACTTCTACCAGTGTTCATGGCAGGTTTCTCAACTCGCTGCGACCATTGAGCTGCTTGCAATTCCATGCGGGAACACATATCATGCTCAATTCTATGCTTCTATAATGCTTTACCCACTTTGCTCAAACCAGCATTTATGATGCTCTCCTACTTGTATTTTAACGCGACTGGAAGAGATTAAGCCCAATCAAATCTCGAATTGTGTCCACATGCTAAATGGACAAAGAGAAGTCTCCCAAGCCTCTTACACAATCTTCCACATACAAAATCAGGTGTAACTCCCTCCAGTATAACTAACAGCTATTCCGTGGCACTTGAAGAGCCCGTGAAAGAAAGACTCCTCTAATACTGAGTATTCTTGATGTCATCCGCGAGCTTCTCGGCAAGTACGTCTGGTTTTTCGTCAGTCTTAAACAGTCACTGGGCATGATATGTGCGGAACGTCTACTTACACACTTGGATCTGTGGGGCTGGCCCTACAACGGAATAATGGGTCAGTCAGTGATTTCAAGTAAGCCACAAATCGGCCGGGCTGAAATGACCGAAACTCACCTGGCGGTAAAAACGGGAATGCGGAGCAGTCTATTACTCTCACTGACCAGCTGTCAGTCATTTGTTGATTTAAGCACAAGCTAAAGAAGCTCACGATTCTTGACGCCATGGACCTTGCCATGGCTATCCACGACGGCATTAGGATCGGACGCATTTCCCATTTTGTTGGTCGCGAACGCGTGGTACAATGGGTTAAGCGCCTCCTTCAAATACGCTAAGATCTGCTCGTCAGTATCCACGCTCGGACCGGGAATGATTTCTTGGCCAATCAAGACCGGGGCCATGGCTTTGGATGCCAGCGCCTGGCGTGCGCGCTTGAACGCTGCGATCATAACATCGACATCAGACTGCTCCGTGAACAGGTTGGGATTTATCAGTGGCGCGTCGCTCATATTTGGTGATGCTATTGACACGTTGCCCCTGGACTGAGGTGCGGTCAGTGTCGCCAGCAAGGTGGCGTAATCAGCACCCGGCACAGACTCAGCTGCCTCAGAGACGCCGTTTGGATATATCCCATACACCACCTCTGGCCAGTCTGCGGGCAACGTCGACAGAACTGCAGTGAGTACGTCAGCAAGAATTTTGGGCAGTTGTTTGTGTGTGTTTTTTTTGTGCGTGTAGGTAAATGGGGCCTCATCACCTACATTCCACGGTCTCTGCGGAAAAGTTGGCCCGCAACGCTTGGGGTATTTTTTCCATTCCCAAGTAATCACCTCCCGCACTAGCCAGCGGTCCCGTGGCGTGGGTGTTGAACTGATTGACGGCTTGTGCCAAGTAAGTCGCATTCTCATCCGCAGATGAAGTCAACACGTTGACCCGGTAAGAAATGGGCACAGTGATATGGTCGTTCATGCCTTGGCCTACGCCGGGTCGGTTTGCCACAACGCTGATGTTGTACTTCTGTAACAGAGCTGCTGGTCCTACTCCGGACACCTGCAACAGCTGCGGTGACTGGAAGACGCCGGCCGAGACAATAACCTCCTTGTTGGCGGTGATGGAGCATGTTGAACCTGCTGCTGTTACCTGAACACCGGTGGCTACTGCACCCCGATTGAAAAGGATGCGCTGAGCAAAAGTGCCATTGAAGATTGCTAGATTTGGCCGGCTGAGGAAAGGGCGCAGGTATGCGGTCTCCGAATCGGAGCGGAAGCCGTCGGATTGTGTTATGGTATTCAGCTGCCAGGATTGTCCTATGAGGTTGCCATTGATGAATGCGTTCACCTTCGGGATGCCGATGGCTGTCAGCCCCTTTGCGACCCAGGTGCTCCAGGGTTGGGCGTAGGACGCATAAGTGACGCCAAGCCGTCCTCCAGTTACCGTGTCAGCCGGGTTGTACTGAGCAGTCGCATTGGCCCCTCTCGCCTTTTCATTTGGAGGAGTGAAGTTCATCGTCTTTCTGTAATACTGCAACATCTCGTCGTATGTGTACGACTGGTCGCCAACCACGTCCGCCCACCGCTGATGGGCGCCCTTGGATGTCTGAGAGTATGCCATGTAGTTTATAGTGCTGCAACCGCCCAGCTAGATGAAAATTAATTGAAAGTCTCCACAGGAGGAGGGGCGTGAGCACGCCAGCATAAACGCACAGCTTTTGCTCGATAATAAGGGAAAACATTATTATCCAGCCCCTGCACATTGTCCAGTTAGTCCAAATTCCCTTGTCACGGTGACGGAGAAAGGGCACAAGGAAGGACCGACAATTTGCGGAGTAGTTGTGAAGCCCCATTCAATTGCAGCTCCATCTGGACCATCGAAGGAGCCTGCGTACTCTGGAACTTGAGTCCGGTTTCCCACGACGTCTTCGGGAAAGGTGCCAGCCTCAATAACAGCAACTGTGACGCCAGACTGCTCGGTGAGTCGATTTGCCAACACTAGACCAGCAGTACCCCCCCCAACAATCACATAATCGAACTTCTGACCGAGGTTTTGGTGCGGGCAAGAAGTAAGAGAAGTAGCAGAAGCTGACATAGAATTGCAGTAAAAAAGAAGCCCGATTGCGAAGAGCGACGAACTCAGGCGAAAAGTGTACATGATCGCTGCGGTGCTTGAAATCTAGATTAAACGAAAGACAAGAAGTGAGGTTTTCAGTTCTAGGGCTCCAGATTTGCCCTGTTTCTGTTTTAGTGCCGGCCACCGAGAGTTCTACCGCCTATATATAAGGTAAGAAAGCTTCACGGCTTACTGCGAAATGCTCGGTGTCGGCCGCGAGGTAACATTCCGGCGAAGGAGGGATGGGGGCAACGTCCTCACGGCACATTGTCTGACGCCTGTCTTGACAAAAACGGCAACGTGGCTGATTATCATACTAGCTGCCACCGGAGACGGGAGGGCGCCACCAACAGCCATCAGGAGCTGGCACAGCCAGGAGCACTATCGTGTTGGCAGAAGGGTGCACGAGAGAGATCAGGATTTGAAAGCGTTGATGCTGAGCCGCAAGGAACAGATGGATCCGGCCATTTAGCGTAGATCGCTCAGCTCAAGTGAGTCTTATGGTAAGCTTACCCATTGTAATCGGAGGGCAGTACGCTGTCTGCCTGCCAGCCACATTGGGCATTCCGAGGGCAGTCGGGCTGATGGAACCATTGAATGAACCCATCATCCCATTCAAGGCAGCCTTGAGAGGACCGCCTTACTTCCCAGTGAAGCCCAAGGAAAAGTGACTAATCCCAGGGCAGACTGGACGTGGTAGATAAGCCAAAGAAGAGAAACCAAACAGACCAACCCGAGACAAATCTAGATGGAATTCTTCTCGTTCGAATCCAGTGGATCGGAACTATTCTCTGCCAATGAGATGAAGTGCGTGCACTAGTGAAGCATCTAAGAGCCCTATGATCGGAGAATTAATGGGGGCTATGCACTGGGCCACGAGGCCACCTACATACTTATGTAGCATGGATATTGCCTAATCTGCCACCCTCATCAACTTGCGTCTCTGTGACCCACCCACTCACCCACTCCATTGTCCCTGCCGCTTAGGTAAGGGGAGTCTGACGGCATGGTTACAATCCCATGGGACTCTTCGAGGCGCTTGCAGGCTTCCTTGAAACAGACTGTTGCTATGCTGGCTACGCCCAAAGACCAATATGTATTCAAGCCGTCGAAACAGCAGTAAGCTATGGGATGTATGGTGGTAATTGTGGTTAGACTCCCACTGATCACGTTCCTTGGTGCAAATGCATAGACGTACTATTAGATAGCTCGCTTCTGCTGGGTAGGTGCGTGGCAAGCGTGGGTGTGATGTGCGGCTGATGATCCTGGACGTGCAGATTCGCATGCCATTGCCAGGGCTGGGATGGCTTGCCTCAGTCCCTCAGACATGCCAAGATGCTAAGCCCCTTCGGGTTACCTTTAATATGCTGACTTGCCTTCGGGTGGCACAGGATGGCCCACACGTGGTATCTTAGTGGTTAGTAGTTAGTCGTATTTTTAGTAGCTTCGGCTCATTGGCTTTTTTTTTACTTCATTTTGACAGACAGAAATAAAAAGCACCGCAACACCATTGTACAGCATTAGAAATAAACCAAAAAAAACCAGCGTAAATACCTCCAACCACACGACCACAACCAACAGGTGTCCGCCCCGGACTATGACTAACGGGGAACATTTCGCTTCACAAATCAATGCGTCGCACGGGTTTCGAACCTAAGCCCTCGTTTTGTACACGAGAATGTTTCTTTGAAGATGATAACGGCACCGAGTTTTCCCATCCACCGCCAATGGTTTTTCTCCGAGGTTTATCCAAATTGCTTACACCTCCGGAATGAATTTACCTCTTCTAAAGCTTCTATTTTTAGGTAAACAGTGAAACCTCATTTCGATAGACGCACATTGTCGTTTCCCGAGCCAGAAAATAAGAAACACCGCGATACCATTGTACCAGCGCCAACAGGAATCGTACCTATTACGTATTAGAATACCTCTAACCTGCGCCCGGAGAGCATCAGATGTAGGGCCCGGATGTGCGCCTAAAAAAATCCGTATCGGAGCACCCGTCACTGTTGATCCGTTCAACCAGCGAGACCGCCAACAAGACCGCTTAAAACTGCGCATGAGACAGCTCAAGGGGTACGTTCACTGGGTAAGCTCATGGGGAAAGCCTACGAAAGCCTGCAATAGTACCAACGACAGTCCTCAGGATAGCCCCCAGGACAGGCCCTAAGATAACCCCTAGAAATGGCCTTCAAGGTAGCCCTGGAAATTGCGAAACCGAGCAGGAGCTCGGATGGAACTCCGGGATCCGTTCTGGGTGCTACTCGCGGGCCTCGCGGGCTCTCTTCAAGCGTGGGGTGTGCGCACGACAGAATGCGGTGTGCATCTATCGAAGTGGGATGTGCGCCTACCTATTGTTTACCTATGTTGATGGGTCTATTAGCTACTGTGTAGCCAAGTCTTCATATCTCCTCGCTTTTGAGTCAACTCTATCCCAAACTACAATTGCGGCCGCCATTCGATGTTGATGCGATGACCCTTGATGTCACCATTGAACCATTCAATCACCTCGATCTTCTCTTGGCACGTCCGAGCCCCCTCCAAGACTTCACTCTCCACGACGGCCATGACGGTCTCATGCAGTTGATTCATGGCCAGATTCTTGCCGATGCACGCTCTCAAGCCCGCCCCGAAAGGAATCATAGATCTTTCCATGCCGGACCGTCGAAGTCCATGGTCTGTTCCATCGTCCAGCCACCTCTCGGGCTGGAAGGTGAAGGGGTCTGGAAAGACGTCGGGATCATGGTGAAGATTGTAAGCAGCACAGCCCACAATCGAGCCAGGCGGGATGAGTATGTCGCCAACGCGCAGCCCGGGGCTCGAGGCAGGCACCACGCGCGTCAGTCGCGTTGGATTCGCCATGCCGAGGCGCAGACCCTCCTTGACAACGGCGCGTAGGAACGGTAGCCCACTGTCCTGGTGTCTAGCCGAACGGATCTCACACAGCAACCGCACCCGCGCAGATTCACTCTGTACCAAATGGAACAGTATCGTGGCCAGCATGACGGCCGTCGAGTCGGCACCCGCGAAGATAATGGCCTTGCTCTGCGCGGCAGCCTCGGCGTGCGAGATGCCCGCTTGGACGAGGCGCTCGTGGTAGTAATGCGGCTTGGTGGCCGAGACTGTGCTGCCCATGACCTCCTCGGCGAAGTGGTCAAGCTTGACGAATGACTCGATGACCTGCTCATTGGCGCTGAGGCGTTGAGACATGGCGTACACGAAACGGAAGATGCTGTTGGGCAGTAGCGAGAAGCGAGCGAACGCCACAATGGCGAAGATAAAAGGGTTGGCACTGAGCTTGGCGTCGTCCAGCTGCCTCTCCTTGAGGGTGCGATGCTTGTTCTCGTCGAGTCCGCCGTACCGCTGCCCAAGCAAATAGGCCGTCACGACATCGATGGAGAGTCGCGCGCAGAGATCCAATATGTCCGTCTTGATGCGGGCCGTTTTGAACTCGCACAGTTGGTTCACGAACTCGGCCACGCAGCTTCCAATGACCCCTCCGGACCCGCTCTCCGCCCGCATTTGCGCAGGTGAAAAGAGAGGTGCTACTGCCTTGGCGCGCACGTCTCGGTATGCCGTGTCTATGGCCGAGAAGATGGACACAATGGGCCCGAGATTGAAGTTCCTGTACCGGTCATCTTTTGAAAACCCACCCTCTGCTATGTAGATGTCGCGTATGGCTTCGCTGTCAGAGATAGAGACGGAGTTGGGCGCAACTCGGAGCACTTTCGTCTTGTACTTTTGATGATAGTAACGCAATACGCGTCCCTCTATTCCAAGGTAGCATATGAAGTGCAGGAACAAGGAGCTGACCTTGGCGATAATTGGGCCGGGCACGTGGCTGAGAGGATGGAAGCGCACCCGGTAGACAATAGGAACCAGGGTCAATGCAATCAACACAGGCACTGACGCGAACATCTTGTGGAGTCAAGTATCAGGGGCAAATACCGACCAGCATCTGAAATTGTTGGAATCTTCTCCATTTAACAGTCGCAAAAAGCTGACAAACAAATCCAGACTTGACACCCAACCCTCTCTCTTCAAATCTTCAAAGCCTCTGTCAGATACAATGGCCAGGTCGTAGTGCCAAAAAGCCACTGCTTCCGGTACCTCATTGGCTGGGTTCGCTTACACGGTCCGGCAGCGGTTGTGGTGTAATAAGCAAACCTTGCGTACTCGGGGTCGGAAAAATTACTTGGGCTTTCCCTGACCAATGATCCAGCGATTCTCATCGAAGTTCGTTTTCATCGTGCCACGAGTGCCTTTATCACAATGTTTAAGAGTAACACACGCCAGCTTCCAACAGTCAATGTAAGCACCCGAGAATAGCGGTATAGGATGGCGTCCTCAATGAATGGAACGAACGGAACGGACGACCACAAATTTGAAGAGCTTATGCAGACACTGAACGGAATCAACGCCGACACCTTCAGCAACGATGGTAAAAGGATCCAGACCCTCCTGGCAGCGTATGCCCTCGTATCTCGGCTCGAGACGCCATGGGATTTCGTATTGAGACTCTGCATGGGTCAGGTACTCACTTTGACCCTTGTGTGAAGTCCGAGACTGGGGCTGAAATGTGCATCAGCCAGCGCTTGGGGCAGCTCTGAAAGTTTCGAAGGATCTGCAGCTGTTCGACAAATGGCATGAGCGCGGTGACGGCGCCATGACAAGGGAGCAGCTGGCAGCGATGGTGTCTTGCGACCCCAACCTTCTCTGTCAGTGCCCTTAAATATGAGACACGGAGAATGTGTGTGTGTGTGTGTGTGAGAGAGAGAGAGAGGGGGGGAGGGAGGGCGGGATGGAGGGAGAGACAGACCTGGCAGCTAAACAGATATGATGATCTAGTTCGCCTACTCCGCCATTTAGCAGCAAACCATGTGCTGCAAGAGACTTCGATAGGGGTTTTCAAGCCGACCAAATTGAGTATCTCTTTCACCCAATCAGTGTTCGGGGAGTGGATCAACCATCTGTTTGTCTCTCCATAAATCAACACTTTTAGCAAAGGGTAACAGACTTAGTTACGATGCGACAATTCCGTGCTTCTTCAAGATGCCAATGTACCTGGCTCAGAACGGCTACAAAAATCCTTTGGATCCCAGCAATGGCGTTTTCCAGTACGCGAAAGGTTGGAAGGGAGATATGTTCCACTATTACGAGTCCCACCCGGTCGAGGGTGAATCCTTCAACCACGTCATGGGCGGCGTCATGGCAAACCAGGCCGGATGGGTGGACATTTTCCCCCACAACGCCATTCTCGAGTCAGACTCGGATAGCGAGTCCCCTCTCGTGGTAGACGTGGGAGGCAACATTGGTCACGACATGGAAAAGTTTCGCCAGTTACACCCAGAGACAGCTTCTCGTCTGTACCTGGAGGACAGACCAGAGGTTGTAAAGCACTCCCTGTGTCCAGAGCCTGTGAACAAGATAGGCTACGACTTCTTCATGCCGCAGCCGATCAAAGGTAAGGCTCATCGTGCGCGGTAAGAAGGCAGATGAACGACCGCTAACCCATGCAAATCACAGGAGCGCGCGCCTACTACATGCACGGCGTCCTCCACGACTGGTCCGACGAGCCGGCCCGCAAGATTCTCGAAATGCAGAGAGGGGCGATGAAACCGGGACACAGCAAACTCCTGATCCACGACCACATTGCGCCCGAGGCCTTGGCCCACCCGCACACCACGGCCTACGATCTGACCATGATGGTCATGGTGGCGGGGGTAGAGCGGAGCGAGGCGCATTGGAGCACGTTGCTCAAGTCTGCGGGTTATAAGTTCCTCAGGGTCTGGACTTCGCCGCTGGCCGTGCAAGGCATCATCGAGGCCGAGCTCGAGGAGTAGGAGTGTTGCTGCCGTGCCCCTTGATACAATTCCGATTTGATTTTTCCACCGTATTCCGTATCGCCCGGTTCATCCGGGCTAGAAAATTCACAATCGCACCACATCGCGCCCGATCGTTGATGATTGATGCTCTTTGCTGTTTCCCCGTGCTCTTGCTTCGTGGCTATCCGTGTTCCCGCCCATGGTCCAAAGTGAGAGATTGAAGAACTCAGTCGAGCGTGCAGATTCTCGTTTGTCTGCTGCGCTGTGAGATATAACTGACGAAGGGCGTTGAATTTGAGCTTATGGGGGTTCTTTGTGCTACGAGTGTCAAGGTCTCGTGGTGGAATTACGGGGTATGGCACAACGCTGTCACGTCACAGAATATCTTGTGTTTCATTCATTAGACCTTGAGAGCGCACATTATTAGTAAGCTGTTATGTAGCTTTCTTCTTCCTCTTCTTCCTCTCCCCTTCTTCTTCCTCCTCCGTTTGCCTCTCTTGCCTTTCCCGTTTCGCTCAGAGAGGTCATGTAGTTGCTACGCGCATTCTTTCTCTAGCATCATTTGTGGCTGTCTGTGGGTTGCTTAATTGCTGAGTGTTAAATCGTAACCTAGTACCTAGGACCATCTGACAAGAATAGCACAAGAAAAGGAACCCCCCTTATTGAAGGTAAGAAGTGTCCTACAGGCGTGTTCCATGTGCAAGTACCTAAGCTTTCCATCAAATCTAGTAATACTAACAGACAAAAGAGATTGCAATACCCAAGTTCTAATCGCGCCAACAATGTTCTAAAGTACATGTAGACTGAAAGGAGATTAAGGGTCCCCAAGTCCAGTCCACTAAAAGCGCGGTGTCTCGTATAGTTCAGGGGTGACGTAGACCTGCAGACTTAGACCATCCTGCTTGGAATCTTCCTTCCTCCCGATGCCAATGAAGGTGAAGATGCCCGGCTTTTCATCCAGCTTCCGGTACGTGCTGTGTTTTCAGTTGTTAGCAACGTCAGGAAGGTTGTGCAATGAGACGGATGGCCACGTACAAGACATTCTCCAGTCGCTCCTCGAGCGACCTTCCTCCGTCATGCCACCCATACTTCGTCAACCAGGCGTCCAGTCCCTGGGCGATCGCTCGGTCGTTGGGTGCTCTGAAAGCGGGATAGAAGTAGAGCTTTGGGACCGGGTATGGCCTATCCGGTGAGAGCGAGAAATACATGGACGTTGGTTTTTGTCCGAAGAGCGCGCGTCGCCGCTGCTCAGCTGGAGTCTCTTCCTTGATCTTGTCGGCTGGGTAGTCACAGCCACTTGCGAGGTCAATCAAGTCTCGAAGCTTCTCCTTGTCGTCTTGCAGATCAGGAATCCGTCCACCCAGCGTGTAATAATCCCACATCTCGTCGAACGAGTTCCCCCAATAGCGCATGTACACCTTCAGGCGCGCCTTCCCTGCCTTGACGAAATCAGTTGCCATGCCCCGCCCGCAGTTCTCGTACTGAGGATGGTCCTCGACGTAGTCCTCAATCGTCTTGAGGGCCAGCAAGATATTCGGATAGTAGCCAATGTCCGGCATTTGCCGAATACCCAAGCTGAGCGCTTGGAAGCGGCCGAAGCCCTTGTCTGCGGCCACGAAGCAAGGGGGAAAATAGCTCTTGGCCATGACAGGGAGCATTCCAGGCGCCAACTCCAAGATACGAGCATTGATGTCGAATCCCAATATTGTGGGCGTCTGATACCCTACCTGAGCGACAAGGGCTTGCTGTTTACTTGGGGAGACGTTGGAATAGACGAACCACCGGGCGAGAGCACGATGCTACCGGGTGTGATCTGGAGTCATTATTTCCTCGTCATCAAGAAGGAGCGTATCATAGTAAACGCAGTGAGAAAGGGAAGAAACAAACAGATCAATATTTTGGAAAGAAAAAGAAGCTTGAAAATCGAAATGCATAACGTACCCATTTGTCGTCAAACATTGGACTTTGCTTGGCAAGCGTTTCTAACACCTTTTCTGAATTTGCTATACTCAGAGGGTGGTCCTTGTTTGGTGGACGGAGCTCGCTAAGATCGAGAACGAAGCGAACACCTGGGTTTTTGGTTGACCCCTTAAACTCAAAGCTGTACTCAAAAGGATTGCCGTCCCAGCCCACCGCGGCGGGAAGGGAGTTGCTTTCAGGTTTATTTCCTAGCAGTGGACAGAGAGTATCTCGGTAGTAGTCGAGGAATTGGCGCTGTGCTTCCTCTGGGTAATTGGCCTCATGAAGCATTCTGGAGAGATCAGACCCGCTGGTGCGCCACCAGTAGGACGGACCTTCGCCATTCATCGAACATGCTGTATCAGTAGTCGTCTCCATAGAGGAGTCGTCTCCATAGCAGGAGCCGTTTCCATAGCAGGCGTCTCCATAGCAGGAGCCGTCTCCATAGTGGCTGTTTCCATAGCAGGCGTCTCCATAGCAGGAGCCGTTTCCATAGCAGGCGTCTCCATAGCAGGAGCCGTCTCCATAGTGGCTGTTTTCATAGCAGGCGTCTCCATAGCAGGAGTCTCCTTAGCAGGCGTCTCCATAGCAGGCGTCTCCTTAGCAGGCGTCTCCATAGCAGGCGTCTCCATCGCAGGCGTCTCCATAGCAGGAGCCGTTTCCATAGCAGGCGTCTCCATAGCAGGAACCGTCTCCATATGGTTTCCATAGCAGGCGTCTCCATAGCAGGCGTCTCCATAACAGGCGTCTCCATCGCAGGCGTCTCCATAGTTGCCGTGGCAGTCTGCATATTCAAAGATTGAATTTAATAAAGTGTCCCAAATTGTGGCAAACGAAGCCTCGGATTCTATGGCCTAGTGTACAAGGACCACGGAATTTCCTGTGCTGGATCTGGGGAGTTTTGGCATTGCCCGAGTCGCCAGTGTCTTCTTTACTTGGCACTACAAATCGGGCCTCGGCCCAATGTCATATGGGAATTTTTGAAAGCCCCATAATCCCCCTGCCTCTGTATTCGGACTGGGGATGATTATTTCAGGGTCTTTGGGGCTCGAACTGGTACTCGTTTGATTTCCTTGTTGTTGCATGCAGGAACATGCACGCAGTTTGAGCTAAGGACCACTTGCATGTTACTTAGCGCCGACCCATCTGTTGGTCGCCAAGTAGTAGTGCTGGGTAACACCAGCCGCCCCAAGTAAGCGCAGGAAGCCGCCAGTGGTCAAGGAGAGGAAATGTTTATCATGGGCCACTTATAGTGTCGGCAAATCTAGCATGGGCCACGCTGTCTATTATGGGCCATTCCCAATTTTCCCGTCTCCAAAGTAATCACCTGCCCAATGCGGTTGGCCTTCGCATGTGTTGTCGTCGTCATCGTTATTGTGCGTTGTCTTCGTCGTCATTATCGCGCAATATATATACCAAATCTAACTCGAATGTTAACCACTAAACCCTGTCCATTGCATCCGGCGGCTCTTCCAGGGGACAACTGCATTGAGCCTACTCTAGCCTAACCTCCTAACCGCCGTGTGACGGCGACCGTAGTGAGGAGGTAATTATTTCGAGAAGAGAAGTTGTGTGTCTAGCGGTGTTGCGCCCTTGCCAAAAGGTTGGCCCATCGTGAACGTTCCGCTGCTAGAGGTGGCCCATGATAAACGTTTCTTCGGTCAACTACCAATTTCAGCTCGGCGCGGACAGCATTGAGTGCGACTCAGCTGCGCCTTGGTTACCTTTGGGATAAATACAATGACATGGATACATGGCCCATAGCCCCCAAGCCGCCACCGGCGCTCCACATCCCGGAATCCACATCCGCGGTTGATGTGAGGGTCATCGATACGTATGTGCGCTCCCGTCGCTAGGGCCAGGTACCGTCTAGTAGGATGAGCAGTTGAGCTGGGGCGACTGACGTGATGATAGTAACACCTTAGTCCATTTGAACCCAGAGCTCTTCTGGCAGCCCAAGGTGGATGGCTTCGCCGGTCTCGACGCGCCCATATACTGCTTTCTGATATCGAATGGCAGCCAGCACGTAGTCTTCGACCTCGGCGTCCGTTCAGACTGGCAGAATTACGCACCCAAAGTCGTCTCGCTCATCAAGGCAACTACAGTGATCACGCGGGGATCGGATGTGACGTCGGTGCTAGACACGGATGACAGCGGCCTTAACATCCATAGCGCCGATATCCAAGCCGTCATCTGGTCGCACAACCACTTCGACCACATCGGAGACGTATCCAAGTTCCCACCAAGCACCGACCTCGTCGTAGGACCTGGCGTCTGCGCAGCTTCTTGGCCTGGCTGGCCGCGGCGTCCCGACGCCATTGTGCTCGACAGCGATGCGGAGGGTAGAGTAGTCCGGGAGATTTCTTTCGAGGCGAGCAGCCTGAAGATCGGCAGCTTCGACGCCTATGACTTCTTCGGCGACGGATCTTTCTACCTCCTGGACGCACCTGGCCATGCCGTCGGACATCTGTGTGGTCTTGCCCGGACTACGGCCCATGATGATGAACCGTCCTTTGTC
This sequence comes from Letharia columbiana, assembly GCF_014066305.1. NCBI lineage: Eukaryota > Fungi > Ascomycota > Lecanoromycetes > Lecanorales > Parmeliaceae > Letharia > Letharia columbiana. The sequence goes on from NW_023501068.1 coordinate 220,741, forward strand.
TTCATGGGCGCTGATGCTTGTCATCACCCGGGGGTCCTCCGACCCAGCGACTACCTGTCATTACCGTCGGCAGACACCCTGCAGAGCACACTTGCAACTACCAGAAGCTCTCCAGAACAATGTCCCGGTGCCCTGTTCCAATCGCATCTGACCAGTCCCAATGCACCATTCTTCACAGTCGCACCCGGGCCCCTGTTTCCAGACCACGATGCAGCAATGCTCACGGTGCGCAAGATCCAGGAGCTCGACGCGGCGGATAATGTCTTGGTCTTAATGGCCCATGACTTGTCTCTACGGGACAAGATCCCTCTATTTCCAGAGACAATCAATGGGTGGAGAGTCAGTGGGCTAAAGACGAAAACCCGGTGGCTTTTTTGTAATGATTTCTTGTCTGCTTGATAGACTCTTGCCAGTCCGCCATTAAAAAGGCCGTGATTGTCCCGAGCTCAACAATGTGATCCAATCCACCGAAGTATCTTATTGTATCAGGTGCTGCTCCCGACGGTGACGAATTACAAGTTAATATGTTCTTATTGAATAGAGGATCTCTGCTAAATGAACTAAAGCTAAAATCAAACTATCTATAACGAAGCTAGTAACTCTATTTAAAGAAGAAGAATAATTAAAATTAGTAGACAGCGGTAATTCGGGAGGTCGTCCCGCCAAAAAGCAGTTGCTGGGTACGCTCGAAGGCCGAGGCTAGCCCCGGGCTGGTTCCGTAAATACAAAGTATCGGGTGCTGCCCGGATGCTGTCTCTGTACTCGTGCGTTCGAGAAGTGAGCTACTTGATAGAGCGAGGACACCAATAGATCTTTTTACTTAGTGGGATGTCGCTTGATCTACTGGTGTCCTCGCTCTATCAAGTAGCTCACTTCTCGAACGCACGAGTACAGAGGTCTGCACCGAAAGTCCTGCACATGCGCTAAAACTCTTGGCATCCTTGGCATTCTCCGGCAATTTGACAAATTTCTTGAATAGCTTTATTTTTCTTGATAATTCTTTATATAACTACGTATATACTTATTAACTCGCTTATTTAAATTATATAGTCGTATATTCCCTTTAAAACGATCTTTTTTATACTTATTATCGCTTTTTAAATAAATAACTTTAATAATATATTTAGATATATATTCTATTTACTTCTAAATTCTCTTTTATAAAAACTTATATTTTTAATAATAAGTCTATCGCTTTTTAGTTTCTTTTTAAATTATTAATAAATTATTTTAAGTAGTATATCGCTTTATTTAAAATTAATATAACTTAATATAGTTTAAATTTAACGAGTTTCTATATTATAATAATTTAAGTATATTTATAAATATAAAAATTAGTTTTTAAAATTTTAAAGTATAGATTAAGATTTTATCTTTTATAATTACTATATTAAATTTATTCTTTTTATATTTCTAAATAAATTTTAGAAGTAATAAAAAAAGAATTTATATCTAATTAGCGAAAGAAGTTAAAGAATTTAAAGAAATATATATAAATAAATATTCTTCTAATAGCGATATTAGTTAATTTCTTCTTTTTTCTCTATAATAATAACTTTCTTAATTTCTATTATAAATCTCTGTTAAGACTACTAATCGAAAAGGTATAATATATTCTATAAGATATTTTATATTAAGTAATATTATATCGTATTCGAGTATAATATAAATAGAGTCGAATATTATATTATTTTTCTAATATGAGTTTAAGATCTTAACGAGATATCTCACGATATGATATATCTATGGAATTATACTATGGAATAATATATATATAGAATATTCTTACTGAGATTTCTATATTTATAGAATAATTTGATTGAGATATATAGAATATATTTATTCTTCTTTATTAAGAGAGAGGAAATATAAAGAGTAATTTAATATAGCTATTTATTTTTTTATTAATATTAATAATTAGAATAATAATTAAAACTATAAGTATCTCTATTCTTCTTCTTAAAATTATAATATAAAAGAATATTCTAAATTTTAAATCTTTAAATATTATAAGAATAAAATTCTATAATTATCTTTATTTATATATTTATCTTAACGCGTTAAATAAGCTTAATAGACTTTATATTTATTCTTCTCTTAAATTCTAACTCACTCTTCTATTCTACTCTATCTCGATTCTTTTAAATATCTTAAATCTATCTTTATCTAATTAAATTTATTAACTATTTATAAATATATTCGCTTTTTAAATTATTTTAAATCTCTTTTTTAAAACTAAATCTATTATTACTAATTCTCTCTAATTATAAATTTATTAATTATTTCTCTATATATTATAGAGTATTAGTAATATATCTTAATAAATTTATAAATATTAGATTTATCGAAGTATTTTTTATAAGCTTATTATCTTTATTAATATAATTATTATAAATATTAATTAAGTTTTTATATAAAATACTATTAGCTCTTTTAATCTAATTTAATATATTAAAATCTTCTTTAAAATTAAATCTAGTTTATTTAAACTTATTTTTTTAATATTTTATATAAAAAATTATTATTAGAGTATAGAATATCGCTAATAAATAATATTTTTAAATACTATAATATCTTTTAATTATTAAAAAATATCGCTTATATATAATAGTCTTCGCGAGAGAATAAAGAATATTATAAGCTATTCGAGTAACTATAATATATTTAAACTCTAATTTCTTTTATTATTTTAAAATTAAAAAATTCGCTAAATTATTAAAAAAAGCTTTATAAAGATTAGAAATAAAATTATAATTAGAATAATAATTAGAAGACTTATTATTTCTTCTATATTATTAAAATTAATTATATTTATTCTTATTATCTAAATTTTTAATCTTAAATTTTATTATTTAATTAAGCGTATTTTTATTTAATTAACTTATTTATTTAACTCTTTATAATTAACTACTTATATTAATATTTTAATAATTTTAAAATATCTTTTTAAGCGCTTTTTAGTAAATTTCTATCTATAACTTTTTTCTAATATTAATCTTTTAATTTAATTTCTTTAACTTTATATTATTATAATTTAAATATAAAAATTTAACTTATTTATATAGATAATTTAAATTTAATTAAATTTAATTATAATAGATAATTAATTTCTCGCGAGCCGTCTTAAAAGCTTTAAAAAATTCTTTTTTCTAAAAAACTCTCTTTCTTCTTAATTTTTTAAGCTCTTTATTTATATAATTAAATAAATAATTATAAATATTAAAAACGTAGTAAATTATAATCTTCTTTTCTCTACTTATTAATTTTATAAATTTATAAAAAAAATTAATAAATTAAATTAAATATTAAATCTATTAGAAATTAATTAAAAATAATTTAAATATCTAAATTATAATTCTTATCTATAATTATTTCTTATTATTTAATCTTAAATAGATAATTAATTTATTTTTTAAAAAAGTATATAATATCGATATAAAGAAGTAAAGCGTAAATTAATATCTAATAAATTAAATTTTAGCGAGTCTTAATATTCTAAAAAAGCTTAAAAGAGCGTCTCTAATAGTATTTTTTTTTTTTAGAAAATTAATATTTATCTAATATTAAAATATTTTTATTTTAAAGCTATTTAATTTATAATATAAAAAAATCTTTTTATATTAATCGCTAATATTAATATATATAATAATTTTTTAAATCTTAATATAATTAATAATATAATAATTAAAATAATAATAAGAAATATTATATTTTTATTAGAGTTATCGATAGATTAATTATACTTATTTAAACTTAATTCTTATCTTCTTTATTATCTTAGCTTCTTTAAAATTTCTTATTTATTAAAATAATCTTAATATTATTTAAAAGTTCTTTTAAAATTAATTAAATAATATATATTATATAGAAAATATATTATAAATAATTTAAAAACTTAAATTCTTTAATATTAAGCGAGTTATTTACTATAAAAATAAAAAAATAATTAATTAAATTATCGAAGAGTATATTATTATTATTAATATTATTAATTATAAATTTAAGTATATAAATTTAAATCTTATATTTTATAAGAATTAAATTAATAATACTTATAAGTTTCTAGCTAGTATATTTATTTTTAATATATTTAAAGTCTATAAAAATCTTATACTATTACTAATTAATATTAATAAAAAAAATTAGAATTATTATAAATAATTAATAATTATAAAATAATTAATAATTTAGAGCTAAAAAAACTTTAATATTATTAATTAATAATTTTTTTAATAATCTTATCTTTAGCTTTATAGCTTTTTTTATTAATTAATTCTTTATAATAAATATTAATTTTAATTATATATTAGAGTTAAAATAGTATAAGAGTTATAATATCTTAGAATTATTAGTAATTATAAATAGAATATTAATATTTATAATTTAATAATAAAATTATTTTAAGAAATCTTTATATATAAGCTTTTAATCTTCTAATATTATAAGAGAATTTTAATATTATTTTTTTTAGAGTAAATAGTAAATTAGATATTGTATTTATCGTTTTATTTATTAATAATTTATATTATCTAATTTAGAAATATATCTAATTTTTATAATTATTAATTAGATTTATTTATTATAAATTACTTAAATTAGATTTTTTAATATATTTCTTAAACTTAATATATACTATTATATCGTTTATTTTATAATCTATAAATAAATAAATTAGAATCTTATTATAATAACGATAAATAATATATAACTCTTCGAAATTAATAAGCGTATATTTATTAAATTATATTTACTTCTAAAATTTTCTAATTTCTAAATCTTAATAAATAAATTAATAATCGCTATTAAATTTAAACTAATTTTATATAACTTATATTATCTTTATTTATTATTATATTTATTATTTTTTATTATTAATATTAAAAAGAAAGTAAGATTTATTACTATCTTTATATTAAAATATATTTATTAATATCTTATATTAAATATTATTAATTAAGAAAATTAAATCTATACTAAATAGAGATCTAATTAATATTTTAAAATTAAAATATTTAAAGAGAAATTAAAAGAGATATATAAATAAATAAAATATTAGAAATAAAATAAGATTAATATTTAATATATAAATTCTATCTTCTCGCTATAATAGAAACTTATATCGCTTTAATAATATATTACTATATTATTTTTAATATTTTAAATTAAAAATTAATTCTTTCTAATTAGCGTTATAATTAATAATTATATATTTAAAAATATATAATAATATTAATATAGAATTAATATTTAATTTTATTAATTTAAAACTCTAATTAATCTAGCTATTAACGCTTCTCTACTTAATATAATATATATTCTATTTACTTTAATACTAATACTTATTTATTACTATACTATTTTAATTATTAAAATTAAAAATTATATTTATTTAATTAATATTTTAATCGCTAATTATATTAATAAAAATATATATTAATATCTTAAAATTATTAAATCTATTTTATTAAATATTAATATAAAATTAAAATTTAATTTAAGCGCTTTAATAATTTAATTAGCTAAACTAATTATTATCTAAATCTTTTATATATAAAAATTAAATCTTTTATTATATTAAGATTATTTTTAAATATTAAAATCTTTCTTATTAATATAGCTCTCTTTTATTTAAATAATATTATAATATCTTTTACTTAAGCGTTAAAATATTAAAATATTATATTCTTCGCTTTTAATTAAATAATATTATTTTTAAATTAATATCTTTAATTTTATAAAAATAATAATTAATTTATTATAAATAAAGATAAAAAAGAAATAATATCTTTTTTTATTTTTATAATAGAAGAAGAGAAGAGAGTAAATAAATTAATTATAAGCTATATATAACTCGATATCTAAAAATAATAAATTAATAAAGTTATAATATTAGAATAAAGAGCTCTTCTTATAATTAATAAATATAAAATTAAATAGAAATTAATTAGATTAATAAGATTATCTTTAATAAATATATCGCGTATATAAAGAATATCGAAATATATAAAATATATATAAAATATAAGAGAGAGCGTATATATATAGTTATAAATATCTAAAATATATTTAAAATATAGAAAGAAGCGCTTATATATAACTCTACGATATATATTAATAAAAAAAAATTAATCTCTTTTTTTAATTAGATTTCTAATTAATATTTAAACTTAATTTATCTTTAAATAATATTTTATTTTAATAAAATTTTAGTTATATAATATTAATTAACTTAATAATAAATATTTAATATTATTCTTTTCTAATCTACCCTCTTTTTTTTAAAAAATTCTTTTTATTATTATAATATTTATATTATAATACACTTATTTATTATAATACTATTTATATCTAAAAAAAATAAAATTATTTTCTCTATATTCTATAATTAAATTAAATTAATAATATTATTTTTATAAAGTAAATATATATCTAATAGCGCTATATCTCTTAATATAATAATTAATTATAATATTAATTATAATTTATTAATATATAATATTATTATTTATTAAAGCTATTAACTCGATAATTATAGAAATTTAAGAAATTATTAATAATTTATTAACTACTAATCTAGACTTATTTAAATTATTAAAATAAAGTAAAAATAAGACTTCGCGAAGATAAAGATTAGAAGATTATACGCGAAGTTTAAAAAGTATAGCTATAAATAAAAAAAGTATATAATTATATTAATTATATATATCTAAATTAAATAATAAATTAATTATATATATTAATTATATTATTACTAATTAGACTTAAAAGTTTATATATTAAAAAAAATTTATAAACTATAGAGATTAACGAACTTAATTATTTTTTAAATCATATTTACTTAAATAATAAAGAAGATCTTAATTTATATAGCTTTAAATTCGATTAATTTACTTTAAATTTAATTCTTTATATTAAATATACTTTAAGAAATTATAAAGATAAAATTAGCGAGTAATTTTAATAATATAACTTACTCTTTAGTAATTCTAAATAAAAAAAATTATTAACTAATATCTAGCGGCTTAATTATATATATTTTATATAAAAAGAATTACTTTATAATTAAAAGATATATAACTTTTTAGATAATTATAATAAGATATAAGTTTATAAATAATAATATAGTATTATTAAAGTCTAGACGTAGTTTTTATAAAAAGAAAATATATAATAAATAAAAGAAAAACTATTCTAAGTTAAGAATAAGATATTCTAATTATTATTCTACTTATTACGCTTAATTAATAATATTTAACTATTATACTTAATCTAATAACTTTATATATTTTATATTTATAAAATAAAACTTCTTAAATCGATTTAAATATAAATATATATCTATAAAAATATTACTACTCTAATAAAAGAGGCTTTTTATTCTAGAATCTATATTAAATTAAAAATTATATCTCTACGCTCGATAGCTTTAATTTCTATAGTTACTATTAATATTATAACTAAATTCATATAATAATAATACGCCTTTCTTATTAATGAGTATTTTTATATTCGATAGCTTTAATTCTTATAATTACTATTAATATCGCGACTAAATTTATATAATAATAGTATATCTTTCTTATTAGCGAATATCTCTATATTTAATAACTTTAATTTCTATAATTACTACTAATATCGCGACTAAATTTATATAATAATAATATATCTTTTTTATTAGCGAGTATCTCTATATTCGATAATTTTAATTCTTATAGTTATTATTAATATCGCGATTAAATTTATATAGTAATAGTATATCTTTCTTATTAGCGAGTATATTAATAATTATAAATAGCTAAAATATAATAGAAAATAGTAAATAATCTTTAATAATATTTAATTCTAAATCTATAGCTTCTTTATCTTATTTAAGAATAAAAATATTTATATCTAGAATTTAAAATAAGTATATTTTAATATATAGTTATTAAATATCTAGATATAAATCTTTTAATTAAAAAATTAATTTCTTTAGAGTTAATTAATATAATTATAATAATAATTAAAAGTATAATTATTATATTATATAGCGTAATTTAATAGATTAAATTTAATAGATTTCGCTAATATAACGCTAGATAAATTTTAAAATATTAAAATTATAAATAGAAATTCTCTCTTTCTTTCTTTCTTAGCATCTTAAATATTTTCTCTTATCGATATTTTATACTATAATTATTTTATCTTATTTATCTTAATTTAATTTAATAATAATATATTATTAATAATTATTAATTTTAATAGCGATTTTATTATACTATTATTATATAGAGATAATAATATTAATCTATATATTAAATCGATTTATTTAGAAGATAATATAGATCTTAATAATATAAATAATAATATAAATAATTAATTAAATAATTATCTATTTAATCTTTATATTAAAACTTTAAATTAAAAGAAAATCTTAAAATCTTCTAATTATAAAAAGATAATTATAAAAAAAATTAAATAGAGTAAGTCTTTAATTATTCGCGCTTTCGATATAAAGATCGTAAGAAAAAATATATCGAGGTCTTTATTTATAAAGATTAAAAATCGATATTAAAAATAAGAAAATAAGTATAGTAATATAATATATTAATAAGTAATATATATATATATAATTAATAATATTTTAGCTATTACTTTATAAGAGATTAAAAAATATTAGAAATTAATTAATTTACTTTTTTTAAAAAGACCTTTTACTTATATAGTATAAGAGATTATTAATATAATATTACTATCTTATTATACTATACAAATTTAGATTTTTATATTAAATATATTATAAGAAGCTATTAAAATAACTTTAATATCGAAATTTTATTATATATTAGCTTTTTATTAAGTTATTATTTTATTAATAAATTATATAGTTAATAATCTTTACGCTATTTATAATAAAAGAGTTATATTAATAATTAAGAATATAAAATTTATATAAATAATATATTAATATATAATAAGAGAAAGTGCGTAAATAATAAAAATAAGATAGTTAAAAATATTTTATTTAGATAGAAGAGAGTTAAAATACTTAATATAGAATAGAATTCTAATTATCTTTCTAATTATTAAAAAATATATGAATTTATTCTTCTAATAATAGTCTCTTTATATTTTCTTTATTAATAAGAACTTCTTATTTAAATAAATACGTAATTAATAATTTTAATATAAAATATAAGATCTCGAATTTTTAAACTTTAAAATATTATAAGTTAAATAATAGTTATAAATAATCTTAATATAAATTAGATTAGAAGTAAGAATCTAAATATAATCTATATTATTAATAAGAAGATTATTAAGAAAGAGATAGCACTTAACGTTAATTTATATAAATAAAATATAGTCGAACTATAAAACGCGCTTATAAATTAAATAAGAATTCGAATAATTTATAAATATAGATTTTTTCTACGAAAGCTTATTAAGATAATCTATAAGAGTATAAAATCTCTATTATCTTTATATTCTTATATTTTATATTCTTATATTATTAATAGCTTTATCTATAAAAATATTTAATAAAATAAAAATATCGAGATTAAAGATTAATTAATAAATATTTTTTTCTAATTTATAAAAGTACGCTTAAAATTTAATTAGATATCGAGAATTAGAAATTTATACTTAATTATTATAAAGTATTATTTTAGCTCTACGCGAAGTTTAAGATTTAAGATCTAAATTATAAAATTAGCTATATCTATTACGCGTATAAAAGAGAGAAGAAATATCGAATATAAGTAAATAAAGAAACGCTTAAGATATAATAATAATTATTTTAATAAAGGATTTTAAGCGATAGTATTAATTGCGTATATATATCGAAAGTATAAAATAAGATTTTAAATTCTCGAATTTTATAGTATCGTAAGCTAAATAATAGTTATAAATAAATTTAATATAAATTAAATTAGAAGTAAGAATTTAATATAATAACGAAAATTTAAGATATTATTTATAAAATCGAAAAAAAAAATTAAAAAGTTAAGAAAGAAAGATAAGAATAAATTTAATAAAAATATTAAAGCTAATAAAAAGAAAGATTTAAAGAAAAACGTATATCTAATAAATATAAATATTTAAGATATAAATCTTAATTAAGAAGTATTATCTATTTCTAAATATATCTATAAATAAAAAGTATTTATTATATAAAAAAGATATTATAACTAAAAAGAACTATATCTTAAAATTAACTATAACTCTTAATAAAAATATTAAAGAGGCTTATAAGATAGATAGCGTAAATAGCTAAAAATTTAATAATATAAAATTATTACTTCGCTATTACTAAGTATAAAAAATAATTTTTATAAAGAATTAAGAGATTAATAATAAAGAGTTATTAGATAATATATTAGTAAGTCTATTATCTCTTAATTATTTTAAAAAAAATTTATAAACTCTAAAAATTAGCGTTTGATATAAAAAAAAGAATTTATATTATAGAATTCTAAATATCTTTTTAATTAATAGATAGCGAAATCTATTATAATCTCTTCTTTTAAGCTCTTATACTTAAATATTTATATCTTAATAATAAGAATAAAAAGCGATTCGAAATTTTACTATTATAGTTATTAATTATTATTTAAAAGATCTCTTTTATTCTATCGTTATCTTTATTTAACTTTTATCTATTTAGTATATAATCGTAATTTTTTAATTACTATTTAGTCAAGCTTAATAAATCTAAAAAATTATTATTATTTATATTAAATTATTATATTATTAAATTTCTTTATACTACGCGCTTAGTCTTATTAAAATAAATATATAAAGATAATAAATTAAATTTTAATTAATTAATCTAGATAATTTTTAATATACTTTTATTAAAGAGAGAGTAATAAATAAAAAAAGTATTTATTATAGAATTCGTCTATATATAATTATATATTTTTCTAATCTAAAAATTATAAATTAATAATTTTATATACGCGAGAAATAATAATAATATATCTTATAATCGATTTTAGAAGAATAATTCTATATTATAAAATCTCTATACTTATATATTTTAATTATATAATAAAATTTATAGTCGTAAGAGTTAATATATATTATTTTCGCTTATAAAGACTAATAAGCTCTTTATTAAAATTTTTAAAGTATTATAAGAATAAAAAGTAATCTTTATTTATAAGATTATTTAATTATATTAAATAATCTAATTAATAGCTTTAAGTTATTATCTAATAATATACTTATCTCTTATTCTTTCTCTTTTTTTATTTATCTTAAAATTATAAGATAGATAAGATTATTTAATATTTTCTTCTCTATTAAATCTTCTTATTATAAGATTATACTCTTATTATTATTAATAATACTTTTCTATTTTTAATTATCTAGAGTCTAGACTTAATTATATAGCTAATATAAATATATACTTTCTCTCTAAAATATTAAATAAAAAAATTATATATATTAATATCTAATAATATTATAATATAATTAATCTTATTATTTATAAAAGTATATATCTTTAACCTCTTATAATATCTTTTTCTACTTCTCTAAATTTATACTTTTAAATCTATCTATATTTTTAACTTTATCTCTTATAATTAATATTATATTAAAATTAATATTATATACTTTTTATAAGCGAGCTCTAAATAAATTATATACTTCGAGAGTTATTATATATCGATAAGATTTAATAATATAAGAATTCTAAAAGAGCTCTTCTACTACTTTATACTTATAATTTTTAATATTAATTAAATAATTATAAAATCTTAATAGCGATAGAAATAAGAAGAATTTAATTAAAAGATTATTATCGCGAAGTATTTACTAAAAATTATCTATATTATTCACTTCTATATATATAATTAAAATTATAAATTTAATTTTATTTTATAATAATAGAGAATTTTATCTTTTACTTTTAATAATAGATTATTTATAATTCTATTATTATTTATCTTCTCGCTATATAAAATTATTATTATACAAGTAAAGGCCCATGAATTAAATTCATGGAGTTGGATTTTTCTAAGTCAAATCGAACTCTAATCGCTTGCTGTGCGTTTTTAACCTACATACAGACACATATATACGGAGAGAGGCGCGCTAAGGCCTAATTAGGAAGGTGTATCGAGTGTGGAAGATTGATCCGTAATAATTGCCCACAAAAAACAGAGAAAGGCCATGTCCTTATGGCAAGAAGTCTCGAAATACCGGAAAGAAATGGAGACAACATGCCAATTAGTGGTGTGAATCCCACATTATCTCCTGCCGCAGTGAAATCTTTCGAATAATGAAATAGCTGTCAGAGCAAGACATCGGACGGTTTCAATTCGTCCAAATATGCATCGTTCCGGAGTGATGATTTGATGTGGAACCGTGGAGAGCATATGAGGTGGGATCTTGGAGAGCTGAGCCGTGTTCTTGACGATGGTGGCCTTATTGCCGCTTAGTTTCTCCGCAGTGTTCTCCGCATTTGCCTGTTGTAGTTCCTCCTCTTGCTCCTCAATGCAGTGGGGATGATAGGCTAAGTTGCAGTGGTGTTCTCCGCTTGTTGAGTGATGATTTGATATGGAACCGTGCTTGGTGCTGGGGGCCTTGTTGCCGCTTGGTTTCTCCGCAGTGTTCTCCGCATTCGCCTGCTGTAGTGACTTCTCTTGCATTGGCTGAGTGGATTGGTGTGAGACCGTGGAGAGTAGGCCTGTTGTGTCACTGCTGCTGATGACTGTCTCCGCAATATTCTCCGCATTTACCTGCTGCAGTGGTTCCTCCTCTTACTCCGTACTGAGTATCGGGCTGGTGTGAGACCGTGGAGAGTAGGCCTGTTGTGTCACTGCTGCTGATGACTGTCTCCGCAATATTCTCCGCATTTACCTGCTGCAGTGGTTCCTCCTCTTACTGAGTATCGGGCTGGTGTGAGACCGTGGAGAGTAGGCCTGTTGTGTCACTGCTGCTGATGACTGTCTCCGCAATGTTCTCCGCAGTGTTCTCCGCATTCGCCTGTTGTAGATCCTCCTCTTGTTCAACTGAGTGCGAGGGTACCGAGGGTAAATGTGTTCATATTGGTGGAATTGGTAGAATTGGTAGAGTGGTGGAAGAATAATGGTTACACAAACAGGTGGAAGGATTATTATGATGTGACTACCATATTTGAATGTCAGTTTAACCCACCAATAGTAGGCCAAACTTCATAATTTTTACATCGTTAGAAAGCGCAAACTGAGCTCTATAATTGACGAAATTATGAAGTAACAGCATCCTTAGGAAGCTCGTTATTTCAGAGTGTAAGACTTCTGCACATAGATTTTTGATGGTTGCGGACGCTAATTTATTTACCCGTGGTGTCTAACCAAAAAGCGTAGACCTGACGAATTGATGATTGGCTGCACATACAAATTCAAGGTTTTCTAGTTCAGCCCTATCTTATTCTTTTATATATACTGATTAATTTTATAGTATATATATTTACTAGATCTATAAATAATAATATTTAAAAGATATTCTATAAGAAGAAAATAAAATATAACTTCTAAATATCTTTCTAATTATCTTTCTAATTATTATAATATTATAATAAAAAAAAAAAAAAAAAAGAAGTAGTATATAAAAAGCTTATTATTCTTATCTTAATTTATAGCGCTCGCGTAAAACTTAAAATAATAATTAATATTATAAAATTATAATATTTTTAAATAAAGAAGAATAAAATAGATATAATAAAAAACTTAAAGAAGAATTTAAATTTAAATTTAAAGAAAAGTTTACGAGTTTAATTATACGCTAATAAGTTAGTTAATAATTAATAATTAATTCTATTAATATATATAATAGAATAAAATAAAGCTAAATTTAAAAATCTTAAATTTATATATATAGCTAATTATAAATTTAGAGTTACTATACTCTTTAATTAAATTAATTAAATTATTATAAATAAATAAATTAGTATTTATAATTATAAAAAAAATATAATTAAATAGCCTTAATTAAAAAATAGATATATATTATTTAATTTTAAAATAACTTTTTTATTTTCTATTAAAATTTTAAGATTTCTTTCTAAAATTATAAAATAAAATAAGAACTTTTAAATAAAAAAAGAATTTTTATATTTAATCTAATAATTATTAAAGCGTAAGAAATTTAAATATTATTTATTAAAGTTCGCTCGATAGCCGAATAACCCGCTTATTAAAATTCGATTATTAAAGATTATTTATTTATTTACTTAATAGTCTTAATTAAAAAAATAATTATAAATTTAATTTATAGGCCTTTACTTATAAAAAATATAATATCTTATAGATTTTAATAGAATCTTTTATTTTTTAAGATAATAATAGAAATTTATTATTAAATATAATACTTATTAATTAAATAAGAAAATAAGATATTTAAATTATACTTATAATACTTATAATTTTATAATAATAAATTTTTTTTATAATTTAATAGAATATAATTTTTAATATAATATAATTTTTTAAAAATATAAATTAAATATTTTATATAGTATTAATTATAAAGATAATTAGAATTCTAAATCGAATATAAATCTAAGATTAATATAATAAATAAATATCTAATAGATTTTAATTAAAATCTTTTATTTTCTAAGATAATAATAAGAATTTATTATATAAATATAGTATTTATTAATTAAATAAGTAAGTATAATAAATATATTTCTATATTAAAACTATTATTATAATACAAGTAAAGGCCTATGAATTAAATTCATGGAGTTGGATTTTTCATTTTTCTAAGTCAAATGGAGTTGGATTTTTCTAAGTCAAATGGAATTTTAGCCCTAGCCCTAAGTCAAATCGAACTCTGATCGCTTGCTGTGCGTTTTTGACCTACTTCCACCACTACAAAATTAATTTGATTTATGTGATATATAGGTATATATGTGCGGAGAGAGGCGCGCTAAGGCCTAATTAGGAAGGTGTATTGAGTGTGGAGGATTAATCCGTAATAATTGCCCATAAAAAATAGAGAAAGGCCATGTTCTTATGGTAAGAAGTATCGAAATATCGGAAAGAAATGGAGACAACGTGCTAATTAGTGGTGTGAATCTCATAATATCTTCTGCCGCAGTGAAATTTTTCGAATAATGAAATAGCTGTAGACATCGGATGGTTTCAATTCGTTCAAATATGCATTGGAGAGCATATGACGTGGGATCTTGGAGAGCTGAGCCGTGTTCTTGGTGCTGGGGGCCTTGTTGCCGCTTGGTTTCTCCGCAGTGTTCTCCGCATTTGCCTGTTGTAGTTCCTTCTCTTACTCCTTCTCTTGTAGAGTATCAGACTGAGTGGCTAGCTGAGTGGCTGACTGAGTGAATAACTGATATAACGTGGGATCTTGGAGAGCTGAGCCGTGTTCTTGACGATAGTGGCCTTGTTGCCGCTTGGTTTCTCCGCAGTGTTCTCCATAGTGTTCTCCGTAGTGTTCTCCGCATTTGCCTGTTGTGGTTCCTTCTCTTACTTCTTAATGCAGTAGGGATGACAGGCTAAGTTGCAGTGGTGTTCTCCGCTTGCTGAGTGATAATTTGATGTGGAACCGTGGAGAGCATATGATGTGGGATCTTGGAGAGCTGAGCCGTGTTCTTGATGCTGGGGGCCTTGTTGCCGCTTGGTTTCTCCGCAGTGTTCTCCGCATTTGCCTGTTGTAGTTCCTCCTCTTACTCCTTAATGCAGTGGGGATAACAGGCTAAGTTGCAGTGGTGTTCTCCGCTTGCTAAGTGATAATTTGATGTGGAATCGTGGAGAGCATATAACGTGGGATCTTGGAGAGCTGAGCCGTGTTCTTGATGCTAAGGGCCTTGTTGCCGCTTGGTTTCTCCGCAGTGTTCTCCATAGTATTCTCCGCAGTATTCTCCGCATTTGCCTGTTATAGTTCCTCCTCTTACTCCTTAATACAGTGGGGATAACAGGCTAAATTGTAGTGGTGTTCTCCGCTTACTAAGTAATGATTTGATATAAAACCGTGAAGAGCATATAACGTGGGATCTTAGAGAGCTAAGCCGTGTTCTTGATGCTAGAGGCCTTGTTGCCGCTTGATTTCTCCGTAGTATTCTCCGTATTCGCCTGCTATATTAACTTCTCTTACACTGGCTAAATAGATTAATGTGAGACCGTGGAGAGTAGGCCTATTATATTACTGCTGCTGATGACTATCTCCATAGTATTCTCCGCTTATTCGCCTATTATAGATCCTCCTCTTATTTAATTAAGTGCGAGAATATCGACGCGTTTATAAGCAGTAGTAGGTAACTGTTAAGCTCGCTTGCGGCCTCGATTACCAGCAGTAGCGAATTCGCCGAGAAGTAGCCTAAGGGCGTTAGTAGGGGGTTTAAAAGACGGGCGAAAGGAATACGTGCCTAAACCGGACGCGTTTGGTGTGACTACAATATTTGAATATTAGTTTAATCCACCTATCGCTGGCTTGAGAGGAGTATATAGAGGAGAACATATCCGTTCGGGCTCTTTTTAAGGGTCTTCTAACGCGTTTATGAGCAGTAGTAGATAGCTATTAGGCTCGCTTACAACCTCGATTACCAGCAGTAGCGGATTCGCCGAGAGGTAGCCTGAGGGCGTCAGTAGAGGCTCTAAGAGGCGGGCAACAGGGGTATACGTGCCTGAAACGTTGAGTAACCTTTGGGCGAGGAATACCGAAGACGATTATATTCATATTAATGGAATTAATAGAATTGATAGAATAATAAAAGAAGAATAATTACACAAATAGGTGGAAGGATTATTATCCAATCCCGAACGCGTCTGGTGTGATTACCATAACTATCATATTTGAATATTCATTTAATCCACCAATAGTAGGTCAAACTTTATTATTTTTACAGCGTTAGAAAGCGTATACTAAGCTCTATAATTTACGAAATTATAAAGAAATAGCATCTATAGGAAGCTGGTTATTTCAGAGTATAAAACTTCTATATATAAATTTTTAATAAGGGAGCTCGAAAGGGCTAGCGAGCTAACTCAGTTAGTCTGGCTAAAAGGCGTAATAACCTCGAATTTATAATTGGCTGCACATATAAATTTAAGATTTTCTAGTTCAGCCCTATCTTATTCTATTATATATACTAATAAATAATTTTATAATAATAATTTATTTTAATTTTTTAATATAATATAATTTTTTAGAATTATAAATTAATAATTTTATATAATATTAATTATAAAGATAATTAGAATTCTAAGTTAAGAATTAATATAATAATTAAATATATATAAACTTTAATAAAATCTTTTATTTTTTAAGATAATAATAAGAATTTATAAAAATATATAATTATTAATAATTAGATAAGAAAATATAATATATATTTATATTAAAACTATAATTATAATATAAATAATTTTATAATAATAAAAAATATTAATTCTTTAATATAATATAAATTTTTTAAATTATAAATTAAATATATTATATAATATTAATTTTAAAGATAACTAGAATTTAAAGTAGAATATAATCTTATAAATAATATTATAATTAAGAATTATATTATAAATTAAAAAAATTAATAATTTAATTATAAAGTTTTTTATTCTATTATTTATAGTAATTTAATAATCTATCTAAATTAAACTATAAGCTTTTAATCTATCTTTATACTTATATATAATTTAATATTATATAATTTTAAAAGTTTATATAAAAATAATATATTCTTAATTTATAATATTATATATTTATTATAAATTATTAATAATTAAATATTTATATTCTATTATTAGCGAATTTTATATAAAAATAATAAAAAGTTTTACTTAAAAAATTATTAGATAAAAAAGATTTTATCGCTTTCTATATCGTTTTAATAGTAAAATTTTATTAATAATACTTAACATTATTTTTAATTTCATCTATTATATCTAATAAAATTTATTAAATAAATCTTTAAAATAAAGCTTTCGAAATTAATAATATAATTAATTTTTAAAAATATTTAATTTCGTGAAAAGTGATAACTAGTAAATTATAATTAGAAAGATAATTAGAAATATATATAAGATTAAATTTACTATCTAAATAGAATCTATATAATTTTCTTATTTTAAATATATAATTAATAACGCTTTTTCTCTTATTTATACTCTTTTTACTTATAATAGATTTTCTAAAAATCTTATTATTTAACTTTCTAGCTACTTTTACTATTAATAATATTTAAAATATTATTTTATCTATCGCAACCGTCGCGGAAAATATATTAAACCTCCTCTTTCTAAATTTCTTATTATATTTATTCTTTTTTAATAATTTATATATAGATAAATATTCTTTAATTATTATAATTTTAATATTTTTATTATATATATTATTAAAATTTCTACTCTTATAAATAATATCTCGAGATTAAAAAATAGTTTAATCTTAAAATAAAGTATTATTATTATCGCTAAATATATTCTTATTAAATATATATATTAACTTTTTATTCTTTTTAATATATTTCTAAATTTATCTAATTTAGAAAATTAGATAATTAGAATAATAATTAAAAAAAAGAAGATTATATTTAAATTCTTTCTTATTATAATAATTAAAATTATAAAAATTATTTCTTCTTCTTCTAATTATATTAATTATTTATATATTAAAATTAATAAATTTATATAAATTCGTTATAAAACTTATCGCTAGATTATAATATTATTATTCTTATTATATATTAGAAATTTTTAATCTTAAGCTTCTTTTATAATAAAGTCTATCTCTTCTTCTTCTAATATAATTAAATTTATTAATAAATTACTATTTAAATTTATTAATTAATTACTTTTAAAACTTTATAGCTAATTACTTTTAAAATTTTCTAATTAATTATCTCTAGAACTTTCTAACTAATTACTTCTAAAACTTTCTAATTAAATATCTCTAGAACTTTCTAATTAATTATTTCGAGAACTTTCTAATTAAATATCTCTAGAACTTTCTAATTAATTACTTTAAGAACTTTCTAATTTATCGCTTTTAGAATTTTTTAACTAACTTAATATTTTTTTAAAATTAAAAAATTAAATAGCTAATTAAGAGTTTATTAATAAAGATTTTTAATTAGAAATATTTATATTTATTATTATATCTTTTTAAATATAAATATAAAATAAATAATATTCTAAAAGTAAGCGATCTAATTAATATTCTAATTATCTTTCTAATAATTCTTTAAAAAAGAAAATATATATAATAAATTAAAAGCGTAAAATAAAATCTTAAAAAAGATAAATTTATTTTATAGAATTTTTAAATCTAGATTTTTAGAAGCTTAAAATAGACGTTTATTATTATATAAAAGTTAAGAAAAATTTATTATTAATAATAATTCTTAATTATTCTAATTAGATTATTAAATTTAAAAAAATTTAATTAAAATTTAACTTTATAATATTAAAAATTAATATTAAAAATTTTTATAAATAAAATTTTAAAAAAATACGAAAACGCGCTAATAAATTAGCCTATTTTTTTATTAATATATTTTTAAATTTTCTTATATTCTAATTTTTTCTAATACTTTTTCTAATTATATTATCTTTTATAATAATATAATTTTATTTAAAAATTTTTATTATTTCTATTATAATACTAATATACTCTTTATAATATATTTTTTAATATCTTATAATAAGCTTTTTATATAAAAATTATTATTATAACTATCTTAAGTAAGAGTTTAATTAAATAAATAAATTTATATACTTTCTATTATTTCTTAATATTATAAAAATTAATATTATTAATAAAGATAATAACTTTAATTCGCTCTATTATATTATCTCTAAAAAAATAAAAATATTTTAAAAGTTTAAATAATAGTAAGATATAAAAAATAGTAGATAAATATTTTAAAAATAAAAATATAATAAAGTCGTATTAATATTTAATAAGTTTAAATATATATAAATTATTAAGAGTAATCTTAAGAAAATAAAATAATATAAATATAATAGCGAAATCTATAATTAAAAAAAAAACTTTTAATTTTCTTCGAATATTAAATAGTTATTTCTAAGAAAAAAAAGAAAATAAAAAAGAGAATTATTAAATATATTATATATAATTAATATATTTATTATAAATTCTAATTATTATTATAATTATTCTAATATCTTTCTAATATTATAATTAATATCTATATATAATATATTATATATTATATCGAAGATAATAAATTTTATAAATAATTAAATTTATTAGATATAATTTCGATTTTAAATTTTATTAAGAATATTAATATAAAGCGTAATAAGTAATTCGATATAAAGAAAGAAGATAAAGATATAATTATTAATATATAATTAAATATTATTAATTAAAAGATTAAGCGATTTAAAAATTTTTAACTTTTTTTAAAGAATATAAATTTCTTAATAATATTAATAGAAAAGATATAAATATAAAAGATCGAAATATTTATTAATATCTTTTTATTATAGTAATAAGTATAATAAACTATAATTAAATCTATTAGAAAGAAGATTAAATATCTAAGAATTTTTAAAGATATAGTAAACTCTTAAAAGAATATTTATTTTTATTATATAGAAGTCTTATATAATTTATAAAATTTCTTTTAAAAAAGAATTATTAAAATAATATTTATTAATATAAATTTTTCTTTATATTAATTTTAATTTTAATATTTTAATCTATATTTAAATAGACTCGTTATTTATATATTAATCTTATTTATATTAAACTTATTTATTAATTATCTTTAATTATAAAGTCTAAAAAAAGTTTACTATTTTTTTCTTCTTATATATATTTTTTATTAGAATAAAATATATAGTTTTTAGAAATTATATAATATAAGCGCTTAAGAATAAAAAAGAATAAATATTATTATTAGAATCGACTAGATAGTAATCTAAGAATTATAATATAATAAGATATAAATTTATATTTAATAAAATAAGCGAAGAGATATAAGAGGCTTTTAAGCTTATTAATATTAAATTAATATATAAAAATATCGCTAATATATTTAAGCGATTTAAATATTTCTATAAGAGTATAGATTATCTAGATCTAAAATCTTAATAAGCTAATTATATAATTCTAATTCTAGATTAAAAATAAGAATATAAGTATTTTTCGCTATTATAATTATTTTTAAATAATAATAATTAAAAAGATAATTAGAATTCTCTATTACTATAAAAATATATATCGCGATTTATAATTTTTTATATAATAAATTCTTTTCTTAATTAGATTATATTTAAAAGTCTTAAATAATAAAATATTATTTAATATACGATTAGATATTTATATAAAAATAAAATATAGACTTTAATCTAATTAATAGATTTAATAGAAAAATAAAAGTAAGCTTTTAAGTAGATTAGATAAAATATAATAAATAAGCGATAAATAACTTTTAAGTCTAATTATTATTCTAATAAATAGATTTATATTTTAATAATATTATATAAAAAAAATACGCGAGCGTAATTTAGAGAAAATCTAGAGTTTTACTTTTTATATGAATTATTATATATATAAATAAAGATAAGAGTTTAGATTATAAGAGTATAGATAATATTAAAACTAAATAAAATATAAATATTAAAAATAATTCTATTATATCCGCTAATAATTAAATAAACTTTATTTTTTAAGCTATTTAAAAGCGTAATATAAAATTTAATAATAAGCTCTATTATAGTTTAGATATAATAATATTAATATACTAACTAATTAATATTAAGCTATTATAAAAATCTTAAAATATTAAATATAATTATATCTAGAAGATAAAATTATAAATCTTTATTAATATATAATTAATTTAATATATAGTAATAAAAAATCTATTACGAAAGCTACACTATTTAGATTAATATTTTAATCTTAATTACTACTTTTACTATTATATAAATAATATAAAGCTATCTCTTATTTAAATATATCTAATTTTTAATTTTAATTATTATTATAGATATTATTAATTTATTCTAAAATTATTAAATATACTTTTATATACTTTTTATATTTTATTCTTTTTTTAATTAGATAGTAATTAAACTCTAAATTAAAATAAATATTTAAAAGAGAAAAGTTTATAAATACTTAATTATATAATTTTATTTTTTTTATACTTTTTATAATTATTAAAGTAATTAATAATATATAATTATATTTTATAATTATATATATAATAATTAATTAATTTAATAACTAAAGATAAATATACTTTTTTCTTTACTCTAAATAACTTAATTAAAATAATTATAAAATTTAGATTTTTTTTCTATAATATAACTCACTTTTTATATATTATATAAAGATAAATATTTATTTAAATAGAGATTATTAGAGCTAATTATAAAGTATAATAATAGAAAACTTATTCTTAAATTAATAAATTAAAAAGACTTTTATTATTTTATATAATACTTTAAAAGTAAATCTTTAAATATAATAGCGCTTTAATAGATTTTAATTAAATATAATTTAATAAATTAAATACTAGAAAAGAAGCTTTAAGATTATAAAATTAATTAATTTTTAATAATAATAAATCTCGCGTAAAGCTTAAATTATAGCTCGCGTTAATTATATATAATAAATATAATAATAATTAAAAGAATATATTATCTAATTTTTATTAACGTTTTAATATTATTAAAGTAAAGACGATATCTATTAAAATAGAGATAATATTTATTAAAATAATAATAATAGTAATTAAAGTAGTAATAATATCTAATAAAAACTTTACTTTAACGCTATATTTAGTACTTTAAAATAATATTAATTTTTTTAAAGAGCTATTAATAATAGATTAAGCGTATATAAATTAAGCTCTTCGCGCGATCTATTTATATATTAACTTAAAATTATTAAAAAATAAAAGATAAATATATAACTTAATAACTACGTTATATTTTTAATATTATTATAATAATATTAAGTTATTTAAATAGAAGTCTAATATATAAAGAAGATAATCTAATAATAAGAAGAATTAATATAAAAAAGAAAGTTTTAGAGAAAAAGAAGAGAGGAAGGAAAGCTTAGATATCTATCGCGTATATTAAATTTTTAAATTATTTTATATTATCTAACTTAAATTAGATATTAATAAAACGCTTTCTTTTTAATTTTAAAAATTTAAATTTAAGCGAATTATATTTATTAAGCGCTATTATTTAATATAATCTTAATTATTTTTATAATAATTATAATTATTATTATAATTTATATAGATTAAAAAATAAAAAATTTAAAAGAGCGAGTTAATAAATAATTATTTTTATCTAATTTAACTAATATTAAACTATTATAACTTATTAAAATTTTTATATATTTTATTCTTACTTTTTATCTTTAAATCTTACTATCTTTATAGAAATAATTATTCTTTAAATTAAACTCTATAATAATATATTTATAATAGCGCGCGATATATATTCTCTTTATTTCTAATATCGATACTTATTAAAATTAACGCACTTTTTAATAAAACGAGCTTTAATTAAAATTAAGAATAGCTTAATATTTATAGATATTCGTATAAGCTCTTTAATTCTTTTATATATATCTACTAATTTATCTTTTTATAATAATTAAAATAAAAGAGATTAAGTTTAATAATTTATTATAATAAATAATAAATATTAATAATAATAGCGATATTAAAAAGTCTTAATATAAGTTAATTAAATAACGATTAAGCTCTTAACTAAAATAAAAAGCGAAGAATAAATTTAATTAAAATAAAAATATTAAGAGATCGCGATAGCGAATAAATATATTTATATTTAAAAAGAAACTAATTAAAAAAATAAAGAAAATTAATATCTTAGCTATTAATTATATTATAATTATTAAAAAGCGTAATATTAAATATATTAATATATTATTATTATAATAGAAATAAGCTTTTAAATAGATTAGATAAGATATAATAAATAAGCGATAAGTAACTTCTAGTTCTAATTATTATTCTAATAAATTTATATTTTAATAATATTATATAAAAAAAGTACGTAAGCGTAATTACGAAGAAATCTAAAGTTTCGCTTATTACGCGAATTATTATATATATAAATAAAGATAAAAGTTTAAATTAAAAGAAAATAGATAATATCGAAGTTAAATAAGATATAAGTATTAAGAATAATTCTATTATACGCGTTAATAATTAAATAAATCTTATCTTTTAAGCTATTTAAGAGTATAATATAAAATTTAATAATAAATGCTATTATAGCTTAGATATAATAATATTAACGCGTTAACTAATAAATATTAAGCTATTATAAAAATCTTAAAATATTAAATATAATTATATTTAAAAGATAAAATTATAGATCTTTATTTATATATAATTAATCTAACGTATAATAATAAAAAGCTTATTATAAAAGTTATATTATTTAAATTAATATTTTAATCTTAATTATTACTATCGCTATTATATAAATAATATAAAATTATCTTTTATTTAAATATATTTAATTTTTAATTTTAATTATTATTATAAGCATCGTTAATTCGTTCTAAAATTATTAAATATACTTTTATATACTTTATATATTTAATCTTTTTTTATATATCGCGAGAAAATAGCTTAAAGAAATATAACTTATTATATTAAGCTATAATACTTTCGAGAGAATATTAAAAAATATATTAATTTTTCTAAATTAACGATTTAATAGAAAGACTATAATTATAATATATATATTTTTATATTAAATAATAATATCGAAAATATATAATAAATATATAAAATTATCGTCGATAACTTTAATTACGAAGTGTTAGCGAATTTCACGCGATTAATATTAAAGAAAAATAAGCTTTTTTTATTACTAGTAAATATAGCTCGCTTTCTTTTATATATATAAAGTAATAAAATATAATTATATTTAATTTTATATCTTATTAATTTAGCGTAATTATTAATTAGAATAATAATTAAAATATTTACTTCTAAATATAGAAATTCTAATTAGAATATCTTATATATATATTATTTTATAATATAATATTATAAATATATTATATCGTGAAATATCTCGCTAAGAACTTATATTATACTAGATATAAAATTATATAAATTTTAATAATCTATATTATATTAGAGTATAATATAATAGATTAATATTTTATATTATACTATACCTTTTCGACTAGTAATTAAGACTTTATATTAGAAAAATTATATAAATCTATATATCTTATATTAATTTAAAAATTTTACTATAATTTAATTTTAAATTTTAAGATCTTATTAATAATAGCTAGTTTTTAAATATATTTCTTTTTTTTAATTATTATTTCGATCTTTTAAATATAATATAAACTCTTCTTATTATATAAGAAATACTTTTAAAATATAAATTTTATAGCGTTTACGAAATAATATTAAATAGCGAATTTAATATAGATCTTATTAGATTAATATTATTATTATATTTATTTTTATTAAGAGTTTAAGATTATATTAATCTTATCGATTTAGATTATATTCTTTTAATTCTTTATAATTTAATCTTTATATTATAAAGTAAATTAATAATAAACTTTTATTTAAATTATTAAAAGAGGCGATTTTTTAATAATTTTAATTAATTAAAAATTATTACGTTTAAGTACTCGTAAAACTATTATTAAAGAGATTTTTTATTTAATAATTAGTATAAAAAAAATTATAACTATAGCGATTCTTTTATATAGTAATTAAAATAATATTTTTAAGCTTAGATATAATAATAGAGAGCTATTTAGATTTAGAGATATTAAATATATATAATAATAATAGCTTTTTAAATATAATAAGATTATATTCTCTATTATAAGCTTATTATTTTAGATAATTAATAATTTAATAAAAAACTTCTATAATAATTATAATAATCTTCGCTATAATATTATATTTAATTAAAATAAATATCTAAAATTTAATTTCGTCGTTATAATTAATACTCTAAATATTAAATATATTAGAATTAAAAAGTAATAAGAAGATACTTACTTATTATACTAGATATATATTAAATATATATTAAAATTCTTTATATTCTCTCTCTATTTCTCTATTTTTCTATTAGCGTAAGTATATATAGTATTAATATCGCTACTATCGCTATAATATATATAATAATATCGTAATTATATATCTCGTATATATATAATAATATCGCTACTATATATTATATATATATATATTATATATAATAAATATTAATATCGCTACTATATAAAGTATTAATATTTAAAATATTAAGAATATTTATTAAGAATATTAAGAATATTAAGAGTTTTAGCGTATATATAGAACTTTCGATATAGACCTCTATACTATAAAATTAATTCTCGTTAAGCGTATAGTCTCTTAAGTATAATACTCTAAATAAACAGATAGATTAACCCGACGAAAATCGAAAATCCATTCTTAGTATTACGAATTCCTCTACTAGGCGTCTCGATTGAGCTTAGTGCCTTGGCACTACGATACTATAGAGACTTCTTCTACTATAGACCTATATAGTTCATTATTATTACATTATATATATATTATTTATATATATAATTTTACTTAGAACTATTTCTTAATACTTAGTTTTCGATTTTCAAATTTTAATATTCGCTTTTATTATAATATTACTTTTATATTAAGATAATTAGTTTAAATTCTAAAGAGTATAAATTATAGCGCGTATTTTAATATATATTTAATATTAAATAAGATAATTATAGTTATAATAAATATAGCTATTATACGCTAAGAGTATAGACTACTTAGTAATAAATATCTAGATTAAATACTTACTTTAGCTCTAGATTTAATTCTAACTATAGCTTTACTTTTACGAGATAGTCTTTTAATAAGATATTTTAGAATTATCTTTTAATAGTAAATAAGTTAAAATCTAGAGATCTCTTCTAGATATAAGATAAATATTATATATTAATAAATTTCTAAATTAGATATAATCTCGAAGTCTTTTTTAAATATATAATAAAATTATAATTCTACGAAAATCGAAAAATAAAAAATTAATTTTCGTATAGTTAATTTTTTTAGAGTATTATATTAAGAGTATTTATTAGAAATATAGCTTTATAAAGTTTAACGCTTAAATTTATAATCTTAGATAATAATTATTTAAGATAATTTCTACGTAAAAGTAATATATAAAGATACTTTACTATAATATACGAGTAAAGGTCTATAAATTAAATTTATAATTTTTTTTTTAATTAGAACTATCGAGTAAGTAGATAAGCGATCTTTAATAAGCGAACTTTAATAAGCGATATTTGAATTCCTTACGCTTTAATAATTATAAGACTAAATTTCAAAATTCTTAAAGATTCGAAAAGTATAAATAGCGCTTCAAAAATTAAAAAAAAATCTTAAAATTTTAATAGAAAATAAAAAATTTATTCTATATATTAATAATATATATCTATTTTTTTAATAAGAAAGGCGTAAGAGAGCGAGATTTTAATAATTATAAACGCTAATTTATTTATTCGCGATAAATTAATCGATCTAGTTAAAAGATGTAATAATCTCGAATTAACAATTAACTATATATATAAATTTAAGATTTTTTAATTTAGCTCTATCTTATTCTATTATATATATAGAGATCTATATTAAAAGTTCTATATATACGCTAAAACTCTTAGTATTCTTAATATTCTTAGTAAATATTCTTAATATCTTAAATATTAATACTTTATATAGTAGCGATATTAATATTTATTATATATAATATTATTAGTAACTTAGCTAAAAAGCTAATTTCGAGAGTATCTACGCTTAATAGTTAAATACCTCTATTTAAATCTAAATATCTATTCGTAGAGATCTCGTAAAGTCTTTATAAGAACTATTTTTAATAAATATATATATATATAATATATAATAGCGATATTATTATATATATACGAGATATATAATTACGATATTACTATATATATTATAGCGATAATAGCGATATTAATATTATATATACTTATATTAATAGAGAGCTAAGAGATTATCTATAAATCTAAAAAGTAAATTTTCGTACGATTTTTACTAAGTTCGTATTATAAGTATAATTTAATCTATTAAGTAGACTTTATCTATATTTAATTCTTTTTACTAGTTTAATAATTAAATATAATAAACTTCGCGTTTAATAAGTTAAAATAGTATTTATTTAAGTTAACTAGATTTTAAAGTAACTATAAACTATTAATTTAATAATATATATTTAAAAATTCGAGGGATTATATATAAGATAGATTTTTTAAATTATTTAAGATAAATAATATTATTAATAATAATAATATCTATTAAAAATTTAATTCGATTAATTAAATATATATTAAAATTATTTTTAAAATTATTTAAGTTAGATAGTATTATCGATTATAATAATATCTATAAAAATTTTAGATTAACTAGTCTCGCTAATAATATTAATATTTATAACGTATTTAAATTAAATAATATTATCGATTATAATAACGTCTCTAGAGTATTTAATTTAAATTAAATTTTATATCTCTAAATACTTAGTAAAAATTATTAATTTAAGATTTACCGCGATATCTTATTATAATATTAATAATATTTATAATCTCTAAAATATAAATTCTTAAATAATTAAAATTTTAAGCGCTATAGCGATATTTAATTCTTTATTAATTCTTATTTAATTCGCCTAATAGATAAAGAGACTAATTCTCTTTATTCTATTTATTATACTATATATTCTTTATATTTTTCCTCTTTATCTAATATAACTTTATTAATTTATAAATACTTATTCTCTTTATAGATTATTTCTTCTCTTATTCGCTATAATAAAGCTATAAACGATATATTAAAGTTTAATCTTTTTTATCTATTCTCTCTACTTATCGAGATACGAAGTATTTATACTTTAAGCTTAAAGAGATTTAAGTTCTAATTATTATTTATTAAATCGATTTCTTTTTATTTAATTATTTTACATATTAATTATTTCTTAATAATCTATAAGATTCTCTTATTATCTTTAATTAGACTTAAATTTAATCTCTTAAATAATTTAATATTAGCGAATCTTAGTATAACTTTTCTTAAAACGCTTATAAAGCTTAATTTCTCGATAATATTATTTAGCGAATTCTTATATAGATTATTTAATTTAGAGAATCTTTATATCTTTTTTATTAATCTAAGATATATCTTTAGAATATATTATATAATATATAGTATATAATAAGTCTTTTCTATTATCTTATATCTCTTTAGAACTTCTTAATATACTTATATATTTCTAAAAAGTATTATAATTATATAAGTAGTAAAATAATAATAAAGAGTTTATCTTTAACTTTCTTATTATTCTATCTTTTAATATAAAAATATTTAGAATTATAATTTTTTAGACTATAATAAAGAGCGATTATTATAAAAATTATAATATTATTAAATAAGAGTAATTAAAAATACTTACTTCTTTACTTAAATTTAAGAAATACTCTCTTATTATAAAAGAAAATTTTATATAATAATATAACTATTAATTAAAATAAGAAGTATTTTTTATTCTAGAGATTATTAGTTAAAGAAGTTAATCGATCTAAGTTTTATAAAATATATTATATTTTATTTATTTTAGAGATCTTAATATATAAATTAAAGATTAATTAATAAGTTACTAACTATCGCTTTTATATCTTTAAATAATAACATTATATAGATCTTAAGATAAAATTAAATAATATCTTAGATTTTCTTTATTAGAATTAAATAAAAATTACTTATATAATTAAAAAGCTATATTCTTATTAGAAAGAGCTTAAAATATTAATAGTAATAATTAATTAAGAGTATTAATATCTTTTTTATCTCGAAATATATAGATTAATTATTAATACTTTATATAAATCTATTAAAATTATTAGAATTCTTAACTCCTAAGCTTCTTAGCCTTCTTAGCCACCTTATTAAATTAGTTATCTAAATTTATTCTATATATAGAACCTCGTCTTAGAGTGCTTCTAAAGTAATTAATCTATTCTTCTTAAATATTTTAATAGATTATAAGCTCGGTTCTGACGCTTTTATAACGCTGCTATATATATTATCGTTATTATATATCTTTATAAACTCTAGCTCTAATCTCTATTAATTTTAAGTTTTATCTATCGTATTAGTATATTAATTATAGCCTAACGAGTTATCTTAAATCTATTCTTTAAGTTATCTATTCGTTAACTTACTAAGATAAACTACTCGAAGTAACTTATTAACGTACGTACCTTATTACGTAAATAAAAGTTATAAAAATATATTTAAGAGATCTCTTTCGAGATATTAATCGTTATAGCTCTAGTTAAATAAAAGAATTCTTTTAAAGAGACTACTAATACGATAATATCTACTATTAATAATTCTATTAAGTAATAACTTATAGCTAATAAGTTTAATTATAACTTTAAAATAATATCTTATCTCGCGAATCTCTATCGTTCTATCAGAAGATAATGAATTTATACGCTTTATCGTATAATACTATACTATTAAATATAATAAATTCGACTTCGTAATTAACTATATTACTTATATTAAGTTATTCGAAGAGCGTATTATAGCTATTAACGTTAAACTTATACTCGATAAATAAATAATTCTTTATCTATCGATATCTCTTCTTAATTATCTCTAATACTTAATTAAAATCTAGACTATTATTCTCGATATAACGACTTATAAAGCGATAAATATACTTTTAAAAGAGAAGAGAAAGAGGGAAAAGTTAAAGCTTATAGAGGCGGAGGAGATAGCTAATATATTTATAAATATGAGAGTTATAAGTAAGAGTAATAATTAAAAGAGTTATAAGATATATAGTAAGATATATAGATTAGTATATTATATCGAGTATTCGAAATTAATTTTAGAGTAATATTACGAGATAATAAGAGATATAAAACGAAAGCGTATCGAGAATAAGACTATTACGGCGATTGCGTTTTCTTTTTAAATATTAGATAATATAAAGTCTAAAGGCTTATAAATATTAGACGATATAAATACTAAGAACGATATAGAGTTTAGAGAACTTATAAATACTAGATAATGTAAATATTAGAATAATATAGAGTCTAAAGAGCCTATAACGCTATAGAAGCGATGAGATATTTATATAGTTATATATTTTTTATTAATGGGCTGATACGCTTAACTATAGAGGGCGTATTAAAATTATTAAAATTCTTAGCCCTTAAGCTTCCTAGCCTTTCTAGCCACCTTATTAAACCAGCTATCTAAATTTATCCTATATATAGAATCTCGTTTCAGAGTACTTCTAAAGTAATCAATCTATTCTTCTTAAATATTTCAATAAAATCGAGTATTCTTATAAAGTTATTATCTTTAATTTTTTTATATTTTAATTATTACTTAATTAAGCGCGTTAATATAATACTTTAATTAGAGACTTAGCTTTTAAAAATTTAAAAATTTAAGATCTTCGCTAACTATAATTATTATAAATAAGATAATTCTTATTATCTTAAATATATTAAAATACTCTTTCTTAATATTATAATTACGCTCTTTTTATTATATTAAATTATTTTAAAGCGTAATCTAACGATTATCTTTATTTAAGTTATCTTATAAAATATAATTTATATATCTTTCTTTATTCTAATCTATTAATAATATATAATCTAATATTATTAAAAACGTTAATAAAGCTTTAAATTTTTCTATTTTATTTAATAGATATATTAATAAGAGGCTTAAACGAGCTATATATTAATAATATAACTTTAATATAATAATATCTAATAACTCTATTTAATATAATATTTTTTAATATCGAATTATCTATAATAATTTAATTATTATTCTACTATATTTAAAATATATATTTATTTTTATATCGAAGTTTTATATAAAGTACTTTAGCTTTATTATTATAAAGATAACTTCTCTTAATAAGTTATTTTCTATCTCGATTTAATATATATTTATTAATTTAGATATTTAATTATATAATATATTTTTACTTTATCTCGTTAATTCTAATTCTTTATCGCTAATAAAAACTATTTTAAATTCTATAATTTATATTAGCTAGTTTATATCGATATTATTTAATTCTAAAATTAATTAATTAATAATTAATATTATTATTTTTTATTTTAAGTTTAATAACTTTAATACTTAATCGAGATTCGAATAAAAGCTTTTCTATCGCTTTCTATTAAAATATTAACTTAATAAAAAATATAAATTAAATAAGAATATATCGAATTCACGATCTTCGTCTTTATCTTTAACTTTAAAAAAAAAATCTTTTCTAATATCTATAATAGTATATAAAATTAAGAGAATATTATTAATATTAAAGGGAGCTTCGTTATATATAATAATTATAATTATTAATAATTTCTTTATTTTCTATAAACTAATAGAGTTATTTAAAAATTTATTATCGTTATAATTAAATACTATATATATATTCTTTTTAAGCTTATATATTCTATAACGTTTAGATAATCTAGAATCTATCTATCTATATTTTTTAATATATTTTTTTCTCTTATTAATTTTCTTTATTTTACTCGCTTTCTACTAATATATAATTAATAATATTTTCGCGAATAAATAAATTATAATTTATATTTTCTATCTTCTTAGTTTTCTTCTCTCTTCTAATATTTTTAACTCTCTTTATCGCTATTCTCTTTTTCGCGTTTTATTTTAAAGTTTTTATAATCTTTATAATTTAAACGTAGTAGACTTATTTAGTAGAATATAAAGTATTATAAATCTTTTATTATTATTAAAAGTTAGAATAAAATTAATATTAAATATTAAAGATAATAATAGATAAAATATAAAAGTAAATATATTTAAATAGATAAAAAAATAAAAGAATAAAGAAAAGTTATTAACTTAAAAAGAGAGGTTATTAATTAACGCGTTTTTAATTTATTTAAATTAAAGCGCGTCGAATTTCTATCTAAATTTAATTATCTATTTAATTTAAATACTCTATTTAAACTAGATAATATTTCTACTAATAATCTCTATTTAAATTAAATAAATTTTTTATTAATAATTAATATTAAGTTAATTATTATTTATTATTAAATATTATTACTCTAATTACACTTTTCTATTTACTTTTTTATTCTTAAATATTTTTCTATAAATAATATCTATTTTAATATATATAATTATAGATCTTCTAGTATAAATATTTATTAATAATAATTACTTTAATATATTAATAATATATTTTATTTTTTAGATAGCGTTATATATAAAGTTATAATTTATATAATTATTGATAATAATATTATTATAAACTTTATAATTATTAAAAATAATATATAATTCTTTTTAGCGATTTAAAGTTATTTTATATATAATAATATATTTCTATTATAATTAATATTATCTTTTTATAATCTCTATTAATAAGATATAGAGATTAAATATTAGCTTTAATATTTTTTATATTATCTCTCTCTATTTAATAAAGATCGTATATTTTTTTTAATCGAAGTCTACTAAAATATAGTCTATAAAGAAAACTTATATTAATAAATTTTCTAGAAGTTATTTAAATTTAATATTATTAAATAACGCGAGACGCTAATTATATTAAAGATAAAGGTTTTATATTATATAAAGCGTAAGAAGATATTTAGAGAAAGTAAAGATTATAAATTATTTTAATAAGATAAATTCTTTATATTATAGAATTTCTTAAAACTAATTAAGTTTTAAAGAATATAATAATTATAATATAAATATCTAATTATTTCTTATATATATATATATTATAATCTTTAAATTCTTTTATTAATAGCGAGAATAATCGATTTAAACTATTATATCGCTTTATATATTTCTCTTAATATCTTTATTATCTTTTTCTTTTTTAAAATAAATAATCTCTTCGCGTATTAATAATAGTAGATATATATAAAAAATAAATACTTATTTATCTAATATTCTTTAATTATAAAAAATATAGAATTTTAATCTCGCTTATATATCGATAATATAATTATCTTAAACTTTCGAGAAATAATTAATCTTAATATCTTTATTATTAATATAATATATAATTTAATCTATTATAGTATTATATACTTTATCTTCTTTTAATATATTTATAAATATATTAAAATTAATATTATTTATTATAATACGAATTAATATCTAAATCTTAATAATATTAAGAGATAATATTAATATATCGATTATAGTTCTTTTTAAATATATATAGAAACTAGCTTAATTAAAGATATATAATTATAATATAAAATCGATATTATTAATAGAGATAGATCGTTTATTTAGTCATCTATATTTATAAGTTTATATATATATATAATTAATTTTTATAGTTATATTTAATTCGTAATTATTTAATTATTCTCTTAAAATATTAGATATAAAGACTTTTAAAAAGATATTCTTTAATTATTTAAAGGTCTTATTAAGCTTTATTTAATTATAAAGAATATTAAGTACGCTCTTAATTAGATATCTCTTTTTTATCTCTTACTTTAAAAAGAAGCGAATCTTTTTATAATTAAACTCTTTTATTATTAAGTTATATAAGATAATTAATATTATTTAAATTCTTAAATTAATATTAATATAGAATAATTTAAATAAAATAGATAAAGATAACGCGACGCTAATTTATAAAGACTTATATTTTATATCTAAGATTAATTAAATTATAGAATTCTAAAAGAAGTAGAATAATTCTAGAGAAGAATATATTAGAAAGAATATTATAGAATTAATAGACTTAATATTATAATAAAAGAGATTTTAATTTAGAAATAGATCTTATAAGACCAACCTTTATTTAATAAACTCTATTATATTATTTATTCTATCTATTTAAAAAATTAATTAATAATTAAATTAAATAATCAAAGTTAAATAATATAATATAAAGTCGAATTATACTATATATTATTTAGATATTTAAAATATCTATTTAAAAATAATATATATCTTCTTTAATTCCTCTATCTATCGTATATCTAAATTATCTTATCTTTTACTTCTTTACTTATATTATTATTCTTATATCTATTATAAATATTAACTCCTCGAGTTAAGTATCTTTTATTTAATCTTTTTATTTAGAATCTTCTTATCTAGATCTTATAAGTTATTTAATATTAAATTATAATTATATATTAAAATAGTATAGAAGCTTTAGAATAATCGAGTATACTTATAAATAGCGTATCTAAAAAGATAATATAGTATTATTATATATTTAAGAACGAATTATCTCTCTTTATATATTTCTATTTAAAATCTTATTATTAAGGCTTTTTAGATTATTTAATATTAAGTAATAATTATATATCTTTTTATTTTTCTATAATAATTATATTACTCTCTTATCTATTTAAATATTTTATTATTTCTTTTAATTAGTATCTAGATTAATAAAGCAAAAGACTCTTATTAGCGTTATATCTATATCTATAAAACACTTAATTAAAATAAAAAAGCGAGATTTATTATTATTCTTAAAAGATTATATTATTAGATTATCGCGATTTTTAAATTAAATAACTAAAGAGTATTAGAGAGTTTTATTATCTAAATACTCTTACTTAAATTACTATAAAGTTTATTAATATTATTTAAGATTAATAAAATAGAGAAGAAGATTATATTAAAGCGATAATTAGATTAATTATAAAAGAAATTTATAAATATTATTAGCTTTTTAAAATATTTATAAATATCTTTATTAAGAGTATTAATTAGCTATTTTAATACGATAAGCTTAAAAATATCTTTTATTAAGTCGTATAGATAGTAATTATATATATTATCTTATAAATATTATAATTAATTCTTCTTTATATTATCTAGTTTAGAAGATTAATCGCTATTATTTAAATTTATAATAATTTTTATTATTATAATATTTAATATTAATTAGCTTTAATTAATACATTTTAAAGAATTTAAAAATATTAAAAATAATAATTATAACGCGTAGTTTATAGATTTTATTAAAGTATAATTTATATATAAATTTAAGATAGATTATATCTTTAGCTTTAGATTTTATTATATTATATAAAATATTTAATTTTAATCTAATCTTAAATAATCTAATTAATATTTTAAAGAATTTTTTTTAATTATTACTTAATAGATAGATAATCTTTTTTATTTTATAAGATAAAAGCTTTATAAATAAAGCGTCGCTATTAATAATTCTCGATTTTATTATTTATTTAATTATTAGCTTATCTAGAATTATCTATATTTTATTAATATTTCTCTTTAATTTCTTATTCGATAAAGCGCGTAAGACGAGATTTTATATTCTCTATACACTTTTTAATATTATAATATTTCTTCTTTATTATCTTAGATAAAATAATATTTATCTTTTATTATAACTACTTAATTAATAGAATTATTATTATTATATTAATAAAGAATATAATTTATAATATAATTAAATATTTATAAACAAATAATAAATAATACTTAAACTTCTTCGCTATTCTATTATAATATACTTACTTTCTTTTTATTTAAATTTTATATATAAGCGAGATCTTTAATAATAATTCTAGATTACTTTATCTTATAGGCGATAATTAATATAGATATTAAGAAGATATTTAATTTTATATTATAATACTTATTAATATAAATTTATTTAATAGCGAAGTTATATATAAATAAACTCTTTATTTTAATTTAAATATAATTCTTATAGAATTTAAACATTATTAAGATTAAGAATCTCTTTTATCTAGATTAAGCTTTATTATTAACTATATATTTAAATAATTTAATATTTATAAAGATTAAAGACTTTAAATTAATATTATAATATTAAATTAATTTATATATATAAAAGACGCGAAGTTATATTATATTACGATCTTCGAGATTTATTAGCTTAATAATTTTAATAAATTAATTCGCGAAAATTTTAATTAGAATACGATTATTAAGAAGAATCTTAATTTAAATATTATTTAAATTATATAATTAACTTTATTTTTATATAAATATATAATATTAAATATATTTATAAAAGAATATTTTGATTATTAAGTTCTTATAAAGCTTTTATAATAAAAGCTATTTATTAAAGAAGAAAGAGATTTTAAAATCTTTAATAATAGCGATATTTTAATATCTCTAAAGATATATTAGAAGATTTATTTAGCTTTAATAATAAAGATATAATATTTATAGAATAATATTAGATATATAATATATACTATATTATTAATAATTAATAATATTATAAATAAAAGTATATATAGCGTCTTATCGTAGTATAAGTTATCTCTCAAATATTTAACTTATTAGAAGTATTAAGATCTTATTAAAGTCGAGTTTATCTATATTAATTACTTTATTATAAAGATTTATCTAAAAATATCTTTATATTAAATTATATAGCTAATAGATTTTTAAAATAATAGATATTAAAGTTTTTTACGAATTTAAGATATATTTTAAATCTTTAAAAATATAAATATTTTTAATATTTCTATTATTATAATTAAGTTATAGAATTTATTTTATAATTTTTTAAAGTCTAATTTAATTACTATAATCTTTCTTTCTTATTAAACTTAATCTTTTATTAGATTAATTAATATAAAGAGTAAATAATTAATAATACTCGAATATATACTTTAATACTAGATCTTTATTATCGATCTTTATATTATTTTATATCTTTTTATTAAATTATTATTTTATTAATTTTAATATTATATAAGTTCGCGAATTAAAAAATATAATCTTTTTTAATTTTAAAGCTTTATTAATAAGAATTCTTCTTTTATAATTATATATCTTCTCTCTTATAATAAAAGGTATTATTATTTTTATAATTTTAATATACGTTTCTTTTTTTTTTTTTTTTTTTATTGTTTTTTTTTTTTATAATTAAATTTATTTTTTTTATAGATTTTAAGTTTAAATAATAAGATCAAAGATTAAGTAATAATAGAATAAAGAGAAAATAAAATTTTGATAGAATTAAGATTAAGATAGAGTATTATAAAGATTAAAAGAGATTAAAAACTTTAAGATTTACTTTAACTTAATAGAAGAAAAAACTAAACACTTAAATATTATAAGAGATTATTAAGATTAGAAATATAGGCATATTAATAAATCTTATATAATTTTAAAGATATTAATTTTAATATTTAACGTCTTAATTAAAGCTAGAATTAATATTAATACTTATTATTAATATAAAAAAGCGAGATAAATAAATCTTTAATTACGCGCTATAAGAATATTCTATTATTTAGATATTTATAGTTATTCTTAATATTTATATATCTCTTTAAAGATTATTATTATTATTAATAATTAAGCTTATATTATTAACTTTATAAATTAAATAAAATAGTATCTTAAAAATTTTATTAATATTATTTTAGAAATATTTTAAGTAAAAAATAAGTAAGAAGAGCTTTATAACTAATTTATTTTTATAATTAAAAGATTATTACTAAATCTTTTATTAACTTTTAAATAAAGATAAGTTTATATTTATCTAGATTATTAGTAATAATAAATTATAGAGATTAAATATTAGAGAGCTCTTTAATAAATAATCTATTAAGATTAATAAGAGTTTATTATTTTCTTAATTATTAAGAACTTCTAAATCTTTATATATTCTATATTTAGCGTTTTTATAGATTTCTCTTTTAAGCGCTCGCTTCTCTTATTTAATAGATATCTTATTAATTAATAAAAGTAATTTATTTAAGTCTTTAAGAAAGAAATTTAGATCTTAAATAATTATATAATTAGAAATAAATAGTAATTAAATAATCTCGCTAATAATAATATTAATCTTTCTCTTCTACTATTTTATAGACTTTTCTCTAAAAATTATTCTATTATAATTAATATAAGAACTTCTCTTTTATAACTTTAAATATAAATAATAAAAAGCGAAGTTTCTTATAAATATTTTTATAATTCGCTAAAACGTCTAACTTCGCGATATTAAATTTAATATAAAAATTAGTTTTAGTAGGCGATACTATTATTAGTTATTATTAAAAGGAGTGTAGATATTAATATAATAATATTAAATAATAGCGTAATAGAGTAAATAAGATATAAGATAAAAGAAATTTAAATAAGACTATAGAGTTTAAGTTGAATATTTGATAGCTTAAGTTAAACCGTTATATAATAATTTTGATATATTCTTTATAGAAAAATAGAATAATATATTATTTTAGAAGTTTAATAAAAATTAATCTATAACGTCTAAGTTCGCGATATCAAATTTAATATAAAAATTAGATTTGATAAATATAGCTCTTATTTACTCTAGATATAATTAATAAAATAATTATAAAGAGTATAATATAATAATAAATAAGTAAATAATTATAGAGAAACGCGTAGTAGAATAAGTAGTATATAAGAAGTTTAATTAAGATCTATAGTAAGATATAAGTAAATAGAAAAATAGAAGAAAGATATAATATTTAACTTAAATCTTTAATAGTACTTATAAATAAATAAATAACTACTTCTTAGACGATATTAATTAATTATTATATACTCGTTAATAATAATTAATATTAGAGTATAATATAGATAATAATATAAATAAATAAATATTAAATAATAAATTATAAAGGGAAAATAGTAGAATATAATATTATAAACGCTAATAACTAGCGCGATAATTAACTATTTAACTTTAATTCGATAGTTTATTAACTATTTAAATCGTCTATTCGACTTAAATATTTAATTATTTATATTAATCTTTTATTTAATCTAATATAATAAGATAAATAAAAGAAAATAAAATATTAATATAATAAGATTAAATTTCTTATTAATATTAGTAATCTTTTTATTAATAACGTTTATAATAATATAGATAAAATTCTTAATTAAGAAATATTATTAATCTCTAATTACTTTAATAAAAATAAAGTACTCGCTACTTCTATTATATATATTTCTCTTAAAATAATATAAAAGAATATTATCTTCAAGAAGAAATAAATCTTAAAAGCGATTTAGATTCTTAATAGATATATTAAAGAGTATTACGAAGTAGATATTACTAATAATTAAAACGCTTAAAAACTTTCTTAATTTAAAATTATTACTTCGTTAGTATTAAGTACTTAATATTATTTTTTATATTAAATATAAAATTAAAAATAAAGAGCTATTAGACGATATATTAATAAGTTATCTTTTCTCTAACTATATCTAAAAAAGTAATATTAATTTAAAAACTCTTTAGATAAATATTATAAAACTCGATAAAATAATAATAATATTAATATTAATAATAATAAATTCCTTATCTCTTAATAAGAAAAATAGAGCTACTTTAATAATATATACTTTAAAATTATTAAAATAATATAAGACTTAAACTACGAGTTTATTTTAATTAACGCTTATCTAGCTTAAATAATTTAAAAATAAATCTTATTTCTATAGTTTAATTATAGATATTCTTAATTACTTTAATTATCTTTAAATATAATATTAATTTAATATTATAATTTATATTATTTAGAAGCTAGATTAAAGATTATATTAATAATTAAAAATTATAATTAAAAGAATTATAGATATTTAGTAAAAGTTAAATATTAAATCTATTATTACTATTAATTAACTTAAATATATTATTTATTTAATTTAAATATTAAATTAATAATAGTAATATCGAAATCGAATAAGCGATATCTAAGCTATCTATATATTCGCGTTATCTATATTTTTAATATTATTATTTTTATTTCTAATATTATTATATATTTAAGATTAAATTATCTCTCTTTATATATTTCGATTTAATATCTTATTATTTAAGCTATTTAAGTTATTTAATATTAAATAATAATTATAAATCTTTTTATTTTTCTATAATAGCTATACTACTCTATTATCTATTTAAATATCTTATTATTTCTTTTAATCAATATCTAGATTTATAGAGCGAAAAGAATCTTATTAAGATTATATCTATATTTATAAAATGTTTAATAAAAATTAGAAAGTAAGATTTGTTATTATTCTCGAAAGATCGTATTATTATATTATTACAATTTTTAAAAGAAATTACTAAGAAGTATTAGAGAGTTTTATAATTTCGAATACTCTTATTTAAGTTATTACGAGTCTATTAATATTATCTAAGATTAATTAAATAAAGAAGAAAAATATATTAGATTAATAATAAGACTAATAATAGAGAAATTTATAAAAATAATTAATTTTTTAATATATTTATATATATTCTTCTTAAGAGTATTAATTAGCTACTTTAAGGCAATAAGTTTAGAAATATCTTATATTAGCTTATCTAGATAGTAGTTATAAATATTATATTCTAAATATTAAAGCTAATTATCTTTCTTATTATCTAGCTTTATAAAGTTTAATTACTATTACTTTATCTTATAATAGTTTTTATTATTTTAATATTTAGAATTAATTAGCTTTAATTAATATTATTTAAAAAAATCAAAAATATTTAAAATTATTATTACTATTTAAAGCTTATAAACTTTATTAAAATATAAATTATAGATAAGATTAGAGAATATTATAATCTTAGATTATAATCTTCTTATATTATATAAATATACTTTACTTTAATTTAATTTTAGATAATTTAATTAATATTCTATAATATTTTTTTTAATTCTTATTTAATATATAGATAATCTTTTTTATCTTATATAATAAAAGTTTAATAAATAAAATATCATTATTAATAATTCTTATTTTCGCTATTTATTTAATTATTAGCTTATTTAGAATTATTTATATTTTATTAATATTTCTCTTTAATTTCTTATTCGATAAGCTACGCGAGTAGACTTTTATATTCTCTATCCGCTTTTTAATCTTATAATATATTTTCTTTATTATTATCGATATAATAAGATTTATTCTCTACTATAACTACTTTATTAAGAGAATTATTATTATTATATTTATAAAGAATTTAATTTATAATATAGCTAAGTATTTATATACGAATAATAAATAATACTTATATTTCTTCGCTAGTCTATTATAATATACTTATCTCTTTTTATATAATTTTTATATACTTATAGAGTTATTAATTATAATTCTAGATTATTCTATCTTATAGATATTAATTAATATAAAAATTAAGACGATATTTAATTTTATATTATAAAACTCGTTAACGTAAATCTAGTTAATAACGAAGTTATATTTAAATTTCTCTTTATCTTTAATTATAGCTTTTATATAATTCTTATATAACTTAAAAATTATTAAAATTAAGA
The DNA here is from genome assembly GCF_014066305.1 of Letharia columbiana. NCBI lineage: Eukaryota > Fungi > Ascomycota > Lecanoromycetes > Lecanorales > Parmeliaceae > Letharia > Letharia columbiana. Next base: position 263,092 of record NW_023501068.1, read on the forward strand.
ATCTCTCTTATCTAAATTAAGCTTAACTATTAATTATATATTTAAATAATTTAATATTTATAGAAATTAAAAGCTTAACGCTAACTCTATAATATTAAATTAATTTATATATATAAAATATATAAAGTTATATAATATCGCGATCGTTAAGATCTATAAATTTAATAATTTCTATAAATTAATTTACTAAAGTCTTTATTAGAATAATAATAAAAAAGAATCTGTAAGGTAATAAGATCTCTTTTAATGGAACTGCGTAGTAGCTATATAATTACGAGGTCTAGATACGTAGTTAATAGAATAGATGAATTAGTTACTAGATAAACTAATAACTAAAGAAAGAAGAAGAGAAAAGAGAACTCGCAAGTATTTAAGACTTTATTAAGTATATTGAATACTTACTCTAGCTACGTAGCTTATAGCCTAACAAGTAACGTAAGCGAGCCTATTAATTCGCTTTAAGTACTTTTATTCTTATAACTATATCCCCCCTTAGAAGATTCAGCCCCTAAATCTTATTATTATTACGCCTTATAATTGAATACATACGAATTTACCAGTATTATCTACGCTATTTATTACTAGCTTAAACGTAGTCTAAACTAACGTATATTATAATGGCGCATTCGTACTATATACCCTAAGGTCTTCTTAAATATATTATTATATTTATATGCTAAATCGCGATAGCATCGCTATATATATTGTTATTTTAGTTAATAAAATATAGGCGTAGTACTATTCTATTGCGGTGTGCTATTATCGCCATTATTATACGCTATTATTATATTATTACTTTATAATCGTAGTAATCCTATTATAATAATCGTTGAAAGTCGCGCTAGTAAATATAAAAGACTTACTTCTAGTCTAACTTTTATTCTTCTTAACAATAATATTAACGTTAACGCTATTATAAGTAAGTATCTAATCCTTCTTTATATCTGCTACTTTACCTTTATTCGTTCTTATTATAATATCGCGATAGCGAGCTACGCATTATCGTAATAGTATAGTATATATATCGATTAAGATAATAGTTAAATAAGATTATAGTTACTTAGATTAACTTCATATATAATAAGCACCTTAAAGAATACTTTGCGATGCTTTATGAATAGTATAAGAAGTATATTAATATATCGATAGTGGCATCAAACCTTCGCTCTTATAGCTCTACGGGTTATCAAGTACTCGTAGCTATTATAGTTCCTACGCCTCGCGCTATTACTAATAGACATATATATCCATTTTAAAGAAGTGCTTAGCTAAGAAAATCGTTAACCCCCTCGTCGTTACTCCCGTCGCTACTCCCGTCGCTACTCCCATCGCTGCTCCCGTCGTTTATACTCCGAATATCGACTATAAGTAAAAGAGATATCAAACAATTAAAAGGTTGCGCTAACGTATACTAGTCCCCTTTTGCTATCGTTATATGCGTACTCTCGCATATAACCCTCGTGCGGTTTACACCGCGCTTTCTACTGGCTCGCGTTAGCGTAAATATAGGCGATACTTTTACGGGGGTTATGTGTGCGTAATAGACTCGATTCCTATTTATTAGAGTAATGTCTTTTAGACGACTCGCATTAGCGAGGATATTTGTATTATTCTTCGCCGCTGAACTGGTATAAATCTTATTGATATATACTAGAATACGTAGCTAACATATGTAATAGCTCGTCGCGTCGAGGAACTTCGGCGTAATATCGCCGTCTTCGCCCCTTCTCTAGCTACTTCTCTTACTACCCCTCATATTAAGTCTTTCTATTATCTAATAGATCTTTTAAGTAAGTAGTTACTTTTTAGTATAAGATAATAGATAGACTAATACTAAGTAGTGGTGGTCTTATATATAACTCTAATAGCTATTTTTCTTGCTATATATGGCGCCTCGACGCTTTAAAATCGGTTTATAAGTATTTTAGCTATTTTCGCTAGGCCTTTTAACTATAACTCATTCGCTCTTCGAGGCTTTTATACTACTACTATTTTCGCGGTCTTTCTTACTTCTTAATCCCTCTTAACGATTATATCTTTAACTTTATCTTAGATACTAGTTTATATAACTTCTTTACTTACTCGAAGTTCTTAATTACACTTTTAGTATTTTCGAGATACTCTATTAGTTCTTACGAAGCTTTATAAGATAAAGAGTCTTTTCAATTAATAAGATACTTAGTCTTACCCTTACGAACTCTTTTATCTAGCACCTTATTAACCTCCTACTCTTCTTCTTTATCAATTAAGACTACTTACAACTTCGAATTATTATTACGCGAGTGCTATAGCTCTAGTAGCGATATATGAAATATAGAATAGATTCTTTTATATCTAGTAGGGAGGTCTAGCTTATAAGCCTATATATCTATTTTCTCTAGCACTTTAAAAGACCTAAGCTATCTATGATTAAGTTTCTTCTTTAATTATAAAATGCGTATGTTCAAGCTTCGCAATAGTACTTTATCTTCTTTCTTGAAGATTATAGTCCTATAATTACTATTATAGTACTTTGCTTACTACTTTAACGCTCGCTTCTATAATCCTTTTAGATACGATCTTATCTCTTATAATTATTCTACTTACTCTATAGTAAGCGGTGCTTCCCTTCTTAAGATTCTACTCTTAAAAGCATTTTCTAAGTCTACTATATATTCTATTAGCAAATCTTATAAGATTTTATTAATACTTACGTATACGCTATTATTATATGCGAATATAGCTATTAATAAGATTTTAGGCCAGTTATTCTATTTATAGTTATAGTACACCCGTAGATAGTATTTCAGTATTTGATTTTACCTCTTAGTCTAATTATCGATTTAAGAATAAAACGTAATACTTAATCTATACTTCGCACTTAGATATTAATATAGTATTATCTAAAACTTACTTATAAATAGGGAGCCTCGATTCGAAATTAAGTTACATATTATACCGCGTAGTAATATAAACTCTCGCTATAAGATATTAGTAAGACTATTAGCCTTTAGATTCTTAGTAGTCGCTATATACGTTATATGCTTAATTAGCTTATCTACTAAGATCAAGATAGTATCGCAAGTCTTATTAGTATACGAATCCCTTATAGATAATAGATCCGTGATGAAATTTAGTGTTACAATATAAAATGGATTTACGCCATTTAAGGAGATCGACGTCAGCTCGCTATACGGCTTATAATAATAAACTCGCACTCTTTGATAATCGGGGCAAGTGCGAATATACTCTACTATATCGCTTATCATATCTGTCTAGTAGTACTTAAATCTAATGCTCTTCTTAATACGCTTATGGGCGAAGTGCCTCGCATTAAGATTATTATAATTTATGTGAAGGATCTCTTTCTTTATAGTAGAATCGTTAGGAATATAGACTGCGAGGTTATAACGTAGTAGTTTATCCTTATTAACTCCCTATTTCAAAAGCTCATTCTATTTAATAGCGTATTTTTAACGCTACTTTTTATTCGTAACGAAAGCGTTCTTACGTTATAATTTGAGTAGCTATACTACTATCGATTCTCGCAGCTTTAAATAAAACCTCTTTAACTTCAAAATCTAATAAATTAGAAGTTAAGACGATATCGTAATATCTAGAATACGTATTCGTCTATTAAATACTCTCTTATTTAAGTTAGTAACTTAAGTATCTACGACGATAATACCGTTTAGTTGCTTTATTAACGCTATAAATTTAATTATAGTAGATACGCTATTACGTTTTTATAGATTAGATTAATATTTCTAATTGCGAAGCTTATTTCGTAAGATAGAGAGGAAATCATTATTATTATCCTCGCTATTATTCGATTTAATAATATTAAATCTTCTTAATAATATATTCGTAGAATTAAATTTTCTCTTGCGATATTTAATAGTAAAGTTAAATATAGCTAATTTCTCAGCCCAGCGAATCTACTTCGTATTAAGCTCTTTTGTCGTTATAAAATAACGCAAGTTGTTATAATCTGAGATTATACGAATAGAATACTTACTATCTTATAAGTAATATCTTTAATTTTTAAAGCCTAGCATAATCGCATAGAGCTTTTTATTATAGATATCTTAGCGAGACTTAACGCCTTTAAATTTATAGCTGGAAAAAGTAATAGAGTGCTATTACCCGTTCTTACTTAGTTAACTAAGTATATTATCTACATCTACGTTAAAAGTATTAATCTTTATAATAAGTGATACTTTCTAATTATAGTATTTTAGTATAGATACGATAATAAATACTCGCTTAAGTATCTTAAAAGCCTCGCGGGTTTTTTTATTAAATACGAAGAGTAGTCTAGTCTCGCCTTTCTTTGCTTCTCGAGTTAGATTTATTAAAGACGCAGCTATCTACGAAAAGCCTTATACGAATCGCCGATAGAAGCCTATAAATTCTAGAAAGACTAAGATATCTTTAGTAGACTCTGGTTCTAACTACTCAGTGATAGCCTTAATACGCGATGGCTCTATTTGAATGCCGCGCTAATTTATTAAGAACCCTAGAAAGATAATCTTATTACGATTAAAAGCATATTTCGATAACTTCGTATAGAGTCGATGCTTTAATAGTGCGCGTAGTACTTTACGTATATACTCTTAATATAACTCTTTCGTTTCGGAATAGATTAATATATCATCTAAATATATTACGTAGAAGATATCGATATATAATTTAAATACTTTATTTATATAAGCTTAAAAGGTTGCGAGGGCATTTACGAGGCTAAAAGGTATTACTTAATATTCGAACTGGTCGTAGCGAGTTTGAAAGGCGATTTTCCACTCGTCTTCCTTTCGCACTCGTATTCTATAATACGTATTACGAATATTAACCTTAGTAAAGTACTTCGTATATGTGAATCTTTTTAAGATCTCTGAGAGTAGTAATAACGAATAATTATTCTTAATAATTATCTCGTTAAGCTCTCGATAGTTAATACACAGTCGTAGCGAGTCGTTTAATTTCTTAATAAATAGCACTAGCGAGCTAATCTAACTAATTAAGAGTTGAATTCATTTTCTCTCAAGCGTAGTATTTAGATAATTCCTAATCGCTGCGAGTTCGTTATACGATATATTATAAATCGAATCGCTTCTAAGTAACTTTCTAGGTTATAAATCGATAGGGTATTCGATTTAGTTGTACGTGTTAAGACTATTAGATAGCTCTTCTAAAAAGACTTCTAATAGATTCTTAAGTTATTTAAATATATTAGAGTCGTCTAGCTGCGTAGCATCACACCGTATAGCTTTATCGCAGTTATCTTTACTACTTTCAGATAGAATCTAATATAAGAGTGCGATAAACGCTTGTCCTAGGCTATGCGTAATTACTACATTAGCCAATAACGCAAACTACTCTATATCCACTATTGCGATATCTACTTACTTCTTATCGCTCATAGAAAAATCGCGATAAATCTAAAACTACTCGCGTTAATAAATGTCTGAATCGATATTATAGATTTAAGGGAAATTAAGAATAAGATCGTATTCTCATATGTCTATAGCATACGCCTTCAAGGTTTACTCTTACTTTTTTCCTCGACTATCCGCGAGGCTAAAGATTAGATTATGCTTTCTATACGAGGGTATTTAATAATCGTCGATAATACATACCATTATTAGCGCGTATTCAGATTTAGAAATCTACGTCTCTTTAATAAAAGATTGCGATATAAAGATTTTCTCGCTATCGATATCTACTAGAGTAGTTATCTTACGCTTTTCATTTAATATAATAATTTCGCCTCTTAATAATAGAGAGTAAGGTTGCCGCTTAATTAGTGGCGTATCTAATACTATAACGACAAGCATTAGACTTTATCTTTTCCCTTACCCGATTTATAATTACATGCTTTATTACCCGTAACGTAGTTTAAATATTTAGGCGAATTCTTATAATGCCCCAGCTACTCGCAATTATAGCATCGTATCTCAATAAGGGATATCTTTAGCTTAATACGAGAGTTGCCACCTTCGGATTTAATCCGCTTAGGCTTTCAACCTTACAATGCCGACGAGAACGAACTCTTCTTTTAATCTTATTAGCTCTTCGCATACTATCCCTTAGACTTAGTATACTATTAACTACTACTCCCTTAATTACTTATCTTATTATTAAAGCGAGTCTTATCTAGAGTAGGAAGCTCTTTCATTTTTCGTAGCCTTTACTCTATATCTTAATACTATTATAGTATAGTAGTATAGGTAATAGGTTAAGTAACCTCCTTTATGGCTTTTAGAGGAATTTTCTCTACTACTCTATCTTATAGGCCTTCTATGCGTTCCTAGTTAATCATATAGCGTTCTCGCTATAATTAGAGTATAATGAAATAGTTATTAAAGCTGATTATCGATTACATATCTCTTATAATTACTTTAGCTAACTGGCGTCTTACATTATAAGACTTAATAGCTAAATTGCGAACTTAGTTTAAGCACCACCCCTTATATTCCTTTTAGATAAGTTCCCCAATATTATATAGTATCGCATTTCTAGTATTCCTTCAGATCTACTTCTTAGCATCCATCAAGAGAGCTAAAGCCTAACGAGTCTTTTCTTCGTCCGTATAAAAATCGATGCGAGGCGCCGAGGCGATGAAATTGTTATAGTCTTGAAGAAATATAACTGTCGAGTTATAGTTGTTGAGATACTACGTATCAGGTATTTTAATAACACTTATCTTCTTACGGCTTAAATTACGATAGTAATTATCGCTATACTTACGGTAATATTCTCGTATATTCTATATTTCGATTAGCTTAAGTTTTTCGATAACTAGCTACTTCTTAGTATTAAGCTCTAAGAGTCGATAGCGTTAAACTTAAGTTAAGCCTATAAAGCGAAGGTCTTCGCTTATAGATAAAGGATTATTAGATACGACGCTTCGGCGATTATTATTTCCGCCGATAGTATAATCAGAATTCCCACAGATGTTAGAATTAATATCATGGTCGCTTAATTACGTAGCAGGCGTATTCTAATAAGAGTCGCTTACTAAGTTAAAAACGTCGTCAGTTGATCGTAATAAGACGTTTCTACTTCGCAAGTCAATAGAATTAACTCGCGAGTTACTTGTTATAGCTAAACTAGACAACTCCGTACAAACGAAGTTATTAGAATTATAAGGTAGTAAGGCCTCTTTTAATAGAACTGCGTAGTAACTATGTAATCACGAGGTCTAGATGCGTAGTTAATAGAATAGATAAATTAGTTGCTAAATGAATTAATAACTAAAAAAAGAAGAAGAGGAAAGGAGATTTACAAGTATTTAAGACTTTATCAAGTATATTGGATACTCGCTCTAGCTACGTAGCTTGCAGCTTGGCAAGCGACGCAAGCGAGCCTATCAGTTCGCTCCGAGTACTTTCACCCTTATAGAATCTTATTTTAAATGTTATTTAAACTATATAATTCGCTTTATCTTTATATAAGTAAGTAATATTAAATATCTTAATCGAAGAATATTAAAACTATTAATTCTTTTAAATAAACTTTAATATAAGATATTTATCTATAAAGAAAGACTTTTTAAAGACTTCGATAATAATAATATTCTAATATTTTTCGAGAATATTAAATTATAAAGTAAGTTATTATTTAAATATTTAACTTATTAATAGTATTAGAATTTAAAAAATATTTATATTAGCGAATTAAATAAAAGAATTAAATATATTTATTTTATTAAAGTCGAGCTTATCTATATTAATAGCTTCTTTATAGATATTTACTTAAAAATATCGCTATATTAAATTATAGAATTAATAAATCTTTAAAATAATAAAAATTAATATTTTTCGCGAATCTAAGATATAATCTAAGTCTCTAAATATTTAAATATTATTAATACTTATATTATTATAATTAAACTATAAGACTTATTTTATAATTTACTAAATTATATTAAATTATTAAAATCTCTTTTTCTTATTAAGTTTTATTTTTCTATTATATTAATTAATATAAAAAATAGATAATTAATAATACTCGAATATATACTCTAATATTAGATCTCTATCGTCGGCCTTTATATTATTTTATATTTTTTTTTAATTTATAATTTTATTAATCTTAATATCGTAAGAGTTAGTTAATTAAAAAATATAATTTTATTTAATTAAAAGCTTTATTAATATAATATCTTCTATTATTAAATACTTTTTCTCTTATAATAAAAGCGCGTTATTATTCTTATAAATTTTAAGTATAATAATATTATCTATTAAATTATTAATAAACTTCTTTTATAAAGAATAGTAACGAATTTATAATTAAAAGTTATCTTTATTTAAACTAATATTAATAAGTTAAGAATTTATTTTATTTTCTTTATAGATATTAAGTAAATTAAATAATAAGATTAAAGATAAAGTAATAGTAGAATAAAGAGAAAGCGAAGTTTTAATAGATTTAAATTAAGATAAGATATTAATAAATTTAAGAGAGATTAAGAATTTTAAGATTTATTTTCGCTTAATAGAAGAAAAAGCTAGACGCTTAAATATTTTAAAAGATTATTAAAATTAAGAATATAAGCGTATTAATAAGTCTTATAAAGTTTTAAAGATATTAATTTTAATATCTAATATCTCGATTAAAGCTAAAATTAATATTAATATTTATTATTAATATAAAAAAGTAAGATTAATAAATCTTTAATTACGCGCTATAAGAATATTCGCTATTTAAATATATATACTTACTTCTAATACTTATACGCCTCTTATAAATTATTATTATTATTTATAATTAAGCTTATATTATTTACTTTATAAATTAAATAAAATAATATTATAAATTTTTTATTAATATCGCTTTAAAATCGTTTTAATTAAAAATAGATAATAAGAGCTTTAAGGCTAAGTTACTTCTAAAATTAAGAGATTATTATTAAATTATTTATTAACTTCTAAATAAAGATAAGCTTATACTTATTTAGATTATTAATAATAATAAATTAGAGAAAATTAATATTAGAGAGATTTTCGATTAATAGTTTATTAAATTAATAAAAATTTATTAATCTCTTAATTATTAAGAGCTTCTAAGTCTTCATATATTCGTCTTTCTATATTTTTATCGATTCCCTCTTAAATAATTACTTCTCTTACTTCGTAGATATCTTATTAATTAATAAAATTAATTTATATAAAAATTTAAAAAGAAAGCTAAGATCTTATATAATTATATAATTAAAAATAAATAATAATTAAATAATCTCGCTTATAATAATATTAATTCTTCTCTTATATAGTTTTATAGACTTTTTTTAAAGACCTTTATATCTTAATTAATATAAGAACTTCTCTTTTATCGCTTTAAATATAGACTCTAAAAATCGAAGTTCTTTATAAATATTATCTCGATTTATAATAACGTCTAATTTAGCGATATCGATTTTAAGATAAAAATTAATTTCGATAAGCGCTACTATTATAAATATATTATTTAAAAAAAATATAAATATTAATATAATAATATATATAATATAATAATAAGAAAACGCGTATTAGATTAAGTAAGATATAAGATAAAAGGAATTTAAATAAAATTATAAAATTTAAATTAAATATCTAGCGTTATTTCTCGAAATATATACTATATCTTTAATTAACTTTAATTAATTATAAATAAATTTTAATCGATATTAATTTTATTAATAGTTATCTCGATAGTCTTAATTAAATATTAATATATTATATCTTTAACTAACTTTAATTAATTATTAATAAAAACTTTAATAAAAGCTTTAATTAGCGTTAAAATTAGTAACGCGTATATTAATAATAAAAATATAAATTTCGCTATTATATCTATTAAAAATATAAATTTATTTAATAATAGTATAGATTTTCTAAGATCTATTCTCTATTAGTAATTTCGAAATTAATAATCTTCGATAGAGTTTAAATAATAATAATTACTTCGATAATTAGTATTTTAAAAACTAATATTTATTTTAATTTTTTAGTATAAGAGGTAATAGTAAGGTATAGTAACTAATAAATACTATATTTATATAATTTTTATTTACTCTTTAATCGATTAGTAAATAGTCGAGTTTCTTTTTTAGTAGATATATTAATCTTCTTTCTTTTTTATATCTATAAAAATTAATTAATTAAATTATCTTCTCTTCGAATATATATAGCTCTTAATAATTTATTTAACTTCGATTATTTATATCTAAAAGATTTTTATTTTAATATAAAGATATATTAGCTAGTTAAATATAATAAAATAATTATATATTATAAATAATAATAAATAGATCTAATATATTTCTTTTATAATATTTAAGATTATTTTTAGAGATACTACTATCTAAATTAAACGATTTAAATTAAAATAAAATTAATTTCTTTTATATAAAATATATACTTCTAAATTATATACTTTATAAGCGATTTTATTATTTTAAAGTAAATATATAAATATAGTTTTATATATATGAAAGCGCTTTAATTATATATATATTAAATATAAAGAAATATTTAAAAGTAATAAAAGTATTCTTCCCCTAAATAGCTCGTTATAAATTCTTTCTTTTTATAAATATTTATTAATATAAAATATTTTTTATATATAAATTTATAGATATCTTTTATATAATTATAAAAAATATAAAATTAAAATTAAGTTTCGCGATAAGTAAGGCTAGAGTAGTAATATACGTTCGCTAAGATATTAATATATTACTAATTACTAAAAAACGCGTATCTTATAATTAATTAATAATAGATAAGAGAATATATATCGAGTATATCGCTTCTATAAAAAATAATATCAAAATAATAGTAAACTTATTAGATATTTATAAGGTTATAGAAAACGAAAACTAATTCTTTTATACGCGTCTTTCGATATTATAAATCGCGATATAATTAATAATATTAATAATCTAATAACTCTAATTATTATAAGAGAAGAAGATATATATTTATTTAAAGATAATATAATTATAGATTTAATATTATAATAGTAATTAGATAAGTAGAAAATAGAGGAAAAGAAAATAAATATAATATAAATAATAAACTTAGATAATAAGATAATAGTACTTCTTATCTCTATAATAGACTTAAGTTATAATACTATAATTTTATCTTTAATAATTAACTCTATAAAATTATATCTAAGAGAGCGAGATACTAGAAGATTAATAAAATTATAATTTAAATTAAAGTCTCTTAATCAAATAAAATCGATATTTAATTATTAAATTAAATCGAACGTCGAGTCGATATCTAATATAAATAATTTTTAGAATTTATTTAAATTTTGAAAAGATTATATGCTAACGCTATAATTCTTTAAACTAAGACTCTTTAATAATAATATTAATAAGTTCTTTCACGATATTTATTTATAGCGATTTCAAGATAACTATAATTTTAATAATGCGAAATTATTAAAATATAAAATATAGAATATATATAATAATAATATCGACGGCGGCTAGATTAGCTAGTCTTTTAAAATTTATAATTTTAAATCTAAATTAAGATCGAAGATATATTATATTATTTACTTCGATATTATAAGTATTATTAAAATATTTCTAATATATAAATCTTTTAATATAAATCTATATTATTAATTTATATATTAAAGAAATACTAATAGAGCGAGAGTCTATAGCGAAATATATATCGCGAATTAATAATAAAAAATATAAAATAAGCTATCTAATAGCTCTATCGTTATTTTTATTATTTTAATATTAAATAAAACTTATCTCTCTTAAATATACGAGAATTAATATATTTAGATAATTTATATTATAATTAAAAATCTTTAATAAGATACGTAACGCGCGTATAATAGATCGAGTATAATAATTCTAGAAATAATATCGATTATTACGAAAAAGAAGTTAAGGCCTAGATTTATTATTATATCTTAAGTTTAATAATTAAAAATAACTTTTTATACTCTCGCGATATATTATTTACTAATAAAGTATATTTAATAATTAAAGAATATTTTAAATATAGTATTAATATATAATATATAAATAATCTAATTTGAAGATATTATTTAATACTAGCTACTATAATATTAAATTATAAAAAATAGATAATAATTACTTTAATCTTAAACGATAGATATTATCTTATATATATAATTTTATCTATAAAGAGAAAGCGATTATATCTCTTAACTCTATATTCTAAGTAAATATCTAAGTATATAATTAAGTAGCTAAGATTATAAAAGAGATATATTAAAAAGACGCTAAAATACTTATAGAATATAATACTTTATAATCGTTATTCTTTTATTAATAATTACTTCGCTATCGATATATATTAATTATAATACTTCGATATTCTATATTTCTTAATAGTTAAGAAATTTATAGACTATTTACTTAAATAATAAATTAAATATATTAAGACTATAAAGATAGAGAATAAGATAAATAAGCTTCTTAATATTTACTTTTAAATAATCTCTAATTATATTAATCTAAGATATATTAAGTTTCTAAATAAAAAGATATAGTAAATAGAAAAAGATAGTTAAACTCTATAGAGGACGATAATAATTATCTTTATATCAATCTTAATTAAATTAAATTTAAATACGCTATATATAGATCGCGCTATTCTTAATCTTATTATATTAGTAAGATATCGTTCTTATAATAATAATATTATTTAATATCTACTCGCGGCTCTAGCTTAGATTAATCTATTAAAAGAGATTTTTCGAGTATATAAATCTCTAAATAAAATAATAAATAAAGGTTATTTTAACTTTCTAAAGTTTTATAATATTAATTACTTATTTAAAATAATATAATTATTTAATTTATTCGATAAATTAATTACTTAAATAAGAGAAAAGTGTTAAACCTAATATATTATGGGCCTTAACGCTGCTTACGCTAAGGCGTCGACATCGCATATACTACGTTAGAGTCTCTTTTAGAGTCTAATTTCAATAATATACCTCGTATATCTAGAGGCTTAGCGGATATAGGTTTACTTTATATACCTCGAAGTTTTAATATTCTTTAGAGATTAGTTCTACTATTAAATATACTATTAAACTCTATAACGATCTTATATTTTTTATAGTCTATATTTACTAGCTAATTACTAGTAGACTACGCTCTTATAATTCTAATCTCTCTATCTTTTAAAGAAAAAGACTTATTATTATTATAATATTGAGTTTATTTTTAAATTATATAGTAAATAATAAAGATAATATTAAAAGTCGTTATAGCGTCGATAATTAGTTTGAAAGTTTCTTATTAATAAAAAACCTTATCGTAAAATAACGTCTTACGATTATTAGGATCGAAAATTATCGCTTAAAATAAGAATAAAAATTAATTATATTAAAGGCTTATAATCGCGAGCTTTATAACGCTAGCTCGCTATCTATAACTAGCGAGAGTTTATTTATATTAATTATTATTACGCCTTTAGCGAATATATTAATTAAGATAAAAATACTTCGTCTTAAAAAAATATATTTTTATAAGAGTATTAATAAGAAAGAGTATTTACGCTAATTTCGCGAAGTTAAAATTAAGTTTCTTATAAGTTTTAAATATTTTATTATTAACTAATTAAGAATTATCTATTATATATAATTTTTAAAAAATAATCTTAATATTTAATAATATAAATATTATTAAATCTATAATCTAGAAAATATAACTTTCGAATTTTTTAAGTAGTTTTTATTTAATTTAATAGCGAATCTAGTAAATCGCTATCTTCTCGCTTATAAAAAGTAAAAGAAGACTAAATAACGCTTCGATTAGAAGATATCTATTTTTAAAACTTATCTAAAAAAGCTAGAGATCTATTTATCTCTATTTTCTAAAAAGTATTAAATTAATTTCTTTTTAGCTAAATTTAGATTAGAGTTTAAGAATAAGATTTTAAATACTAGTAATATATTAAAATAATAATAAAAAATTCTTATCTAGATTATTATATAGGAAAAGATTTTAAAACGCGTATACTTCGATAGCGATTTCTATTCGAAGTCTTCGAGGGGGTTTACTAAGAATAAGCTTTTAAAGAATTAAATTTCGAAGTCTAAATTAGCTTTAAACGGCGATATATATATAGCGCGTACTTAAAATAATAATATAAAGTATAAAGTTAAATCCTTTAACTCTAATTATAAAAAGAATAGTTATTTTTATTATAATAAATAAAGTTATTAAATATCTAAGTATCTAAATCTTAATAAATTATCTATAGTCTATATCGATATAGTATTAATAAAAAAGATTAGATCTTATAATTATCTTAGAAGCGAGATAAGAATAATAATTAATAGAGATAATTTCTTCTATTCTTATAAAGAAGTAGATAAAGCTTTAGAGTAAATAGAAATAACTCGTTACTTTACTCGATATTAAGACGTATATTAATTTAATTTTATAAAAGTTTATAATCTAATAAGACTTAAAATTTTATAATATTATTTTATTATAATTAAAAGCGCTAAGTAATTAAAGTATATATTACTATAGCGTATATTAGCTAAATTATTAATTAATAAATAACTAAAATTAAGATAAAAAGTATAATATACTCTTCTATACTATTAACTAAAAAGGCTTTAATATTATATTAAATATATTTAAATTAAATTAATTATAAATATTATTAAACTTAGTAGCGAAGTAATAATAATTTAAAGTTAATACTAATAAACTATAGATTAAAAAATTAATTAAATTTATTTAGATTATTAAATAGAAGCTAAATATATTTATAATTATATATATTATAATAATATAAAGTAAATTCGAAAATAGATATAATCTAAAGTTTTCTTAGAAGTTATTAAAGTTTAATAATATTTTTTTAATAAAAAAGTAGAAATCTTATCTACGCTTAAGTAGAGAGATTATACTATTAAGATTAAAAGCGATAAGAAATTACTATATAGTCTTTTATATAATCTATTTTAAACGAAGTTAATAAAGCTATAACGCTATCTAGAAAACTCGCTTTAAAAAAACTAAATTCGCTATTTAACTTTCTTAATCGAAGTATTAATTCTTTTTATTTCTAAAAAGAATAAAAGGCTTTATTTTTATATTAATTATTAAGATCTAAACGCGATAACTATTAAAAATCGATATTCGCTATTTCTAATTATTAAGACTTTAAATTGCTTATATAAATCTAAAGTCTTTATAAAGCTAAATCTTAAGAATATTTATTATTAAATTTAGATTAAAGAAGATAATAAGTAAAAAATAGCGTTTCGTAATCGCTATAATTACTTTAAATATTTAATTATATCTTTTAGACTCGCTAATATATTAATAACTTTTTAAGTATATATTAATAAAGTCTTTATAAATCTAATAAATATAATATATATAATATATTTAAATAATATTCTAATTTATAATATTAATTTAATAAAGTATTAGCGATATATTAAATAAGTGCTTAAGCGTCTATATTAGTTTTAATTATATATTAATTTAAAGAAATATTAATTCTATATTAAATAAGTTAAGTTTCTAGAATTTATTATATCTATCGAAGATATTATAATAAATTAAAAATATATCGCTATTATTAAGAAGTAGTTAAAATTAAAAAATTATTAAAATATATAAGTCTTTTTAGACTTTATTAATTTCTATTAATAATTTATTTTTAACTATTCTAATATAGTAATATTATTTATTAATTTACTTAAAGAGAGTAAAAATAATAAGAAATCTAGATTACTAGAGTGAATAAATAACGCTAAACTAACGTTTTAATAGCTTTAAAATACTTTTATAATTATATTATTTCTATATTATTATAATCTAAATCTAAAGCTATATCTTAAGATTAATACTTTTAACTTCGATATAAAAATTATACTTTTATAACTAAATAAAAATAATTACTAATAATTAATAATATTCTAATTTAAAAAAATAATTTTTATAAAGTAAAATTATAGGATCTATAATTAAGAGCTACTCGCTATTATAGTATTTATAAAATAATAATATTATTATCTAGAAGATAATATATTTTATATTAAGATCTTAATAAATTATAATAATTTTAAAGACTTTATAAAGTAGAAGAAATTAAACTTTAAATAAATTTATTAGATACTAAAGTTAGCTACTTATAATTTTAAGATTTTTTATTAAATAGATAAATTAAATCTTATTAACCCGCTATCGCGACGCCTTAATTATAAAAAAACTTTATTATTAAATATTAAACTACTATTAATACTATAGAATAAACTTATATTTTAAACTAGCGATAAGTAATTATAAAGAAATAAGAAGGTTATAGTGGTAATAGTACTTATATTTTATATTATTAATATTTAGATAATTATTTCTAAAAGAAAGTCTAAAATCGTATAAGAGATTATTTATAACATATTTTAAAGGCTAATAAAAATATTAATTCGAGATTTATAAGCTTATAATAATTAGATAAACTTTTTCGAATTAATATTAATAAGCTAGCGATTAAGCGTCGCGTATATAATTAAATATAAATCTTAGATTTCGAGAGATTATTAAGATATAATAATTATCTTTATATTTCTAGAAATAAAGCTTTAAGAAAAGAGCTTATTAGTAAATATTATAATAATTTATTATTAAGATACTTTAATACTATAAAAATATATAAATTACTTATTTATAAATATTATTAAAATAAAAGTTTAAAGTAAGTTATTAACTATATTAAGATATATAATATTTATTAGCGAATTAAAGCTTCGCGATATTATCTATATAGCGAGTTAAGCTCGCTTTTTATCGCTATTAAGCTATAAAAAAAAAATCTATAAACTTTATTATTAATTTATTAGCGAGTAAGTATAAAAGTATTATTTATAATATTATTCTAATTATAGTAAATCGATTTATAAAAATAATAAGATATATTTTTATATCTATTATAATCGATATCGCTTAGTTAGTAAAAGTATTTTATTTTAAAATAGTATATCGCTATAGTATATTAAACGATATTATTAATAATAGAGACTCTATATTTACTAGTAGCTTTTAATTTATTATTTACTTTTATTTTAAAATTAAGCGATATTTAAATATTATTTTTTATTTATAAATTAATAAGTAAACTAAGTAGTAAAATTAGATATTAGAATATTTCTTACGCGTATTTATTAATAATAAATAAAATATTTAGATAAAATAACTATTAATAATAAAGTTCGCTTATATAAATAATTAATATTTCTTTATTAAAATAATACTATTCTTTCTAATATATAAATATTATTCTAAAATTTATTAAGAGATTAAGAATAACTTTATCGAGGAGGAGATACTCGCTATAAATAATAGGGTAAAAAAGTTATAAGTATTAAGAAATAAGATAGTAAAGTGTTTTTATAGCGCTATTACGACTTAGTTTAAATATTATAATAAAATATATTAATCTTAAAGCTATAAGATAGATAATTTAATAATATTAATAATTAAGAATTTAAAGTAGAAATATCTAAATAAGAAGTTATCTTATAAATTTATAGAATTATTTTAAATTATAGATAAAATAGGGGCGTAGATATATCGCTTACTTCTACTCTCGACGTATAGAATCTATAATATCTTTTATATATCGTTATTTAAGTCTTATTATCTTCGCGATTATAATAATATAATAAAAGCCTTTATATAGACTCTCGATTTTATTAATAATAATAAACTTTAAAAGATTAAAGAAATTATTAATAAGATTAAGTATAAGAAAGATATTTAATATAAAATTAAATAGATTAATTAGAATAAAGAGTATAATTAATAATTATTAGATAATAAATTTATTAATATTAATAAGTTAATTTAAATTTATAAGTAGATAAATAGTAAGCGAAAGTATTAAATAATAAATAATAAGTCTCTTATTATTAAAGAGTTTAATTAATTATATAAATTAATAGCGAGTAAGTAAAGACGATAAAATAAGATATAATTATCGATTAGATTAGATATATTTCTAGATAATACTTATACTACGCGCGTATTCCTTTATATTTATTACTATTAAGATATAGATTAATAAAATAATTATATTATTTAACTATCTATTAAGCTCTACTATAAAAAGAGTTTATTATATTAAAGTATATACTATTAATATAAATATATTTTTATCTAAGATAGTTATTAAAGAACTATCTAAGGGCCTTACGCTAGCGCTATTATAAAAAAAATCGCTATTTAAATATCCTTTACTATCTTATTATTAGATTCTAAGTTAAATTTATTAATCTATTACTTTAATAAGAAGGTAATTAAAATATAATTATCGAGTTAATACTCATCGATATTCGTTATATATTAACGAAGGCTCTCGAGCTTCTTCTCTAATAATTTATTTATTTTCTTTAACTTTACTACGCGCTTATATATCGCTATAAACTAATCTTAAAAATCTATAATTATAATAAAAGCGATCGAAGTTATTATTATTATATATCTCTATAACTTATATTATTAAATAATCTTTTTATTAAGCTTAGCTCGTTAATAAGATAGCTTTTAAGATTATCTAACGCGACGATAACGCTATATTAATTTTCTTATCTATATCTAAAGATATAGAGAAATTTTAATATAGCGACTAATATCGCATTTTTCGATCTTATAATTATCATAAAGAGAAAACTTATCTTAAATATATAAATTATTATCTCGATAAAAGTAAATTCTATATAATAAATTAGATACTAGAATTTATTAATAGATATATATATAAAGCGATAATAGTAGAAATAGTTAAGGGTTAATAATCGCGTCTATAAGACGACTATATACTTACTATTAAAGTTATTATTATTATTAAAAAAGAGTACTATAAAATTATTAGTTTACGTATTAATATAATTAATAATAATAAGATACTTATAATAAAGAGAAGTAGATTACTAATATAATAAGATATATTATACTTATATTAATATTAATATTAATATTATAACACTAGAGTAAACATTTATAAGAGAGATATTAAAAGTTATAAAGAATAAAAATAAATAATTTAAAAGAGATTTTTATATTCTTTATTATAGCGCTATTATTAGCGAGTAATATCTAATAACGTAGATAATAGCGATACGATAATATTTTATTACTATCTATAAGACCGCGTCGTCTAGCTATTATTATTATTTCTACTATTATTAATTAATAATTAAAGATATTATCGCGAACGTATCGCTCTATTAATTATTTTCTTCGAATCTCTATAATAAAGATTATTACTATATTACTTCGCTATAAACGTAATATATTATAGAAATAATATTATTTATAGAAAAACTCTTCTCTCTTCTTTTATCTATTAAACTTTCGAGGTTTTATTATAAATTTCTAAATTTAATATTATTCGCTATAGGAGTTATTAACTAGCGCTATAAAAATATTAATACTAAGTATATCGACTTACTATAGATTACTATTAATTAATATTATAAAAATAATATTATTCTCGAAGATAATATTAATATTATTATATAATATATTAATAACGCGCCTACGACGCGTAAGGATTAATTCTATCGCGTTATTAAAACGATATCACAATCTTAATAAATCGACTCTTTTTCCTTATTTCCCTATTAGAGTTTAAAGGTTTTTTAATAAATATTCTATTTTTACTTAGATATCTAAGAATTAAAGTCTAAAAGAAAAGATAATTATTAAACCTAATACGTTATAGACCTTAACGCTACTTATATTAAAACGCCGATATCGTATATACTATATTAGAATTTCTTTTAGAGTTTAATTTTAATAATATATTCTATATATCTAGAGGCTTAGCGAATATAGATCTACTTTATATACTCTAGAGTTTTAATATTTCTTAGAAATTAGTTCTACTATTAAATATACTATTAAACTCTATAACGATTCTACGTCTTTTATAGTCTATATTCGCTAGCTAACTACTAGTAAACTACGCTCTTATAAAAAGATATATATTAAATTCTTTAAAAAGTATTATAAACTAACGAATAAGTATAATAACTATATTAAATAAATTATATATTATAATATTATATATTAGAAGATAATTATAATATATAATTTTATTAAGTACTAAGATATAGAAGTATTATTATTTATAATTAAGAGATTATAAAAAAAAAGAGAAGAAGATCGAGATAAAAACTTTTTTAAATCTTTATATCTAGAGTTTATAGGCGAATAATAAGAAGCGTAATATTATAAGATAGATAAATTATTATAATAGTTATTATTAGCGATTAATAAAGATTATTATTAAATAATTAAAATTAGATACTTTTCTTAAAGCTCTAGCTACCTTTATTCGAATAGATTAAATAAAATTAAAAAAATATTATCTATTTAAGAAAGATAATAATATTAATATATATAAGACGAATTATAGATAGATATATCGATATTTAATTCGCATTTATTTTAATATTCGATATTAAAAGACTTTTAAAGAGAATTCTTTAGATATAGCTTATTTATCTAAAGATGTCGTTATCTATAAATCTATTAATTAACTCTTTTAAAAAAAATAGTATAGAGATTACGCTTAGATTTATAAATATAATTAATAGATCTTTAATGCTAATAAGATTCTTTTAAGAAAATTAATAAGAAAAATATTAGTTATAATAGAAGTAATAGATCTAGCTTATAGAGATTTTAGATAAAAATTAACTTATCTATAGAGTATTTTTATAGAGATATTTAAGTATTAATATAATAAATAAGTTTAGAAATATTATAATATAGTGGAAGTAGAAAGAGCGTAGTTATTAATAGCGCGAAATCTAAGAATTTTTAAAAAATAACGATTTTATAGCCTCGTAAATATCGAGAGAAGTATATATATTATACCCGCGTTAATAAAAAATAAGAAATTTTATTATATTAATAGCTTTATTAACTTTAATTAATATAATAATATTTATAATTTAAATTTTTTAAATAAGAGCTATAGAGTAGTAAAGAAGATTAATATACGCTATATTATAAGATAATAGAGATATTAAAAATCTAGATCTTAGAATATTAGAAATAAGACTAAATATATAATAAGTAAAATTAATTCTAATTATTCTTCTCAACTCGAATATCTTTTTTAACTCGAATATTTTTTTTAACTTAAATACTCTTCTTAATTTAAATAACTTTTAAATTATCTTTAGAGTTTATTAAGCGAAGAGGGATTTTATAATTATAAAATATATATATAAATATTATAATTAGAAAGAGAAGAGAGGATAAGCTCTTCTCTAGTTAAGGAGATATTAATACGCTTTAAAAAGTATCTAGCTAAGTATTTCGACGTCGAAGACTACTATTAAATTAATTCGCGACTTCTTATAATTTAAAGAATATTATCGCCTATAATAAGAGTTATTATTTAAAATTTCTCTAAGTTATTAATAGTCTATACGATAATACTAGAATTAAGATATATTATTTTAAAAATATAATAAATTAGAAGAAAGTCTTAATGTAAGCTATTATAGAGAGTATAAGATAATAAGAGTTATTAATAGTCTATATAATAATATTAGAATTAAGATATATTATTTTAAAAATATAATAAATTAGAAGAAAGTCTTAATATAAGATATTATAAGAAGAGATTTATATATACTACTACTCGCTATACTCTTATATATATAATTATTTAAAAATTAAAACTTCTAACTTAAGAAAATCGATTTCGATTTTATAAGAAAAATACTTAATACTTTAATAAGTATTAATATATATAAATTCTAAAGAGATTTAAATATTAAGAGAAGAGATTAGTAGAGTTAAGGTTAGATAATAAAAATATAGATATATATTATCGATCTTTATATATATTATATTAACTTTAACGTAGTTATAGTAATAAAGAAGTATATTAATAATAATTTTTCTTCTTAGATAATTAACGCTTATAAGATATATTATAAATAATAATACTCTTATCTTTAATAGAGAAAGTAGATTACTTAATATAGTAATATAAATTTATATATATAAATCTAATATCTAATAATAGTATTATTAAGTTAAATTAAATCGAGCTTATAATATAATTAAGTCGAGTTAAACTTAACTTATAGAGTCGAATTAATATCGCGAATTATAGAAATAATAAAATATTAATATAAGACGATTATTATTTCTAGAAAAATTATTCGAATAGTATATAATAATTACTAAACTAGTAAATATTATTTGAATAGTATATAGTAATTACTAAATTAACGAATATTATTTAAATAGTATATAATAATTACTAAATCGATAAATAGTATTTTAATAATAAATAGTAATTGCTAAATTAATAAATAGCGTATAAAAAGTAAATTATAGTTACTAATTGGGCGGAATTTAGACGAATTTTAATTAGATTTACTAATCTAACGAATTTTATAATTTCCGCGATTAACGCGCGATTAGCAATTTTAAATTTTATAGAAACTTTTCAGATTTGCAGATGATAAAGAAATAGAGAAAGAATATAAAGAATTTTAATATATATTTAATATAATAAGTAGATATCTTCTTATTACTCTCTAATTCTAATATATTTAATACTTAAAATATTAATTATAACGATAAAATTAGACTTTAAATATTTACTTTAATTAAATATAATATTATAGCGAAGATCGTTATAATTATTATAGAAGTCTCTTATTAAATTATTAATTATTTAAAATAATAAGCTTATAATAGAGAATATAACTCTATTATATTTAAAAAGTTATTATTATTATATATATTTAATATTCTTAAATCTAAATAACTCTCTATTATTATATTTAAATTTAAGAATATTATTTTAATTATTATATAAAAGAATCGCTATAATTATAAAAAAATCTCTTTTATATTAACTACTAAATAAGAAATCTTCTTAATAATAATTCTATAAATACTTAAATATAATAACTTTTAATTAATTAAAATTATTAAAAAATCGTCTCTTTTAATAACTTAAATAAAAGTTTATTATTAATTTACTTTACGATATAAAGATTAAATTATAAAGAATTAAAAGAATATAATTTAAATTAATAAGATTAATATAATTTTAAACTCTTAATAAAAATAAATATAATAAAAATATTAGCTCGATAAAATCTATATTAAATTCGCTATTTAATATTATTTTATAAATATTATAAAATTTATATTTTAAGAATATTTCTTATATAATAAAAAGAATTTATATTATATTTAAAAGATTAAAATAATAATTAAAAAAAAGAAATATATTTAAAAACTAGCTATTATTAATAAGATTTTAAAATTTAAAATTAAATTATAATAAAAACTCTAGATTAATATAAGATATATAGATTTATATAATCTTTCTAGCGTAAAATCTTAATAAAAATTTATAATAGAAATTAGAAAAGTTATTATTATAGAGAAAAAAGAAGAAATTAACTAATATCGCTATTAAAAGAAGATTTATTTATATATATTTCTTTAAATTCTTTAACTTCTTTCGCTAATTAGATATAGATTCTTCTTTTATTACTTTTAAAATTTATTTAGAAATATAAAAAGAATAGATTTAATATAGTAGTTATAAAAGATAAAATCTTAATTTATATCTTAAAATTTTAGAAATTAATTTTTATATTTATAAATATATTTAAATTATTATAATATAAAAACTCGCTAAATTTAAACTATATTAAATTATATTAGTTTTAAATAAAATAATATATTACTTAAAATAATTTATTAATAACTCGAAAAGAGACTAAAAAGCGATAAACTTATTATTAAAAATATAAGCTTTTATAAAAGAAAATTTAAAAGTAAATAGAATATATATTTAGATATATTATTAAAGTTATTTATTTAAAAAGCGATAATAAATATAAAGAAGATCGTTTTAAAGAAAATATATAATTATATAATTTAAATAAGCGAGTTAATAAGTATATATATAGTTATATAAAAAATTATTAAGAAAAATAAAGCTATTTAAGAAATTTATTAAATTATTAAAGAATATTAAGAATATTAAGAGTTTTAGCGTATATATAAAACTTTTAATATAGATCTCTATATTAATATAGCTATTATATATAAACTATAAGTAGAATTAATATATATAAAAGAATAAGATAGAGCTAAGCTTAAAAATCTTAAATTTATATATATAGTTAATTATTAACTTAGAGTTATTACGCTCTTTAATTAAACTAGCTAAGTTATTATAAATAAATAAATTAGCGTTTATAACTATTAAAATCTCGTTCTTCTATACTCTTTCTTATTAAATTATAAATATACGTTATTTATAATAGTAATAACTTTTTTATTTTCTATTAAAATTTTGATTTTTGATTTTTTTTAATTTTGAAGCGCTATTTACGCTTTTCGAATTTTTAAGAATTTTAAAAATTTATCTTATAATTATTAAAGCGTAAGGAATTCAAATTTCGCTCACTAAAGTTCGCTTATTAAAGATCGCTTACTTATTTACTCGATAGCCCTAATTAAAAAAAAATTATAAATTTAATTCATAGGCCTTTACTCGTTATTATATAAAGATTTAAAATTAAAAAAATTAACTTTAATTAATAAATAGAAATAAGTAAACTTTTTCATTCGATAAATTTAATAACTCGATTGAAAATTCAATTCGACTCGTTCGATAACCTCGGTTTTTATTTTGCATTAGCTAGAATTATATAACTAGATAGTGAGTATCAAGTAATCGTTGTAGAGTTAGCTCAACTCTGACTCTTAGATTCCGATTGACGGTCGCTCGCGAGCTGGGTTTAACACTCGACTCGAGGGTCACGCTACGCGGTATTTGAAGCTAGATTTATCCATCTTCAATCACATCATTGGCTTTTCTTCTTTGTCTTGAAAAACGATCTATAGTACTGTTGCCCACGCTCTATCACCTATGACTTTTTATCAATCTGTATCGTCACACTTGTCCCCATGCCGACTAGAAGGACCATGTTGGCGTCCAACTGTGCGCGTGTGCACGCCATGCTGATAGATACCTGATACATAATTGTCGATTGAAAGTCTAAGCTCTGAGTCGAGGGACTCGTACTGGGGCTCGTGCCCGCGCTTATACTTGTGCTCTTGCTGGCAGCCACGTCCGCTGAAGAAGCCTGAGCAGGACTTGCTTCTGCTCCTGTCATATTGCTGAGGGTAGATGGGGCCGTCGCGGGCTGGGACGGGGTGTGAAAGGTGCTCAGCGAAGTAGTGAGGTTTATATCTATGGGACTGGTGTCTACGTCCAAATCAGTGAGGGTGTTAATGGGGTCATTCGGATAAGGGGAAGTGGAGCAGCAGAGATCTACCATATATGCTTTTCGGCAAACTCGTGTTCATTACGCCTGGTTCCGGAACGTTGTAGAAGTAGCTTTCCCCTGGTGTCGGGTACTGAGAAGGGCTGTTCAGCCCGAGTAGAGTCTGGTATTGCATGTGATTCGCCCTGTCGATCGCCAAGTTGTCCGTGGATATGGGCTGCGCCTTATCATCCATGGAATTGGCAGAGACGATACTACGCGCGGCCCACGTGTCCCATGATGTGAGGTTTGAATCTGGGATCTGAATGCTCCTCGCCCCGGTGTCATGATTTGCTCCCTGGGAGTTGGGCATGACTTCCATGCGGGAGGTGTGGCTAGTTTGATGGAGCACCTCGTCCTCGTTCTCACCGTCTTCGTTGTCCTCGTCTTCATCCTCGTCTCCGTCATCTTCGTCTCCGTCCTCTTCGTCGCTTGACTGAGCTACCCTGTCGCCTTCAATCCAACTGGAGCATCTTGGGGCTTCCATGTTCCAGTCCACTTCCTTCGTAGAGGTCGCCATGGCAGTCTCAGAGATAGCCGGGAGATCCTTGTGTGCCTTCTCAGTGGTATCTGCATTTGCCTTGTTCTTGTCGTTGTTGTTTTGTAGCCGCAGGGTCGAGTAACGATTCCTGAGAGCAAGCGTGGTCCTGCTGGGACGATGCGAAAATGCGATAGTTGCCCAGTTGGTGCCGTAGGTGAGAACTGCATGTAGCAGGTTCGCGTCCTGAGAGCCGTCAGTGACCACAGAACAAGAATGTACTTAAATTCGGGATGTAGGTGGAACCTCTTCTGCAGTCCAATCACAATAATTGATGTTCGGGTCCAGCACCTGGCTCCAGTGGCTGGAGCATTGGTCGGGACTTCTTGACCCAACCTCGCATGAGACCCTTATCCAATTCGTCCCGTACCTGCGAACAGCTGCAATGAGCCGTTCGTCCTCTTCCTCGGACCATGAGCCCTTGGCCGTGCCATTTGCGAGACTGTTCCACCATCTTCTGCGACAGTCTTTGTTCGTCCGTGCAGGTACACACTTTGCCAACTTCCGCCACAGTAGCGGGCGCGATTCCGCCTGAGCTGTGCAGGATTAGGATCATGTGATAATGGAGGCGAGAGAGAACTACGGACTCTCCCCTAGACTAGACAACAGCGAACCAAATCGTTTTTCTTTGGGTGTGCATCTATTCTAGGGGAGACTAGGTAGATATCTCGAGTTCGAACTCAGGAGCCGAATTTGGAACTCACCGGTCTTGACAGCTGATCGGAGGAGAGCATCCTCCTCTGCCGTCCACTTGCGTCTCACGCGGGCCATGTCATTGGAGCCCGCACTGCCTCTCCGAAGGAATTCAAGTTGATGGATGGTTACTGATAATTTGGAGAAAAGGGGGAACTTGGGCCTGCTTTCTCGAATATACTCGTAGAGGCAGCAGGAGTCGGTTCGAAGTGGGAATCATTTTTGGTGTGGAGCATGTTTTCACGGGTTGTGGTGGTCAGCTTCGTCAGCTCTTGGCCCGCGTAGGAACGTCGGCATATTGCATGGGAGTGGGCACAGATACTGATCCTTTATGCACATGGTGAGACCTAATCGCAAGAACAGCTCAAGATATTCAGCGCCGGCCTGTCTCCACACCGCAAGTTCCGAGGCGATTGTCTTCAAGGCTGAGCAATGTCACTCTTTCGTTGTTGGCACCAGGAATATGTTCCTGGTTAGGGATGATTTTTTCGCCTGTCATATAATTAGCTCCCGCAGCGGAAGTGCCCATTAGCACCGCCCTAGTCTCGGCCCAAGACCGTCGATCCCATCATCCCACGCATTGGTGTGGACCCATTTATTTTAGGCTGGGGGCTAGCCAGGTAGCCGAGGCCCTTAAGGCAAGCAATCTTTGCTAAGTAAGGTGAGCTGACTCAACGACGGCAAGAACAGCAGCGGCGGGAAGATGAGCAATGTGCATTTAGCGAAATGCTAGCGCGCAATGACGAAAATTAGGAGCTAGGGAGGAAACAAGGAGGAAAAGGACGGAGAGGGAACGTGTTACTGGGTAGGATGCACCCGGAAGGCCGCCCAGAAAAAGGGAACCACCGCACACCAATGCGTGGCATAGGTAGTAGCAGGTATTTAGTTCAGTAAGAGAACCGCATAGTAATTTACCTAGGTACATTCTACAAGCCGTCCACGCCTAGCTGATGTGCACTGCCTGTGACCCCCAGGTTTCATCGCCCTTCACCCAGCTCAGAGATCGACCGATTACCCACGAGCGAAATCCATCGCTGCGGAAAGTCTTGAGCTGCTGCCACAGTCTTCCTCCATTCAAGTTCGTTTCATGGAATCCAGAATACCACGAACACCAGCGAAATCAAATTCGCTCAGTGTTTCCTCCCAGAGTCTTTCTGTAATCTCCTTTCCCTCGGGTGTGTATAAGAAGCCGGCGAATCTGAACAGTGTTTTGCGTCTTAGCCAGAGCCGGGAGTGGGTTGTGGGAATGGAGAGAGCTTACGGGTGGATCTGCCAACTCATGATAAAACATCCATGTGACTCCGATCCTTTGTTCACAAGGGCGTCCAGATACGTCGAAGCGCCATCCTTCTTAGTTCTACCAGTGATCGCGCCGAAGAGTGCGGCGGCTACCTTTTGCCCCCCGCGGGCGTCCCGGGTCAGGTCTGTGCCCTTGACGAAGCCTGGATCTGGTAGATTCACGATAACATCGTTGGCCGAGACATAGTCGACGAGTTTCCAGAGAAACATGTGCGCAAGGACCTTGGACGAATTGTAGCGATCGATGGGGTCAAAGTACTTGGGGTCATCGAAGGATGGCAGGAGGGGCACTTCGTTCCGATTGGGAAACTTAGCAGCGAGAGCAAGTGCGGCGTTAACAATTGTTAACCGACCTGCGGTCCCGGGTGGAGATTTGCTCTTGAGACTAGGAAGTAGAAGGATGGTGAGTAGCACAGTTGACAAGTAGTTGATCTGGATAGTTTCCTCGTGGCCGGTGCTACGAACGGTATCGAAGGAAAGCTTGCGTACGCCGGCATTGAGGACAACCATGTCCAGGCGAGATAAATCGGTATCGACGCGTCGAGCAAAAGCCCGGATGGAATCCATCGAGCTCATATCCAGCGGCCATATCTCAATTTTTGCTTTGGGGTACTGCGACAGGAGTTGTTTGGCAGCTGCTTCTCCTTTCTTAGTCGAACGCACGGCAAGGATGAGATGTGATAGTTTGAATGACAAGAGTTGGCTGGCGGCCTCGAGACCGAGTCCAGCGTTGCCTCCGGTGATGATGGCGACCTTGTCGGAGAGGTTGGTGGTTTGTGATGGCCATTCAGGCTTCGCACGAAATTGATTGTGGAAGAAGACATTGGGGAAAAAACGAGCGTTTGAAGGCTGCAGGTCCTTTGAGCCGACCATGTTGGTTGAAGTGTGAGCGTATTAACTTTTGGAGCGGGAGTGAGGGTGAAATAGGAGTAATGGTTAAAATTGTTGTTATGGAAGTGTATATTAGGCAGCTTGCCGTCTCCTTACTTCAAGGTAAGTGAGGGAATTGTTCGAGCTGGCCCGAGTCACATGACAGGGTTCCCCTAAGTCATAGGTTGGTTGTAGGAGTCGCTGATTGGCGGTACCGGGATTTTAATCATTTCAAACTCGATGAAATTGATGCTATGCTCAGAAAGGAATACAAATAGTAATAGAAGGCAAATGGTGGCTACTTCCATTCGACTACCTTATCCCCAAAACAGCATACAATCTAGTCTTGGGGATGATAACAACGCTATGCTCAAATTGGCAAACAATCTCAGCCGCCACTCCCGAGGTGCTAAGCTAGTGTCCGCTAGCTGCTGCACTAGATCCGGCCCGACTCTAAGGTACTTTAAGGTACTTTGTAAGCTGAGATAAGGTAAGGTAATCCGGAAGGCTTAAGATCCTTGACGCCTTTTTCTTGCCTCGGTTAAAGTATTCCAAAGAAATGATTGATAAGTACCTAAAGTACATTATTTGTAAGGCTGCAGTAAGCGGAGAATAATAATGCAGATCGATGCGCGTCTGCATATATCCCACACACCTTTCTTCTGCTCTTTTGATCGCTTTGACTCGCCGTACCTCAAAGCTAGAGATCTGGTCACGTGACGTGCCATTACCCTACACCCTTGATTCAGCATACTTATTGTATGCAGCACTTAATTGACCTAAGCCGTGAAAGGATTAGAGTAGACTAGGGTACCCAAGTTACGCGCTCCACCCGCTGTGCTGCTGTAAAGTCACACCCGAACTTCTCAACACTGTGCCCATGTCCATTTCTGGCATTCGGGCCAACGCTTTGACTACATGACTGCTCTAAAGCGCTCGGGTGAGTAATTCTCTGGCCAAGGTAGTGTCGATTGATACTGGATCTTAATTGTCTCGTTGAGTAGTAGGGATGCCTTTCGTGGTATCGACTAGTGTAGAAAAGCCTGATCCAGAGGTGCGCAAGCTCATCAGGAGCCATGTGATGTTGGGAAAGAACCAGGGGAAGACTCGGTGCTCAAGAAGGCGAGAGGCGAGCAATGTAGCAGACAAATCCAGCCCTAATGAAGATCTGGGTGCGCCATCAGCATCGTTCATCACGGCGTCTCACTCTGTCATCCCTCCAAAAATCGGCTCGGATCTATCCACAATTCGATTTGCCGACGCTGTAGAGCCTTCCAAGGTGGAGTTCGTTCTGCGCTGTGAGTTGATTTCCCTCCCCACCCCCACCCTTCCCAAATATATTGGACTTCAAGGCTGTCGAGGTCTGCTGTGTACAATGCTCACATAATCCATCGTCACACCAGTCTCTTCCATCGCTAAACAAACATTGTTCCCCCTGGATTCTTGCATACTTTTCGAAAAAAGGGAGGAAGCATGGATGGAGCCTCTGACATTTGACCCGGCCTTCCTCAACGCCATGATTTTCACAACACTAGACTATTTCGACTCCATGCGGCATCGCAACCGCTACACGATGAGCCAGCAGACGTTGCCGCACTATCTGAGGACACTCCGACTTCTCCGCGAAAGGTTACTACATGAGAATGACCAGGCTCTTACGACCCCCACGGTATCTGCGATCTTAGCCCTAGCTGCGCATGCACACTTCGTGGGTGATTCCGAGTCCGCTAAGCATCATTTAGGAGGTCTTCGCAAAATAGTCAGCTTGAGAGGAGGCGTAGCCACCTTCAGCGACAATGCAAAATTGCTGGTTGAAATCCTCCGGTACGAGCCACATCTCAGGGCGGTGTTTCCCGTGATTGAATAGGAGACAGCTTCTAATTGCCCTGCAGGTGCGACATAGGGATATCATTTCACAGTGGCTCAAGACCGTTGTTCTTCAACAAATCTTCTTCCCAAGAGCCTTTTCTACCGTATCCGGACCAGACGTTGCTGTTCAAGTCGATGTTGAAGACTACGGTAAGACAGACTCAATACGATTCGGAGATCTTCCTTCGCGACATAGACGACGAGCTCGCAAGTGCCTGGAGGGTCATGGCGGGATTTTGTCTAATGATCAATCTCGCTGCCGAATCCAAGAATCGAATCGCTACAGAAACTTTCCTAGACACCATGGCTTCAGTTATATATCGACTGCTCGATATGACTCACTTCGAAGCAGGCTCTACTGAGGAAGCTATCCGCCTAGGTCTTCTCGCCTTCTCATCTAGCATTTTCCTCCAGTGGAAACAGCTTGGGATGTCTTATGATCATCTAGCCACTACGTACAGAGAATGCCTTGCCGAGTTGAGAGTTTCGAGTATTCCTTCTCGGCTTCTGCTTTGGCTTCTCATGGTTGGAGCTGTGTCGGTCTTTGGGTGCGCCGACGACAAGTGGTTGAAGCCTTGGTTGCGCGTCAACATCGACCTGGGCGAGGTGGAATCATGGAGTGATATGCAAGACATTTTGAAGCCTCTCATGTGGATTGGGTTGGTACTGGACGAGCCTGGGAAAGATGTGTTTGACTCATCGTTCGTGTACGACCTAGTCACTCCTCCGCTTGACCACTCGCCCATGTCTATAGGCAGTCTGTAAAGGGGCAGACAATTGATCGATGCCTTACAAACGACTGCAGAATTAGTGCACTGGAGCTTACTAGCAGTGCGTCATGGAATCGATTTGAAGATGCTTCTCACTAAAGGCATGAATACCGACATGGTCTGAGAGGATTCAACTGTGATCTTTAGGCTACATTCACCAATGAAGGTGTCAACTTAGGCAGAGGGCATCGCAACGAATCTATGATGAAAAACATTCAGGGGCATATGACCGCTCTGTCCCCACCTAGACTACAATGCAAACCGAATCGCACTTACAGATCATCCCCTTCGAACCGTATCTGCAACCATTCCCCGTACCGTAAACCCAATATGGGGGGCAAATTACAAATTCATACCCCAAACTATGGGATTCTTACATATTCATACCCCATCTTACATTTTCATACCCCAATGGGGTATGAATTTGTAAGATACCATCTAACAAGGGTATGATCTATTTTGTAAGATACCATTAATAGGATGATTTTTAAAGTTTTGCCATCTATAGGGCGGGTTGGTGTTAAGAATTATTCCACTGGGGGAGTATCTGCAGCGTGAAGTGCAAACACCCCTATTTAACCCTTTAGCGGTAACTCGAATTACTAACAATTGGGGTAGGTAGACGGGTATCTTATTTACCTACCATTTTTCTCTATGACAAAAATGGTCTGCATTGCATTACATTATTCACGCCACGTCAAACCAACATATCTACACAAAAATTGGTATCCTTCCCTTATCGCTTTCGCGGCCGCGTCATTGTCGTGATGCTCGGGATATATATCAAACAAATGCGGCACGTTCTCAACAATTCTTAGCTCCGCATCGATCGTTCCTATGTCCCGCAGCCTCTGCCAGGTGCGCTCGGCCTGCTGCCACGGGATCAGATCGTCATTGCGGGGGTGGATAAGGAATGTCGGCGCAGCGTAATTGCCTGCGCGGATCTGCGCCAGTGGACTGGCAGCCGCAATACGTTCGGGCGTTGGCGGCTCGTCCGAAATCTTCCAGCTCTTCTTGTCGAGCGTGAGTAGGCCGCCGAGCAGGACGTGCAGTGTGCGCCCGTGCATGTTCATGTGCAGTGCTAGCCGACTACGTGCATCGCTGGGTGCTAGCCAGCCGCCCAGTGCGCGTTTCTTGGACGGGATGCTGTAGCTCGTGATGGGAGAATCGAACAGACCCTCCAATATCTGGCCATCCAAGTCGTAAGAGTCAGATGTGGTCATGTCGGTGTCTGTAGTCTGAGCGCCGGCAGGGACGTTGGGTGCGATCCAGAAAGGGTCCTCGTAGTCTGTGGGGCAGTAGAAGGCCAGAATGGCCTCCGGGGGTCGGATCTGCCGTGCTGCAGAGGTCCAGGCCAGCGTCATGGCCAAGTGGCCCCCTGTAGACCAGCCCACAGCCACGACCTTGTCTGGGTCAACACGGATGTCACGCCGTGAGAGTGTCAGCTTCGGGAGAACAGTGCGGATCCACAAAAATGCGTCGGCAACGTCTGCCATGGGTCCCTCAATGAGCGTCGTTTCAGGACAGAGCCTGTAGTCGATGCTGATTGGAAGAAAGCCGCTTCGCAAGAGCTTGCTTGTTTGTTCCGGCCGGATATCGTTCCTCGAAAGCATGATGTGGCCACCGCCGTGAATCATGAGAGCTGATAAGATATCACTCTGTCAGCTGAGAGCTCTATCTGTGTCACTGGGTCTTAGTGCCGCAGAAGACAATAAAGCAATCAATGCTACTACTAACCTACAGGAAGCATTTTCTCGAGCTCGACTACCTCTGGAGGGTAGTATATGTCTGCTAGAAGATGTAGACCATCTACCTTTTTGAAAGTCAAGGTGTCCTTGAGTGTATTGTGGTCGCTGCTGCCATCCGCCTCATTGTTATTGCCCAGAACGAGCCTAGAATCCATATCGTATGGAGCCAATTCGTATGGAGAAGCCGTGATGACGCGCAGGATGTTGGATTCTGCTGACAGACTATTGGACCAATCTACCCACTCAAACCCAGAAGCATGCAGAGACTGCTTCCATCGCTGCTCGTCCGCTAGGGCGTGCTCGCGGCCGTCATCGAACAGCCACCAGCCTTCAAGGAGACCGAACACAAGATCGAACCAGTACAGGTTCCGTGTCAGCTCCACCAGACACAGGATCCCGTCTGCGCGCAGCAACTTGCGGATGTTGGCGCATGACTGCATGAGGCTCTTCGTTGCGTGGATGCAGTTGGTCGAAATAATAATGTCGTAGACGCCCACGAACTGCGGGCCCGGGTCTTTCTCAATGTCGAGCACCGTGTAGTGCATAAACGGCCATTTGGAAAACTTGCGGCGGGCAGTCGCGACAAGCGAGGAAGACAGGTCGGTGAACGTGTACGAGAATTTGTACTTGGGGCCGAGCCCGGCCAGCGTCTCGATAACGTGTTTTGATGTCCCTCCAGTGCCGGCGCCGAGCTCAAGAATCTTAAGCTCGCGACTGGTCCCGACGCGCTCCAGAACCGTCGATAGGTACTGAGCAAGGACCAGGGTCCCCGTCTTGAACATAGGTGCGTTCGTGTAGACATCTTCCAGCAGTGTGCGTGCTGTCGAGTCACGAAACAGCAAAGCCAGGGGATCGGCCAGCCCCGAGAGGCAATCCGCCAGTCTGTGAGCTGTTGTATGGAGGAGTTTCGTCTCAGAAGCGTGCTTTGGAAATTTATATAGGAGTTCATCGAGCAGCGCGGATGTAGAAACCGTGGGAACTGGCTCCTTGGTGCGGCGGCATATTCCGTCCGCCCCTTTGGTCACAAGACCAGCATCTTCCAGCATCTTGTACAGCTGGGGAACGAGCTTCTCGTGTCTAGGTTCGAACTGGAATTTAGGCACTTCATCGCCAGGCTTTAGTGCCTGCAGTATACAGCCTAATGAAGCCAAGGCCTCTACGACGTACTGCACGACGAGCTTAGACTGTAAGGGGAAAACCTCGGCGCAGAAGCCCGTAAAGCCCGTAATTTCGGCGTGGTGGTCGTACGAAGCTTTGGCATCGACGAAGCAATCGCAGCTCACGACAGCCAGATTCGCATATTCCTCCTGCTCCTGGCGGCTCTCATGGTGGTTATAAGTCTGCTGGCTCTCTTCGTGTACAGGGCCTAAGGGGTAGCCATTGGCAAGATTGTCTCCGGGTTCCTGCTCTTCCACAAGCTCGTCAATGGGCTCTCGGTGCTTCTGTGTAGAGTCGACACCTTGGATTAGTCGGGCGACCGAGCGTACATCAGTGCAAGTCATGAGTTGTGCTTGTGCGAGACCAACGTAGAAACGGGTTTCGACTTCTGCGAGGACTTCGGTAACCAGCAGTGAGTCGACGCCGAGGTCATCCAAACTTGCCGTGGGCTCGATCTCCTCGACGGGTATCTCCAGTATGGCGCTGAACATGCTGCATACCGATTGAACTAGGCTGCTAGATTTGGTTGGCTGTTCCAGTTGCTGCTGATGGATCGCAACTATTTGAGAAGGGAACGCTTCCGCGGTAACCTGTCGCACTGGGGAATCAGAGGTATGTTTGGAAAGCTCTTTCTGGAGGCCATCGCCCGACGGAGAAGAAAATCCTGTTTGGTATGCCGAGTCGTGCAGATCGTCGCTATTGTCTGAGTGTAAACTTACTACTACATTAGTGGTGGTGGGGGCTTTATTCAGTCTGGTGAGGCTTCTCGCCACCGACTTGAGCGGGATGCTCCTGAATTTCGCGCCCATGATGGCCAGCACCAAAATTCCGGAGCTTGAATCGCAAACAAATATGTCGTTGGTCACGTCGACCTTGGAAATTGGCTCGTAACGGGTGTAAACAGTCCATGCACGAGAAGCGCCTCTGCTTGTCATGAAGGAAGCAGAAAATATGATTTCCTCCACTGCGGTGCACATAAAGACTTGGTCGTCGTCCCGCTGGGACAAACAGTTGACATGGATGCCTGCAACTTGGAGGAAGTTGTCAACAGAAATGATGTCGCAGATACTTGCATCCATGCAAGAGGGCCGGTCCGTTGGAATTGTGATAAGGCCAACCGCCTCGTTTCCTGAAGCAGACACGCTTTGAACTCCCCGATAGTAGCTTGCGTACTCAACGACGTCTGAGAAGAGTTTGTACACCATTGTGCCACTTACTCCAGTGGCTGAGGGCAAATTCCGAAGGCGATAGGTGCTTGATCTTTGCAGCAACTTCAGCAGCCTCTCTACCACTGCCTCGCCGGCGGCAACCGAGCTTATGCATCCTTTCGCATGCTCAGTTTCTCTGTCTCCCACGTGCCCTGGGCCATGAGAAGATGATGGCCGGCTAAAGACGGCAAAATCCCAAACTTCTGGCGCAGTCTTATGGAGACGTAGGAATACGGCAATCCCGGCTCCTAGCCCCAGTGGCGCTGACATGGTCAAGCCCTCAATATGTGGCAGTGTTCCGGTTGCATGCGTAGTGTCGGTGCGTTGCATCGCCATGACGCATCTAGCCGCCAACTCGATATACATGGATGCCGGACAGAGGCTCTGGCCCGTGACAGCGTGTCCCCGTGCAGCGAGCTCGAAGAGAGCATTGGAAGTATCCACCGCGAAAAGATGCTCTCCGGCAGTAGCGCCATCATTGTTCAACCAGGTCACAAGACTAGGGGCTTCCTTGGTCCTAGGCCCAGACCTGGGCTTGTACTGGATCCAATGGCTCGTCTTGTCGAATTGGTAGGGTGGAAGGTTGAGATTCCTGTAGCAATGTCGTGAAGAATGATGGAAGAGCCAGTGTTGCGCAGCTGACCCGGCCGTCCACAATTGGCATGTGGCTTTGGCAAGGTTTGTCGTGGCATCCGCTCTTCCCAGCTCCATGGGTATGAAGACGTCTGACCTGCCGGACTTCAAAGCTATTATACGACGCGTCATGGCAATGATGGGAGACGATGATCCTGCTTCGAGCCAAATAGCAGAAGGTAAGCGGGAGGCGATCCGTTCAACCGCATCGGCAAAGTAGACTGGTTCCCGGGTATGCTGCACCAACTTTTCTGCAGTGAATCGCGACCAGGTTCCTTGGGCAGAGCAGGTCTCGATGCGGATGCGAGGCGGTCGTATCCTGATCAGTTTAGCCACTTCTGCTAGATGATCCAAAATGTCATCTGCGAGGTAAGAATGGTATGCATGGCTGTTTCGAAGCCTGGTTTTCTTGAAGGACCGGCATTCCTTCTCGGCCCTCTCTACGGATGGCCCGTCACCGGCAAGAACAAAGCTGCGAGGACCGTTGTAGCATGCAACATCGACGTGAAGACCGCTCGTCGAATTCACCAGACGTACCACGGCTTCGAGTTCCCCTTTGTCGCACTCGACTGACAGCATAGCGCCACGCTCTAGACCCCAACTATCTCGGATAAGGCGAGCCCGACCCGAGACAAAGAGAAATGCATCTTTGAGAGAAATGGAATCGGCAACACATAGCGCCGCGAGTTGTCCAAAGCTGTGACCAACCACCGTGTCCACCTCCAGTCCGCAATCAATCCAGCACTTGGCGCAAGAGACTTGTAAAGACAGAAGCATGCAATGAAGAGAAACGATATCTCCGATGGCATCGCCCAGGAAAACACTGGGGAAGATGCTGGGGAGGCCGAGAGTCTGGCAAACAGCGTTGCATTCATCCTGTATCGGGATCAATCAGCATCTACTGTATGATTCAATCACGTCAGAACTTTGAAGAGGATGCTGTTCTCACCAAACGGGTCCTGAAAAGATCGCAGCGCTCATATAGCTCTATCGAGACGCTAACGTTGCAGCTTGTCTGGCCGCCAAAGCACAACACGACAGGATTCTTGGCCGTCCGTATCGCAATTCCATCCGTCGTCGCGCTTGAGCTGTTAAGGACAGATATGGCACTCTTCACATCAGCTGCGATGAATGCAATCCGGTGCTCGAACGACGAATTATGACTTCGAGCTATCTTGTACGCCACACTTCCAAGCGAAGTCTCGACCTTGGGCAGATACGACTTCAGCTTATCCATGTACGATTGGAGGCCATTTACGGTCCTGGCGGAGAGAAGAATCGGGCTGACGACAGAGGAGGAAGACGGGCAATCTTGAGTCCCTAGGGTTGTTTCTGGTGCTGAGCTCGAGAGGGGGTTTGAGTGCGCTCGAAGTACAAGCGCCACGTTGCTTCCCGCAGCTCCGTAATTATTCACCAGCGCAACATGGCGCTGAGCGGTCCACGACTGGGTAACCTTGGGCACTATTATCTCTCCCGATGCAGAAGCCTTGATGCGTGGATTCAGGGATACGAAGTTGGCCTGCTTTGGAATTGTTTTGTACTGCATCATCAAGAGTGTTTTAACGATGCCAGCAACGCCAGAAGCAGCTTCGGTGTGACCAATGTTATCCTTGACGGAGCCCAAGAACACCTCATCATCGCGCCAAGGACCTGCAAGCGCCAGACGGACACTCTCATACTCTATAGGGTCTCCAACGGGAGTTCCTACCAGAAACTGTTAGCAAGGTGGGACCATCTGGAACTTCAATTTCCAGGGCTGTTTGTCTACGGGTTTTCCTCACCAGTGCCATGTGCTTCAACGTAAGTGACTTCCTTGGCTTCTATCCGTGCGGCAGAAAGTACGCGTTTGTACAAGGAACTCTGGGATTGTGAGTCCGGAGCGGTGATGTTAGTGTGGTTGGAGCCTTGATTGACTGCCGAGGCAGCAATGACTCCAAGAACTGTATTCCCATCGGCTATCGCCCTTGAAAGAGTCTTGAGGACGAGAATGCCGGCGCCTTCACCACGACAATAGCCATTGGCCTCGGCATCGAAGGCTCGCGATGACCCGTGAGGGTTGAGGAAAGACGCAGCCGAGAGATTTTGGTGCAGAGTAGGGCTTGTGATGACGTTGACTCCTCCGGCGAGCGCCATGGAGCATTCTCCGCCGAGAAGTGCCTGTAGTGGTATCAGGCTTGCGTTTGAGGACTACTGAAATTGTTAGCTTACCTTGCATGCTGTATGTATAGCAACCGCAGATGAAGAACAAGCTGTGTCAAAAGTTAAAGATGGCCCGCTCCATCCGAAGAAGTGGCTGATACGACCACTAATGAAAGCCCGTAAAGTGCCCGTAGCTGCGAATGCGTTGGCGTCATGAGAGGCAATATTTTCCTCATAGTCAACAGACCCTACGCCAAGATAGCAGCCCACATCTGCTTCAATCGAAGTAGGCGGCGTGCTGCAGTATCCCGACGACTCCAGCGCCTCGTACGCAACCTGCAACGCAAGCCGCTGCTGCGGATCCATGGATTTTGCTTCGCGGCCCGAGATACCGAAGAACCTATGGTCAAAAGCATCAGGGCTATCAATGAAGTTGCCCCAAAAGTTGGCCAGCTTAGGCTCACGGCTGAGTTCGGCCGGGTTAAAGCGCTCAGGGGGTACTTTGCCGATTGCAGTTTCTCCTGCCCACAGAAGTTGCCAAAATTCCTCAAGATTTTCGGCTCGGGGGAACCGGCAGGCCATTCCTACGACGGCGATCTCTTCAAGCGAGGTCGTGTCGTCGTGATCCGAAGCAAAGTTCGCGTGATTGTCCTTGGTGGAGAGCGAATGAGGTACGCAGAGTCCGCTGCCCAAAGGCACAAATGTGACTTTGCCCTGGGGAAGGTCGTTCATCGTCGACTTGACGGTTTGGAACCAGTGGGCTCGTTTGCAGAGGATCATCTGGATGGCGATTTCATGAAGGGCGCCAGTATTGATGATATGAGCATCTGCAGTAGATCTCAGGGGCAAGCGCAGCTTTTCTGCATCAGGCAGCCTAAGTTCCCTGTTCTTAGCGCAAATTTGACGAAGCCTCTCAGCGGCTTCGGCATTTCTTGAATGATGATAGCATCCATTTAGGCCAATTGTGGTGGCGGCTATCTTGGCCTCGCGCATCCGCAGACAGAACGCCGCTTGACTGCCACTGGGTAATGTGATCGTGATACTCCTGTCATCTGTTATGCAGGATACGTAGGCCTATCTCGTCAAGTCAGTGCAATTTCTTCTATGATACCATCAGGTCCAGTCTTTCTCGCTTCGTCGATCGAGTCGTTACATGGAGCCTGGGCACTCATCCCTATCTACCGAAGGCTGAAAATGCCAGCTTGGCCACAGCATACCAAGTCGAGAACTA
The DNA here is from genome assembly GCF_014066305.1 of Letharia columbiana. NCBI lineage: Eukaryota > Fungi > Ascomycota > Lecanoromycetes > Lecanorales > Parmeliaceae > Letharia > Letharia columbiana. The sequence goes on from NW_023501068.1 coordinate 302,574, forward strand.
CTCGTTCGTGGATATCACTACCCCTCTGAACGTTTGGCCACGCTGAAGCCGGAGAAGAACGATGCTAGCAGGGTGAAAGAAGGCCGCTTACCCCGGGGAAAAGATCCAGGCAGATTTCCAAGAAAGCTCTGTCTTCCGCCGTTTTCCAGCGAACATGGACGGCCGTAGCTCTCTCTTGAGCAGGACGCGATGCCCTTTCTGCATCAACGATGATGCCGATACACGCAGCGAGTCGAACAGCGTTGGAAAAATTGCATTCAAAATCAGTCCAGTCGTTGGCGGAAGCAAGCGCTGCAGCCGAGAGAAATCCAACACAAAACCCTTGAGCTGCCTCAAAGCCCAGAATACCGTCTTTTGTGCCTGAGACGTCGGTCAATCGAATGAAATTGACGACTTGTGACACGACCGTGAGCGACGATAACTGAGTGTTCGTCAAATCCTCAGGGTCTAGGTCTTTGGCTCCCATTGCGAAATCCCGGAGTTCTTGCAGCTTCTCGGCGCCTGAAAAGCCATGAAGGCCATAGTCCTTCTTGAGCATGGACCATAGTGAGGGTAATGCTGTGAGAGTCTGCTTGAGGAACCCAAGCTTGTGGTCTTCCAGAAGGGCAGACTGCAAACTCGAAAGACTTTTGTGTGTCCAGTTCGTCACTTGTGGACCAAATAAGGCAATTCGAAATTCGTTTGAGGAACCCTTGGAAGTGGCGTTGAAGCAAGTCATTACCGCAAAGGCTCGTCCAAAGTACGTTGAGTACCTCAATGATGGTGGCAGTCGGACAAGATCTTTCCCGCTAGCGCTATTTGCTACGGCAAGAATGGTCCGTGGATGTCTCCATATAATGCATGATGCCCCCCATCTAGGCCTAGATTATCTGTGCATCTGGCGGTCTACGACGAGCTCAGTAACTGTGTTGCGGCTCGTCGTCAAATCAGCCTTGGTTTCCAAAAAGAAAGGTTTACTTGGCGCCGCTTCTCTACTGCTGACCCGGGTTAAATTTCTTCAAGCTCCTGCAGCAGCAGCTGCGGACCCAAGTAACAGGCTGAAATGCATCGTATGCAGTCCGTGCACATGCATCATGCAATCATAGGTCCAAGGAAACTACTATACCGGTGAGTAAGTCTCAAAAGCTCTATCGCATTGTCTGGCACCCAGCAGTATTGTCGATTTCATGCGGGTTTCAAGTGAACATTCCAGATTTTCAAATCTTCTATAATCTCTTTGACTGCCTGACATACTGAGCTGTTCTTCGGAAGTGGCTCGACCGGTGGTACTGTGAAGTACTGCGCTGCTCTTAGTCAGCTTGCTTTCAGTTCGGGGGGCTTTTGTGTGTGCCTAGAACGAGATTGCTACTTAGAAAAAGTCTTTTATTATGCAAGCAATGAGCTCTAGAGGGGCTATATTAGGCACCGTAGGAGGGAGCCTCCCTGTTGTCTCGCTTGTTACCTGTGTATTACTTTTACTCGTCGTCTTCCAGCTATGGCGAACATGGTGGCGCCTCAGGCATATACCGGGACCCTTCCCTGCCAGTATCACCAACTTCCAGCGCGCTCGTTGGGTTACAACCAAGCGTGCACACCTGATACTCCAGGATATGCACGAGAAATATGGAGAAGTCGTGCGTATTGGACCGAACACGGTGGCATTCAGTAACCCGGAGGCGATTCCAACTGTTTATACGGCACGGACTGGATTCCCGAAAGTACGTTTTCTCACTGCCAGCCTTTCAACCCACATTGACATGCTGAATTTACCTGAGCGGTCCAGAGTGCCTTCTACGCGACTCTCCAAGCCTATGCCCCAAAGGGTGGTAACCTTCAGGCCATTTTCAACACTCAGGACGACGACATGCACAAACGGCTCAAGACCCCTATTGCGCCCTTGTTCACCCCTGCGAACGTACCCTCCTTTGAGGGTCGCGTTGATGAAGTCCTGGAGTGTTTGCGCGAGAAGCTCGACGAAAAGTTTATTGAGAATAGTGAAGTCTTTAATCTAGGCCAGTGGCTGCAGTTCTTCGCGTTCGATGTCATGGGTACATTGACCTTTTCGAAGAGGTACGGGTTTCTGGAAACTGGGAAAGATGTTGGGGGAATGCTGGGTACAATCGTCGACTTCATGAGGAGCTCTGCCCCAGTGAGATATTTACTCCCTCATGTCGAGGCACCCTCTCCATACATATGTAGCTAACTTTGCGCAGCTGACACAAATTCCCTGGCTTGACTGGGCCCTGCGCAAGAACCGCATCGGGGACGCATTCCAGCGTAGGTTCGGGGTCCAGGCGTCCCTTGGGATACTCGGGTTCGTGGGCAGGGCCATCAAGGAAAAGCAAGGGACTATGTCCAATGGCGAGTACAAGGATACTGGTGACAAATATGGCCGTGGGAAAGATTTTCTGACTCGATACATCGAGCTCCAGCAGAATGACCCCGAAGTACCGCCCTGGTAAGACTCCAATCTCTCGACGCAATAGACTGGACTCCTATTGATCCACATGCCAACAGGGCCGTTACCGCATGGACCTTCTCCAACGTGATCGCAGGCTCGGATTCGGTGGGCAGCCTCATGCGCACCACAATGTTCAACCTCTTGGTCTACCCACACACTCTGGAGAAGCTGTACGACGAGCTACGCTCTGCAAATCTCTCTCACCCATTTCCCAAATACAGCGAGGTGCGCAATCTGCCGTATTTAGATGCCTGCGTCCAAGAAGGCATACGCATGCACCCACCCTTCGCGCTACCCTTTGAGCGCGTTGTGCCAAAAGGTGGCGTCACGATCCTTGAACACTATCTGCCTGCCGGAACAGCGGTGGGCGGTAGTCCCTACGTCGTGAATCGGCACAAGGGGATGTTTGGTGAGGATGCCGAATTCTGGAGGCCAGAGAGGTGGCTTGAAAAGGATGAAATGCATAAGAGGAAACTCGAACAGGCGGTATTGACTGTAAGTTTCGCCTTCCGCTCGTCAAGCACTTTTCGCTGATATTTTTATCGCAAGTTTGGTGCTGGCAGGCGTATCTGCCTGGGAAGACACGTAGGCATCTTGGAAATCAAGAAGCTAATTCCGTTTCTCATTCTCAACTACGATGTGGGTGTAATTTCCAACTCCACAAACGTCGCACTTGCCGTGAACTTACAAAGGTACAGATTCGCATCGTGGACCCCGAAAAGTTCGAGCTTGAAAATTCATGGTTCTTTTTTCAGAGGGGACTGTATGCTAGAATTCAGAAGCGGGCTAAAGATGCGGGAAATCAATCATGAAAATGCAGGACATGACTAGGCGATGATAAACGGTGTATGGCTACATTGCTTACCTTATTCAATGGTTATGTAGGTGTCTAGGAGCAGCAGGCTCAAAAACAATTCCTCCTGCCAAGCCTCATTGGGCTTGGGTTGCCGTAGTTTTGCGATTTTCAAAAATTCGAAATTGCGGGGTTGACCCCCTAATATGTGCTGGGGCGCGGGGCTACCCAGTAGTGGAAAACTTGCCGAGGATGTGAGAAGACTGAGAAGACTGAGAAGACTGAGAAGACTGAGAAGACTGAGAAGACTGAGAATATTACTACTGCATAATACCAATTCTATTAAGGGGAGACCCCCTAAACCCCCCTGCCCTCCGGGGGGCTCTCCGAGGGCCCTCCGGGGGCTCCTGCCGGAGGGGCCGTCCTCGCAAGCTCGAAATTATTTACATAAAGCCCATTTTGAGATCGATATGAGGTCGTTCGCTTCGTCAAGATCATAACTATAATCCCCCTGAAGAAATTCCTTACAACTATCATCAATTATAAACCGAAGTTGCTTATGAATAGCCTTAAGATCTCTATGCCGAATCGCCGTATATAACGAAGTCTCGGAGTCAAGTTGATCCTTAATTTGAGGCTGAGCGGCCGCTATTAATCTAAGGCGTCTTGTAATTCGGTACTAATAAGCCCTTGTAAGAATCGCTCTTCTTGAAGACGTATCCAATGTACGAGATCATCACACAAATCCTCGGCAACCTCTCGTTGAAGATGAAAACGACTTGTTTCGGCTTTTCCGTAAACGCGTTTTAGAGCGCCGAGACCTTGATTTTTCCGTAGATGTATATTAGGGGTTTTTAGAGTAACTCGGCAAAACCGAACGATTTATATAGATTTAGATTTTTTGTAAATATATGAATTATGAATATATGGATTACTCTAAACACCCTACTATCAAAAAGGTCTAATTTCTATGAAATTCTCGGAAATTCGCTTTTAAAACTCTAGCCCTAAGTAGCTCGAGAAAGATACTTTATCTTCTCCGCAATAGTAGTATATTATATCTATCTTTCTATCTATCTTTTTATCTAGCTATCTATCTATTCTTAATAATTATATCTCGTATATTAAATAAGAAAAAAAAGAGACGTGAGATCTTTTATCTCTATATTAAAAGTCGTTCTAGATATAATAATAGTTATTATATAACGAAAAGATGGCGAGTATACCTCGAAGCCTTTATCGAAGAACGTTATATAAAGCTACGAGTATATATATCTAAATCGAATTAGATAAGAGATATCCTTTCTTAGTACTTCGATACTCGATAGCAATCCTTTACATATATAAATTCCGAGAGTTTTCGATATATTCTTAGTCTTATATCGAATAATTCTATCTTCTATAATAACGCCAATTTCTAATAAATACTAATTGAGACATAGTTGAAGATTATCTTATAAAAGTTAGTTAATAATAGAAGTATAAGTAATTTTCGTCCCTTAGTTAGTTAATAGGGTGTTTTAGAGAAATATATCTACGATTATATACGAAGAGTTATAATTATATTATTTTAATTATATTAATAATATATTAAATAGCCTTCTAAGATAGAACGTTATCGAGAAAGTAAAGAGAATAATAAATAAGAGAATTTTCTTAGAGTAATAGAAAAGGTGAATAATATAGATATCGTACTGCAATATAAGTCTAAAGAAGAGTTTTATAGTAAAGCCTTCTGGAATAGAAAAAAGCGATATACTCTAGACCTTTATAAAGTATATAATTTATTAAAGAAATTTATCTATATACTTATTAGCTTCTTAAATACTATCTATAATATAAGAGTATAAAGTAATATTAGTCTCTATTAATATTCTAAGGCCTATTTCTCACCAGGTTAATATATACTCGATAATAGTATATATACGAATATAGAGTATATGGTTATATCATATAAAGCGCCTTATATAAGTTATAGAAGAATTTGAAAGTTTAATAGATATCTATCTAGCATCAGAATAGATATCGAATACATATTCGATATTCTTAAAGAGAGATAAAAGAGTCTTATAGATTTGAGATTGCAATTGAGAACTAAAAAGTAGTACGAATTTGCTTATATATAGATTACGGCTTACGTTATTCTTTATAATATTCTACTTAATCTCGATAATCTTTAAAGCGAAGAGAAAGGTTAAGAGAATATCGAGAAAGAAGAGAAGTATAATATTAAACTTCTTACTCTTATATCTTAATAGCGAGTTAGAGAATATAATAAGCGAGAGATAATAAAAGCTATGATACTCGGCAAAGTATAACTTTTTATTATTTCGTATTAATATATTAAAAGTACTATAATCTCGATAACTATATAACTAACCCCTCTAGCGAACTTATACTATTTAAAAGAGTATTATTTAAAGTATTTAAATTCTTTATAGCGACTTAAATAATAAAGAAATAAGCGTAATAGATTCTCGTAAAGAAAAAACGAAAATAGTTAGAATATAGATAGAGAGATAAGCGTAATTTTATATAATAACAAATTGATATCTTTAGCGGCGAGTGAAAAATATAATATTTTACACTATATTTCATCTAGTATATACACTTTTAGTGAAAAAATACACTTATTCTTGATAAAATACATACGATATTTTATTTCGATGTTTTTTTCGCACTTGCGAAGAAGATTTTCTTCTCCGTCACTATATCTTTCTTCGACTATACTTTAAATTATTTTATAAATATATTAAAAATAGTAGATTAGAAGAATATTAGTTTATTAAGTTAATATAGTATATATTTAAAGTAGAATATAGTATAAAATTATAGGTAATTATACGTAAGTAAGATATCGTTCGAACTTTTTATACTATCGCTCTCCTTATAATAAATAAAAATCACCTCTTATATTCTTATTAAAGCCGTTATTTAAAGACTTATAGTCGCTATATCCTCGCTATTAAAGCTATTTATTTTCCTTCTTCTTTAACTTTAATTAAATATATATTAGACTCTCGAATATTTGATTAATCTAAGTTTATAGATAAAGTATCTTAGTAATATAATAATATTTACGCTATTAATACTCCAACTAAAAACGCTATTTACGCTTCTTCTCATCTATTTTATATTACTATTAATATTCTTTAAACTCCTCTCTTAAGCGAGCGTTATTAATTCTTACTTCTTCGAGTATAACTTTCGCTATTATAGATTTTCCTTTAATTTTTTTCTAATTATCACATCTAGACGACTTAACTTTCTTCTTACTATTAGAGAGTTCTATAGCTACTCTCTTAAATTTACCTCGAATTTATATTTTCTCTTTAGAAGTCTTCTTAGAAGTCTCTTTAGAAGCTTCTTTAGACGGTGTAGAAGTCTTTTTTAGAGTTTTAACGAAGGGTTATTTAATGCTCTCTATAACGACTATTTTAGAGCGAATAACTAGAGAAATACTAATACTCGATTGCTTACTTGAAAGATCAAGAATTAAATTATTCACCTTCGAGTCTAATAAGAAATAGAGTCTATTAATTAAGGCCTTTACTATTTCGGCTTCTATTACTCTTCTAGTCTACGAGTAATTAAAATAGTTAAAGTCTAAATTCGATTTATTTATCTTATTCTCCTTCTTCTTAATCTCCTTCTTATTATTAATAGTAAGTTCTTCGAGATCTATATTATTAATAATCTAATTATTATAACGAGATAATCTAATAGATTTAATAAGAAATAAAGAATTTATAGTAGAATATTTACTAAAGAGGCTATCGTATTTATAGTACTATAAATAAATCTTTAGAATATACTCGTTTACGATATAATTAGTCTGATAAACCTTCTCTTTATAAATTTCAACGTCCGTTCCCCACTTAGAATAATTCACTATCGAATATATCTTCTTATATTTTCTAAGCATATGATCTATCTTATTAAGAACGATCTTTTTAATAGCTAAATTCTTATTAATCAACCTCGTTCCTTCGAGCATTTTTTAAGCTATATGTTACGAGCGTACCCTTGACACACCACTCAGCCCTATGGCTAGCGGGCCTTGGCGGAGGCATCTCCTACTATATCATGCCTCCTTCCCACATACATAGTTCGGTAGCCTTATTATCCTAGTTCTACCTCACCCATACTGGTATCGCACCTATGCTGGTCCTGACATTATAATAAGGCTCCTTCGTATACCCGGCGAAGAGAAATACAATCGGACTCACTCCATTCGAATTAGCGGACGAATTCAAAGAAATGCGCTGGCAGGGGCTTTGGCAAGAAACCAAGTTGAGCCATCGTATCCCTGGGTAAGCCCACCAGACGGGTAACTCGATTTCATAGCGAATCGGACTCGGCAAACAGTGGTCGAGAGATAAACAAGGCATTGGACCATTCGTACGACTAGCGAATCGAAAGAAATAGTCAACAACCCCACACACAGTGAGCCTGCTACAATGGCAGCAAACGTTCGACCTCTTCACTGAGCATGTCGACAACACACTCATAGTGAGCCTGCTACAATGGCGACGGGAACAGCCCCGAAACGGCTACGATTCGACCTCTTCACTGAGCATGTCGACAACACACATAGTGAAGCCTGCTACCAAATGGCATTCAACACATTCGATTCTTCCCTACCTCCCTACCAAACCCACGAATCAGCAAAGTTGAGACAAAGGATGGAATGGAGGATGGATTTTTGATGGCAAGAGTATGGGAGACTCAGGGCAAATTTACAGTGAAGCTCCCAGGCCAGGCTGCCAACTGGTGTTGAGGGGGTTTCATAACACATACATGCGTTGGATTTTCTTCAATTCTACCGAAAGACTGGACAAGGAGAAGAACTCGGAGAATCTTGCTGGCACGCAGGCAAGATATGGCCAATATCTCCAGGATCTCTGAAGGACAATGTGAGAACGCAGCAGGCGAATGCAGTCAAGACCAGCATGCGGCTCGGCAATACCTCGGACATCGTATTTTTGGACGAATTGAAACCATCCGATGTTCTTCAGAAAGCCGCCAGCTACCGCTACACCTCGGCAAATCTTCTCCAGTCAAGGCCTACAGGGACTATGGATGTTTGGAGACACAGGGCAAGCAATGGGCGTGCATCTCCGGTCTACCAGCCATGGGGGCCATGGCTATTTAAGAGGGGGGGGTAGTCATGACATTATAATAAGGCTCCTTCGTACCCCCCGGCGAAGAGAAACTCATACGGACAATGACTGGGTAACCAGTCACACTCGAGGATAGCAGAGTGACTAAACAGCTACCAAATATTTCACTTTCTGCTCGGAGCAAGCGACCGAGCCTGATAAAGAAAACGCTGGGTATTTCTACCATACAGAAACCCCACCATACATTCAAATCATCAAAAACCTACATTAAACAACTTACATCATCAACGGTAGCCCAATCCATCAAAAAACGAGTCCCCTACATCGAATACAAGAAATCCTTCTCCGCTCCACTCCGTTATTACCTACATTCAACATGAATTCCGACTCAAATCCACCTACATCAACACCAAGATACCTCCCTCCGCATCGCCGATCACCTACACACCACGGCAAGCCCTATCCTACATACGACGACCTACATAACAAACAAACACCCCCACACTCACAGTGAGCCTGCTACAATGGCAGCAAACGTACGACCTCTTTACTGAGCATGTCGACAACACCATAGTGAGCCTGCTACAACGGCGACGGGAACAGCCCCGAAACGACACATATCGACCTCTTCACTGAGCATGTCGACAACACACATAGTGAGCCTGCTACCAAATGGCATTCAACACATTCAATTCTTTCCCTACCTACCTACCAAACCTACGAATCAACAAAGACAAAGGATGGAATGGAGGATAGACTTGATGGCAAGAGCATGGGAGACACAGGGCAAATCTACAGTGAAGCTCCCAGGCCAGGCTGCCAACAGGTGTTGGAGGATATTATGCATGCGTTGGATTTTCTTCAATTCTACGGAAGGACTATGGCAAGAAGACTGGGCAAGGAGAAGAATTCGGAGAATCTTGCTGGTACGCAGGCAAGATGTGGCTATATCTCCAGGATCTCTGGAGGACAATGCAGGCATGGCACAGTCAAGACCAGCATGCGGCCCGGCAATACCACTACACCTAGCAAATCTTCTCCGGTCGAGGCCTACACGGACTATGGATGTTTGGAGACACAGGGCAAGCGATGGGCGTGCATCTCCGGTCTACCAGCCATGGGGGCCATGGCTATTGAGAGGGGGGGTAGTGTTACGAGCGTACCCTTGACACACCACTCAGCCCTATGGCTAGCGGGCCTTGGGGGAGGCATCTCCTACTATATCATGCCTCCTTCCCACATACATAGTTCGGTAGCCTTATTATCCTAGTTCTACCTCACCCATACTGGTATCGCACCTATGCTGGTCCTGACACTATATTGAAATAAGATTCGAATATCTAAGCGTTATAATTCACTAATTCTCCCTCCTTATCTCGCTCTATATACTATTCTACTATAAGATCTATATCTATTAATAGCTATTTAATAGCGATAATACGAGGTTTTTTAAGTTTAGCTTAAGAGGCTTAAGAGGTATTTACGATATTATTCTTTTTTAATAACATTACGAGATATAGAAAGTAGTTCTAAAAGAATATAGATATATAAGAGGTAGTAGAAAGAATATAGGCGTATAGAAGATAGTAGAAAGGATTTAGACGTATAGGAGATAGAAAGAATTTAGACGTGTAAGAGATAATAGGCCTACGAAATCTATTTAAAACGATCACGTGACTAGAGTATTATACCATCCATTTTTCATATATCCATTTATCCATAAAAAAGGTGCTCGAGGGCACCTTTTTTGTGGATCGAGTTTTCCGTGGATTCCTCGAACGTGGAACCATTTGCCACTCGATTTTGGTGGCGAATTGTTCACGGTCCGAGGAATCCGCGGAAACGGGAAGAAAAAAGTTACTCTGAAAACCCCTATTATAAACATCGAATATAGGGCGTTTAATATCGGGGTCTGGAGTATCGGGCTTGAAGATATCCATTTGCGTCTCGATAATACGTATAGAATTGATGCCTTCGAGAGTAGTTTAAGGAAGATTTTGAAGTGTCGCAGGCTGAGGTTGAGATTATAATGCGATATCTGTATCGCACGAAGGTAATCGACGTTGTCATCGACTTTAAGCTTTTCTCTAAGATCGTAGCTGATTTTGAGAGTGTAATTGTGAGAGAGCGCGCTCGGTATTTTGTTTTTGATGATTCTTTTGATGCCGATTTGCAGTATATCGAGCTGCAGAGGATGCGAGGCCAAAGTCAAGAATTGATTGAGACATGTTAGGGATAGAGACAGAGAGAAATAGAGAAAATCAGAGAAGAATTTGATATTCTTAGCCAAGACCTACTAAATTCTTAGTTACTTCCTAATAAGATAAGAGTTTCCCAGAACAGTCTCACAGCGAGGCTTGGCACAGAAGTGATTTTATTCTCGAGCCAGGGAGAAAGCAAGCTTTCCAAATATGTGCTGGGGCGCGGGCTTCCCAGTAGTGAAAAGCTTGCCGAGTACTGGTTTTTGACTATATTTGATTCTCAGGGAGACCCCCTAAAACCCCTCGGACCCTTCGGGGGCTCTTTAAGGGCTCTCCGAGAGCTTGTATCGGAGGGGCTGTCAAAGCAAGCTCGAAATTTGATTGTTTTAGTGATATTTGATTGATTTCGAGCTTGCTTTGACAGCCCCTCCGATACAAGCTCTCGGAGAGCCCTTAAAGAGCTCCGAAGGGCTTAAGGGTTTTTAAGGGGTCTAACCCTGAGAATCGAGAGAGATAGGTATGATATTTTATTTGATATACTCAGGGGGAGACCCCCTGAAACCCCAACCCCTCGGGGGCTCTCCGAGGGCTCTCCGAGGGCTCCTGCCGGAGAGGCTCTTCTCGCAAGCTCGATAATTCACTAGTTTTTAGTATATCTTTACGAATACCTTATCAAATTTCGTCTACGCTACGTTATCTAAAAGCGTATAAGTAATTCTATAACTCTACGTACTTAGTTTATTATCATATTTTTGATAAAAGAAAAGGAATCAAAAAAGGTGGATTTGAAGATTTTGAAGTTCTTTTCCAGCTTCCTCTTTTGGACGTACCCGTGTGTACCCGCGTTTAGATCGAAAATGGAGAAATAAGGTGTATTTTAGACTGAAAATGGTGAAATCCGATGATCTGATTGGTCACTAGCCTCTTAGCGTAGAAGCCATTTGGGATTTCAACTCTTGAGCATTGAGAAAGCAAGCTTTCCAATTAGTATGGGTTGCCATAAACACTGAAACCATGAAGATACTCGCAGTCTGCGTCTACTAAACCAACCCTGCTGCAGCAGGTTGGGAGCACTTCGCTCAAAACAACGCGTCTCATCATTGATGCCTCGACCGTTAATCCTGAAACATGCTTGCAGCAGATCAAAGGCAATCCGCTTAAACAATCTGTCTTCTGCAATTGCTACTCAAATCTTCAATGACCAGCCATGAGAGGAGCAGCAGCAATCCAAAGCATCTGAGATGGAAACTATCTGGTTCATCTTTATTCTCGTACATCAGCTGCAGCTGTCGCCTCCCTTGCCTATGAGTTGCAATGCACCTGGGATGAAGTGTTGTCTCAAGCAGGACATATCCCGTAATAGTAATAATACCTTCTACGCTGCTTCTAGTTCGTCAAATGTCTACACTTCTCCAAATCTCTGTGTAAGGCTATCCGTTGTGTTTCTCGCTTCAACAAAAGCTCCGAGGAATATCTCGCATCCAGGAAACGTCTGTAACACGAGCATAGGCTTTTACACGAGCACAGGCTTTTACACGAGCACAGGCTTTTATCTTACAATACAACCTTTTGGAACAGCCTATGCCACGTTGAATGGTTGGCAGACGCTATGCCTCCCTAACCTACGCCTCCATCAACACCTCCCACAGTCTCCCCCCTTCCCGATAGCCATGCCCAATAACATTGACCAACCAAACATCCTTCCCTATCCGCCTCAAAAAGCCTCTACTCTGCCTCGCCTTCTCCACCCTACCCCTCCTTGCCGCTTCACCCACACACCTCCCCCATTCTCCCCAAATTCCAAATGCCTCTTCCACCCACGCCCTGAAGCTAACCTCCTCCACCATCGTCGCGGTTGCAATCTCCTTGCCTGCAAAGCTGCCCCACGTGACGGCGTGCACCGCGTCGCTGCTCTCACTACTTTGGAATTCACCTGCGGCATTGCCAGCGTAGTAGCTTATTTCGCCTTCCTTCCGGAGGCGATCAAGGTGTGGTCGGAGTGTGGTGTGGAAGGTAGAAGCGGGGACGAAGAACTCGACGAAGGCCTTTTGGAAGACGAAACCGCCTGGTGGGCCCCAGCCATGAATGGAGTGAGTAGAGGGCAGACCATCGACGGCGGGCTGGGAGGCTATGGTCCAGTAGCCCTTCAGCCGGGTCAATTGGGTGAGTTCAGAAGTGATCAGAGCCGTCTCGGGGGAGAGAGTTGCGGATTCGGACCAGGGGAGCTGTTTTGGGGTTTGGCCTGCGAGGTGGGATATGAAAAGATGCGTGATTTCTTCGGGAGTGGTTGGTGTGCTCCAGAGGGAAAGAGCTTGGGCCGGGGAAATTGTCAGAGACGTTGGGGAGTAGGTCAAGGGTGGGTTGAAGGCGGGAGAGCGCGCATCACCGAAGCGCCCGTTAGGGAAGTCATCCCAGGTAGCTTCACGCGACAAAGGGTTGCTGTTTGGTGGTATGAATCTGGCTGGGGAGGAGGAGCGGTGGGAGTTAGTGGTTAGCTGGGCAGCCGCAGAGGACGAAGTGGAAGAGAGGGCGCGGTGGTGGGCGGCATTGCCGTTGAAGAGAATGGATACGTCGTCGATTGCGGAGACGTTATTGTCATCAGGATCTGGTGGAATAAGATTGCAGCGATCCAGTAGCGAGCTGACGGCTTTCTCCAGGTTCAGAGTGTAGAAGTGGAATCCTCTCGGTCCTTTAGCTTTCACCTCTCTGATGCTTTCGACGACATCATGGATAGCTTCTACGCCTACTTGCTTCACAGCCTCGTCATCACCTTTGACGCCTTGTAGCTTGTGAAGCAATTCCAAAGGTACCTTTGCATGAGCAAGCTTCGTCGTCCTCATCAAGATCTCGTAGCTTTGTAACGGCATCAGTCCTGGGATAATTGGTATTTGGGCAAAAATTCCTGATTCATGCTCCCTCAGCATTTTCTCGTATTTCGAGTATGCTTCAACGTCGTAAAACAATTGTGTCATGATGAAGTCCGCTCCTGCTTTCGTTTTGTCTATTAGATATGGCAAATCGTGTAATGGGTCCTGATCCGTAGGATGCGACTGATCCGCATGGCCTTCCGGATATCCTGCAACACCTATACAGAAGTAGTCGCCGTGAACACGCCGTATGTACCTGACCAGGTCGATTGCCCATGTAAAGTCCTCGTTGCTATCATCTTCATCTTTGCCATTTTCCGCCTCATCCTCAAGCCTGTACTCTTCCTCCCTGGGTGGATCCCCTCTCAGAGCTAGTATATTCCGTACACCAAGTACTTTCGCCTCTTCCAGTGCTTCATCTACCACTTTGCGTTTCATGTTCGTGCATGTAAGATGTAGGCACGTTGTAAGGCCTAGCTGGCGTTGACATATCTCTGCAAGCTCGAGGGATCTCGAAGAGGTACAACCGCCGGCACCCCATGTTACTGTGACGAATAGAGGTCGCAGAGCACTGGACATGCGCTCCAGGCGGGTTTGTAGATTGGAAAAGCCCTGCTCTAGCTTAGTAAGATGGCAGAAGAAACAGATTAGAGCGGACTACTATTTGAGTCTTTGGAGGGAAGAATTCAAGGGAAAAGTAGTTGGCATCATTTGACAGAGCAGCAATCTTGTCCGTGATCTTCTCCATGTTGACGACGAGAGGTATCAAGGTCTTCCTCTTGTGAGGTCGGTAATGGACACGACTGGGTTGTAGATCATGATATGAGGGTGGACTTGAATGTCGCTGTCACTAGAAGGTAGCAATTTGAGTAAGGGGATCTAGCGGATGGAGGAGATGCTTTGGAAAGAGGATTTAGATATGTCTGCCAGGTGTCATTGTCGACATGGCGGTTCACGTTGGGACGTTCAGTCGGCTGTGCGCGGGCAAATCTTGAATTGCGGAGAGGCATTGAACCTCCTCCTGCCATACTATCCTACGCCTGGTGGTCTAGTGGTTTTGAGAATCCATATCTTGCAATGTCTTAGGCAAGAGAACCATGAACATCTCGCTATCGAGATAGAAGCGCTCCTTGCTTGACTATTAATTACCGATATAATTTCATGACGCCAACTTAGATATTTTCAACCATGCTATCGACGCTTCGTGTCATGTACAGACGCCTCTACCTGCATCTTCGTACGAGATGTGCAAATTCCTAAACACCGAATGTATAGATGAAAGGTAATTTTTCGTTTTCCCACGTCCACTCAAACAGCCTCCCATTCTCCAAATACGCACCATCTTGCACTTCGATCGGCCAGCACTAGTCCTCGCCATGTCCCCCTTTCTCCAATCTTGATGATTGTCTCCCATACGCCTCCATCTGCCGCCTCATCCATGCTGACGCTGTTGTCACTTTTCTTCATGAGTCTTAGTATCTTTCCACTTGGTGCTTGTATCGCGAGTTTCGCGGGCTTCTGCTGCTGGCTGCTGTTACTGGAATTGGAGCCAGCTTGGGAGAAGTAGTCGTTCGCCGATGTTGCAGTCGAGATCATACTCATTGCTGATGAAGGACGAGCGAAGGGGTTCGGAGAAGCAGATCGTGCTTCGGGTGAGTTGCAGCTTAAGAAAGACGGATGCTGGCGCACGGCGAAAACAAAGGTGTTATTGATCGCTAGACGTGCGCATTGAGGTTGGGCCACGTACAAATCATGGCGTTGAGCATGAGGCGTAGGATGGCGAAGAAGGAAGTCATAAAGCGGATTATTGCCTGTGTGGACGATGGGCAAGGAAAAGGCCAGAGCATGAGGATTGTCTTTGATAGAATGCATGAGGCCTCGCTTGCCAGCATAGACTTTCAGTGTACCATGGCCAACGTCACCAGGTAACAGGGCTTTCACGGTGTAACGTTTCTGACCCTTCACCCATTCTGCTTGGGCAAGTGCGCGATTAGTGGTCGTGTCGCCACTTTCGAAAACATCACCATCGGCGTCACGAGCATAGGAACTGGACTCTACCTCCGCGATACACTCAATGTCTGCTGGGACTGCAAATTGAATATGGACAAGCTCCAGATTTTCAATTCGAAGGAGGCTCGTATCATAGTCAATCATTTGGACGTTATTTCGAAAGTACGGTGGGCAGGCACAGGGTAGAGCAAGAAGGACATCTGGAGCGATTGGTGGACATATGTGCTGCTGTTCGAAGTTCGATGGTATATGCGTGTAGCAAATCTCCATTGGTCTCGCGAGAAAAAATCCGTTTTCGGCGATCTGAGACCCGGTGCTTGAGTATCGACCGCGCTTGGGATTTGTTGGGCTCGCCAGCGAACAGTCCATTATCCTCCAGCAATCATCCACGATCACAGCATTCCACCAATGATTTGGCCTGGGATTGCTGTCACATTCGACAATCTCGCCTGGTGACTTGAGGTAGCCCCTCACAATTTCTGCGTGTAAGCCCACCGACAAGCACATTTCTGAGACTAGCACTGCAACCTCCTCCGAACAGCCTCTTCTCATTTGGATCACACGTTTTGAGTCGACTTCTCCTTCGAAGTCTTCCTCCCAAGCAACCTTCTCGCTGACCCAGGTAAAGATGGCCCTCAACCTCTGCACATCGCTTCGGTACGGTCGACATACGTAGCCTTGAGCTAAACTTGCCGGATTGGTCATTGGCGGTAGACTGTTCACGAATCGAGCACTCTTATCGACAAGTTGAAGGTTCACAGCTTGAAAGTCCGTGGGATGTTGAATGGGCATCCCGTCGGCTCCTTCGTCCCCTTCAGCAGCTTCCAAGAGAGAATCTACAGGTGCGACTACGGGATAGTTCATCATCTGACATCTCTCGATCCGCTCGTTCCTTTCGTTTCGACTCAGCGAATTTGATCGATTCACGTCTCGTCGAACTTGGACCCAGTCAATTTCAGTTTTACCACCGCCCAGGCCCATGTCTCTAGCCGCACTGCCTCCCGCGATGGCTGTGACTCCATGAGGTAGCAGGTTCTTAATAGGAGAGCGTGGAGTGTCGGCCTGGCCAGCAGCAATACTGCTCCTCGCACTAGCTGCACCAGTCTTCGCAGACTCAACAAGCTTCTTGAAGAAACCACTCTTTTTCGATTTCGGAGTTGTCAAGCCACCAAAGATGCCGCTAGAGTCTACTACACTTCCTGAGTAATTCATCCCTGCGCTGGAACCTGGTCTGGACTGATTGCTTGAGTAGTGGCTAGGGGTCTGAGGTCTCGTGGCGCTCCCTCCGCCATTCAGACCCAGGAGAGCATCCTGTCGATTATCGACCACGCTAAGCGGTTTACTTTTACTGATGCTGCCCCATTTGCGTCGTGCTAAGCTGCCCGCGCTTGTAGCACTGAAGCCTCCTGCAGAGTACCCACTCATGATGCTTTGGCTCGTTCTCTGAGTGCTGGTTGTACCATTCGTTGCAACGCTCTGAACACCACTCGAAGAGTTTGTTGCGCTTGACTTTGTTGTGAAAGTACGGTCCAACATACTCCGTCCAAGTTCATAGGCCGATTTCCGGTTCTTTAACCGATGACTAGACTTGATGCTGCCAGACACGTATTCTCTCATCCCTTGTGACGACTGTGTCCGAGGCTGATATGGAGAATTTTTGGGGGGTGGAGCCGGCGGTGGACCCATGGGATCATCCGGGAGGAAGAGCTCGTCAGGTGGGCGAGGGCTGGTAGCCCCTATATTGCGCAAGCGATCTTCCATGCGTTCAACGTAGTCGTGTACCTGCGGTGGGCCTTCATCATAATTACAAATACCATACCCATCGTCATTCTGGTACTGTTCTGTTCCTCTTTGCGAAGAGGCAATTCCCAATGATGAACGTGGCCGATGATGATTCCGCGTATTTGAACTAGTCCGAAGCTCATCGAAAGCCTCGGGTGACCATGGATCAAGGGGGGCTTGTTCTTGCTCAGGTGAAGGAGAAGACTCAGTTCGCCGCATTGCCATGTCATGTAGCGAAGACATCACATCGTCCATAGCATCCCGCAGAGGCGATGGCGTATGTCCATGGACACCAGGCGAAGGTGGTGCTGGAGAAGGACCTCTCGACACAGTAGGATATCGATCGTTCATGGATGGTGTTGGAGATGGAGAAGCTCGAGGAGGTGGTGCATTATATGCAACACGATGTGGTGGAGGTGGAGGAGGTGGTGGGGATGGACTGAATTCGTCGTCGTGGTCTTGGGAATCAGGTTCAGGTGAATGCTGATAATGTGCAGAAGCAGCTGGAGATTTGTCGTCGCTGCTTTGTACGTTTGTGATGGTCCTTCGAAAAGGAAATCAAGTTCGCAAGACCAGTTACAGAGCAGCGTGAGAATTCTGAAAGCACGGTGAGTTAGTTTGATTGAAAATGACGCCAATTCCTACGGTTCGCCAGGAGATTCTGCTTTGGCAGGAGGGCATCTTGAATATCCTCAAAAGGGAATTGAGTATGTAAAAGTCGAAGCGTAGTGTCCAGAAGTCAAAGTGACCCTGGTATGGTTCCCAAAATATAGAGATCTGACCTTCTGGTCAGAGACTTAGAGAGTCTTGTTTAGAAGTGGATGCAAGACTATGTAAGACCAACCCACAAAGACATGCTCGCTCTATGACGTCGAAATTGAAGCAATCTTAATCGTCAGCGGCAATCCTTTCTGGGTATGATAGGTACATTTTACCTGACTTCGAAGGAATTCGTCCCAGCAGACTGCAATCTTCCCTGACCGCTTCTTTTCTGTAGGGAATGAACGATGTGATAAAACCTCCATATCGCTATCTCATCGACTGCCACGATTTTGATGACAGCCTCTTCTAACAGGTTGTGATATGTCCTCGGAGCTGGTAAATTACACGACATAGGTAGCTAAAATATGATGTAGCTGGTTGAAAGTTGCGGCTGTCCTCGGGCAGGACAAATTCGAGACCTTCGCTGCCTTGACGTATGGCTCTTCACATCTATGCAAGACACTCTCGAAATTGTTTGAAGGTGGATTTGAGTAGCAAGTTGCCGACTGATCCACTCGGCATTTCTATAGTAGCCCATATACTAGGCAAGCATCATATTGCAGGTTACTGTATGCATAGTTGCAGATTGTTTGCAGAATGGCCGAACAGATCTCCACGCCAACGCCAATCCTCTACCAGAACCCGACTAAGACTGTGACTCTACTTGACATCCCTACGTCCATCGCCCATGCCCAAGGCACCGTCGACCACCCATGCAACGATCAAATCTACGCGTCGCCTCCTCTACAAACGCCATACCCATCCACAGAGCCCAAGACTGAGAAGGCGAAAGCCAATGTGCTTCGGACGAAAACCCCTTCTGATATTGATGTAGGATTTCCAGACGCCTTGCTGCAGCAGGCACTCAGAGAGGTGGCCGAGCATTGGCCTTTAGAAGAAGATTGGTCTCTACCACGGAAGATAACATCTCTCGTATCTGAGAGGCAAAGCAGGAAACGCAAGGCCGATGATGATATTGACCAAGTGTTTTCAACCAAAAGAGAGTCGGTCCACGCTTCGACTGCTGTGTTGCCGGCTTCGAAATTAGAAATCGAGAACGGAATTGACCCCTTTCCTTCGAGAACAGAGCCAGACTTCAAATTTCCAGACTCAGAAATCAGTGTTCGAAGCATCGAAGAGCCGTTGATCTTATCTTCAGAGTCCACACCAAAAGCCTACACCTGCTCTAACATACGGATCTTCACCAACAGGCTCGTCCGTAACCCATATCCGACCCCATTATCCCTGCAGTGTTCAGGAGTCAAATACAAGACACCCCCCAACGCAAATTTCCTGCTGTCTAAGATTGGCCAACCAACGGCCCATGCCTTCAGCATGGCAGCTCTGACACTGTACCCTACATCTAGCGCCACCGCTGGGCCCGGGCAATTCGACTTCGTTCTGCTGGATCCCCCTTGGGAAAATCGCTCAGTGCGGAGATCAGCTAGGTACCATACCATGCATGACTCGGATCCAATGGTTGTGCTTCAGGCGATGTTGGGCCAGCATATAGCTCCTGGCGCGCTAGTGGGGTGCTGGATAACTAACAAGGCAAGTGTCCGAGATACTGCATTAGATGCCTTCCAGACTTGGGACGTGCAGCTCATCGAAGAGTGGGCGTGGTTGAAGACAACGGTGGGTGGACTTCCAATAACTCAGATTGATGGGCTCTGGCGGAAGCCCTACGAAGTACTGCTACTTGGCAGGAAGGGTAGCGATGAGGCTCAGAGTCCTGATAGTGACGTTCGAAGGAGAGTTGTTGTGGCAGTCCCGGACTTGCACTCCAGAAAACCGCATCTCAAAACTTTGATAGAGCCATTCATACCAGCATCTTATCGTGCTTTGGAGGTCTTCGCTAGGAACTTGACAGCGGAATGGTGGTCATGGGGCGATGAGGTTCTCAAATACAACTGGGATGGTCACTGGTATACGCACAAAGGAAGCACCCAGATTTATGATTGATTTGCAGCTTTTGACTTGCCAGCAGAAACCAGGGTCTTACGCACACCCCATTCGCAGTCGTCGGCACCTGCCCTTGTAATTATCCTGGCGTTTTGCGTGGGTAAGCCTTCCAGGCGATCGACACGAGTTCGCGAAGCAACTTCACTGAAATATCCTCGAATTGTACCTTGCTCAACAATGCGGTCATTGAGGATACCAGACATTGTGCCCTCCCCGCAAGTTTCAAGCATCACTAGAGGCGCCCGTTACGCTTGATTCTAGATTGGTAAAATCAACTCAACCGGATTTCAAGCTCTGGAAGATCTGATGATCCCCTGGTGAGTACAGAGAACGGCGATGAAATCCTCTAAATTGATTGAAAGTTGATGGTTGACATTTTCAATCAATTTGAGATTGCAGTAGATGACAAGTCAGAGTAAGAAAGCTCTTCATGCATTGAGCTTTGACCAATCTCCTGATCTGCTGACAACCCGTCTTGAGCCTTAGAGATCCTATCCTCTTTTCTTTCATGTCTTCGAACCATCTTTCCCCACAGATCCTCCAGATCCAGCTCTTCTCGCTTTTCTTCAGTGAGCATCTGAACGACCAGCTTAGCACCCTCAGCCTCACTGCCAAACCCCACATATCCATGCTGCTCTGTGAACTCCTCCGTGGAAGCTTTCCCATCCTCGATGGTGCCAACATTGACACATATCCAACCAGTCCGTAGCCCGTCGTCCGTAGTAGAGGTTTCTGATGATCCAACACTGCTTAAAAGTCTGGCTCGGCGTACTTTTCTTCTCATCTTGAGCTTCAGTTCTCCCCTGCCCATTAGACCGTCCGCGTGCGGAGTAAGTTTGTAGGTTATCTTCAGCCATCTGCAAAATCTGTCTGCCGAGACGTGTAGATGTTTTTCGCTGCGAGCAGTGCCCAAAACCATAATCAAGTTTGCGCCTAACGCAGGCGGTGGATCGATCTTACGCAGATCAAAGATTGTGAGATCATCAAGGCCTAGATCAATGGAAACATGTTCGAGCAATGGCTTGAGAAGTGGTGGAGGATCAGACGGTAGCTCGGGCATTCGTTGACGCTCTAGCAGCGGATTTGAAGCTCGTTCAGGTTTCTCAACTTGAAGGTACCATGGGGTCGCTGACGTCGGGTTTTCGGGTATCTCGTTTGACTCAGCGTATCGCTCCGCCTCAAGGCTCGTCTCTTCGCCTGGAGGCAACTGCTCTTGTCGTTGCTGCTGGACAAGATCAGACGTCCGTACTGGAGAAGTAGAAAAGTATTGCTTTTTAGTGTTGTCTACGGGCTTGATCCTAGTCTTTGTCGCTCGCGTAGCTGGTCGAACAGAGAGACCGGCGTGGGAAGCGACGGCATTTAGGAGAGCAACGCGACAATTGCTACACCTTAGAAGTGACGGAACTGCTTTTCGGATAACCATCACGGACTCCCTCGTCCTCGTAGGGTCATTTGTCAGCCAGCGAAACCGGTTGTCAACATTGCATTTCGAAGTTTCGAAGTTCTATTTTGGAACGATTCTGATAGGGCTGACAAATCCCTGTATGACGCACTGGCCAGACCTGAGATCTCTCTCTCCACACCACGTACTTCCAAAAAAGTTCACTACTCCAGCTCTGTGGGTTCTAACCGCATTTTCGAAGGAATAAAATACTGTATCTACATTCTAGGACCTTTGTGTATCAAAACAGTCCGGCTTCACCATGTCTATGGACATCGATGCGCCAGTGGCGCTGCCTTCCAGACCTTTGATCCCACAAGACAGCGCAACGTAGTGACTTTCTGCTCCACCGGAAGAAAAATATGCTGACAGTCTTCTAGCATTCTCTGCTGCAACTGTGGTGCACCCATAGATGGCACTTCTGCCGCTGGAGCACTCTGCTACGATTGTGTCAAGCTCACCGTTGACATCTCCGAAGGCATACAAAGAGAGGCAACCCTACATATCTGCAGAGAGTGAGTGTCGTCCTAGGTTGCGTATATACGTAAGGAAGTTCTGACTCTGTCGGCTATTTTAGTTGTGAGCGATGGCTGCAACCACCTGCACATTGGATCACTGCTTCACCTGAATCAAGGGAATTGCTAGCATTATGTCTTCGGAAATTGAGAGGCCTTTCGAAGGTCAGGATCATCGATGCCAGCTTTATCTGGACGGAGCCCCATTCGAGGCGAATCAAAGTGAAAATCACTATTCAGCAGGAAGCGTTTCAAGGGACCATTCTCCAGCAAACCTTCGAGGTCGAATACGTCGTTGCATACCACCAGTGTCCAGATTGTGCAAAGAGCTTTACAGCCAACACATGGCGAGCCGTCGTACAAGTGCGCCAAAAGGTCCCTCACAAACGAACTTTCCTCTACCTCGAACAGCTCATCCTGAAACATTCCGCTCATAAAGAAACAATCAACATGTAAGCTCAACCGCCTCGTCTAAATTGCTTCAAGATTCATGGCTGATGTGTCTACAGCAAGGAAGTCAAGGACGGTCTAGACTTCTTCTACGCCCAAAGAAATCATGCCGAGAAATTTGTTGACTTCTTGACATCTGTTGCCCCTGTTAGATCCAAGAAGTCTCAAGAGCTTATCTCCGTGGATATCCATACCTCTACGAAATCCTACAAATTTTCATTTTCTGTCGAGCTCGTCCCGATATGTAAGGATGATCTGGTAGCTTTACCCATCAAGCTCGCCAAACAAATCGGAAACATTGCTCCCCTAACCATCTGCTACCGTGTTGGCACATCTGTCAATCTTCTAGATCCAAACACTCTCCAGACAGCCGACGTCTCTACACCCATCTATTGGCGATCTCCATTTACCTCTTTGGCAGATGTTCAAGAACTCGTCGAGTTTGTCGTGATGGATATTGAACCTATTGGTCCTCAGAAGGGCCGCTTTCTTCTTGCCGAAGCCACCGTAGCACGATCATCAGATCTCGGCAGCAATGACGTTACATACTTCACCCGCACACATCTTGGCGCAGTCCTCCACCCGGGCGACTCGGTCATGGGCTACCACCTTAGCGGCACAAATTTTAACAACCCCAATTTCGAAGCGTTAGAGCAGAGCAATGCCTACTCATCCAGCATACCTGATGTCATACTAGTCAAGAAATCCTACGCCCGCAAGAAGAAGAACAAGTCACGCAACTGGCGACTAAAGCGCATGAACAAAGATGAGGGCGAGATGTTACCGAAGAAGCAGGATCAAGATAGGATTGAACGAGACTTCGAAATGTTTCTGCGAGATGTGGAGGAGGATACCGACTTGCGGAGTACACTTGCACTGTACAAAGCTCAGCAGGAGAAGAAGGAGAAGGACCGCATGGAGGGATTGGAGACGGCGAGCGTTGTTGAGACGGAAGAAACAGAAGACGGGGAAGAAGTGCCGAAGATCGATATGGAGGAGCTGCTTGACGATTTCAACGAGCTGGACGTTCACGATGAGGTTTGAGGTTTACATTTATAGAAGCAAGCCAGCAGCCTGGCTTTTGCGGAGTAGCCGAGCCTGTAGCATGCAGAGCTATGAGAGCCATTACCACTCAACAATCAATGTGCATCTTCTACCCTTCCGCTTTTCTTGTCCTCCAGGACCAGCAATGCAATCGTCCTCTGACCCCACCACCCACAACCTCACAGCCGCCTTCCTCTTCCTCCGCACTGCCTCCACCGCCGTCACCAATCTCACCACCCAAACCGAATCCACAAAAGCCTACATCCAGTACGACTCACAAAACGGATATTATAGCGAGCACATGGGTCATGAAGCCCAGCTCGAAACGGAACTGCAAGATCTCAAGATGTGGGAAGCCAGGCTTGTGGAAGCGGGGGTGGGGTTTGTCAACTGGGCTGCGAAGGTGAGGACGGGGAGGTGGCTGCCGGGGGAGATATTGGCGATGATTGGTGAGAGTTTGCGAGAGAAGGACTTGGTACTGTCGGAGATTTGGTAGGATGTCAGATGTCGCTCCACTCAGGGAGCTCGAAGAATACGAAAAAAGCCAAAGCTTCTGCATCGTCCGTCTCAAAATATCCTACTCAAGACCCTCCTAGTCTCATCCGACTGCTCCACCCCCTTCTCCTCTCTCCCCTTAACCTCATTCTGCCTAAATCTCCTCTCAAACCCACTCGTCTTCTCCCTCTCCTTCGCTAACCCCGTCTCCTCCCCACCCCCTTCCCTCTCCGCCCTCCTCTCCCTCTTCATCCTCCTCGTATCCTCCACCCTCCCCCTCTCCAAATTCCTCAAAAACTCCGCCCTCTCCCTCCCCTCCCTCCCCACCCCAACTCTAACCCTCTCCTCCCTCTCCCTCTCCTCCCCTCTCACCCCCGCCATCAAATCCCCCCCATCCAAACCCCTTCAGATACTTCGCGTTCCACACATCATCCCGATACCAGCCCCCCTTCTTCCCGCCCACAATCTGCCCGTTGATCGCCTCGACGCAGACCTTGGCGTCCCGTTTCCGGGAGAACTCGACCCAGCCGTCGACGTAGCTGTGTTTTTTGTTGCCGCCGGCTTTGCGGCGCGAGAGGTAGTTGGAGGGGGCTTCGGGGGTGAGGAAGAGGCGGGTTACGGTGCCGTGGGCTGAGAGGAGGGTGCGGACGGTGGAGGGTCGCATGAAAGGGGGGATGCGGGAGAGGTAGATGACGCCTGCTTTGTGGGCACGTTGGTTTGCGGCTGCAACGGCTGAGGTTGTGAGGGGTTTCCGCTTTTCGGGGAACTCGGTAGGAGGGTCCGTGGAGATTGGTTCTGTAGGCTTTGTAGTTGATGCGGCGGAGGATCGTGACGGCTTTTTTGGGAATGCAGGGCTAGTGGTTGGGGCGGCATCGTCTTGAGTATCATTGTCGGTCTCTCCGTCGGAATCGGAGTGCTCGACGGTGAGCTTCTGCCTTTTGGATTGATGGCTGGCTAATCCTGCTGTCCTGCTGTCTGCGGCAGCTTCAGAAGAACTGCTAACGTTCTCGTCGTCCTCGCTCAGATTTGTGTCGAGAAACTCATTGTGCTTGCGAACCGCCATGTCTTTTTCAGACGGGGTCGAAAATCGCTTGTCGTCGAAGATGTAAAGAAGAAATGTTCTCAACGGGAATCCGGGGTTAAAGCAAGCGAACGGAGTTTAGGGCTTCGGAAAGGAAGGCTTGGCGCTACACGCTATGAGAGATGTGCTAGCTAGCAGGTGTGAAGCGACAGCGAGAATGAACCAACTTGTATACGAAAGATCTAGAAACGTATACTCGCGTCTCGACCATATTGGAAGAACAGTCGCCCAAATAATATCAGATGATGTACGGGGAAACCTCAGGGTATTATGGAAGCCCCAGGGTGACCCTATAGCATAGGGAAGGCGTAAGGTATGGGGAGAATGTAGGAGTAAGGCATGGAGAAAGCCTAGGGAACGGGGACGCGGCAGGATACGCGCAGATCGCATGGTAGGAGGAACTCGTAGGTACCGCTTTCTACCATGTTGTATCTTCCATTTGTCTTGAGTACCAGGGATGCACCCATCTTACTGAACCGTCGATGACGACTACCTAGATTTTGCTGATCATCTTCTAAACGACTGAAGGAACTCGAAACGAAATCCACATTTTGCCAATTTGATCTTTTAAATCTTCGCACAGTATAAATCTATTCACCTAGTATCTAGCTAGACCTACTCAGGCAGAGCCACCAGTTGTAGGCTCGAGGATCGGGTTTGGGGCTGACTTAGTGCTAGAACCACCAGACTTCTGATCGCCTGCTGTAGCTGCTTATTCACCATCTTATGTCCTCTTGATTCTCCTTCGCCCATTCCTGAGCCTTGGGCTGCGCTGCTGCTGCATCAGCAGACGCCTTATCAGCCCAAGAGATCCTCTTTGTCGAACGAGAATTAGAGCGAGAGCCACGGAGAGGAGGGAGGGCCAGGATTGGGGGGAGAGGAGGCTCTGAAGCCTTCTGACGACGAGTTTGAGGTTTTGGACCCTTTTCTACACCCGCGTATCTCTATCAAAAGCTTCGTATAGCTTCAATTGTTGATCTAGGTGATTTAGAATTGATTCCAGTCGATTGCAATACTTGCCACATACGTCTCCATACAAACCAAACGTAGGCCGGTAATATCGTCAATGCCAGAGAACGGACTGAGGGTTGCATACGCTAAATCAAGCCGCTGAAATTGCGATGAGTTCCAACTCACAAAAGATGTAGAATGCTTACGTTAATCCAAACAACGGCTCCGTGTACATATGCAAGATCTTCAGGTCTTAGTGGGCTGTGCTGAGTAGCATCGTTCGCAATTACAGGTGGCTGAAGCTAAAGGGTAGGGTTATGGTATTGTTTCCCACCCCCAGCTGAGCCTAAGCCTCAGCCTGATCATGAATATCAGAAACCCGTCTAGCCTCAGTCTTCCTTTTTGTTCCCCTGTTCCCGCTCTTCACTCTTCGTTTCTGTGTCTGAAGGAGCTACA
Source organism: Letharia columbiana (assembly GCF_014066305.1). Lineage (NCBI taxonomy): Eukaryota > Fungi > Ascomycota > Lecanoromycetes > Lecanorales > Parmeliaceae > Letharia > Letharia columbiana. The sequence continues at coordinate 328,947 of NW_023501068.1, forward strand.
TACTCCAAAAATGTGAACACTTCTTATCCGATGAAGTCTTATCATTTTCCATCTACCCTCGACCCAGCTCTTGCGGCTAAGCTTAGTTGGGAGACCATACGTGAGGGGTCAAAGAATGCAGTGGATCCTGAAAGCGATGTCGGACCCCTGATCGAGCCTCCCATCAAGAAATACATGCAAGATTCCAAGCCGTCACCTAATAAGACAGCAAGGATATCCTGTCTTCGCTGGTGGCTACCCGAGATATTTGCCTCGTTACTTTCTGTGACCTCCTTGGCCTCTCTAGCCATCTTCGTGCGTCAGTATCATGGTAGAAGCCTGCAAGAACTCAAAGTCGATTTACCTAGTTGGCTCACACTCAATACCCTCATCGCTACACTTTCGGCACTTACTAGAGTTGCACTCATGGTTCCCATTGAGTCCGCTATGAGCCAGAAAGTATGGCTTTGGCTATCTGAAAGCAGGAGTGCTTCAAAGCGCCGTGGTCAGCTGCGTGATCTGGAATTATCGGATGCAGCCTCGCGTGGCTCTTGGGGAAGCTTACTTTTGCTTTTAAAAGCCGAAAAAAGGCGCTTGCGAAGGTTGGGATGAAAGGCAGAGGCTTACGCTTATTAACAATAGATGGCTCGCATACGCAGGTGCATTTGTAACAATCGTAGCACTGGCTTTTGGCACCTTCACCCAACAGCAGATTGCTTTCGAACCCTTCATGGTCACCAACGAAATGTCGTTACTGTCAACATGACCAGCTCGGCCTACACTCTGGATGAGGTCAGTACGCAGGGTTCGAACTTCGAAGTAGGTAAAGCCTCCACGGGATGATTGGGCTAAGTTACCTACAGGAAGGACGGACTTACATCCGTGGAACGCATACGCTCGAACTAAGGCCGCCTGCACCTTATTCGCAGTTGCTGTTGTAGATAATCTTGGCACAAAGGGCGTGACCAGCTTCGCAGTCGATCCGAGCAGTAAGTTCTGAATGGGAGCCTTCGATGTCCTTCCCACTGCAGTACTGACTTATCGGCGTCTCCAGTGGTGGAAGGGACCGAGTCTGATGGTGAGCTCAGGAATTGACAGTGAGCTCATGAAGCAAGGCATGGACCAGGCTGTTGCGCGCAATGGTGGTGAGAAGTACCATTGCTGATGCTGCTACATACTTGCTAATTAAAGGTGAACCTATATACAGGCAGCCCACTTCCTCCCCATCCAATGGTATCCCTTGAGCAAGGTGCTGCTGGTGCAGTACTAGTATCCCTGGAAAGGCGCTCTTCGTTCAGTCACGTGGCATAGACGCTACATGTGAGTTATCGATGGCCGTTCTAGACGTGTTTTGACTACTTTGTAGATGATTTTTTACCTCGCTATCTACTTTCTAAATTTCCAAGAGATCTTTTCATAAGGAACTTTGGCCTCGGCTAGTTAGTAAAGTAATCTTTCTATCTGGACTCTGATAGAGATAGCGCTAAGCTAAGTAGCGAGTCGAGATAATCGTTTATATAGCTTTTATTATGACGATTTTTTTAATTTTTTTAGCTCTCTTAATCCTTTACGTTCTAAGTCTTTTAATTTAAGCTGTCTCGACCTTTTGAAACAATATTCATTACGAGGAATTATCGAGCTTTATAAATCTAAGTACTATCGTTAGCTTACTCTTGAGATTAGGTGCGAGTCAGTCCTCTGACAGAAGAGGGCATCATTAAGGGGCTGACATCTCTATCTTTGGTTAGCTACTAGTTTCTACATATACGTCCTTTAGAATGATAGCCTTTCATCTCATCAACGCTCGGATGGTACCATGGCCTGGATGACCGACTCTAAAACAGACTAGAAATGTGGTCAAAGGGGTACGTGTTTTCCTCCTGAAAAGAGAACCACTACTGGCTAATGGGTTTTGTGTATCGAACATTCTGGAATGAAGAAAGACCTGAATGGGTAAGTGTAGTTGCGCTTTTAGTAATGATAGCCCTCTAGCAGATGCACATCTGGAAGGCTGCAAAGATGCTTCGCCAATTGAATGCCGATTGCCGACCTAGTTTTGTTTGCACGAACATTGGTGGAATTGGGCTCTTACGTGAGTCATGTATCGCACATTGACATGGACATGATGTACAAGGCTGATCACCACAGAACTAGCCAGGGGAACAAGAGATCGTTAGGGACCGCTTGTCGATGTCCATTGCTCTAAGCTTGGGCCGAGAACGCTCCGTCTGTTCTTCTTTCGTACAGCTATTCGTGCGCATAAGGAAGCAAGATCCTGCAGGGACCCATTGAGTCCTCAATTTTACCAGCAACTGCTCCGTAGGAAAGCCATATCAGTAGGGTTGCATAGTACGTGAGTATGAGTGTCATGCAGGGCTATGCAGACGCACGGATGTAACCCAATCTTCTGCGTTATTCGCGTGGTGCTGTTGTCAGCGATTGGCGCGGCTCCAGTGCGTTCTTTCTGCTAATGTAGATCTGCCAAAACAGCAGCGTCATGGAAATTTCTGCATGTGCTTAGAAGGTCCGAAACCATTTGAGATCCCATGGAGTAACACGTTGCCTTGCAAGTTCATGTATCAGCCAATGCAACCGTTCGTCGGGCCGCAATACCCACAAGCTCGTCTAGCACTCCATATTTTCATGGCAAATGGTTCAGGCTAGTAGCATAGCCTTCCTTGACTAATCGCCGAACCCTCTGGTACCCTACCTATACTGTCGCCAGAGGCCTTTGGTTCGTAAGGACAAGGAGCTGACTGCCCGCTACTGTGAGTGTGAAAGCCTCGCGAGCCCTACCTAGTTGGAATCAGTTCATGCAGTCATCATGATCACCGGCTGGTTCAACGCTGCGAGGCAACAAAGACGGCTCCGTGTGCTGCAGAAATGGAACTACCCGCCACGTCAAATGAGAGAGTCGTGCATATGAAAGCGGCCTAGATTAATGGGGACACATGTTCGATTTTGGGTGGATTTACCATCTACGGTTATCTTTGAGCCTTTTCAGTCAAGCTAAAGTACTATATATCTCCCCAGCGCCGCATGCAACCTTATATTTAAGGATGTCAGACTCTACCTTACTCAAGCGCCAATCAGACGCTGTGCATATATGAGGATTGAGGGCATCATCAGAAGCTACAACTCAGAACCTTGATTCAAGTTGCTCCGTTTTTGCCCTGCACCACACCAAAAGAAAAGGAAGAAACACACAAAAAAAGAGAATCTTGGTAGAACTCGAGGCAACTTGATCTCAGGTCGTTCAGCACGGGCTTGGCGAAAGATTTGATTGGTGTTTATTATTTTCCTCAATCGTAGGTGCAGAGATAGTATGATTCTATTACAATCTAGTCACCTCGAGTTGAGGGTCATGATGGGGTGCAACCAATTGAGCTCAGGTCTTTCCGGTTTCCCGGCGAGGCCACTTGCATTGAAGGATACCTTGGAATCTCAGCCTTCTGATGGAGAGTTGTACCTTGGTGAGGCGTACGTGGGATTCTGGCCAGATGCAAGCCTAAACCCCTCGTCTGACCTCACGCGTAAGGAAAGCGATGGCACGTTCGCTTGAATCCCTTGCCTCTTAAAAGGTAATAATGAATCTAGGTTCTGCAGATCTATTGCACAACAGGATATCAGCTTCTCTCAAGACGGCAGCAAGCAAGGCTGCTCATACAAGACCATCCTCTGACGGATTTTTGAAGGGAAAAAGGGATTTAAACCTGGAATTGGCTGGTCTACGTCTTCTCACAACAATCATGGTATTTAAACCGAATGTGAGTCTGCGATCCTTGTCTTCAAGGCATCGCAGTGAGCGGGAATAACTCCAAGTGGTAACCAGACGAGCTTGGAAGGGTTGTCTGGAATCCCTGCCGGCATACCGCCCCCTGGGATCAGTCCCAACTTCGTCAACCCTCAGACCTTGGCGCCAGCAATCCTCGCCGTCAGTATAGTAATGATGCTATGGACGATTGTGTTTGTGATCATCAGACTGTATACCAATTTCCACGCCCCACGAGGTTTAGGTATCGATGATTGTAAGACCTGGATCTTTCACCCGAGTCATCCAAACAACTGATGGTTATAGACTTCTCCATCATCGCGATAGCACTAGCTACAGCGTCTACGGGGTTAATATTCTCAAGTAAGTTGATCTGTGTTAGTTGAGCATGACTGGAACTTAAATCTGGTACAGTAAACAGAATGGCGAGGCATATCTTCGATATTCCAATTGACTGGGTGGATGGAGACTACCTCAAAGTAATGAAGATAACCCTCAATCTATTACGAGATCATGGACTAAAAAGGGGTAGCGAAGCTATGCCCTGAACGTAATAGTTGGGCCTACAATATTCTTTGCCAAGAGTACAATATTCCTACTCTATCTCCGGGTCTTTGCAATAAAGAAACAGATGAAGTATGGCGTCTGGCTTGGACTGTTCTGGAGTTTCTTGCTTTACTGGATCGGTGTTCCGCTCGAGACCTATTTTTGCGCGCCACGCATTGGGAAAGGGTGGAATATTGAAGCTCTTAACAAAACTTGCTCCGACTACGAAATATTCAGCGTGGTTCAGGGCGTTCTGGCAGTCGTTTTGGATCTCTATATCTTCGTTCTGCCAATCCCGACCATTCTAAGACTACAGATGGCACTGAAAAGGAAATTGTCAATCCTCGCTATCTTTGGGACTGCTATTCTGTGGGTACTTCAAACGAAGTGCAATCTCGCAATATCTGACTTGATCATAGGGGCATCACCGCGGCAGTCGTAGCAATGGTATACCGAATAAATCTCAGTAAAAGCAATGATCCGTTTTGGGCAAATGCGGCTGTTTACATCTGCCTGTGAGTCACTGGTGTGGGTCTGTCAGTTATTCTGTAGCTTACGCTCAACCAGTACCTGCGAGAGTTACGTCGCGATAGTTATTGGCTCAATGCCAGCATTCGCGTCTTTCTTCAAAGGCGAGATGCCTGGTGCGTCTTGGCTGACCGGCATGAACTCCCTCGTGAGATCTAACACGGGGACACCTTCTTCTGGAGAGTCAATGATTCCCGGCGGCCATACGCGCGAAAAGGGCTATCATGAGTTGGGATCAGTGAGGACCGATATTCGGGGGGAGGGTGCCGCGCCGAGGACTCTCGAGGAGGGCGTTGTTTACAAGACCGTTGCCGTTCACCAGTCGATGAGGCAAGGGCGACCGGCTGCCTAGGGTGAGAAAATGGCTTTCCTTGCAATGTACCCCGTGCTTGTTCACATGTGAATGCTTATTAAGATGCAAAGAAACTATCGCTCAGAGAAGAAAGTCGCCGGCATGAAAGAGGCATACATGGCATCGGGTCGCGCATCTATCGTTCACCTAGAATATTTCGACAGTCCAACATTGCAAGATCGCACAAAGCTAACAAGTCAGGTGAACCAAAGATAAGTATGTGTTTTATGATTGTGGGCTAGAGTCACTACCAAGCGTCTTCTCCAGGTCAACTTCACGAATCCCTGATGCGTACTATTCGCTGCGACTCTGCCCGAGTCCATCCATGAAGCTGCCTCCCTACCAATTTCAATGATGCCGATTTGCTACATCAGTGTCCGTCTCCCCCCAATGTCTGTAATCCACAATGTCTATCTCGGTCCGCACGTATGTTCTGCAGACGAATTTGCCGCCAACCAGGGTCCCACTGGGAACCATCTATTATGTATGTCCTCCCTTCGAGCAACCATGGATACTCTCCCGAAAAGGCCATCGAAGCGCGTTTTCACTTCTCGCATTTCCGGACTCTGAAATGCTTTGACAGGAGGCATTTGGTGGTGCCATATGGTGTTTTCAGGATCGTGGTCTCATTCCTCGTATACCACTCCATGAATCGAGGCTGTCTCAGTATCCAGTATGCGGCCGTGGAAGGGATGCAGCAGCATGTATGCTTCAACTGTGGACCCGGGAAGTGTAGGACCATAGATCTCGACGGCACGCTGGGCTTGATGTGAGATAACGCTGATAGGGGAGTTGATAATGGGTTGCTTATATCGTCGGTCAAGGTGTATCCTTTTAGTCTATCGAGGTTGTTGTGGGGCTATTCTTACATAGCATAAATTACTCCGTACGGGTTATGGGCGGGAGCAATTGGAGATGGAATTGATAAATCAAGTCTGTTATTATGACTGATGAGGCTATGTATGGACAAGGGAGGATTACTGACTTGTCCCCAAGACAACGAGCAACAAAATCTCTACCAGGAGTCTCAGTGATCCCCATTGACATGGCCATCCCCATTTGTCAATCCGTCCAGCTCTTCCATCTTCGTTCTGTACGTATCCTGCGCCTCCTTTTCCCTCTTTTTTACAAAAGCCACTTCGTCTTGCAAAGACTCTAACCTCCTAGGCAGCGCGGCTTCCTCCGCAATCTGCAACGTCCGCAACGAGTCTAATTGGACTCTCTCATCCTGCAATGCCCCAGAAGCCTCCACGATCTTCTGCCGTAGAGTCTTAGCTCGCTGCTGGTAGCCTCCGTAGTGGAGAGCAAGTTTCTTCTCCAACCTATTACCCTTTTCTGCATCATCCCCAATGGTTGCTTGAACCTGATCGAAAGCATCGGTCAAGATTTGTCGCTCGTCGACCTCATCCTCTTCATAACCAGCCAGTCCGAGTAGATTTGAGGTAGCCTCATGCAGCTTCTCCCACGATGCTTCAAAATCCTGCTGGCGTCTCTCTTTATCGCCTGATGGCAGTTCAAGTGCTATTTCTAACCTCGCCCTGTCCAATGCATCATCATCGAAAACCTCTAGGGGTCTCGATGCTCCCTGTACTTTCGAAGCGGATAATGAATATTTGTATGCATCGTTAGCAATCAAAAGCGCACTCTCTTCTGCGATCATTGCGTGGACTGGATCAGAGACTTCCATGGCGGCCTTGAGAAGGGCATCGACATCGACGACTGTGGGCCGTGGTAAATTCTGTTGCATTACCTGAGTCCGGCGTTTGAAGTCTGCCCTCTCAGCTGCTTCACGGATAGCTTGGTTCCGTCGATCCCTTTCTGCGGCATCCTCTTCGGAGAGTTCCATCTCGCCGTCGAATTCTTGCTGCTCCTCAGGCAGTTCGAGCTCAAAGTCTAACTCTTTTGGCTTGGGCAATGCCGCGAACTGCGACTTGAGTTGTGATCTCAAAGCCTGCTCTCGAAGCTTGACTTCCCGTGGTGTGTTGCCAACTAGCTGCATTGCCCCAGGGTCATCTTGGTTTATGGCAAAGTTGTCTCGGGGAGTTCGCAAAGGCGTGGCTCCCGGGCCTCCTGGTGTCCGCATCGGCGTTGCTCCGACTCCGTTTGCACCACCTTGACGCATTGGCGTTGCCATAGGATTCGGGGTAGCTACAACGTGCTTCCGTGGAGTGACACCATCAAATCCAGTAGACCCACTGCCCTCATGCAAAGGCGTGTTCTCCCCACCCAATAGCGATGATTGCGTTTCAGTCAAGGCACGAATGTTGCGGATCTCGTTTGCTATATGGTCCTCTTGCGGCGGAGCTCTTGGTGTTCGAATCGGCGTTCCTCCTACAATGCCCGTATAGTTGCCGATGAATCCTTTTGTAGCCTCATTATCGCCTTCTCCAGCTAACCGATGGGCTTGTTCCCCAACCATTCCCATCTTCACGATGTCTTCGAGCTCTACTTCGCCCACTTGCGGCGCTGGTAGATTCAAGGACCTCCTCTTGCTGCTTTGCTCGGCTTCTCGAATTTTCTGCATTTGCCCCGCTTTCGCTGCTGCGGCAAATGCTGCTGAAGGACCTGGCTTATCGCTTTTTTGTTTCTTCCTCTGCATATCATCTTCCTGATCACCCTTCCGCTTGTTAGCTAGCTGTTGTTTTCGGGGATCGAAAGCTTCTCTCTGCCTTTCGTTATGGTCTTTCTCCTCTTGGGTATCATAGAAACCTGGTGCAGCTTTCTTTTCGAATGGAATATCGGCGTTATAGTCCATTTGGCCCTTTTTCCGATTGGTAATCTTAATATTGATACCTGCATTTTTAAGCTCTCGACGCTTTTGTAGCAATGCCAGTCGCCGAGACTCCTCCAGCTGGCGTTCACGCGCTTTCCGTTTCGCCTTCTTTCCTTGTGTATTTGCCAGTCTTGCACGTGCTTCACTGAGCATCTCCTTTTCATCCTCATCAAGATCGATGGTGTCAGGGCGTGCTGGCTTAGATTCTGGGTCTGGGTCCAGTTCTCCAGGTCGTAATCGTCGAACATCGTCCGCACTCGGCGCTTCGTTCTCACCACCAGCCGGCCCACCCAACCCCAACTCATCGTTCTCTCTGGCCTCAGCCTCATCCAGTAGTTTCTGATATCTTTCTAGACACTGTGTAGCTGTCCTGCCAACCATAGGCGCAATAGTCCGCCATTGTGTTGGCATCAATTTTGCCAGGTGTAGCAGCTTTTCGTCCTCCTCCTTCGACCACTCAATTTTCCGGATGCTGGGATCCAGCCATTCGACCCATCTTGCCTTGCACTGCTTGGGTGTTTTGCGCGCGAGGAGAGAGGAGACACGGGCCCACTGGTTGAGTCCATATTTCGAGACAGAAGCCTTGAGGACCTCATCTTCAATATTTGTCCAGACACCGCCTTTCACGACAGGCATTCTGAAGGGCCGAGGAGAGTTTTACGCGGTAGAATTTGTTGATGTGCAAGGTCAAGCGGTGACTGCAGTGTTGAAGTCGTGAAGTGACAAAAAGATCAAGGATCCTTCGGACCTTCAGCCTTATGTGTAGAGAGGTGCGCTATCAGGCCTAATTAGGAAGATATATCGACGTGTGAAGGATTAATCCGTAATGATTGCCCACAAAAAACAGAGAAAGGCCATGTTCTTATGGCAAGAAGTATCGAAATACCGGAAAGAAATGGAGACAACGTGCCAATTAGTGGTGTGAATCCCACAATATCTCCTGCCGTAGGAAATTTTTCGAATAATGAAATAGCTGTAGACATCGGACGGTTTCAATTTGTCCAAATATGTATCGTCGATGTTTCTCTGCAGAGGCCGTAGTGATATACCTATTAATGAGTGGGGATGACAGGCCAGTTGCAGTGGTGTTCTCCGCTTACTGAGTGATGATTTGATGTGGAACCGTGGAGAGCATATAACGTGGGATCTTGGAGAGCTGAGCCGTGTTCTTGACGATGGTGGCCTTGTTGCCGCTTGGTTTCTCCGCAGTGTTCTCCATAGTTTCTCCGCAGTGTTCTCCGCATTTGCCTGTTGTAGTTCCTCCTCTTGCTCCTCCTCTTGTAGAGTATCAGACTGAGTGGCTAGCTGAGTGGCTGACTGAGTGGATAACTGATGTGACGTGGGATCTTGGAGAGCTGAGCCGTGTTCTTGACGATGGTGGCCTTGTTGTCGCTTGGTTTCTCCGCAGTTTCTCCTAGTGTTCTCCGCAGTGTTCTCCGCATTTGCCTGTTGTAGTTCCTCCTCTTACTCCTTAATGTAGTGGGGATGACAGGCCAAGTTGCAGTGGTGTTCTCCGCTTGTTGAGTGATGATTTGATGTGGAACCGTGGAGAGCATATGACGTGGGATCTTGGAGAGCTGAGCCGTGTTCTTGGTGCTGGGGGCCTTGTTGCCGCTTGGTTTCTCCGCAGTGTTCTCCATAGTGTTCTCCGCAGTGTTCTCCGCATTTGCCTGTTGTAGTTCCTCCTCTTACTCCTTAATGTAGTGGGGATGACAGGCTAAGTTGCAGTGGTGTTCTCCGCTTACTGAGTGATGATTTGATGTGGAATCGTGGAGAGCATATGACGTGGGATCTTGGAGAGCTGAGCCGTGTTCTTGGTGCTGGGGGCCTTGTTGCCGCTTGGTTTCTCCGCAGTGTTCTCCGCATTTGCCTGTTGTAGTTCCTCCTCTTACTTCTTAATGTAGTGGGGATGATAGGCTAAGTTGCAGTGGTGTTCTCCGCTTGTTGAGTGATGATTTGATGTGGAACCGTGGAGAGTATATGACGTGGGATTTTGGAGAGCTGAGCCGTGTTCTTGGTGCTGGGGGCCTTGTTGCCGCTTGGTTTCTCCGTAGTGTTCTCCGCATTCGCCTGTTGTAGATCCTCCTCTTGTTTAACTGAGTGCGAGGGTACCGAGGGTAAATGTGTTTATAGGGTGATGAAGAACGGATAGGGGAGGAAGACGCGTCTTGGGAGGTAGCATCGCTGGGTTGGAAGGCACCATCGCTGGCTTGGGAGGGAGTATGTAGGGGAGGACGATGGCTGTGAATCCGTTTGGGCTCTTTTTTGAGGGCCTTTCAACGCGTTTATGAGTAGTAGTAGGTAGCTGTTGGGCTGCGGCCTCGATTGCCAGTAGTAGCGGATTCGCGGAGGGGTGGCCTGGGGGCGTCAGTAGGGGCTCTAAGAGGCGGGCAAAAGGGGTGTACGTGCCTGAAACGTTGAGTAACCTTTGGGCGAGGGGTACCGAAGACGATTGTGTTCATATTGATGGAATTGGTAGAATTGGTAGAATTGGTAGAATTGGTAGAATGGTGGAAGAATAACAAACACACCAACAGGTGGAAGGATTATTATTATCCGATCCCGGACGCGTCTGGTGTGACTACCATGACTACCATATTTGAATATCCATTTAATTCACCAATAGTAGGCCAAACTTCATAATTTTTACAGCGTTAGAAAGCGCAAAGCGAGCTCTACAATTTGAGGAATTATGAAGTAACTATATGTATCGCAAGCTGAGTACTTCAAAGTGTAAAACATCTACATACAAATTTTTGATGAGGGAGGCGCGGGAGGGCTACCGGGCTGACTCAGCCGGTCTAACCAAAGAGCGTAGCGAACCCGAATTGATGATTGGCTGCACATACAAATTCAAGGTTTTCAAGCTCAGCCCTACCTTATTCTATTATATATACTGATTCTTTAACTTCTAGCGAAGTATATTTAAGTTAATATATATTTCTATAGAGAATATATCTCGAGTATTTAACTTTCTAATTAAGAGTAATATAATAAATCTATTTTAATAATTTCTTAATTTAATTTATTATATAATCTTTTAATAATATTAAATATAATACGCTATCATCTAAAGTTTTTCTAATAAAGATTAATTAATTAAAGATAAGTATTATAAGCGTTAACGAAGATTATAATTTTAGATTAATTTATATAATAATAATAAATTATTTAATTTAGATAAAAGGCTTAAATATTTAATTAACGATCTCGATAGATTTATTCGTCTTATAATTAACTTTAAAGAAGTATATAATAGTTATAGAAAAATCGTTGAAAGTCGCGAATTTCATATTTCGATTAATTATTACGGGTATTTTATATAAAATAACAATTAATATAGCGATTTTAGAGTTTTCTACTTAGACTCTAAGAAAGAAATATATCGTAATAAGCTTATAATATAATTAGCCTTCGAAGCGAGATATAAGTATAGAGTTAGCTATAGATATCTCGGCTAGCCGTAAGTTTAAATTACTAAGACTAGTATTTTATAGTCTTAATAGTCTTACGCAGTAAGTCTAAGTAGAAAACTCTATTAAGACTTATTTTTTTAATATATTACCCGATATATAATATTTATATTTTATATATATATAATTCTTAATAAAAATACGTAACTACGATAATCTTTTTAGTAAAAAAGTTAAATAAATAGTTAAATAGACTTTTATTAAATTAGAAGCTATAGTATAATAGTTAAGAAGTAAACTTTTAATTTTATTTTATTAAAAAATTTAACTAACTTAATTATAATAGCGATATTAATATTTAAAAATATTATATATCTTAAATAAACGTTATAATCTCCCTTTATTTTTTAAATAATTAGACTTATAAGAGTTATCGCGACGATATATATAGATAAATAAATAAGTATATATATATATAAGTAATTATATAGCTATTGAACTTGCGAAGAGTAGAGTAAAGAGCGAAGCGAAGATAATTTATTTTTTTAATATAAAGTTAGATATTAATAATAGCGATATTAATAAATAAGAATATCTTATATAATATCGAAGTCTTTTATAGATATATAAAACGTAGAAAAGATATCTTTAAATATAGAAAGGTTTACGTTATTATTATAAACGATCTAATTAAATATCGCTTAATTATCTTCGTACTTTTATACTCGATAATCCGAGAACTAAATATTTAAATTTTTAAATTTCTTTTTAATTCGAGTTATTAAAAGTTTTTAGATTTCGCTATTATATAGAGAAAGAATATTACTATAAGATATAAAGAGATTAATATCTAAAGTTCGAAGATACTCGTCGTTATTATTATAGAGAAAATTAAGTATTTAAATATTCTTAATATATTTTATACTTATATAAGCTCGTTCTAGACGTATTAATCGCGTTAATATTATTTAAAATATATATACTATAATTCCTCTAACTTCTAAATAAAGTGTATTTAAATTAATATATATTTTTATAAAGAGTATATCTCGAGTATTTAATTTTCTAATTAAGAATAATATAATAAATCTACTCTAATAATTTCTTAATTTAATTCGTTATATAATCTTTTAATAGTATTAAATATAATACGCTATCGTCTAAGATTTTTCTAATAAAGATTAATTAATTAAAGATAAATATTATAAGCGTTAGCGAAGATCGCGATTTTAGATTAGCTTATATAATAATAATAAGTTATTTAATCTAAATAAAAGGCTTAAATACTTAATTAGCGACCTCGATAGATCTATTTACCTCGCGATTAACTTTAAAGAAGTATATAATAATCGTAAAAAATCGTTGAAAGTCGCGAATTTCGTATTTCGATTAATTATTATAAATGCTTTTATATAAAATAACGATTAATATAGCGATTCGGGTTTTCTACTTAGACTTTAAGGGAGGGGTATACCGTAATGGCTTGCGATATGGAAGTGGGCCGAGTGTGGGCTGGCTATAGGTCCCCGGCTGCCGTGAGTCTGAATTACTGAGACTAGTATTTTACGCCGGCAGCCATCATGATGCTCATCGAATATTTTTGTAATCCAAATCATGCTGCGCAAGGTCCCAGCAACCGTTGGCAGCCTCAGAAGCTCTCCGGCTCTCTCACTTCACTCCCGGCTCCGAATCCAACCTTCAAGATCTACCTCTACCAAATCCGCCGATCCTAAGGACGCAACCTCAGAAAACATAGTAAGTTGTCTACACACTTCATTGCTGATGCCCTCAGCTCAAAGCGCCAGGTCTCGAACAAAGATAGCCCCGGATCCGGCGCTGAAGCGCTCTCCAAGAAGAAAAAGACACAAGCTGAATTGGATGACGAGCTGCGTCAGAAGCTTGAGGCCATGTCCGGTGATGGCGGCGCAGCAGGGCTAGAACTTGAGGACGGGCAGCCAGTGAGCATGAAGAGGAGTGTAAAGAACAACATGTTTCGATACATCTGAGCACACGGGGCTAGGGTCAATAATGCCACGATTGGACGCAGAGAGTCAGGACTGGACGGCCTTCGTCAATAATGGGTCACGCTCTAAAGTCCGTGAGATGCTGTGGAGGGGGCATGTGTCACAATGGAGCCGGGGCAGAGCGAGGAAATTGCATGAATTGAGCAAATGTATTATTGGCCTGGGGGTGTACAAGCCTCAAATATGAGAACGCGTTCCTACACTTCTGCTATTGCATGAGCTGCTTCTGTAAGAGCCCGACAGTATCATTACCCAGTATGCATCGTGATCAGTTGAGTCAACTATCCGCTGTCTTCGAGAGCACTCAAGCACCCGCACCAACCTTCAGATCCCATATCATTGACTAGCATCTGCTTTTATTGATTACCCTGCGCCCAATGTTTCCCCTAGAGATGTGACTCAAATGAAAAGTAAAGTGCAAAGCGGCGTGCGGATGATGTTCGCTACATTACATTCACTCGTTAGTATGTCTGGGAGATTGAGTGGGCGCTGAAGAGGTGAGCAGAATTTGCAGATTACAGATTGGGACTTGAAATGAAACGCAGCCTTGGAGACTTTGATGGTTATGAGCTGGAAAGGTAGATGCGAAGATGATGGAGTCGGATCAGAAAAAAGGGAAGGAGCGTGGAGATTGAGGCTACTTGATCATATTATTCAATGCAAACCCTGTCCTTGACTGTAGCATCAGGTCTCCAAATAATTGAGGTGAAAAGTGCCCTCAACAATACTCCCTTCGTCCATACTCCATAGCATTGCCAGCGAAAGAGGCAATGGTGGCGGGTCAGCTCAGAGACGGCCCGAAGTGTTGCCGAGAGATCGTCAGCCTTACAACTTAAATGCAAGTTGCAGCCCAGAGGCCTTTTTGCATCTAGATTCTAGAAGGGTAGCTTCGTGCAAACTTTTCAGCAAAACACCCACGTCCATGTCCATTTCGATGTCAACGTCGATGAGAGTAAAGGCAAATCATTCCAGATATTTGCTTCAAAGGACTTTTATGCCCATGAACAATCATTCGTGTCCGTACCGTAGAAGACCATAGCTCTTTGAACCAACGAGATGACTTCTCCAAGTCCTGCGAAACCAATCCGTCCAGGACGGCTATGGACCACCCGCAGCCGCTCCTCAATGTTCTCCTCTTCGGCACCATTGGCAGAGGCCTCTGTAGCAAAAGATTTGGAAGAAGAATCCGACAAAGATCCGGAGAATCCTATGGAGGAAGACGACATTTCCCACGACGAATCGGATTCAGACCTGGAAACCCTGCATCAAACAACGTCCGGCCCATCCTTAGGCCGGTCCATGGTTGGCTCATATAGAAGACCCAGCTTTACAATAGCAGGCTCTCGGGCTACCATTGCCACTGGATTGCAAGGGTCAATGCGAGCTCCAAGCAAGAACGATCGCCGTGAGGCAAGAAGGGAAGAGCGAAGTTTACTTCGTGACAACAACATCATCCCGCCAAAACACCCTCGGAAAGGAGAGGGTTCTCAGACAATTGGCCGCCGAGCCTCCCGACTTCTCTCCGTGCCCGGCATCCTAGATGAGGGTAAGAAGGTCAAGCGGCCAGACCAGGTAGATGAGACAGCAGCAGGAGACAGCACCAGTCCCCGAGAAACGAGTCCCCTATTGGGAGATCCCGAGCTGCCATATGGAGGTCAAGATACTCATGCGAACCTTGACATCAAATGGGAGGAAGCAGTATTAGAAGGCAAGATTCAGACGACGTGGCAGCGTGAAGCCAAAGTATTGGGACGTTATTCGGGGCCGTTGGTGCTTACATTCATGCTTCAGTACTCCTTGACCGTTGCCAGCATATTTACGGTAGGTCACATTGGGAAGGTCGAGCTTGGAGCAGTAAGCCTGGCAAGTATGACTGCCAATATCACCGGCTATGCAATTTACCAAGGATTAGCAACGAGTTTAGACACCCTTTGTGCGCAAGCGTACGGATCTGGGAGAAAAAAGCTGGTGGGGTTACAGACGCAACGAATGGTCTACTTTCTATGGACGATCACGATCCCCATAGGCATCATCTGGCTCTGTGCTGACAAAATCCTGATGAAGGTAGTGCCCGAGAAAGACGTTGCAATCCTGGCTGGACGGTACTTGAAGATCGTTCTCATTGGAGCCCCTGGCTATGCGACCTTTGAGTCAGCCAAAAGATATTTGCAGGCACAGGGATTGTTTTCTGCTTCTCTTTACGTTCTTCTGATTTGCGCTCCCTTGAATGCCTTGATGAATTGGCTTTTCGTTTGGGTATGTCCCCCAAATCACTTTACCTGCAGTATGATTCTCATCCTTAACAATTATCAAACTCCTCCAAGCTCTCCTGTTCACTTTCGATCACATTTCTGGTCTGGTTTTACATGAAAAATCGGCGTCTGACGTCCTCAGCAATTCAACTGGGGCTTCAACGGTGCACCGATAGCTGTTGCCATAACAGACAATCTACTTCCTATTCTCCTCATCCTCTACATCCGTTTCGTAGCCGGGGGTAACTGCTGGCCCGGCCTGACAAGAAGAGGTGACTTCTCCTCTCAAGCAAAGCCCTCTTTCAGATTCCACCGAATGAAAATCCTCTCCTAACATTCAAATTTCACTCAGCCCTCCACAACTGGCTTCCCATGATCCGCCTCGCCCTCCCCGGCCTCGTAATGGTGGAAGCCGAATGCCTCGCCTTCGAAATCCTGACCCTCGCCGCCTCCTATTTCGGCACCAGCCACCTCGCTGCCCAGTCAGTCCTTGCCACCATCACATCCTTCACATTTCAGTACGTATTTTTGTAGTCCATAATCCCTCGCTTGGACCAAACCTTGGGTCTTCAGACATGTGTTGGGAGTTTTCCTCTCGGAATAATATGTTCCAAAGCTCGACATCACACCCCCCAAACTAAACAATACTGATGGCGACATTGTGATCCAGAATCCCCTTCCCCATCTCCATCGCCGCATCCACGCGAATCGCAAACCTGATAGGCGCAACGCTGGCCGACGCCGCGAAAATCAGCGCGAGGGTGGCCGGGTTCGCGGCGATCGCCGTGGGCGTCTTCAACGTGGTCCTCCTGTCGAGTTTGAGGAACCACATACCCCAGCTTTTCACGAGTGATCCGGACGTTATCGAGTTGGTCGCCAAGA
Source organism: Letharia columbiana (assembly GCF_014066305.1). NCBI lineage: Eukaryota > Fungi > Ascomycota > Lecanoromycetes > Lecanorales > Parmeliaceae > Letharia > Letharia columbiana. The sequence continues at coordinate 345,468 of NW_023501068.1, forward strand.
TACTGCCGTTGTGTGCCGCGTTTCAGCTCTTCGACGCGCTGGCTGCTTGCTGCAATGGCATTCTGCGCGGCTTGGGGAGGCAGGAAGTGGGAGGGTATGTGCAGCTGTTCTGCTATTATGTGGTGGCTATGCCGATCAGTATGGGCACCGCGTTCGGACTGGGGTGGCAGCTGTATGGTCTCTGGGCTGGTGTGGCGATAGCGTTGGGATTGGTGGGCGTCATCGAGGGGGTTTTCCTGTCGAGGGTCAATTGGGAGAGGAGTGTGGAGGATGCAAGGAGCCGGAACGAGAGATCGTGAATGGGGTGGCGGCAGGGATGAGGAGTCCAGCGTACAGATGTGTATAGGCTGGGCAAGATCGGGGAACTTATGGATGGGCTGGATGGAAATCTGCTTCCGAATGCAATGCAGTTTGACACTATGCGGATTCCGATGCTAACGAAAGATCATCGTGGGACGTAGGAGCCATGATGCGCTTGTGGGAAACCTTGAAGAGCTGCTTGACTGGGGCTCCTTCGATGCACGCTTCTATTTTGTACAAAGTAGCGCTTTGCTAGCATATCATGATTAGGCGTGGCCGCTCGACCATCTATCTACCCCTCTTCCCATGCGGGATTCTGAGGAAATGTCAGTCCGCTTCTGGCTGAAAAATCAGGGGTCGGAATCCCTTACCTTTCTCAAAATAACAAGACCCTCCAAATTGCTCGCCAGACTGATATACTGCTCGTCCTCCAACTCCGCCCTCTCTCCATATGCCAGCAGCACCGGCGTACTTTGCGTCTGCCACCCTGTAATGGTCTTCGGTCGACCTGCCTGTCCTACCACATCCACAGCCTGACCGACTCGTACGTTCACCTGTAAGGGCTTCAAGTCCTCGTCCAGTGTTACTAAGAATCTCGGATGCATAGCGGTGACAATAAAGTAAAGCAGGTAATGAGAATCGGCGAGGATAAACGACTTGGCATCGATCATAGCCACCAGGACGGTCAGCAGACCGGCAGCCGCGACGCGCGAGAGGATCTGTCGGTCAGTGTGGAAAGGATTTATGGACATTGTACCCTTGCCCATGTGTAGAAGACCTTGCGCTATTCGGACCATGAACAACGAGTTCTGATCTCGGTGGTAGTAGCTTGCAAGTTGTCTCAGTAGCTGGGCCAATCTTGCGTTGTTGGTACCTGCTCCGAGGAGACCCATTGCAAATATGGCGTTGATTGCCACGTCATTGTCATTGTCGTGGGTATATCTTGAAAGTGTGTCGTAGACCTTCATCTGTGGATTACTTGGGCTGATGAGACCCATCGCGAGTGGGACAGCTTTTCGTATGTTGGCTTCCCCATAGTGCATGAGATGGCCAAACTGTCGTAGGACCATCTCTTGGCCTACCTCTTCACCCATTGAAATCAGTGATAGACCGAGCACGGCATATGTTTGGATGAGCTCGTCTCCCTTCTTGTCATCGCCATCTTCGATGTGCTCGTTGCAAAGGTGAAGCAGCTCTTGCAACTTCAGTACCGTCCCTGTACCTGCCCATGCACAGACTTCCGCGAGGACTGCTGCGGGCTTTGCCATTGGGTGTTCGATAGCCTTGAGAGTCTCCAGAATAACCTCTACTTCTTCCTGGCGGCCAAAAAACAGTAAGGCAAGTCCCAGCGACATGAAACGTGTCCACTTGTCCTTCAATTGCTTTTGTCGCTCCTCGTCTAAAAGCGTAGTAATGATGGCCTCACTGACTCGGTCATTTGACGATCCGACGAAGACAAGACCAAGAGATAGTGCTGCCATAGCTGAGATTTGCATATCCAGTGACGTATCTTCGACTATGGGAAGAAGCAACTCCAAAAGCTCCTCTTTGTTGGTGTTTGCATAAGCCAGCCCAAGGCCCATGATTGAGCCCATTCGTATCAGTACACTCTTGGCTCCGAGGGTTTCCTCGACGCCGAGGAGAGAAATAGATGAGTCGGTTTCATCGCGTATGCCTGAATTCATAATTCCAACCGCGAGGAACGCACCGGCTTTGATATTGTCGTCCTCCGCTAAGAGGAATGGGTTGACTTGTTCCAACCCGTCAGTACCTTCCCACTGTAGCAGCATTCCCATTGATGCTGCTGTGGCCATCATGCCATCATCCTTCGTTTTCCAGACCCAGTTCGTCTTTTCGCCCTCAATCAGCATCATTTTGTCCTTGCCAAACCCTGCGTTGGTAAAGGCATTGACGAAGGCACTGGCGAGATTGTGTCTGTACGAGTCAATATTTGTAAGGCCTGCTGTTCGAGTGCTTTCCAGATGGCTTTTGTAGATTTCTTCAGGCATTTTGGGCTCAAGGATGTTCAGTTCCTTCGCCAGTGTCTTGAAGTAATCTGGAAGTTTGGCATTGGTAAGACACGCTGCCAGCTCTTCATCCGTTTCCGCTCCTAGGGAAGGCTCGAGCCAGATCTGCTGTCGAGCAACCAAAAGTGCCATTTGCTTTTTGAGTGCTAGGTCTTTGGTCGATTCAAAGTCTTGGTGGATGAGGTCGGTATCATTTAATCGGATTGCAAGTACCGTTGCTTGTGGGAGTTTGTTGTAGGATGTGTAGATGTCGTGGGCGGTCCTTAGGAATTGTTGGTCTTCAGGGTATGTCAGGAGATTCACCATGCTGACCATATAAAGGCAGACCCTCGGATAGGTATTTTCATCCAGATACTGCGGGATCTCCTGAATCCTCTCAAGCTCACTCAAGATATCCACGGCGTCGGCTTCAGCATTGTGACTCAGAAAATATGGTACAAGCGTCCTTGCGAGCTCGACCAGATCTTGGGCATCCTCGTCGTCCGTCATTCTTCGCTGATAATCCTGGCCAATCTCGAGTGCCAGATGCCGGACATATTCGTGGCCCCAGGAGCCCAGGTCCTCCGAAGGCGCAAGCAGACGGTACTTAAGTGTGTCCAACTTTTCCTCATCTCCTTGCGTCATACCGAGCACTGAAAGGACATCTGCAAGATGTTCCTTATCCTTGCCTTCCGGCCATTGCTCGAAGGTTTTAGTCAGGTCTTCATAATGAGGTCGGAGGAATTTCAGCGGCTTTGGTACAGCTGTCATAGACGACGTCGAGGTTTTTATGAAATCTTTGATGGCATCAAGCGCAGGTATGTAGAGGCTGGTATCTGACTCCTACAAAAATACATCGATCAGCATAAGGGTACGTGGACTATAGAAGTCATAACTGTAGATATACTTACATGTAGACGAGCGACCAGCATCTCCAGCTCATTTTTCAGATTTTGATCCTCTTCATTTAATTCCTCTGTTTGCACAGATCTGGTCAGCAAGGTTCCATCCGGGCACTTTGTAAGACAGCATACCTTCCAAAGGCTCATCGCCTGGCTTGCCGTTTGCTATGGGCTTGCCATCCTTGTCCTTCTTTGTGTCATCTTGTTTTTTGGGACTATCTGAAGGCTTCTCGTCCTCCATCTTGCCCTTTCCCTTCTCAGCAGCTGTCGGGGCTCCATTCTCTTTTGCCATGCTCGCCGCTGGCGAACAGAGTTTCTGGGCGTGTTATTTGCCGAAGCAGATCGAAGATTAGGGCAGCTTCAAACGTGAATGGATCTCGGAAGGATAATAAGAGGTGCCACCCAAACCGATATGAGAAAGAATCCTCAATGAAGTAGCTCACAAATGCAGGTAAGGTATTGATTATATGGTAGCGCGTTGAAGCTCCGGAGGCGATCTTCAGCCGCCGCCAAGGCCGAACTTCTGGCCGTAGCACACATAATAACCATTCTACCACAATTCACACTCCCAGGCCAATCCTCTACAGAGTCGCCCACCATGAAGCTCGACACCAAAGCCCTCCGCTACCTCACCACAGAGGACTGGCGAGTCCTCACCGCCGTACGTCAATCTCCTCACCCCTCAGCTCTCAACAACCAGGACTAACAGCTGACCAGACACGCCTAGGTGGAAATGGGCAGCAAAAACCACGAGATAGTCCCCACGCCCTTAATCACCCAACTCTCGGGCCTACGCGGTGGAAGCGGGGTTCACAAATGCATCTCGACGCTCGCAAAGGCCAATCTCATTGCTAGGATGAAGAACGCGAAATGTGATTTACACCCAAGTCTCAAGGTTCAGAGGCTCTACTGACACCCACCAGACGACGGGTACCGTCTCACCTACGGCGGCCTTGACTATCTCGCCCTGCACACACATCTCAAACGGCAAACTTTGTACTCGACCGGCAACTGCATCGGCGTGGGCAAAGAATCCGACATCTACGTCGTAGCCTCCTCCACCGGCAGCCAATTTGTTCTGAAAATCCACCGCCTGGGCCGCATATCCTTCCGCAGCATCAAGAACAACCGTGACTACCTCAGGCACCGCAGCAACGCGAGCTGGATGTACATGAGCCGGCTGTCCGCGCTCAAGGAGTTTACGTTCATGAAGGTCCTGAGGGAGAACGGCTTTAGGGTGCCAGAGCCTGTGGCGCAGAGTAGGCATACGGTGGTGATGGAGTTGATTGATGCTTTTCCTCTGAGGCAAATACAAGAGGTGCCGAATCCGGCTGGCTTGTATGCGGAATTGATTGACATTGTGCTACGCCTGGCGAGCTTTGGGTTGATACATGGGGACTTCAACGAGTTTAATATCCTGATACGAGAGGATGAGATACCGGCTGTTGAAACATCTGGCGACACCAAGACAGATATACCAGACTCCAAGCCAGCCATCACACTTACGCCCGTCATAATTGACTTCCCCCAAATGGTCTCCATCGACCATACAAATGCCGAAATGTACTTCGACCGTGATATCAACTGTATCAAACGTTTTTTCGAGAGGCGGTTCAACTTTGTGAGCGACGAGCCGGGCCCTTTCTTTGCTGATGCAAAAATGCTCGCTGGTGCCCCCGAAAGCAAAAGATTAGACGTTGAGGTTGAGGCCTCAGGCTTCTCTAAGAAGATGGCGAGAGAATTGGAGAAGTATATGCAGGAAGTCGGCGTGGAAGGAGATGTCAGTTATGAAGGAAGCGGTCACACCGGGGAAGGTGACTCTGATGCTTCTGGCACTTCTTCGGGTGCAGAAGAGTCGTCTGACGACTTATCTCAAGACTTAAGAGGTAGTGATGGTAATGATGGCCTTTTCAAGCCCAGTAATGAAGTTGAGTCCGAAGCGTCTCACAAAGAGTCAAATGCTCTAGCTACTAACGCCGCTGCGGTAACATTAGAGGAAAACAAATGAATATCTCAGGAATACGATTCACACAAGTGCATGTTTAGTCATTGTTTGAGAGCGAAAGAGCCAACGTTCATGAGAGCTAATGCTAATCTATAGTTTGGTGAAGCTGAAGCAACCTCAACGAGAGGAACGCGTCAGGAAACAGAATTCACACTTGATCCTCCAATCACCTGCTCGTCCGAAGACCATAAAATGACGCCCGGGGGATATGCCGCTGAAATGCTTGAGGAGACCACCCATCGTAAGAACATGTTGGTTGAGCCGGCCAAGGCCACATCGCGTGCCAAGATTGATGTAAGGCTAAGGATTCTGATATTAGTCGTAATGCTGAATTGAGGTAGGAGACTTGCTGAGAAGCGGATCGTGCCAATGAAACGTTTTCGTATCCTCAAGGACTTTTAGACGTGATGCATGTTGCTGTCGTAATGGTAGTATCAGTTGCGAAATGGTCATCAACCGGTGACCAGAGAAGAGTACAATGAGATACTGTCTGATGAATGGCATACAGGCGGCGCTGGGCGTGGTTACCGTGGACGATTCCCTGATAAAAGCAGCATGGCTCAGAGTTTGGACTTGGTTGGCGACGAGGGGATGTCGCCACCGGTGCCACTGCAAGTCTTGCTGGATTTAGATTTGCAGACTAGGGTGTCTTCATCCGATGTCGAGGATGATTCGCCATCAGGCGATTCATCCTCGACGACCTCGGCAGCTGCTTTCTTGGCTGCGGCTACAACACTGGGACTTTCGATCTTGATGTGAGTGGTGCGACGCACTGGAGCTGGGCCTTCGAACTTGACCGCGGCATTGGGAAGCAACCCGTTGGTACCTTGGCGGCCATTGAGTACTGAGTTTGGATATCCAACATAACTTGTAAGTATTAGTATCAATGCTGATTACAAGAGGGAAGGCAGAAAATTTACGCTGGCGAGATTGAGGAAGCTGACGACTGGTTGCTCCATGCTCCACTTGTCCCAGGTGCACGTACTGGCACAGGGCTTTGGAAGGTAGCCGAGACGGGAGAGTAGAACCCGTAAGGCGAGCCTGGTCCGTAGACGGCTTCATTGTACTCGTTCGTCTTGAACTGGCGTCTCTCCGCCGTACAAGTCTTGAGCTGTTTCTGCTTCTCGGTATCGGCATAGCGAATCTGCAATTCGGTGGCATGCTTCCCTTCGCCGACGGTCATGTTGTTGAAGGTGCGAATGACATGTTCGCAGATATCCGGTGACTCGAATCTGGACTTTTGTGAGCGTGCAAGTGCTACGAACGGTCTGGGTACATACCGAGCAAACCCAACCCCACGGCTGATGCCATTCCCATCCTTCAAAATCCGCTGTTCTAGAATGTGATAGTCCGGATACACGTTCTTGAACAAGTTCTCGAAATCCTGTAGCCAGAGTTAGAAAGCGTCATTCAAATCTCTCTGGTCAGAAAAGCGGTACTGACCTTGTCATTCCAAAGTCTGGGCAGATTCGAGACGTATAAGTTGTTATTTTTGGGATCGGCTAGTTCCTTGAGCCGTGCATTGTGGGATTGCTGGAGTCGGGTCAGCAATGAGACAGACATTGACCAGAGGGACGCTATGTACCCTCGCAAACTTCGCCTCGTACCCGAGGTAGAAGAACGCACGAATGCAGTTTTCGGCGTCGAAGTAGCTGTTGTATTTGATGAACCCGAATCTGCATCCGATGTCAGCGTTCTTCTTGATACTCCATGGGTTTGACCATAGAATGTGCGTGCTGTACCCTTTGCAAGTGTTATTGGACATATCGATGATTGCCTTTTGGCTCACGATCTCTCCAAAGCGGCGGCCGTAATCCGCAAGCAATTCGTCGGTTGTATCAGGGCGGAGACCACGAACGTAGACGTTAGTTGTCCCATCTCGATTGTCTAGGATCTTGTCGAGGCTACCGCGCCCACCATCAGGCCCGCTTCGCCATGCAGGGATAGGGGTAGGGATGGCTGGATCCGCTTGCGTCCATACCCAGAAATCGGCGATGGCGTACTCGCCATTCGGCTGTCTGCATATCTGTTGGTTGTTTGGGAGCTGTCCTGAGAGCGGTGAAGGGTTTGTGCTCCAATCACTGGGAGAGTGTCCCGAGACAAGGATGGCTGGCTGATAGCCGTCAACGGGCGTCTGTGGGCTCAGCTCTTCGGTTGATGACCAAGAAGTACGGCGAGGCGCTACAAGGTCGGGCACATGGGGCAAATTCTGGGAAGGCATCCAAGAGTAGTTTCGAGGCGTGTGTGGCCCGATTGGTGCACCAGTAGAAGGGATACCTTGGTAAGTTGCTTGCTGATATTGGGTGGGATGCGTCACGGCCATGTTGTACGGAGCAGGATACTGGGGGTAATTGCCTTGAACAGCATTGGGGCCAGCAAACATGTAGGTGCCGTCTGGGAGCTGGTAGAGCATGGAAGTCATGTTTGACTCGCCCATTTGCATTCCCGTGTTGCTCGGCTTAGCTTGTCCCATCTGGGCTCCATTGCGGAGGTTGAGGTTCTCGAAGGCTCCAGCGAGATTATCCAGTCCGGAACTGGTATTATCAAGATGCATGTTCGCCATAGGATTTGGAGCAAGAGGCTGTCCGGAAAATGGGGCGTGCATGTTGCCATATAGGTTCTGGCCTGGAGCCAATGTCTGGCCGGAGAGAGTGGCGGGCATATTGCCGTAGTAAGTACCTGCATTAAGAAAAAGAGTAAGCCTGGTGTACTCTTCGAAACAGTGTAGGGTTGAATAAAAGATGCAGCCATGTACAGATGTTCAAGTAGAGACAGACGCTTGTCTTGGCGGCTGGGGTGTACCCTTGGTCTCTCTGACATGCTCAATGGTAGAGCTGGCAGGTGGCTAGACAAGAGAAGGGAAGTGATGAAGGACTTTCACGGACAATCGTAGTATACATGGAGGCGGGAAAGAAGTAATCTATGCCGGCAGACTTACGAGACATGTTCTTCTGCATTGTTGAGAGAAATGGCTCAGACTTGGTATGGCTATTCCGTGGAAGCCTGCAGCAACTACTGCCCATCAGCATGGTGTGAAGGCAGTGCTGAGAGAGGCCACTCACAGTGATGCCGAGGATATGCTCCAGGTAGAGTACAGCAAATGGTGAAGAAGTAGACGCTGTAGAGGACACTGTGAGGTGTATGAGCAGCTTGTCATGAGCGTAGAAGAGGATGCAGTGATCTTACAGAGAGTGTTTGGATGGTGACGGAGATGAGTAGCAAGGTGGATACGATGTGAGCAAAAGGTACGGAGAATACAGAGAGTATGGACAAGCTATTTGCCAATAATTGAGATGGATGTGCAAAGAGCTGTAGCGGATGATGGGAGAAAGAATTGAGAGGACATAGAGAGAAAGAGAAAAGAAGAGTTGGGTGGGGAAGGTGCTTGTGTAAATAAGACTAAGCTAAGAAGGTAACCGCCAGAGAGACAAGATATTGTTCGAGGAAGGAACTCTCTAGGAAGGCAGAACACGGCAGGTCGCCTTGTCAACGATGACTCTTTTGGGGTTATAGACTGCAATGACAACCGACCTCGCCATTTTGTTTGCAGTCATGAAGCATGAAGCACGAAGCAACCTCGATATGCGCAATGGAACAGAAGCTACGTTTTTAAGGGAACAAAATGACCCTCGGGGAGCCCAGGAGAAATTTCAGATGCATGCATAACATAAGAGGAACCTTATTTGTGAGCATAATGCTGATATTTCCACTTCTCTTCTGTTACGTCAATGTGAGAGTTGAGCTTTTGATGCCTTATTTTGCATCGTTGAAGAAAACAAGAGGTACGCTTAAAGCCTCACCGTATGCAGACTTGAGCCTCTTTCCTGCAGCCTTACGGTCTGTGATAAAGCTGTACTTATAAGTCAAATCGAGCGTGCCGTACAGTTCGAGCTGCCGCGACACAATTTGTTTCAATTCCGTGATCTGCTATGGGTGGCTTCCGCTCGAGATCTACTCGGCCATCGGACGGAGAGTACGAATACAACGGAGTGGCAGGGGTGGTCGATGACAGCACAGAGCCAAAACGGATCCCTTGCAGCACGGTCTATGATTAGATCTGATGTCCAAAGTGCCTCTTACACCGTTCAACTGGGCTCATTGGCTCTCCACTTCCACTAATTGATGGCAAGTCGAATTAATCATTCAGCCTGGAATGTCTCATTACAACCATCATGAGTCCGATCACGGCCGCGTTAGTACTGTATCTATCTCCTGCTGAGATTGAAGGCCAAGGAGGCATGAACACTGCGAATAAAGCATCAAGCCCTTAAGCCTCGAGGATTGTCGGGAGAGCGCTAAGCGCGGCGATTCTAGCAATTTGCTTGGTTCATCGGCCGCCGCGACAAGATCCCTACTATGCAATAACCACCATCAAAGAGGCTTTGAGTCTCTTAACAGGTCTTGACAACGTTGTCGTTGGCAATGCGTTGTTAGCTGATACGCTATTCTTATTATAGTGGGATCGGAGACTTCTCCGCAAGCGAGCTTGCCAGCTCACTCTGCAATTGGGTTTCGTGAGGGTTTCATGCAATCTGCATCTTCCTCCGGGCATTGCCTAATAGCGACATTGCCGGGTGAGACGCTGATGTGTTTTCTCCGTGGCCTCCAACACAATACTTTGCTGGCCAATCAGGAAGTGGAATTCTGGAAAACCAATCTCACATGACCTCCCTTGCTGCGGTAGGGAAAGGCGCATGTCTCAGGAGCAGTCCCCAAGAAGCTCGGATAACATCGACCTCCACCACTGCCCTCTTTCCCACCGCTACTTTCAACCTTCCCCGGTACCACAACTCTCCAGAATGTTTATCCTCTTTGCTGGCCATATTTCACATAACCAACCCCGGCAGTACCCACGCTGCCAGAACAAAGATCGGAATTGGGCCCGTATGATGTCCGATTTTTTTTTAGTATAATACTTTAATCGTACTGTACTGCCAAAGGCCAGTAATGATTTTATATTGCTTTCAATTCTGAAAAGATTAATATTGTAGCATCTAAAGGCCAGAACACAAATCATTCTATAGCATTGACTGGCGTCTATGTAACAGTTTCTCACCGCGAGCCGATGTTAAACAAGTTCGTCAGTTCTCCATATACCCAGTCCTTTCCTTGCCTACGACCACACATCCTCCTGATACTGATTACTACTCCTCATCATTTTCACAATCTCTTCTCCTTTTTCAATGCTCACCCCTCTTTGGTCACTGACAATTTTCCCCAACACATCACTGACCGCTCTGGCCATATTAGATGCGTCTCCACAAACGTAAAAGTTTCCCTTTTCCTTCTCCAGCAGCTGATTGACGAGAGCGGCATTCTCCTGCAGACGCTGTTGTACGTAGACCTTTTCTCTCTGTTCGCGGGAGAAAGCCGTGATGAGTGTGAACGACGAGCCAAGAGCTTGTTTGTAGTGCTATCGAAAATCAGTATCCTTTCAACGAGCGCAGGGCAAAGGCAGTCGTATCTCACCTCCCACTCTTCCTTGTAGAGGAAGTCTTCAGAACTTTTCCTGCACCCATAGAACAAGATCGTCTGGCCAACCTTTTCACCCGCCTCCGCTTGAGCAGCCCTCTCCTGAATGAACCCCCGGAAAGGTGCAACGCCGGAGCCAGGGCCAATCATTATTATCGGCTTTGATGGGTCCGATGGGAGTTTGAAGTTCGAGTGACGGACGTGGACGGGGACGTGGCAGCCATTGTACTTGTTTCTTGGGCCAGTGATGGCATATGTCAAGCCATGCGGATCAGGATTCGGATCACCATGTTGCTTCTGTTTGAGAGCTAGCAGGTAATTTGTGGTAACGCCTTTGACAATGTTCTCGGATCCTGGAACGCGGATCGTCTCAACGACGGCGGTAATGGAAATCTTGTCTTTTTGAACCAACGACGAAGAGGAAATGGAATAATAGCGTGGTTGAATTTTGTGGATGCCTTCGATCATGATGGAGAAAGGTATGTTGCTCCACTTGTTGACACTGTCTACTTTCTCAAGCACTTGTGCAATGTTTAGGTATTGAGACGACACTTTGTCCGAGAAGTAATCTTTGTCATTGCCGAGCCTCGTCATTTCTGCTTTTGTCTGTTCGTTTGGCGCGAAGGGGGCGAGAGAGGAGACGAATTGCCGAGAGGCGGCACCGCATATTTCCATGTGGTAGCGGATTGCTGCGTCGTACGTTGTAGGTGTAGGGAAGGGTACTTTGGCTGTGGGATCGAGGCCCTTGACACTGATGACGCAGTGACGCTTTTCCGAGAGCCCAAGAACGTTGATCATCCTATCAACCTCTACGCCTGCATTGGTAGGCCATACGGCTATATGATCGCCAGTCTGGTAGGTCAGGTTTGAACCCTTAATGTCGATCTCCATGTGTAGACAGTTTCGATCTTTGACGGTGAAGACCTCCCTGGATTCCGCAATAGGCGCAATATATGGGTTGTGGGAATTGTAGGGGCCTTTCTGGCTGCCTTCGAGGTGATGTTTGTTCGGCTCGCCCAGGTATACCTCATCTGCGTTCGCATCCAGGTCATCCCTCTCAGTGATGCTGAATACAGGCTCATAGACCGCTTCTCGCTCTTCAAGACCCATCTTCTCGGATAGCTCGGTCCACATAGGTTCTTTCCAAGCAAGGAAGTCTTCCTCCATTGTACCCGCACCGTCATCGCCTTCTCCAGCTGTACCGATTCTAGAAGCCCCAAGCTTGACCAGAGCATCGTTGACTCTGCGGACCATGGAATTGTAGTGTTCATATGTATTATTCCCAAGCCCAAAGGCGACAAATTTCAGATTTTGCAGCGGCTTTTCGTCCACGCCACCCCCATTGCTGAAGGACACATCTTCTTTGATCACGAATTCGTAAAAGTCCACGGCGTTGTCTGTGGGTTCGCCTTCGCCGTACGTGGCAAGGACAAACACTGCTAGCTTATCGTTGGGAAAAGTGTCGAAGTTCTCGTAATCGTAGTCTTCCAGATCCGCAACCATGGTTTTGAGGCCAAATCTTTGGGATCCCTCTTTGGATAACCTCGAAGCATAATCTTCTGCCGTGCCCGTTTGGGAGCCATAGAACACAACACAGTTCTTTTCCGACTCGTCCATCTTCTCCAGTATGTTTCTCGTCTTGCCTGCTTTCGCGCCATTGGCTGAGGAATAAGCTACCGCGTAGGGATCTTTCGGTATTCCCCAGTATGTTCCTTTAGTGAAGTATGCCACAGTGCCGGCCAGGAGGACGGCGAGGACAATTAGATCAAGAGTGTCGAGTTGCGCCATCTTCGTTGGTGTGAGTCTGCGATCACCTTCACCAGCGATGCTACTCTCCGAAGCCAATCAGCTGTTCTGTTGCTAGTGTAGGGCCGTAAAAAATACAAGAAAATTAGATTCGTGCTATGTGGCACATCAGCCGCAATGCTGGCTAAGGTACTTCTTTCAGATTGCCCTGCAGGGCAGAAAGGTGGTATACAGGAGAAGAATAAGGAGGAAGTGTAAGTGGAGGGAGCATGTAGTCAGATGGAGAAGCCAATTTTGGTTGGAGGCAATGGAGGTGTCATCCGTTTATTTAGATCTCCTCAGATCACCAAAATCACCGAAATGGTTTGGCGTTGATCTTTCCGGCGCCAAGGCGACCCTGCTTTGAGAGCTTTTAGTAGAGTAATAGATTACTGTACTCTACAGTAATACACAGGAAGCCTCAATTGTTTTATCTATGCTTTACTTGGTGGAGATCATTGGAATGGCGAAATTTGAAGGATAGGATAATTGTCGTAAACATTTGACTGCAGGTCTCTCAGCATATACTTTAGTGACTCTACTGAAAACAGACCCTCCTGTCAAATGGTTGGCCGTCGCTTATCGATACCCAAGTGACTTCTTAGCGTGGAGACAAAGGCACCCGGCTATATGGGTGTATGGGTACCTTACCTTACCTTTATTGGACCATGTGCTGTTAGACAATGTCTGGTCAACCTGTTTTCAACATGTCCATGTCAACATAATTACGCTGTTCGGTACGCAATTGTCTATCCGCAAGATATCCTCTCACAGAGAAGTACCTGCCTTCCGACACAACCCCCCCTGCGCGGCAAGCCACGTCCTACACAGCATCAAACAACACGGATTTTTGGAGACATCTGTCACTGCGCCATGTTGGAACATCACCCAATCAGCGGGTCTATGCAGAGATAGGCTAGCGTGTCAAGTTGTCTCACTAGAAGATGCAGTATGGGTGAGTAGATACTGTAGCACTCTCTAATGGATCCATGGGTGAAGCTTATGAACAACTCTTCTCTACAGCAGGAGCTCAACCTCTGAACGGGCGACAGTACCCCCCGGTTAACAACCCAAACCCTGGCCCATCCTACGTAAACCAGGACAATAAGGACTCGGACGCCTTTCGAAGCCATTCACGAGACCTGTCTAGGGGACGTGGTCCCGCACCTGCAAATGGAGTATTCAATATACAAACGCAACAGCCTGGTATCGCGCTATCACCCCGGTCTCAGTCCTCAACTGGGGCAGTACGGTCGCCTGCGGGTCTTGATGTCGGGCTTGAACGTCAGCCTTCTGTAACCCAAGGACACTACCGTCAGACATCGAGGGCTCAAGGCGCCTATTTGCAGGCCCGCAATGCGGGGTTTGTGTCGTCGCCGACGACTAGCCCTTTGAGTCCGGAAACTCCAAGCTCTGCGAGTTCTAATCCAGGACTGCCTGATATCTCGAACCACACCATGATCCATCGCGGTGTTACTTCACGGCGTCCTACTGAGTCAACATCAAGCGCAGCCAATGGCTCATTGCATAGCTCTACTACATCGACGTTGATCGGGGACCAGGACATGGGGGATCTAAGTGGTGGCACATTGACGCAAAGGCGGCTCGATCGAACACAGAGTGTCAAGGTTCGCAGGGGACATGACCCTCAACGGTCACTGTCAAAACATAGCCAAGAGCAAAAGTCTGTGGGAGAATACGCTCTTCATCACCTCTTCAATAAGGTCAGCGAGCAGATCTTTCAAAAGACCTCGTTCTAACAAGACCCGTAGTTCGTTGTGCATGCCGATCACAAGATCGATCAGTGCGTTCTTAAAACATCAGACAACCCGGACTATCTCGAACACATCTGTGGGGCAGGAGTCGATCCCGATTTTGACCAGCTGATATCAGCTCTTGCACACATCAATCGGCAAAAGCCAAAACCGTTGGTTGATACCATCATGTACTGGAGGAAAGCTAAAGGTGACCAGGCTATGAAGGCTAAGGAGAGACTCAATCATGTTGGTGCTCTGACCCTGAATCTGATCGCAACGCTTATACGTTTCAGTCTAGGTCACCCAATCCAGTAACAAGAGGGCTTCCACGGCGTACTACAGAACCGTCGCATATGCTGTTTGCAGACTTGAGCCAAACCAGCTCCAGTGAAGAAGACCCAAATTACTCAGCGTCGCTTTCGCTTGCAGATTTTGCTACACAAGCAGAACAGCGTTCACAAGTATCGATCTACCTTCTTTGCAGGGTCTTGATCGAAGTCTACAACCAGACTGACGTCGTTCGACTCAACCCTGGGCTAGCTGATAAGATTGAGGATATAATATTTGTCCAGCTCAAGAACACGGAGCCGGAGCATTTCCGGAATTTCCCGTTCCGGGCCGTCAACTGGAAAATCTTCAGCCAACTTCTGGGTGTCATGAGCAGTCCCAATCTGCGAAGCGTAAGCCAACGCTTCATCAATGAGTTGAGGATGTATCAACACGACTTAGGTGTCAAGGGAGTTGTAACGAGTCAAGTTGAAAGGAAGGTTGAACTTCTTATCCTGGCAATGCAGCATCTTCACATCAAGACTCAGCCGGAGGGGCCCTGGAGGGATTCATGTGACTTTCTCCTAACTCTGGGGGAGTTCTTTCTCAATTCACATGGCCCTCAAATTAAACATTCCTACTGCCAGACACTAGAGGACCTTGTAATGCCGATTGCAGCCCGCTGGGGCCCACAGGTCAATGTCCAGAAATTCAAGGATTTTCTAAACAGGGTGAATTCGCGGGTCTCTCAAATGATAGTCAAGCCTCGACACTGGCCCGAGGCATTCCGCCTCTCTACAGTACTTCTTTGTGCATCTCCAACCGAGTATTTCGCCGGCCAATGGCTCACGGTCGCAACTTCTCTCCAAGGAAAACTCAAAGACCGAACGTCCCGAGAGTATGCCCTTCAAGGCATCTGTCGGCTAGTTTGGACGTATCTTGAACGTGTCTCTGAACCTTCCAGCTCCATCATACGCAAGCTCGATGACGTGATGAAGGTTGTCCTTCCGTCAGGCAAGAAGTCCTATCTCTCCAACGATCCAACTTACTCGGAGCCTATAATCGAACTTATCCGAATTATCGGGTATCGCCAGCAAGAGTTCTGTTTCAGGACCATTATATCTCCCTTGATCAGCGCTGATCTCTTCAGCCCCGGGAAAGATACCAAAATCGAGCAGCTAGAGCCAGAAAAGATGGTGATCGGTATAAAGGCCTTCCTGGCCATCATGGCCGACTTGGAGAAGGTAGAGCACGGTCGCCCACCATTCCCGCGGTTCAATGGTGGGGGTCTAGCAATGGATTCTCGCACAGTCCCCGGAGTTTTGCACAGCTCTCAGCCATCTGGAGGGCCAAGAAACACTTTTGATCTTGAGAAAGACCAACTTTCGCGACCCATGAACATATCCAAGCTTGGTGACTCGGCAAGAGAGTTTTTTGGCCGATTCTGTGAAATAATTGGGAAGATCACAGTGATGTGTGACAACGCTTTTGGGGGACAGGTAGTATTGGACGAAAAGTTCGGCGGACTCACACCCAAAACACCACTAACTGAGAGCTTCACCTTTGGTCGTAGAGATGAACACGTGGGATTAGCAGAGCATAGGCATGGATTTTATGAACTTTTCCACGTTGCTTTGCAGGCTTTGCCCCGCTGTTTGTCAGCACAAGTTCAATTCAATGCTCTTATCAACCTCCTCTGCACAGCCACTGCACACGTTCAATCCAACATTGCGGTGTCATCGACTCAATCCCTAAAATCCATAGCTCGACAAGCTCAGGCCCAGCCTGTTACCATTGGATTCGCAAGGTTCATTTTTAGTTTCGATGTTCGGTATTCGACCATGTCTGATGAGGGAATGCTTGGCCCCGGGCACATCGAGAACACCCTCACGCTTTATGTCGAGTTACTACAGATATGGATTGAAGAGATCAAGCGGAAGACCAAAGACAGTGTAACCGAACCCACCGGCGATGGATCATCAGATAGTCGTAGCTTGCAGCTGGATTTGACGAGTATAGCGAGCCTTGTTGAAGAAGTTGAATCACACGGCATCTTCTTCCTTTGCTCACAATCGAGGAGAGTCAGATCATTTGCCGTCAAAGTTCTGAAAATCGTCACAGACTTCGACGTGGCCCTTGGAAGGAAGATCGATAGGATTATACATATCCTTGAGGGGGACTCTCAGAGGGTCATGAGTATTAATGACGAGCAGCTTACTGTCGCAGAAAGGAGTCGATTGCAGAAAGGCAAGCGCAAGAGCATATCACAGAATACCTTGATCGAATTGTGTAGCAGCGATGTTTCTTACGACGCAACTCTATGGTTAAAACTTTTTCCCAACATTATCCGCCTTAGTTTTGAAGTTTGCCCATTTGCTTCGACCCTGGGACGCGAGATTGTCTGCGCTCGTTTGCTCCAAATGCATGATAGCATCACTAGGCTAGGTTCTGACGTCCGAGGACCTGTGCCAGGCTCGGACCATGGTCCTATACGCATTCTTAATCGACTTGGGGCCACATCACCAGAGATAATAATCGAGCAGTGGAAGTTATACCTAGTCATGGCTTGTACAACAATGACCAACCCAGGTGCTCAGACGCAAAGCCAGCTTGACAAAACACAGCATGCCCGTAAGATATCCCGGGGAATACACCAAGGGCAGGATAAAATTAGCTCAGCCCGAGCTCTGTTTGCGTACATCATACCTCTTTTGACGGCAGGCCAAAGCTCGATTCGCGATGCAATTGTCATTGCTCTGGGTTCTATCAATATCAATCTCTATAGAACGCTACTGGAGTCCTTGCAGTACGCGGTGACTACGTGTAAGGAGGAGGCAAAACAGCGCATTGGCACCCATCAGCGGACCGGGAGCAATCCCAGGCGAAATCCTCGCACAGACCGCCTCAGGACAGAGGTCACCCAAGTCTATAGACTGACTGCGCGTTTTCTGCATGAACCGGCAGTCTTGCGGGACGAGTGGATAGTCAGCAATCTCTGTACCTACTCGAAGGACCTGATGATCTTCCTAAACGACGCTGAAATTCAAAATGACTGGGAGTGTCAGAAGCTCAGACGTCAATACTGCGGGTTGTTGGAAGAGCTTTTCGACGGCATCAACCGAACACCAGATCCTTCGCGTTATATGGCATTCGAATCAAGGAAGTCCGCTTTCGCTCTCATGGAAGACTGGTGTGGCTATTCTCCCAATCAAGGTCGGATCAATCAGCGAGAGGACAACATGAGGCAATCCGTCCTAGAACAGCATCAAGAAGCTGGAGAGAAGACAAACGTCACAGCGACAATGGAGATCGAGAAGAGGAACTTAAGGACTGCTGCCCTAAGTGCCATGGCTGCTCTTTGCGCGGGCCCAATAAGAGTCAAAACCGACCGGGGAGACAACTTGTCATTTGACGTTCGCCGGATGCTTTCGTGGATTGATCAAATATTTGGACAAGTAAGCGACAAGTTGCATAGCATTGGACGTCGAGCTCTTCATAACCTTATCACATACAATCGTGACTTTGCTTACCTCTTAGAGTACTCAATTGAGAAATGCTATATAGCAGACCCTCCAAGAGCTCTGGAGAGTTATTTCGAAGTGGTGACCAAAGTCTTGCTTGAGCAAATCGACTACCCCGTGGCTTTCTGGAGGATTCTAGGAGCTGTGCTTTTCACACTGGGAAATGAGAAGGGCGAAATCAGGATGAAGTCTGCAAAGCTTCTGCGGCTCTTCGAACAACGTCAACAGAAAGGATCCAAGATCCAGGACTTCGACATCAGCATCTCAGATCGAACCACGGCGGTCTACAAGTTGGCTCAATTTGAGATATCAAAGAGACTGGCAGCACAACACACCGAACTTGCTTTCTTCATCTTTTCTCAATTTGCAGTTCATTTCAAGAACATACATCCAGACAGTCAGCGCAGTATGGTGGCAGCTATCCTTCCTTGGATACAGGTCATTGAACTGCAGATAGACCCAAGCGGTGGCCCAACTTCTCAATCATACATGGTTCTCGCCAACCTTTTGGAAATTACTACAAAATCTAGTGGCGCCTTACACAACGAAATTCAAGCACTCTGGCAAGCACTCGCAACCGGGCCGCATCCGGGAAACGTGCAGCTGGTCCTGAATTTTGTGATATCTCTCTGCCTAGACAGGCGAGAGCAGAGCTTTGTCGACTACGCCAAACAGATTATTGTCTATTTATCGAGTACTCAAGCTGGACAGAAAGTAGTCGAATTTCTACTCTTACAAATCAATTCCAGAAACATGGTACAAAAGAAGCGAGATCCTATTGTCTTGCCGTCAGATAACTTGGGCCTGCCATATGTCGCAGATCTATCGGAGGCATTGCCGATTGGCAATAAACAGGTAAGATTATCCGGCCCATCATCTTCTATTCGATTGCTAAATTTCACAGTCCGGTTTCTCCTTGGGACAACTTTCGTTGATATTCCTTGTTGACCTCATGGTCTCTCCTATGAAACTTAGCAAGGAAAGCGTCCCTCTGTTGTTGCAGGTGGTTATCGTACTGTGGGATCATTATACCTTGCTCGTGCAAGAACAAGCCCGCGAAATGCTCGTTCACCTAATCCACGAACTTGTCATTACTAAGATTGGCGACAACACCACGACACCCAACAAACAGACTATCGAACTGTTTGTAGAGTCCATTAGGCAAGATGAACCCAAGGTTGTCTGGACTTACGAGGAGTGGAACGGCAAAGACGAGATCGACGACAGCAGTCGGGTTCCAGCTTCTATGACCCACGTTACCGCCAAGGTCGTTAGCCTTTTTGCCATTGCATATCCTCAGATACAGGAGCAGTGGGTCAGAATGACGCTTGGCTGGGCCACTTCATGTCCAGTCAGGCACATAGCTTGCCGATCATTTCAAGTCTTTCGCTGTATCCTCTCCACCTTCGATCGGCCCATGCTTGCAGATATACTTGCTCGGTTATCAAATACCATCGCAGATAAAGTTTACGATGTACAGATCTTTTCTCTGGAGATACTGACTACGTTGAAGACCATCATTGAAGCGTTGGAGCCGACGGACCTGCTACAATATCCCCAGCTTTTCTGGGCAACGTGCGCTTGTATGGATACCGTGTATGAGCGAGAATTCATCGAAGTCCTTGGGATGCTGGAGAAACTACTTGGCAAGGTCAATCTGAGCGATCCAGCCGTAGTCAAGATATTGGAGAAAGCTAAGCCCGATAAGTGGCAAGGTACGTTTGAGGGCATCACTCCTCACGTATACAAAGGCTTGAAGTCCGACTTGTCACTGGAGAAATCTCTTCAGATCTTGGATCGAGTGATGCACTTGCCGGACAGTGATTTGGTAGGCACAGAGACTCGACTTCTCTTTGGGACTCTGGCCAACCTACCGCGGTTTTTGCATTCTTTCGATGATCCGAACAAGAAACTTGAATGCATACAGAGTGCACAGATACTGGCATCGGTGGCGGAGTATCAGGGAAATCAGGAGATCGCGATGGTTCTCAATACTTTTTCAAATAGTCGGTTCAAAACAAGCGGCGATTTCCTCACGCAAATACTATCCGCGCTTCGAAAGACCTTTTTCCCAACCTGGGAGCTCAAGACCTTGATATTTTTGATCGGGCTCCTCACTAATCGGCTTCATTGGTACAAAGTTAGGACTTTGGAAGTTCTCCTGGCAGTTATTCAGAACGTCGACACGCGTCGGACAGAGATTGCGAGTCATGGCCCGGACCTGATCTCGCCCTTGCTCCGACTTCTTCAGACGCAGTATTGCCCACAAGCATTGGAAGTCATGGACCATATCATGACTATGTCTGAGACGCCAATGTCGAAACATCATTTGCGGATGAGTCTCATTAGCTCGGGATCTCGTACTACACGCAAAGAATACGACAAAACTCAGAGTCTGTATGGCATTCCAGAGGAAACGGGGTGGTCAATACCAACCCCGGCCATCCACTCGAATAATACAAGAGGAAATATGCAGGCCGTGTACCTTGCCTGCATCCAGAGCGACTCTACCCAAGCTGAGGCCATACCAACACCAGAAGTCGAATTCCATGCCGATGATGAAAACCCTGGCTCATACTTCCCGCTCGAGCGTTCCGATACCCTCGTTTCCGAGGACACCTACGCCTACACGGATACTAGTATGGAAGGCGGCATGGGCGACCTCCTCACTAAGCTCAACAGCCTCGATGACTTCTTCGAAGACTCTCTAGACGTAGAGAATGATGCGTCAAATCGCTATTCCACTCTCACGGTCACTCCTTACAATCATGATTTAGACAATGGCGCCGATATATATGATCAACAGACAGCGCCCATCCTTCACAAATCTCTTGCCCGCACCGCCTCCGTCATATCGTTCAATAACGGCTTCACCGACCCACGGATGACCTCAAGTAACAGAGACCCCGGCATCATGACACCCACAGCCTTCACTTCGCCATCCACCACAATGTCGCATACGGCTGCTCCACCTCCCACGCGCCCGACCCTCCACTCCCGCTCTGTCACGTCTCCAGCCAACAACCTGGCGACCAGATCTAACAACGCCAGCGAACTCTTCTCCGATGACGAGGGCGACGAAACTTTCTCCGAAGACGAGCGCTCCACGGGCCATGGCTCCAAGCTTTTAGGAAGCACCTCCCTTAGCAGCGCCGTGTCGACCATTCGGAAAATGGCGCCGGGGCTGGAAGGCAAAGACTACAGACAACGCGGGCTGTTGAGGGCGCAATCCAGGGGTCAGCAGCAGGGACCCGGAAGTCCGAGGGTACCCAAAGTGCCCGAGGCTTATCTGCAGAATCAGGGATCAAGGCCCGCTGATACTTTTTGAGAGCTGCGTATGCTCCACGAATGATGATGCGTCCCCCGCATTCACGGTGTTTTCGCCATTGTTGCATTGTACTACTAGATTCCTTGGCGCATCTTCATAGCGGTACGATAGCGAGCGAGCTCGTGTTCTCTCTTATGGCATTGCACCGGCGTTCGCAACATGTATGTCCCTGAACGGATGGCATGGAAGGTGATACCTATAGAAGCATCGCTGTACCATTGGCGGCTTTGTGCATGTACGTTAGCTGAAGAATTGGACGAACTATTTCCTGGTGCTACACTTGCCTTCCCAACTGCAGGATGGATCGTACTCATCGATCACGAAGTCATGGAAGGAACGTAAGTCATCATACTGGCTAAAGTGCGGCACTAAAATTGGATATCTATACCGAGGCAACTGACCCAAAAAAAAATCGGCAAGCTACTCCTACACGAGGAACCTCCAACAGCTTCCGTCTTTACCAACCGGGCCCCTTCTCTGGCGCGGTCTTCGGTTTCGGATCTTCCGCTGGTTTCTTCGGCTCCTGCTTCTTGACCTCAGCTCCCTCTTCTTCGCCATCATCCTCTGCGACCTTCTCCTCTCCAGGCTCAGCTTGCTTTTTCTGCCTTTCCATCTGAGCGTGAAACTCATTCTGCGTCTCTTCGCCGTCGTCACCCTTGATTTTGGGCCGGCTGGCTGTGTCTTTGCCAGCCTGTCTTGCCAAGTGCTCAGAGGCTTCCATTTTCGCACTTTCCTTCTGTTCTGCCGGTATGATATCCTCATCTACCTCAGGCTTTCTCTGAGCACCTCCACGACGGGTTTTCTTAGGAGGTTGCACTCCGACGTTCATGGGATCGTACACTTGGTCAAGGTGACAGAAAAGGTCAAGCGCGCTGTTAGGCTCGCGTTTCGTGATTTCCGCCTCAACTTTACAGCCGCCGATGTCGCGGCGATACGCCTCCGTGAACGTCCACGCGTCGTCATTGGCCTGGTTCTGGGTAAGAGTCAGGCCGTCGAAAGCCAGAAGGGGCAGGTTGGGGATTTCAGGGAGATCGCCGGAATTTGGGAGGATTGAGAGCAGGGTAGATGACGAGAGAGAATGTTCAGTGTTGGGTGGGGGACGGTCCTTTTTTTCGTAGACCAAAGATAGAGGTTCGTCGGGATTGAGCTCGGGTACGGAGGCGGGAGTAGAAGGTTCTCTGGGGAATTCTTCGGGGACTTGGTAGAGTTCATCGTGCACGGTGGCAATTGCTTCGCCGTCGATAGAGATGGTGGGGTAGAGGAGTGAGTAACGGCGTGCACACATCAGCTCGAGGAGAAACTCTAGCCAGGACGGATGCTTCTTGCTGACCAATTTCGTACGGGTTGTAGGTGGCTTGGAGAGGCGGGCGGTGAGGAAAGAGTGAAATTCCATCCACTTGTCGCCAAAATAGAGAGCAGCATTACTGTTGGGAGCTTGCCAGAGGAATGGTGTAGGTTCCCCTGGTGAGCCACCTTCGCGATTGGACGGCGGTTTTTCCATCAGGGGCGGTACGAGCGGTTCGCTGTCGTTCAGAAAGTGCGTGGGGAGTTCGAGGCTGATACCCATGAGGTGTGGAGAATTCTTGGTTTCCTTACCGTGGGCGGAGTATTTGTACTCAAGTAGATGGTATATGAGATAATGATAATACAAGGGCGAAAGCTCGATTTGAGGAGACAGTAACAGGACATGGGAATCTTTCGTCCTCACTGGATAGAATGACTCAATCAAACGTGCAGAAGCCTCATATTCTGTCAAGGTCCGACGAGGTATACGGTGTCGAAGTGAAACTTGTGAAGCGTGCGATGCTCCTGAAGAGTCCACCGGTGGCCATACAAAGTTCTCGAGATATCTCCAAGTGGCAGCGTCAATCTCCGCAGGAAGCTCGATTGTCAAATGCGGCCGTCGCGTGCCAAGATAGTCTGCGCTTTCGATAGATTTCAGGAGGCGGACAAGGGATCCCGACGAGCCTGATGGTGCCTGGATGAGCAAGTCGATGTAGGTCGTGGACCACGCTAGAGGTCGTCAGTGACCGAGCACGTATTGAGAGTAGTAGAACAAACCTGCAAGTGATCCGCTATCAAGCCGTGTAATCCACATCATATTCTCCGTTGCGTCCGATGGCAGTTCTATAATTGACTTGCCGATATCCATGGCCTTGCTCCTCAACGTCGTTACGAAGAAAGTATCTTCCCTGCTTGGATTGTCGATAACGATAACTTGAGGATGTACGAAGGTCTGAATATGGTCCATACTCGCTTCCACGCTAACCTCCATACGAAATTCTGAACTCCAACGAGAGTAATCCGGACGAGCGTCTGCAATCCCAGATCAGTAGTTGATGGGTCGAAACTGGTTACACTTCCTACCATGCCAATGAACATTGCAATCATCGACAGCCCCGTTGAGGCTCTTGATCTCTTGTATCTCCATGTCATCTCTGCCCATGATGGCGAAGTGGACGTCATTCCTCTCCCATCGAGCCATCTCGCAGGCCAGTGGTATGATCTCGGAAGCGCTTTTCAAGCTCGCCGCAGCGAATAAAACATTTTTATTGAATTCATGTTGACCGCCTAGTCGCGCAACGGAATGCAGCGATGAAGCCAGCTTGTAGAATTTGATGGGTCCATCGTGATAATGTTCCTCTGCCTCGGATGGTGTTGCAGGACGTTTTGGCTTTTTGGCTGGTGGGTCTACCGTTCCTTCAGGGAGCTTGCCAACGTGAATGGCCCCGGGATTGAAATCTCGTGTACTTGGCCCCAGATCGTCTGGAATGTTTTTGACGAAGACATAGATAAAGAGGAGAGCGCAGATGCCGTAAATGATCCTCCTCCTTCGGAATACCGGCGAAGTCTTTCGGGCAGACCATGATGATGATGACGATGATGATGATGGAGCATTGTTGGTGTGCGGCCTATGGTCATCGTCTTTCTTTCCAAGCTCTTCGTCGCCCGTGAACATTCGCCCAAGCCAAGACATCTGCTTGTCGGCTACCCGAAGCTCGAGGGATAGCACGAGCGCATCGTCAATCAATTGATTATGGCTGAACGTGAGTCCATTGAGGAAAGAAAGAGGTCAGATTTGATGTATGCCGCAACTTTTCATCAGCACTCGTGTACGAATAATATCCAGGGTAGCTATCAGCAGGTATTGGCGGTCGAGGTGCCTATTAGATACCTGGTAGGGCATCTATTTATGGTTCGCGCTGCGGCACGAGCCGCCTCCCGATTACTCTAGCTTCGATCCTTTCTGAATTCACTGGCTACTGGTTGGCCTGGTGTTCCTCTCGTTCCTGAAGCTTTCCTGGCGTTCAAGTACCATTTGTACTCTTCTTTGGAAGGGGTGAGCTGAGGAATTTTGCATGTTTTACGATTGAATTTTCTGGGAGGAGTGGTTATAGTGTGGCAAGGGTTGGTTACATGGGCACTGGAGTCGAATAGGAAGCGGACGGAGGGACCGAACAGCAAAAAGTCTCAACCTCTCTCTTTTTTTAGTACTGTCTACGAGAATTCTATCGCGTTGTCTCAGGGCATCTTTCGAAAATGCAAGAAGCCGTTCTTCATGACGAAGCCACTCATCGGGGAACTAAGAGGAAAGCGGAAGAGTCCAATCTAGCTTCTCAGGCTCCAAAGAGGATCAAGGTAGCATGTCCGATGAGAGTTAAGGGCAGAGCCGCAGCTGATGCGCTTATCCAGGCTCTTGATCAAGATGTTGTCAACAAAATTGCTGCCGGCGAGATTATAGTCGCTCCCGTTCATGCTTTGAAGGAATTGATTGAAAACGCAGTGGATGCTGGCTCCACTTCTCTCGAGATTGTCGTCAAGGATGGAGGGCTGAAGTTGCTTCAGATCACCGATAACGGCCGCGGCATCAATGTCCGTCTCTGTGCCATACAGATCATGGGCGCCCAGGTATTTGCTGACACCCGGATCAGAAAGATGACCTACCTATTCTTTGCGAGAGGTTTACAACGTCCAAGCTCAAGACCTTTGAGGATCTATCCTCAATTGGCACGTATGGCTTCAGGGGAGAGGCCTTGGCTAGCATCAGCCATATTGCTCATCTCACAGTTACCACCAAAACCGCAGACTCAAGCTGCGCTTGGCGTGCCCACTATGCTGACGGCAGACTGACACCTGCAAAGCCTGGTCAAAGCACAGAGCCGAAGCCCACTGCAGGTCGCGGTGGTACACAGATTACGGTAGGTAGGTCTCAACACTCCTCGTGATCAATTCTTATTATGACAGGTCGAGGACCTCTTTTACAACATGGCTTCTCGTCGAAAAGCTTTTCGCTCCCCTAGCGAGGAATACGCCAAGATCCTTGAAATTGTAGGTCGTTATGCCGTACATTGTACAGGGGTCGCATTTTCATGCAAGAAGCATGGAGAATCTGCTGTGGGCATATCCACGCCCTCGAACGCTAGCACTGTTGATAGCATTCGCCAAATCCATGGAACTACTGTTGCCAACGAGCTGATTGATTTTCAAATCAGTGATGGAAAATGGGCTTTCAAAGCTTCTGGCTGGACGAGTAATGCCAACTACCACATCAAGAAGACAACACTTCTCCTCTTCATCAATCATCGTTCTGTGGAATCCTCGGCGATCAAAAAGGCTATAGAGCAGACTTACTCGGCCTATCTACCTAAGGGTGGTCACCCGTTCATCTATCTCAGCCTGGACATCGATCCTTCACGAGTCGACGTTAATGTACATCCTACCAAGCGCGAAGTCAATTTTCTCAATGAAGAAGAGATTATCGAAAGCATCTGCGCAGAGATATCTACCAAGCTATCACAGGTCGACACAAGCAGAACGTTCACGACTCAGTCCCTCCTCCCCAGCGCCAAAACACCTGTCCCAACCCTCTCCAAAACCCGGGCAGAAACCCCAAAGTCGAGCCAGAAACAATCATCCGCCACTCCGGCCAAGCCATGGGAGTACCAACTTGTTCGCACCGACCCTCAGCTACGCAAAATAACTTCCATGCTCCCACCTTCGAATAACAATGCGTCCACACCTGCTCCTCCATCGACTACCTACCTCACCTCGGCCAGAGAACCCACAGAGTACAACTATAGAACGATCAAGCACCTCCGAGCATCAGTCCGTGATTCCATGCATGCTGGACTGACAGCTGTATTCGCATCTCACACCTACGTCGGCGTCGTGGATTTCAACCGTCGAATAGTCGCGATCCAAGGCGGCGTCAAGCTATACCTCGTCGACTACGGCATGGTTTCGAATGAGTACTTCTACCAGCTGGGCCTCACCGACTTCGGAAACTTCGGTGCCATCAAGTTTGAAACCCCGCTGGACATCAGATCCTTAATCCACATCGGCGTCAAGCACGAAAAGGCACTTGGAAATCCAGAAGACGAAGGCGTGCCCTGGGATACCGTCCCAGATATGGTCGCGACCCAGCTCATCGCTAGTAGAGAAATGCTATCACAGTACTTCACCTTGGAAGTCTCTCCCGCGGGCGAACTCGTCAGTCTCCCGCTTCTGACGAAGGGCTACACCCCCAGTCTAGCCAAGCTTCCCCGTTTCCTGATGCGCTTGGGCCCGTGCGTCAACTGGGTCGACGAGGAGAGCTGCTTCCATACCTTCTTGACGGAGTTGGCGAGCTTTTATACGCCGGAGCAGCTGCCCACCGGAGCGTTGGCGGGGACCCGGACGGCGGGACGGACGAGCCGAAGGCTGGCCTTGAAGCACGCAGGGAAGACATGGGCAGAGCGCTCGAGCACGTCCTGTTCCCGGCCTTCAGGGCGAGGTTGGTCGCCACCGAGGGTCTGCTCAAGGGTGTGGTGGAGGTGGCGGATCTGAAGGGGCTTTATAGGGTCTTTGAACGGTGTTAGGACGTTCGCGTTGGACTTTGCGAGCACGGTGTGGAATCTATGACATTTGCAGTTTGGGCAAGCGGGCATGAGAATGTGGCGAAATCGGAGAGCATGGATTCGTGACATCGTCATTGCTTAGCATGCAAATGTGTACTTAGGAGCGCATTCTGTCATCATCATCATCATCAATCTGCCACCACATCCTCCCAATTTTTGATTTCCCTTCAATCTCCTCACCTCCCCGCAAAATCAAAAACATGTTACCAATGAAACCTCCCCCCCTCCCCCTTCTTTTCCGCCACGATCTCACTTCCCCCCCTCACGCCCCGCGAACCCGGCCGTCTTCCCCACGAGCTGCCGCGCGACCGGCACTCTGGTCATGACGTCCATCTCGATGGGCTTCCCGCCGCGCAGGAGCCGGATCTGCCGGACGGTGCGGAAGCCGAGGCGGCCGTAGAGGTTCAGGTTGAGGACGTTGCTGCATTCGAGGTAGCTGGTGCGGTTCTCGACGTCGGCCTAGGTTCTCCCCTCGTCAATGACCGGACTCCCACCCTTTCTTTTTTTCCAAAAAAAAACCCGGACGGAAAAGAAAACATTGCGTATGTGAGCGGGTTGGGATTGGATTGGACTTACCTGCTTGGTGGTATGCTCGATCAGACACTTGGCGTACCCTTTGCCCCTGGACCCCGGTTTCGTGCCGATGTAGACGAGGTACCAGGAGTTTTCGTCGTCGTTGCCTAGGACGTGATGTTTGGTGTCGTGCAGCAGGGGGAGGAACTCGTCGAAGAAGCGCTTCTTGCCTTCCTTGGACAGTTTCCAGTTGAGGCCGAACATGCCGCTCCAGAGCATGGTGCAGAAGTCGTCCATGTTTTTGTTCGGGGGCATCCTGTTCCTCGAGGCTTGGGTTAGTCGCTTGTTTACTTTCTGACTTACTTGTGTATTCCGAGTCCATAGGGTTTGGCGCGGGGATGATGGTCAGACGCACCAGAGAGCCACACAGTCGTAGTTTGGGCCAACGACGGTAGCCAATCCACTTATGATGTGCGCATAGGTAATGCATTCCATGATGTGGAGATGCAACTTCCACTCATCGGCCGCGGTGAAGTTCTTGCGGTCGCCCGTTTTGACAAAGTACATGACGACATCGTCGTCTTTAAAGGCTTCGGCGAGGCAAAGGGCGGCCTCCTTGTACTCGCTTTTGTGGAGGACGCGGACTTGGTGGTTGGCGGCTGAAGCGGCAGCAGCGCTGGAGCTGGAGCTGGAGGCTTGCGAGATGCTGGGGAGGGACTCGACTGTGACGGCTGGATTAGATTTCTTCTCCATGGTTTCTGGCGGTGGAGCAGCTTTCTCTGTTGGGTGAGATGGCTGAAATGTTGTTGGTTTGCTGAGTAGACTGATTCATCCGCCTGGCAAGGGTCAGCAATGGTGCACTTGTACATATGAGGCCTATGTCGAGATTTCGAGCTTACCTTCCTTCCACTCTACCGTTCAATGACGATCAATAGGTCTTGTTAAATCACCACTATGTTCTTTCGACAACTGCGTTCTCGACACCGTCTCGAAACGAGACGGATAACGCAAGCAGGTAAGAGATTGGCGTATATCAACCGACATCAACGCAGATGTTGAAGCTTTTCAATCCGAAGAAGATGATAGTATTTTCTGGTCAAGGGAATCCCGGACTTTGCTCGGGACGTCTCCAGTAAGCGAAATTGAGGGTAAATTGATAAATTGGATTTGATAAGTTGTAAGTAAAGCTTGTGAAACCTCGAGATTGGTCGATACTGTTGCAGTTCAGACCTTGCCAAAATTCAGTTTGAGATGGAAGACCAGCACTGTAAAACAGGGTATTTGAAGGTCGGTAAGAAGAGAAGGAGGAAAATGCGGAAGAGTGACAAGAAGACTTGGGAGGATTTAAAGGTCTTGTGATGGAGATGCATTCACTGACTGAAAGTGATTGGATGAAAAAGCAAGTAACCTGTCGGATCGAAGCGATGCCCTTTCCGTAGTGCGGGAAGGCCTCTAGACTCTCTAGACTTGCCCATTTTAGAGTCTGGGTCGCGACTCCTGCATATGTCAGATACTTGGGTCACTGGCATTGGCCAGCATCATTTCACTGATAAGGCAGCTATCCCCGCCGGGTTCCTTTCTAAAATTGCAGCATGCAAGAGGTGTGTAATTCTACAGGATGTCTTGTACCTAGATGTTTTCAAATCAATAGAAGAGATTCTTTCTAGGCCATTGTGCCTATCAATTGCATGCCCTTGAGCCGTTACCTTAAGAAGCTCAACGAAAGATCTGCAGTAAGGTCCCTAAGGGTATAATGTTGGATGGATCGCTTGTACCTGCTACATCGAGTATGGCTGCTCTTGGTTACTCCCGTAGTTCCACCAGGTCCGCAAGCATCCTTCTACATTCATCTGCCTTTACATCTCCACTCAGACTGGGTATGGCATATGATAAGAAGCCTGCAGTTCGCGTTGAAAGGATCATGACATCATGCCCTCCTCTTAGCACGTCCGACGCTTTCAATTACAGCATGCGTCGGATTTGACTCTCTCCAGTATATTTTTCCAAGCCTTGATCCAAATGTTCCCACCACTCAAAGAGCATTGACTCGCAAATCAGCTTGAACCATGGCGTAAATTTCAGACTGTCGTTCTTGAACATCGCTTTTAGTTCCGCCTCCGAGACGTATCGAGTATCTTTCACTTCATTGGGGTTCGGCGTGTGGTCAACATCGGCCTTGATGAACAGGATATAATCAACTAGATTCGGGGCTATTAGTGCGCTCCTGGGGTCATCGGAGTCAACAGGAAAGACTGACTCTCGTGCTCTCCCCATTTGCCATCACTCGGCGCTTTGTAGTGTATCCTCGTCAAGAACCGGAATTTGTCCAGTGGCACTCCCTTCGCCCCAATACCAAGCTCTTGGTCTAATTTCCTCTGCGCCGCCCTTCGAACCCCTTGCACGGCCGCCTCTAGCTCGTCTCCCGTCTCTCCAGGTACTCCCAATGGATGCGAGCAGCATGTGTTGGTCCACATGTCTGGGAATGTAATCTTCTCGGAAGCTCTCTGTTGTAGCAGCAGTCGATTTTTCGAGTCGAAGAGGAAGACGGAGAAAGCTCGGTGTAGTAGGCCTTCATTGATGTTCGTCATGAGATGGCCTAATCACCAGTCAGCAATGGTGCTGGCGAGAAGGGATACACGTTGAACGTACAGACTTTCTTGCTCGCGCTTCCTATGGGCACATCGTTCTCATCGAGGACAATGCAGACCTCCTCCATCAAGCGAATCTGTTCCTCATCGTAGCCTTGCAAGTCAGCGTCACTTGTGGGTACTCTATGCGAGGTAGCTAAGTGAGTGTCGACGTCGGGAAACAGTCGTATGACGTTCTCTGCGGTGATTGTTTGCGTTTCGGTTGTAGTGCTGCCCATTTTGAAATCGATGTCTACCAAATTTTTGAGCGCTATAGCATCAACTTTGTGGATGTAGAAAGTCTTCAATGCGGTGGGGGGTTGATGGGGGAAATACAACAAAAAGATGACCGAGGACCGATCTGGCCGATCCCCGACAGCCGACCGATTAGATTAGGGCTTCTCTCGGGCTTCGAGGTGGACCTTGCTCGGGTTGCGTTAAGGACAAGCAGATATCTAGGCACGAGTCCTCACCAATTGGGACTACATACTAAGAGACAATTTCCTCTAGATCATTCAGCTACTAGAACCCCATGTTACTCGTATGATCTGAACATAATTTCTCCGGATGCAATGTTTCTAATCTTGTTGGAAAGCTAGCTTTCTTCCTGTCGACAAGTTTTGAAAAGTACTGCCAAGATCTGAATCGAGAAAGCCAGGTAGGTACCTATTCGGGAAGTAACTAAATTTCTTGGCTACGAACATCAAATTTTGTTAGTAATCTCGGATGCTTCTATACCTCAGCCAATGCTAAATAAAATACCGTTAGCATAGTTTCAGGGTGGCTGCGCCATATTTGTATGGGCGCCACACCAAAATAAGGCGCGACGTCGCCGAGACATCGTTGTCGTCGTCAGCGACCTCGCTGTCACTTGCAATGGGGCGGGGAATAGGGCGGGGAAGGCTTTCAGCAGTCCGCCTGCATTGCTACCTGTCAGGGCGGAATTTGTATGGGGGATGTAGCGGAGTTGGCGGCCTACTATGGAGGTTTCGGAAGACTTCGCTATCACCTCTCATGAGGTGGAGAAGGCTTCTAGATAGCTACCGAGGCCCGCAGGCCTTACTACCGCTTAGGGCGGAATTTATATAAGAGATGCAGCGGAGTTGGCAGTCTACTATGGGGGGTTCAGGGACACCTCACTGTCGCCATAGAGGGGTTCCATAGAGGGGTTCCATTGAGGGTTCCATTGGGGGCTATCTACTCCGCATCCTTCATACGATATCACCCCGAAGGCACCTCTGGGTCTCGCTGACGGTTTCCCTTTATATAAACGACACCACCAATAGAATATCTGAGCGCCTTTTCCAGTGGTCGCGTTGTTGGGCTTATTGCATACCTAGAAATTGTCTATTAAAGGCCAATACGCGTCGAATTCTTCGGCTATCTAGCAAATAGGTGTGCCTAACGAGAAAGTAGCTTAACGCGTCTCTGGGATATGAGGGGGTAGCTTCAGCATTGTTGACGCTAGCTCCGGGGGTATCACTGGGGCGAGCTTGCTACGCTTGCTACCCTTTCGGGGTGTTCTTTCCGTTCGTCTAGGGAGGTAAACGCCTTGCGTTTGTGGGTAGAGGGCTTCGAGGGGGCGATGGTGACCTGGACGCGTCAGAATAGGTGGGCCTGCTTCACTCGCTATCGCTGGGGCTGGCGTATGAGGCGGGGGTACGACATTGAGGCTATTGGGAATGGTATACGCGAAGATTTGACGATAGCGAGGTGTGGGAGGGGTGGGGGGTAGAGGGTGGCGATGGCGAGGTATGGGGAAGACGGTAAGATCAGCCAGGACGTGTCCCCTATTTACTACTGCAATCTCTTACTAATCAGGGGAATGTGGCTGGGTCGGCCTAATGGCTCTCGGTACTGTACACTAGCGTTGGCTGAGGTTTAGAAGCACCCGTAATCTCAACTTTATCTCCGTCTCTCCATTTCTTCTCCAAAAGAATTCTGTCTCTACAAATTATGTCTCAGTTAACTCTTTTCGATTATGGTACCTCTTCTTCTGCTGCCTACGTACTGCGAATCGTCATCAAAAAAGCGTCAACAACAGGAAATGGCTGCCCTCTCGCATTCGCTCCCAAATCAGCTACAATTTCAGAGAAATCAACAAATCCTGGCAACGTCGAGATCCCACACTCTACAACATAACAATACGCTGTCAACCTCAGCCTGCAACACCTCATAGCCTCCTCTCCATTCGAGGCTTTAACAAATCATCTACTAGACTTCTCCCCGTCCTCCTCTCGATACGGCTCTCAATTTCGCTGTATCCTACACACGTCCTTTGACGTATAGATTTTCGGTCCAGTCTCCACTTGAAGATTACGAGAATCCTATTCGTTTCAACAAAACAGCGAGATAAGAGCTTCGGTACGGTGCGCTGGAGATACTGGTTCTCTCGCTAACACTGTTCTGAAGCTATGTGACGATATTTCGTATCGTTACTACGGTGAAGATAAGGACGACGAGGATGCAACGAGGACGGGACGAGACGCGAGGACGAGGCGACGCGACGCGGGTACGTCGGCGTTACTTGACGCTCTCGGGACGTATACTCTGGGTGGGGGTCTCGCTTGGCCTTCTCGAACGTTGGCATTTATCGTACCTGTCTCTCGGCATATCTCGCATTCGTTCGGTGTCTGAGCTGTGGTCTTTATTCTGGATTAACCGCGTATCTTTTTTTTCGTTATGGGGGGATCCGAGATTAATCAATGCGTACCGTAACTGTTCATTGTGCATGTTCTCGTGTTCCTGTTGTTTTTCTCTCTATTATGATTTGAGTTCGAGTGTATTGAGCTGAGTCTGCTCATCATCCTTACGTAACAAGCCTGGGGTAGTCCTATGTCCCTAGATATCCTTAAGAAAAAGCCAGCAATTACTGGTAAGCGTTCTTGGCAACATCCGGAAAGACATCTGGAGCCCAGCTCGAAATATAATGCATACTCATTCCCCATCTATTGCCCAACAATGAGGATGGAGACCATGATATCCATTCCGCTCAACAGTACCAACATTAGAAGTTTGACCTTCAAAGGCGTCAACCAGATGTCGCAATGATATCGTAGCGTCGCAGGGACAAGATGCGTTTAACAAGATCCGGAGACTGCACCTCGAAAGTTTTCGGCTCCGGACATAGTTCTGCGATCTCCCCATGACAATTTCCCATATCCGCGTCCACTAGGCTGGTGCGTGCTACGGCGCTTGAGTCGCCGATGATCAGATGCCGCAAATGTGATCATAATTTTTGATTCTGAAGCATGCGAGGCAGGCCATATGATAAAGTTGAAATGTGGAAGATGTTGATGCGATGAAACAATGAGGTAAGTTTGCGATTTGTGCTACAGCAGGCGAGCAAGGTTGCTGTGATGTTCTTGGTCGAGATGTGAGAGGGGAGCCGGACTTGCCATACGACAAATTCTTGAGCTATGGACCAGGGGTATTTCCATGTCACGGGGTAACGGTCTTGTCTTATGTGTTGGCTTTTCCTTCGCTGCCCTTGACCTCGGGAAAGAGAGTAGTCTTTGACATGGTCTTGATCTTTACGCAAGGGATAAACATCGGATGTGGCAATTGGGTGAGAGCGGCTTTTGCTTCACGTAACGGAGTTGCTCTTTGGCAAATTCTGTAGCTGGAACACTATCCCACACCCTGATGAGGTATGCTTTCCTTTCCTTGGAATACCCTTGAGGGAAAGCCCCGCCAGGAAATGGGAGAATGACACATCATCTGGCCATCTACATTCTCTTCTCCTGTTGACCTGGAACTCATCGGCTTGACGCAGCGTTAGTAGATAGGAACAGAACACAAGCTGCTACTATTGCGCATGATACGATGGTGAAGACCTGTAGGTTGACCATCAGCCGCGAAAACGATCAACACGTGGGTTTCTTCTGCCCGGATCCGAGGAGTATACTCACGACTTGTGTCTTCCACCCACTCTGTACCAAGGCTTGTCTCCGCGAATATTTCGTAACAGTCTTGACATAATTCGCAAACCCACTAGCCAGGCAAGCGACACTCAGAAACCAAAAAATCAGTCCTACGGGCAATGCTATCCGTTTCTCAATGCTGGTGGGCTGAGATTTAAGATGGAAAGATATGACAATGGCCACGCTGACGACGGACATGTAGATGCTCAGTCGAAGCCATGAGAGGAAAGTCCTTTCGTTGGCACAGTGGTCGCGGGCGTCGGAAGATTCGTTGGGGAAGAGCAAGGGAGCGAAGATTGGGCGGGAGAGGAACAGGTGGCCCGGGGAGGTTGAGGAGCTGTCAACAATTAGAATAGCGCAATTGGAGGCAGCGTATCAACTCACTGGTCTATCGTGATAGCTTGAGTGCTCAGAGGCCCGAGTGCTTGAGCCACCGAAGGCATTGTAGACGGCCTCGCCAAGTTTGACGAGCGAGAATTGTTGTAAGGTTGTGGAATGAGATCTTATGCGGGGTCCCGCCGCCGGGCGCTACAGCAGCCCCCCGCTCCGGCACGTGGGGGCCTGGAAGCGTGGGGCTAGGCGGCTAAAACAAACGGCGTGCACCGTTAAATTGTGACCATTACCTTATGACATGAGCTGTCACCTGATGGCTTCATGCCCAACGGGCGTTATCACTGGTACTCAACATAGATTGACCTCCTGATACCCTGAGGTCGAACCACAGTCATGCCTCCCCCAAAGACTGAAAGCTCTCCGGCTTCAGCTCCTGATCTCGATATTCTTGGGGATCAAGTCACCATACATCCAACTGGCTATGTCGAGCCTCCTGCTAGTCAAGATGAAGGTCATGAAAGAAACCTCGTCGAACATATGGCTCGGTTCCGCGAGTCGCCTCTGGACTTCCTTCGGGAGGTCAGCCTACACGTGTCTGGAACAGGATGGAGAGCCTATGATGAGGTCCTAGGTCAGCCGATCTTCTACAGCGGCTTCTCCGAAAACATGAAAGCGGCCGTTATGAAGACACCGATGCTCAGACGAAGAATCGAAGACTTGGCGCAACGAAGGGTGGAAGTCGAGGAACAATGGGGTCTACTTGGTGATGAGAAAGACATATTCCAGAACAAAGTCCGGAGAAAAACCGAGATTGAAGCAAGTCTGCAGGAAGTTGCACTAGAATTGACGGATGGCATGATCTGCAAGATGGAGAGCAAAAGGTTTATCAGAGGGGCCTACTACCTGTGCACGCAGCTTCTGACCCGTGCGTACCACCAAGGCATCCATGTCTCGAGCGAAGAAGTGCTTCGGCTACGAGCTGTTGCCGAACAAGCAGCCAAGAAAAAGCACTCAATCGTCTTCCTCCCCTGTCACCGATCCCATGTTGACTACGTTTCGCTACAACTCATCTGCTATCGGTTAGGGATCGCTTTACCTACTGTCGTTGCGGGTGAGAACCTCAATTTCCCAGTAATAGGCTCATTTCTTCAGCATGCTGGAGCTATGTGGATCAGAAGAAGTTTTGGAGATGATGCTTTGTACACGACGCTCGTTCAATCGTACATTGACACACTACTGCAGAACGGCTTCAACTTTGAATGCTTCATTGAAGGCGGTCGATCGAGGACTGGCAAGCTTCTGTCCCCCAAATTTGGAATATTGAGCTTCCTTCTAGACAGCGTCCTGTCTGGCCGCGTAGATGATGCAATTATCTGTCCCGTGAGCACTCAGTACGATAAGGTAATCGAGACAGAGTCATATATTAGTGAGCTACTCGGTCAGCCGAAGCCAAAGGAGAACCTACAAGACTTCCTCTCCGCCTCTTCTGTACTTTCTCTGAAACTTGGGAGAGTCGACGTCCGTTTTCATGAACCCTGGAGTCTTCGGGACTTCATCAATGGCCAACAAACTCGGAAAGACCAGTCGCTCGCCACGGAGGGTCGGACCAATTTGCAAACCTCCGAGAACCGGGGGCGTCTTCTCAGAACGTTGGGCTTCAAAGTGCTGTCGGATATCAATGCTGTTTCCGTTGTGATGCCTACAGCCCTGATCGGTACCGTGTTGCTCACTCTACGCGGACGGGGAGTCGGCAAATCCGAGCTGATACGACGAGTCGAATGGCTGAGCGAGCGGGTCAGAAATAAAGGAGGTCGAGTGGCACACTTCGCCGGCGCTCCTACAGAGGTAGTTGTGGATCGGGGCCTTGAAGTTTTGGGATCTGGTCTGGTGGGTGTCGTAGATGGCTTACCAGAGACTACATATTACGCCGTCGACAGGTTCCAGTTGTCTTTCTACCGCAACATGACGATTCATCTTTTCATCACAGAAGCACTCGTGTCTGCAGCCATGTACACGCGTGTTAAACAAGGCGGAGGGCCTGACAATCAAAGAATATCGTTTGATCGTCTACATGACCAGGTGTACTTCCTCTCTCAGGTAAGATGTTTCAAATCAACGTTGATCTACTGGCTGATGACTATCGTAGCTTTTCCGCGGCGAATTTATCTACCCTACAGCAGGCCTTCTCGCTAATCTCAATGCCACTCTACGGGGTCTGGAAAGAGACGGTGTTATCACGGTCTCTCGCGATCCTGCAGGAAAGGCGCTCTCGGCAGGCTTGAGCGATACAGAGAGAAAGAATGGGCGAGAAAATTTCGACTTTTACTGTTTCCTAATCTGGCCTTTTATCGAATCGACATGGCTAGGCGCTGTGGCACTCATGGGCTTGACGCCGCCATTGGAGCAGAAGGATGAAGTGTGGCTTGACGTCGCAAAAACTCAAGACGCCTGCGCAGCTGCTGGGCAAGACGCTCTATCACCAAGGCGATCTTTCGTATTTCGAGGCCGTCAACAAAGAAACACTGAAGAACGCATTTCAGCTTTTTGAAGACGAAGGCA
This sequence comes from Letharia columbiana, assembly GCF_014066305.1. NCBI lineage: Eukaryota > Fungi > Ascomycota > Lecanoromycetes > Lecanorales > Parmeliaceae > Letharia > Letharia columbiana. The sequence goes on from NW_023501068.1 coordinate 382,663, forward strand.
TCGTCAATTTGCACAAAAGTAAAGATAAAAAGGTTCCCTCAACGATCAAGCTGGCTGAGGGATGGACACCTAAAAGAGACCCGGCGACGGGAAATATTATTCCGGAAGGCAACCTTTGGTCCTTCATCGAGACTATAGCGAATTCACGGAGAGAAGGCAAGAACCGTCGTGATGGTGCTACAGTCAGCACAAGAGTACTGGTGTTGGCGGACAAAGTTGGCCGGCAGTTGTTCGAAAGCGCAGCTGCTCCAGGTAACGCCGCTGTGGATGCCTTGAGAAGTCCAAAGAAGCGGAGACGGAAAGAAATGCAGACAAAAGCAAGGCTGTGACGTATCGAGCTGTAGCGAAACTGATCTTGACAGAGTCTCAGCGTCAGCGTTGCTAAGGAACATATCTAAGTGGAGCCCCGGTAAATGTGGCAGCACGCGCGGCAAGCTGCCAGATAGTGATGCAGTCTCAAGCGCCGGGTTTGTCTGTATGACACAGGCGATGGTTTTCAAGCTGGAAGCTTCCGCTGTTATCACATATATCCAGCTCAGACGGAGCCTTGAGCCAAAAGAAATCTAATCCTCGTCTCTTCCAGTCTCGACCTTTCCGGGACTCGTACCGAAACAACTACAATTATATCTGGCAGGATGCCTGACGCAAGCTCATGGCTCGACCTCTTGTTTGGCCCCCTGCGTCGTGGATACTACTTGCAGATTAGGGTAACCTTAGATCTCAGTGACATTGCCTCCGAAGATCCTGCAGCCTAGGGCCGCAAATTATTTCCTTTCCAGCAGGCTAAGACGGCAACATTGAAGGATCTTCTCTCATTCCGTACTGGCTGGTGATCAGCAGCGCCTTCAGTTGCGGATATAGGGGTGGGACGTTGGCATGGAGATGAATCGCTGGAGATTTGGATCCGTGGGATGGCATCATGGATAAGGGTGAGGATGAGCAAGTCCACGATCTGAGAGACATGAGTGGTCTGCGCGAAGAGCGTCAGTGTCAATGGAATTAGCCATGCTTTGATGCTGGGTGATCAAGATAAGGAATCAGTGATCATTGAAGCTACATGAGCTCACAATTGGATGTACATACTCCGAGGAAAGAAAATTCGCTATGATGTATGCAACATGGGGTATCTCGGGTATTGAACAAGCCCTCAAAACTCCTACTCCTCCGCTTCTGAACACTATGCAATGCGACTGATTCCTGCCGTTCTGCCCTCACTCCACGTACCTGACTTCTAGGGTGAGCCGTGATTCCCCTTTCGACGAAATCAGGCATCTGGATCGGAGCCATAATCGATGACCTCCGGCCCCAACTCGCCTTCCTCGTCCAGCTGCATCAGATAGTTCCGGCCCCGGATCATCGCGATCGAGATCGCGAGCGCGTGCCACACGTCCTGCCCTATCACCTTGAAATCGAACGTCCCCAACGTCCTGATCGGATTGCCGGCCACGCGAATGTCACAAGTCACGATGGCCACAATGCTATACTTGATCACGAATCCCGTCAAGGTCGGCAGCTCATGAGTGAACTCTTGATGCTCATCGCTTTCGTGCGAACTCGGGTGTCGCCATTTGTCGCGGTACTGGCGGCCGAGGGAGTGGAGCTGATCGGTGATTCGACCGACGACGCTTTCGACTGTTTCTTGGCCTTTGGCTGAGGCGATGGCGATGACAGGGATATGGTCTTTGTGTTGCACCTTGCCGTCCGCGATCGACCATTTGTAATACTTGTTGATCGCATGGAAGAGCGGCTTCTCGGTTGCTGCCTGGCTGAGGATCTGGTCGCGAACGCGGGAGCCGGCCAAGATGAGGTCGGTAAGGGAGCGGCAGGCTGTGAAGATCAAACGTTAGCTACAATACAAACGTGATGAAGCGGACGGATAATGCGTACCTCTGCCGATTGAGCTATGAATATTATTGATGTAGACCTGGTTCTCGTCGTTTGTGAAGAGCGGATCCGGAAAGGTTGGGTAGTCTAAGATCCAGGTGTCATGGAGCAAAGGCTCATAGCCGCGATTTGTGAGCTTGGCGAAGAGCCATCTCTCTTCCTCCGTCCAGTCTTGAATACGTGGATCATCGTAGTCGAGATAGCGGTCGTTGTATTTTTGTAGAGCATGCGCGGTCTCATCACCTTTGATTCCCGTATTGTCATCATCCACGACCAGAGTGAGATCGTTGTCGTATCCAGGAGCGGCAGCAGACGCGTCGTCGTCGTCGATCATCGTGTCCCCTTCGAGATCATCCTCCTCGCGATCATTGCTCTGGCTCTTACCATAACCACTGAACCAAAGTGCCAAGTTCCAGAAGCTTGCACGCTTCTTGCGTCCATCGCGGCCATTCTCCCTGACGATCCTGCCGTCTTTCACTTTGCGTAGATCATGGCTGCTGCCATGTTTCTTTGGAGTGTGTTCCTGTAGCCATTTCTCGGTGCGCCGCTTTGTGGGACTCATCGAGCCGCTCTCTGATTGTTGTTCGAGCTCTGTGTGTGTGGTTGAGCTGTAGGATGAGTTGCTGCGTTGTGGACTGGAGGAGATGAATCCGCTGGTTTTGGCAAATACCGAGGAAAAAGCCATGCTTGTACTATGTGACCGAGGGGTGTGGTAAGTGATTCTATATAGCTTGCTGTGGTAAAGGGGGGTGGTGACGTTGGCTAGAAGAGGTTGGGGGGTTAATGGGAAGAACCTGGACAAAGCCAGGAATGGGAAATGGCCATTGTTACATGAATACAACGGGACTACCGTTTGAACAAAGTTGCTTTGTTCTGAATAAGAAAATTCAGTGGACAATGGGCGAAACAAAAGAGCCTTAATCATTAGATCATTAGATGTGAATTTACATCCGGGTTTTAGATATCTAGAGCTGGGCGCTTAAAGCCGGCGGATGACAGCCCAATCATACTGTGCAGGCCTGGGATATCCAACCGTGGGTCTGCGAAGTTTCTCACGATTCAATAAATTCTGTCGACACTAGATAAAATCTCTACATACTGTCTTCTTCGGTGTTCTAGACAAAACATTGTTGTTGTATACTCATTTGTGCTTTTCCTGGTCGGCGTCTTGCCCTTTCATGACCCATTGGCTATGCATCTTCTGATATTCTTCCTCGCCCTCCTACACTTGATGTCAGCTTTGTGTGCCTATCTTACCCTACAAGCGCGGCATCTGACCTTGGTTTGCATTTTCTTCTTCATTTCAAATGGCTCAGGGACATCCAACCCCTTTTGGATTGCTGGTCTAGCATTGATCCGATCCAGCCATCCTTCGAGGTGTTTGAACTCTTTTACCTCAACACCTGCCCATTCAGCCCAGTTGATCCAGGCAAAGGAAGCAAGATCCGCAATAGTCATCTTATCACCAACAGTCCATGGCCCACTTGAACCGTTTTTAGACTGGTATTCGAGGCGGTCTTCCAGCACTTGGTACAAGCGCTTGGTCTCAGTCTGATAACGGTTGATGCCATACTGAATCTTCTCCGGAGCATAGCGGTAGAAGTGGTTCGCTTGACCCTAATTCTCTCAAAATCAAAGCCTCAAGTCGGGTTCTGGCCCATGTCAATATACCTGCATGGGGCCGAGTCCGCTTTGCATCCAGACCAACCATTCCACAACCTCCCAATATTCATCCGAATCGTATGGGTACGAGAGCTTGTGTTCTGGGTCGTATCTCTCGCAAAGGTAAAGCATCAGTGCTCCAGATTCAAATACTCTCTTTTCTCGCGGCTTCCCATCAGATGAAGGCGTCTTATCGACAATGGCTGGGATTCGGCCATTGGGATTGATCTTCAAGTACCAGTCTTCCTTCTGGATATTCTTGCTAATCTGAATGTTTTGCACTTCGTAGGGTAGACCGAGCTCTTCCAGCGTAATGCTAGCTTTCTGCCCATTAGGTGTGCCGGATGTGTAGAGCACGATGTCTGGCTTTGCAGGTGCCATTGCGATCGGTCAAGTGGTGTCGGTTGCAAAGAATTTCTTAATGAAGCTGAACAGGCTGGATGCTGTTTCTTGTTGTGTAGAAGAATGGACAATGTTGAAAAGAAGAACTTCGTAGAGGAGATAGGGGTCCATGTGATCATCAACAGCGGCTCCTAGCTATGACGTGAGGGACTCTAGGGAGTGCCTCATCCGCGAACGTTCCCCGAGCTCGCTCCATTTCTTGCGTGAATATGTTTGTCGGAAGTCTGGTCGAAGAGGCGACATCGATGCCGAGATTGGCTTGACTGGCTGCCAACCAGAGCATGATCTGAAAGCGAACAGGTGTAGATCTACCGCCTCGCCATCGCAGTACCAGCAGAGCCGTCTGATTTTTCACCTCTGGCACCCGGCATTCAAAATCATGCACACGAAATCTCCGCCCCAGCACACCACCCCTCGGTCCAAACTCCGAAGCTATACCATTGCTGAAGAGTAATGCGGCCAATGTTTGGGCGAGCCACAGCTTCACCTATTCAAGGCCTATTAAGATATGCTCCGCAACTGTTAGGTCTTCCGCGAGCTGCTCGTGGGGAGCAGCTAATTTCAAAGCTATGGATTTGCCAGCGATGCTACCATCACAATCAACGCGCGGTGGATTCGGAACGGATACATACTGCACAACAAGATAAATGTCGCAAAACCCGAGCACCCAGAACAGCATTCTTCAATTCTCCTAGCCGCGCTTTGTCAACAAGTAGTAGCAATGTAGCAGACAAGCCACGAAGCGATCTACCCTCGCAAGAGGAGGGCCGACGGTCTCACATATCTAAAAGGTTTTCCCATGTGATGGACCATCTACAGTCCAACATTTTCATCGCTGGCCAAAGACTTAATGACTTGACTGGCTACTCGGGCATCGAGGCTCTGAAGAAGGACATCGAGCAACAAGGTCGGTCATCAACCCATCTTCGGCGATGTCGACCCTGACCCTTGCCAGAGATTCATGTTCAAACTACTCGAACAACCTTGCAGAAGGCAAAAGAGGATTATACTCTAGCTATAAGCCAGCGCTCCCGCTCTCAGCGCGAAGTAAACGAACTCCTGCAGCGAAAGCACGCCTGGACTCCCAATGACCTAGAGCGCTTCACGGAGCTCTACCGCTCAGACCACGCGAACGAGCAAGCTGAAACTGCCGCCCAAGACAATCTGTTGACGATAGAGCGGCGGGCAGAGGAGGCAGCAGCGAAGTTGAGCGCGAGCATATTGGCTAGGTATCACGAAGAGCAGATCTGGAGTGACAAGATACGGAGGATGAGTACTTGGGGAACTTGGGGACTGATGGGGGTGAATGTGTTGCTGTTTTTGGTGTTCCAGATTGGAGTTGAGCCATGGAGGAGGAAGAGGCTGGTGAAAGGTTTCGAGGATAAAGTGATGGAGGCGCTAGAAAAGGAAGGCTCACCTGTTGGAGCAACGCCAACAGAGGCTCAGATGGCCCAAGGGGCGACTTCCGCCGAGACGCAAGAAGCCCAGGAAGAGATAGTGCCAGCAAATGTTGAGGACGCACAGATACCAGCAGCTGCAGATCCTTCAATAGAAGCGCCGCTGCCACTACAGGAAGACATACCGTTCGAAGTCGTACCCATGGAGTCTTCCAGCGGCTCGAAGCCAGATCTGCTCGCACAACCACAGGTTCCTACATGGACATTCGACAGTATCAAAGAATGGATACGAGACTTGTTCAGTGAGCGACAGGTTGTGCTCCGGCGCTTAGATGTGACCACAGCGGCTTTTGAGGGCGCTGCAGTCGGAGTGGCATTTGGCGGAGTGATCGTGCTGCTGTTACGGCTCAGGTCATGATGTGGCACCCTTACCTGGCTCCCGGCTGCGTTTACTTGGGCCAGTCTCAAGCTTTGCCACTTTAGTCAAAATAGCACTAAAGCTCGCAATGAAATACACCATGTAAATCAAACGATTAATAATAGTAGGGATCCAGCGGAGAAAAGTCCTGGGTATCTTCGCGATATACATCTAAGGATCTACCGATCCTGCAACTCGACCCCCGTATCCTCATCCTCCGTCCCATCCAATATAGCATGCCTCGAAGCCCGAATGGGCTCTAACCGGTCTCTCGGATCCATCGTCTCAGACTGCAGCAAGCCCGGACTCCTCGCCGACCCACCAAGCTTCAATCGCCCGCCCGAGATACTCATGACTTTATCGGCAACCCAATCAGCCGCTCGACTAATCACATCCCACAATCTCTCCTGCCTTTCATCGAGCATCGAGTCGTCTCTTGTAGTCTCATGAGCTTCGACTTTGAATTGGAATTTGAGGCAGTCTTTGACAGTCACTAGACCAGCGAGGCGGCCTCTGTAGTCGACCAGAATCACTCGAGGTCCCATCTTTTTGAAGAGCTCCATTACAGTCTCGAGCGGTAGGCGTGGATGGACTGCTAGTGGTGTGGGGTCTATGAAACGACTGAAATCGACGTTCTGCTGGCCGCTTACGGATTCAATGGCGTCGAATGTGACTGGTGGCGCTGCGGTTGACGGGGTCTGCAATGCCGTCGAATCTGGTTGAGTAAAAAGGCATTTCGCGTCTGGTGAGATGAAACCCTCCTTTTTGGCTCGATCTATTGCATATCGTAATTCTGTACGCCCGATGTAGCCAATCAAGGCTTTTGTGGTACGGTCTTCGATGATGGGGAATCCTTGATACTTGTTCTGAGACATAATACTCTCCAAAGCTCGAAGGTTGAGACCAGAGGACGGCAGTGAGGTGACTTCGCTTGTCATAACTGAGGAGACAGGAACCCCGAATGTGTGCTCTTCCTTGTTGTCCAGAAAGGGAAAGCCGTTGAACCAGATCATTCGGTCCGCTATGCCGCCCTTTCCAAAGCGCTCGCTTACGGCTTTCGTGACTCCTACGACAATCTAGGGTCAAGTTGTCAGCTCTTCACAACTTCTGGAACCGAAAGCGTCTCGAACTCACCATTGTCGGTAGTATGTACGTCAAGGCACCAGTCAGTTCGAACATTATAACCACGACCGAGACTGTTATGTGCATGATACCACTGAGAGCTGCTGCGGCACCGAGGAAAGCGTAGGTGCCCGGGGTAATGCATGGTACATCGGGCTCGCAGGCGGCGAAGAACTTTGCATGCGGGAACGATTCGTGGAGAGTCTGAACCAAGATTCCGACCATCCTCCCGAAGGAGGCCCCAATTGCCATGGACGGTACGAATATGCCTGCCGGCACCTTGCAACCATAGGAAATGATGACAAGAAAAGTTCTCATAATCGTGGCGAATAGCAGCGATAGTACCATTGACCACCGATTTTTGGTACTAAAGGCTGTCAGTATAACTAGTCTTAGACTCGTGCAAACACAACTCACTCGCAAAGACCATCGTAGTCATGACCTCCTTCACACTCTAGGAAGAGCTTCTCCATAGCTTCCGTCATGTCGATTCTCAAGAACATGTTAGGATAGCAGAGTAACGCCGTACCCGCCGCAAGAAGCGTAGCCTCTAAGACGGCGTACTTTGAAAGATATTTCTTCCGAAACGCCATTGCCCGTAAATTCCATTTCATAACGAAAGCGCCATATAGTCCTCCGAAGACACCGATAAAGATGAAAAAAATCACCTCGAAGAAATGCCACGATCTATCGTATCTGACCTCGAACATGACAAGCTGGCCAGTTCGAAAAGGATTCATTGCCTACAACAGTCATGATTAGCGTCATTTGAGAGGTCGTGTGTCAAATTGAACCTACCGCTAATACTGCAGTAGCCACCAAAGCACAGAAATAACTCCGCCACATGGTCTTCAGGGGAAAATAAGACGACATTTCCTGGACATGTCAGTCTTGAAGACGGGCTCTGAACAGACATGATTCTCACTTCCAAAGAGAAAAGAACACCACCAATAGGACTCCCAAACGCCACCGCGACTCCCGCCGCAGCACAAGCACTCAATATTTCCCGCGTTTTGGCCGCATTTCGTTTGTACTTGTCGAAGAATCTCGAAATTACATTGCCAGTACACACCGCATAGTGTACACTTGGCCCTTCCTTTCCTACCGAGAGGCCAGATGCAATTGCCAGCGGCAAGCAGATTGACTTGATCAACAGCGTCCAGAATCCAAGGAACCCTTTCATAACGAAGCCCGCAATGATGCACTTGATCTCTGATATGCCTGAACCGGCAGCGTAGGGAGCATAAGCCTTGACCAGGCTTGCGGAGGTCAGGGCAAAGATAATCTGGACCCTAGTCAGCAGTGTTGCGTTGCTAATCTTTCTCTGCCTTACCGAGAAGACAAAATATAGAAAGTAATTGACCGGCCACAAGGACGTCCACCTATGCCAGTCATCGCAGGCTATTCCAATCAGTCCAAGTTTACTAACAGGGTCATCGACCTACTATCTTCGCCCCAGCAGCAGAAGTCCTCATTCAAATAAAAGGCTGTCGTGCAGTAGCCCAGCTTCACATCAGACAGCCACTCCGTAACGATGTTTAGAAACGCCGCATTCAATCCTATGGCCGCCCCAACCAATGTGACAACAATCCACGCCTGGCCAGCATCGTATGAATCTCGAAGCTTCCGTCTCCAGCCTAGCTGCCCATCACGCTCGAAAAAGCCTGCATTCTCCTTTCGTCTTGCTCTTCTCCTGAGTTGTTCCCTTGCCGCATCTTGCACCCAATCTATCGTAGTAAAGTCCTCGTATCTCTTGATTTTCTCGATTTCCTCGGTAAACTCTTGCTCGGTGCTACCTGTCGGAGCTCCATTTTGCCCGTGTTCGGCGCTTGAAAGGGCGGACAGCCGTCTTGATATCCTTCTTTCCGGCAATGACGGTCGGCGCGGGGGCTGCGCAGAAAAGGATGTCGTTCGAGCGGTCATATCAAGTCATCATTGTATAGTAGTGTGGTTGGGTGCCCTGAGGCTGCAATGCATGTCCATGATTCGGTAAATCCTCGGCTGTCCGGCGCGTAAGTTGCGTGGAAGTGAACTCTTCGACCGCGAAGTGAATGGCTCCTTCCTTACGAAGTGACCACACTTCACAAGCAGGAGTCTCCTGTTGAAAGAGTCTTTCCGTATGTATGCTCTCTCTTCTTCTTCTTCGTGCATGCTATCAGTATGGCTAACAGGATACTGGGGTTCAAGTCTACAAGGGCTACTAGTCCGCAAGCAGTACCTCCGGATAGCCCACTTCATGCACGATATCTACCTCGAATTTTCGAGGAAGAATCGCTTGTGCCAATCAGAATCAGCCGTCTATCTATCAAGAAAAAGTCATACGAGGTTGACACAGGAACTCCGCCGTCCAAAAACTTCAAAGCTCCCTCGTTCGAAACATCTCAAATATTCTCACACCGTTGGATCCTCTTACCACCAGAAGAACTTGCGAACGCCCATACGCACCCGTACTCTCTCGACACCCAAACACCATCGTCACAAACTCCCTATCATCCTTTTCAGACATTGACTCTATCGGACGCTACATATAAACACAACAGAGCTCAAATTGCTACGATGCCTTATAACAATACCGCTATCCCTCCTCCAGAAGAGATTACTGGAGTAGCGTCTCTCCCATGTTAGTCTTCTTAGTGATCTCGGTCTTGGCACGTGAGATTGACATCTGTAGTGGCTCGTGTCAAGAAGATTCTTCACATAGATGAAGAGATCATTGCGTGTTCAAACAATGGAGCTTTTGCGATCACTATAGCCACGGTACGTTCCACCAATCCTTCTCCCGTGCGAACGAGTGCCTAATGGCCTCAGGAAATGTTCATACGCTATCTTGCGGAGCAAGCATTGAACGTGGTCAAGTCTGAGAAGAAGCCTAGACGCAATATACAATACAAGGATATGGGTAAGTCTACCGGCTAAAAGGCTTACTTCATGCAAACTCACTATCAAAGCAAACGCTGTTGCTCGAATGGACTGCCTTCAATTTCTTGAAGACGTAATACCCCGGACCTCGACTTTCAGAGAGTACAAGGCAAAGAAAGCTAGCAAGGCAACTAAAGGAAACCAGCCTTTACAAAATGGACAGACTACATTGGATGCAGGACGATCACTGCCGCAACGGCCAATTGGAACGAATGAGCAGAATGGAGCCCCAGTGGACGACGGTAAAATGTCGGATGGTACCATTAGTGAGGCAGACCCTGAGGAAACCCGTGCCCCAGCGCCAAACACAAATGGTGGACTCGTCTTTGAGCACTACGAGCCCAATGGTTCTCATCGGCGGGACGAGTCTGGAGATGTTGAGATGGGTTGAAGCTCTCGTCTAGGATAGAGCTATGCTCGGGATGGTGCATTTGGGAAGGCGTAGGAGGAGATCAACAAAAATTGCAGCTGAACCTGGGGCATAGCCATGGCGCAATGGGAGAAATTTCCCAAAAAGTACATGCCGGAAACGTGCGAATTACAGGACCAGGACTATGGGGCACTGGTCACAATATGGGTAATGATGATTATAACAACCATCCACCAAACGCTCTCGTGCTTCTCCCTTGTTTCCTCCAAAAGTTCCTTCCTGTCAATCTTCGGGCCGACGCGCAATTCTTCCCTTCCAGTATGCTCCTCCGCTTCAACCTACTAATCCTCCGGGCTATGCAACTGATTTTGTTGAGCACAAACTGATCAAGTGTTGGACTCCTAAGGTCTTTGCCGTCGCGCTCGTGCTCAATGCTTTCATTACGAACAAGCGGGGTTGAAAGCTACAGGCAACATGTGTCAGGAGAAGTGGCAGATGAAGCGGGTACATATCCTCCAGCGTTTGACGAAACCATATCAGCAAGCAAATTTCCGGCCTCTTCAACGCTCTTTCTGGGGCAATTTCGAATTTAGAACGGGTAGCGATAGGTAATCCAGACTGGAACGCGTGTGAACCCTGTGTTTTCGCCGCTATCTTTCACCTTAGGGAGGATGCTCGATAGGTTGAACAGCGCTAAGGATACGCTAAGGGATGTTGATAAAGCGTCTAGTGTCTACACAAACGCGTTTGGCCCTTTCGTTCATTGAACAGGATCCGATCCATCGAATGCATTACCGCATAACCTTCTTGCTCGTAGCTGCATCGAAAGTGGCTATTCTCCCCCTGTGTTGGTGGTGTTACTGTATTCGGGCTACATGTAAACAAAATTATGCAGAGTTGTGAGTCGATCACAGCAGGTCAAAGACGTGCAGGCTAGCCTCAGCTTTAGATCTCGAATTTTCCCACCTGTCAAGCTCCCCCTATGGACATTGGAAGCCTGTTCGAGTCTCACTGTCTGGGTTGGGCGAGATGAACCAAGCGTTTCACATATATTTGCTTCCTCTATCAGCTCGTGCTTCGACCGGAGCAAGGCTGACTCAAGGACTCGATGAGTCGCAATTGCGCGGAAGTCTTTCAAACCTTAATGCTGGCATCAATGAATTTCCTAGGAGCTGCTGGCGATATCGAAAACGAGACCGAAGTTTACCTTGAGTAGTTTTGTATTCAGAATGCCGAATTATGGAGATGGAGGAGTAAATAATGGTGATGCTTTTCTACTGTTTTGAGACTTTGGGCCTGTTCACCAGATCTAATGGCAGCGTAGCCACTAAGACTCTCTCTTTGGCAACGGACCTATCCTCGCTCGCGCTATCAATACCCGTAACTGGTAAATCTTCCTCTACTGCTTCCATTACGACTAGCTACCAAAGTTCAGTGACAGGAGCCTCCGGCACAAACACTGGCTCTGGAGCCGCATCAAGGAATGGAGCAGCTCGTACCAATACCACGAATGTCAAATCAGCGTTGTTCGCGGACTCGTCTCCAAGGATCAGACCAGCTCCCTACGAAATGCTCAAAATGCTCCGGTCCCGAACCCCAACCAGACTAGCTCCTCAAGGTCCGTTGTCACTCTGAGCGCTGTCATGGTTTCTGTGAACACCCCGGCTTTATCTCCGTCCTTGCGATCGCCAGGTGTATATGCAGCATCTCCTCTGCCAATAATTCAGCCGACTTCAGCGACAAGGCAGCCTGCGGCAGAAACTATATCAGCAAGTCCCAGCGCGCAAAGCGGCCTCTCATGGTCTCACGTCGCTGGTGGATCAGTCCCCGCCGTAGGCTTAAACACTCCCAGGTCAACATCAACGATTGCCGGGAAGAGCGGAATTCCAGCTGAAGGCCAAGCTTTCCCAATCAGCGTCAACTACTACAGGAAGCAATTCGACTAATAGTACAGCTGGTGGGGACTTACTTCTAGTCGCTCAGTCGGATGCTGCACTGGCAGAAAGTTTGACCGCTGCGTTGTTGGGGCAGCAGCTGTCCACCATCACTACTGTTCCTCCTGGAATGGTCGTGCAGAGTATCACGACGAGTACGAAATGCTCGCATGCTTTCGCGCTGGCAAGTACTACATCATCTGCTAGTACTGTTGTCACTGTTGTTCCCAAAATTTGCCGCGACGATGCCGCGTTTCTGCTGTTCGCTGGGGCCGCAATCCCACTGCTTTGTAAAACAGTGCTTAGCTTGCTTGGATTTCTTCTTCGATGGATTTGTGATCCCAGGACAGGGAAACTAGTTGGAATTGACGACATCACTATTTTACCTCCTGGCCCCGCTGTAGGCGCAGGTTCGGCGGAGGGTTCGTCGCCAAATCCGAAGGACGACCCACAAAGCGAGGATGATGAGCCAACCAACTCTCGAGATTCATCTGATCATGCATCTTCCACAAGCTTTCCTTCTACCAACCGCCGATCTTCGACAATGACAAGTTCCGCATCTAGCGCCGTGACCGGTCCGTACTATCTCTTCGGTGGCGTTGGTGACGAGGATGAGGTCTCTGATCTTCTTGGGGCGCTGAACTCCAAATATAAAGCACTTCAACCTGCTGTCGGCTCAACCCCGATGAGTGCAGCTGATTGGGTAAACATTAATTTGACTATAATCAAGTAGCGAATCTCAGTCCCAATCCAGATATGCTTCTAATTGCTACATACATCAGTCTCACCGAATCCGCTTCTGTAACCGGCAACGAAGTCTCTGCCTCAGCATCTTTCAGCACCTTGTCTAGCTACCCTTCAACTACATTATCTACTCTCTCTGCATCATCTGCTTCCTCCGAATCATCTTTTCCCTCTGGATTTTCCATGGCAAAAATTCGCCGGCTGTCACCATCTCATCAGATCCGAGGCAGTGAACTTTCTCCCCGCGAGCACAACGGTACCGAGAGGGTAGTGCTAACCAAGAGAGATCCTGGAAGGAACATACTCGCGCAATATGGTTCAGACAAAATGCCCTGTCCAAGGGATTTGGCGGTGATCTCTTGGGCTCCTGGAGTTCCAGCTGTTTTGAATTATCCATACCTTTTCCAGCAGTCCCAAGGTGATGGTTCGTCTGGTTAAGGGGATCACACTTTCATCGATAAAATTACCGCCGAGACTAGATTGTCAAATTGCACCGCCTTGTACCACTCTCTATATCAATGGCCTGGTGGGGAATGCGAAAAGAAGAAAATTACCACCAGCTACGTTAGAGGCAAGTGCACCCGATACAAGACGGAGTATGTACCCTAGTTTGACGACGTGGTAGATGTCCACCTACGACAAAAGAACGGGTGGGAGGAGCTGAAGCCAGAAGCGAAGTTTGGAATCATTGATGGCGTTAAGGCGTGGTTGAAAAGGAAGATTGAGAAGCAGGATGCAGAGAACATTGAGCTACGCTCTCAAGATAGTCGATTGCTTCACGTCGAATGTGAAACAATTGAATGGCGAGTCTGGCCCAGATGTTGGAGACTAGGTAGCAAGGGGACAAGCTTACCGCCGCGGTAAAACTTACAACCCTACCCTTGGTGCCAGTGGGCATGGATGTTATGTCCTGATGGAGCACTGTCGCTGCTTTGGGAGCTAGATGTTTCTGGCGTATCCCTCTTTCACACCCTGCGCCCCATTCAATGACCATTGCGTTCAATGAGGTTTAATAGGGCGAGTTTGGTATTTGCCGACGTACCTCTCATCATGTATACTTCTTTCTTTACCATTCATGAGCCATGTCATTATGTGAGCGAGCATGCTGCCGTCGTTTTAAGGAAAGGCTAGTCTGGATCCGCAGCCTATGAGACTGTCCTCACTGGGCTTAGCCGTCTTGGCATTGGGATGGCATGTAGCCAAATATCGCCTCCCAAGCATACAGATCGTCTCACACATTGTCATATTCATTCAGTACCCACCGTCTGCCACAATCAGCGAATACTTTTGTCCTAATGAAAGTCGAAGCTATCACTCTAATCTTCTCCCACTGAAGGTAACATGAGAGACTCGGCTTCAATAACCCAGTCGACGACTATGCATTTATTCTGAAATCAAGTCGAGTTGATCTGCTCTTGACCGTACCTTTTCATAATTCTTTTTCTTTCCTTTTTTCTGCGGCTTTTAGGAAGTTGAAGGCGGTGAAGCAGGAGGTTTTTTCGAGACGCTTCGCTAATGCACGCTACTGCGAAGCGGACCTCCTCGATGCGCTGCCAGCCTGCCAACCCTCCCGGGTCCCTAGGGTTGGCTGGGCAGGCTGGGCAGGACTGGGCGATGGAATCAGTGATGAGCCAATGCATAAGGTTAGGTTTTTTTGGGTATTAACACGAGTAATGGAAGGTCTTGAATCAACTTGCTAATCAAGTCAAAGGTGGCAACTGGCAATGTCGTCCTCTCGTAGCTAATCAGCGAAGAAGATGGATTTTATGATTTTAGTGTGTCTGAGCATGTTTCATACATAAGGTAGTTGGCGTGCGATGGCGTCTTGCTTCATGTGCCGTAAGTTGTAACCATTCCCAGCCTCAACGACTCGGTCGACGCCGATGATATCTATTTCCCTCGAGCGCATAAAAAGTAAAGTGGGGGAAGGAGCGGTTAGTCGAGATGGGAATTTTAGCTTGAAACAGCCTGCTGATATCTTACTAGATCTAGATTAGCCTGAGCTTTAGCGTCCTGAAATTACCTCCTATAGTGCTAGCTTAGGACTTAGCATGGCGCTAATTCTCTGTTCCCAAGTACCTCCCTCGCCTCCCAAAAGCTTCCCTCTCCCCATCAACGAGCGCAGCATCCACATTATCATATCATCAACCTCTACCGTATTCATCTGCTTCAATTCCATCAAATACTTCTTCATCATAATCTTTCTTTCCAACTTCTGTTAACTAATCGTTATCAGTCAATTCTACTTCCACAGCAGCCATCATTGCTCGGCTTTATTGACTTGCATCTGCCTTTGTTTGTTACGCCGCAAGCGTCCGCTGCACTGCCCAGCCCCACAGCACAGACCAACTTGAATCCTCTCATCATCCTTCTTCATCCATAATTCTTACATCTTACACCACCGCAACAATGTCGGCTTACTATTACGGACCTCAGCATCATCAGCCTTCGTCGTCTTCCTCACATTCCTCCTCGTCGCACAATCACCATGGTGGTCGATCACGGAGAGCGCCACGGCTCTCAGCGTCCCAGAACTCGCATCGCCCATTTCGTGGGGTTCGGAGCATGAAGGAGCTCACCGAGAGCCCACCGACCTCGGCTTTCCGTGTCCGATTCGAGGCCGGGAGGTCTTTTGACTTGGATGACGACTTGGAGTTCTGCCCGGGACTTTTGACTGAGGACGACGTAAGTGACACATATCATTAGACTATCTGTTTGTTGTGGACAGCGTTATGTGTGGTGGATGTATGCTTATCTATGTCTCATTTACAGTTACAATCTATCCACTCCTCCTCATCCGATGGCTCTCTCTCCAGCGGCTCGCCTCACTCATCTCCACTCCAACCCCAGATCCAGCCTCAGCAACAAGCCACTCCTAGCTTCTCTCTCTCTTCCGCTGCGTCAAACAACTCCTACAACCCCATTACTGGCTTCCAATCAAACAATAGCCAGCAGATGAAGATCCACCAACCTTCTGCCTTGCGCACACGCAATGCCATCCCGATAGTCAACCCTAGTACGGGCATGCGGGTGCCAAGTCCACCTTCTTCGATATCGCCCGCCATGATGCAGCAGCAGACGTATGTTCGTCACTGGTAGCAGAGCCGCGGGATTCGGAACTCTGCGCTTCGCTTTTGACAACTGTTTGCTGCATCATTGTGTCTCATGGCGGGCGCCACACTCTTTGGTACCCACTGGCTACTACTCTTTGCTGTCGTCATCCCTTACAACTTGATACCCTTCTCGTGGACGACATTTGGATCGGCGGCCTCGACAAATACTCCTATTTTGAGTATGGTGTTTCTCGGACCTAGCTTTAGAGAAGTGATATGTATCGAACGTTTGATTTGAGCGATTTTTCAGAGTTTCAGTCCGGCAACCTTGCTTCAGCATATGCACTACTGGTGGTTTACGATCGATAAATGGTGGGATTGCATGGCATTTGAATAAACAGCGAATCATGGCATCGGATCTGGGAGCTGGGTATATTGGATGTTATACCATGTTTTATAGCTGCGAGATGACTGGGAAGGTTTGATTTGATCACGATGGTGTTTTTGATGTTGATGAGAAAGATATTCATGATTGCACATACTACGTACAACATGTTCCGGTTTTGTTCTACTATTTAGCGAGCTCGTTCGAGCACTGTACTCTATCAGGAATCAATAGACGATCTCCTCTTGTTCACTATCTATTGTTACACAAATCCAAACATCTACTGCCACAGATTCCTGGCCTCGAAGACGACTGGCTACTTCATCGAGCCTTCTTCTCCTATGTTAAGCCCGTGAGATTAAGAGTCGCATACACCATCCGATGTTCTAAATTTGTGCACCATGTACTCCGTACCATGATATGCTTCAAAGGTCAAGTTTCATTCTTCCATAAGAAACTTCAAAAAGGCCTGAGCAACCATCACGCCGTCATGCGGCTTTCCCACCCTCGCCATGGCTTCTCCATATATCTCTTCACTGAAGATCATCTGCTCGCGCCTCTTTTCCAACAGCTCCGCCACGATCTCCTCTGTGAACTCCGGGTGGCCCTGCACTGTAATTACCTTCTTCGGGACATACATGCCCTGGACCTTACATGGCCCCGACGATCCGAGTTCCTCGACACCTGTGGGGTAGTGGTATACGAGATCTTTGTGCATTTGGAATATGCTCTGCGGGTCACTCAGCAAATTAGTCCTGAATGGCACATTGTTTTCTTCACGTCGGAAAAACAACAACACATCCACCACTCACCAGAGCATCTTTCCCACCAAACAACTCCTTCCCCTTCTCCGTCTGAACGACCTGGCATACACTGACTTCCCATGCACCGCCCTCGCTCTTCGCGACCTTGGCTCCCAGCGCCCTCCCCACTATCTGATGCCCGTAGCACACCCCAACAACCTTCACCCGACCTTGCGCGAGCACCTCCTTCACAAACTCAACCAACCGTACAACCCACGCGTCATTGCCGAAGGCATTGAACCCTGCAGCCCGGGCGCTATTAGCCAATCAGCCACATCCCATCCCATCCCATCCCATCCCACCTCCTCCCTCCTCCTCACCCCCACCCCCAAGCCAAACAACGAACAAAGAAAACTCCACCTACGACTCCCGGTGATCAACACGGCGTCCACGTCCCCCATCCTCGGATACCCCTTCCGCCTCACGACCGCCCACTCCCCGCCCATGTCCTCGACTTCCCCCCCCCTCCTCCCCCTCCTCCTCCGCCGCGCCGTCGACGACGTCCCACCCCGTGATCTCCAACCGCTCCCGCGGCACGTGCGAGGCGTCGGCCGCCCGGTGCAGGAGCGAGGTGAAGACGCCGCCGTAGCTGCCGTATTTGGCCCGGGCGCGGCCGATGGGCGTGTCGGCTTCTAGGATGGCGAGGCGGAGGGGGGTCCGGGTGGGGGGCATGGTGGGGGTGGGTTGGGTGAGGGGGGAGGGTATGGAAATGGGAAGGGAGGCGCGGTGGGTTTCGTCTGTCTAAGTGGTTATCTGTTTTGGGCGTATCTTATCGCGCACGGTAAATCCCTTGCTTGGCGTTTCTGGACCTCACGGGCCTTGCGCTCACTTCGGTGCTTGCGATTTAGGGACTTGGATTCGGGTGTAGGGGTGCGAAGATTTCTCCGAGTGGTTTGTACGCTTACAGCTTCGGGTTGGAATCTTCTGCTCGTTGGGCTTATCTGGGATGGGATCTGATTGATTGATTGATTGATTGGTTGAGCTTGGTGTCCCGGACCTGCCAAGCTCGCTAAGCTCTTTGGAGTTAGCACTCTTGATCACTGCAGACGGCACGTCTGAGCCGAAAATACGCGCAGGTTCAACGTCGCAAAGACACAATAACGCAATGATATGTTACAGTTGCGAACAGTGAAACAGACTTGAAGACAGGCATCGTGAGTCGAGAAGAAGCGTTTCTAGATTTACGCAAAGAGATCTGACTGCAAAAAATCTTCTACCTCTATCGTTGTGTCGAGGCTTAATCTTTAGAATATACCAATCATCTTCTTGCGTTTATCAGGATTGAAAAATATATATATACAATTTTTCTAAGATTAGGAGCTATAACTTGTGAACCATGCACTTAACAAGATCGATTGCATATCGATCGAGGCTCTTAACCTGACATACAGGACTCCTGCTGCATGACCCCGTCAGTGCTGAGCACGGCCGGAACGTCGACGAGCAGTCGCACCAAAAGCGGAAGAAGCTGCAGCTCCGTAGGACTCAACACGAAGCCCAAGGGCGATTCCCGGATCCACAACACGCCTGTCGAGTGTGTGCGAATGACATGTCAGTGCTACCGACATCCCCATATCTGACGGCGACTTCATGTGTCGACCATCCGCGTGCTACATACGGCCCACCTCCGACGCGCCTAGAAGGATAGAAATCTCCTCAGTGGGACTCAGATGCTGTATGGGAACCTCGCGTGCCGGTCCTTTATGTGTTATGGACCATGGCCAGCTCGAGAGCCTCTGGCTCAGCGCTGCTCTGGGATAGACACGCCCGACCAGCGTTGTCCTACGGGGTTGCACCCGAGGCGAGTTAGGACCTTGCTAGACGCATTGCACTCGCATTGCCCTTGGGGCCTGCATTTAGGAGTACCGGTTGTCGGTCTGCACGGACCTTTGGTCGAAGATGTAGGGATGAGCCATCTTCGAATGGAAGTGGCGGGCTAACGATTCTCGTGCTCGTGCTCTGCAAGAAGTTGAGATGAGGCTCAGCCTTGATGCTGGAGTTTCGTCTGTCTCTGGGGAGCGGTCTCAAGAGGTATTCTCTGGCACGAGTATGCCCTTTACAGATAAGGTGCGTCATTGAGACTTCTCCTAGAGCTCACAACAGTCCCAGAGATTCCCTCAAAGCAGCAATTTAGTCTACAGAAAGTATCGCCAAGCGTTTTAATCCGGTTTCTTAATCCCAGGCGACCGCTCCTGGGAGGACTATCCTAGGGCTCACATCTAGCTCAGGTTGTTTGCTTCTGGAAGGTAGGTTCTCAGAGCATTTGTTCTAGCCTAGGACAATGCGACTCCAGGGGTAGTTTACCCAGGACAGAAACCCTCCTTGGGAGACTAGTCTTGGGAGGAATGTAGCTCCTAGGACAGGCAGAAAACATTCATCTACATTGCAACCTAGCCAAGAAAATCGAAAAACCACGGGGGTTTGAAAAGAGTAAACTTCTTTTGCTACAGAAGAGTCGTGGTCCTGCCGATGGTAAAGAGGGGAAGTATGGGTCTACTTTGTGATCAATGCAGAACCTAGGAAGAATGTCTCCTACGCCCGTAATGCATCTCCTGGCCCAAATGCCTTCAAAACAAGCTTCGTTGTCATATCATGCATATGCACAATCGGCTGAATGCACGGTTCACAGATTTGGCAAAAGAGATGAGTCAGTGTGAGCAATCGTAGGCCTAGTCAATATTTTCTCCCTACTCTAATGTGGGAAGCAGGACACAATTGTGAGAAACCTTCAATCAGGTGGGTGACGAGTCCGCCTTACCCTTTTTGGAAATAAAAACATGCAAAGACAACACTGTCGCGCTCTAATCCTGACAACACCAAACCTCGGGCATACTTTTACCAAGCTATCGATCAAGATGTCGGGTTCATACCCAGCATGGGAGATGGATAGCATGGCTGGGTACCCATCATATCCTCCAGTGCCTCTTTCTGAACAATGTTGCCCGACAGAGCACTCCCTTCCTTTGGAGTCTTACGAACCACATCCTCCGGCCCATAACGCGCACTACCCACCATATTCACCAGTGCCCCCTTTTGACCATTTTCACCCGACAGAGTACTCACTCCTTTGAAGTCTTACAAACCATACCCTCCAATCAATGACGCGCAGTCATTCACATCGAGCAACAATGCATTTCTTTCAACCAACAACACTTGTCCACAGCCGTGTTATCCACCAATGCAAGGATACAATTATGCCCGCTCAGATCCATTCCAGCAACCGCAGCAAAGTCATAAACCAGTGTACCTTTCGCCATCATATGACCTCACATCGAACGGATCAGCCCATTATCCACACAACACAAGCACCATCACCACTCCAACGTGGTCAGAGGCAGCAAACCCGCCAGCTCCAGCGCCAGTCGACGGACCGGAAGACCACGCGTCATCCTATCACCTCACACCAGCTACACCAACAACTTCCCCGTACCAAACCGAGCAATCACACCAACTCATCAACGTCAGCACATCCACCGATCCCACCGTCCGCAAAGTCAATCAACCCCCCCTCCTCCAGCAGCGTCAGCGAACCCGCCATCCGACCGCTCCAGGCAATACAGAGCCCGACTCGGTGCGGTCAACGGCGTCCGAACGGCCTCGAAACAACCCGTCGGGAAAGCCACCACCGCCCAGCTCCCGGACAACCCTTGCCCCATCTGTGGCCTCGGTCACAAACGGCCGTACCATCTCGAATCCCATTTCATCGGGTGTGCGGAAAGCCACGGCAATCCCGAAGGCTACTTCTGGAACGAGCTGCTCGTGTACAAGAGACGGGTCCGCAGTGCGAGGGAGCGGGATCAGGCCCGGAAGGGCGCGGGGCACGGCGGTGGGAAGCGCGCGGGGGTCGAGGAGGGGGACGAGACGCCGAGTGGGAGGGGAGGGGGAGGTGGCGGGAAGCGCACGGGGGTCGAGGAGGGGGACGAGACGCCGAGGGGGGAGGGAGGTGGTGGTGGTGGAAAGCGCGCTCGGGTTGCGGGAGGCGGGTTGAGATTCGGCGAGGCGCTGTCCGTCGCGCTGGGCTACGAGGATTTACTGTCGCTGGCGGAGCGGGTGCACCGTTCATGTTTTTTCGACGCGTAGAGCCATCCGATCACATCCGTACCTCAGCTCAACGATCATATGACCTTCCCAAGTCTCCCAAAAGCCTTCACAGCGTCAAAGACCACCGCGGCCCGAAGACGGAGAATGCAAGGTTCGGGTGAAGCGCATCCAGGCACCCACCAGTTCGATCGCGCCGTGGCCTTTACCTCTACAACCAACTCCCCATCACATTCCATCCGGTCTTCCAGACAACCCTTGCTCCCACCTTCCCAGTCCCGCAATCTCACGCGTCGAAACAACGTAACACCCTCGTCGCCACCGCGTCGACCCGGATTTTGCACATCAATCAAATCAAACGCATTTCTTTTCTTCTTCTTCTTCTTCTTCTCCGCCGTAGATTTCCACCCCACGAGGTACATCCACCCGCGGAGCCCTACCTCGGCCCCACCGAAGCGGAATCCGCGATCCGAATTTTCAGTAGACCGGTCGGAATAGTTTAGGTATTGTTCTTCGTTGGCCGAAACCCCGCGAAACGGACCCCGTCCGCTCTTGTCACGTCGGTGATTTTTTATTACTTTTTTTTTGGCATACGAAATGAATGCTCTGCTCGGATACTGACTGTTACGCCGACAACACCCCTTTCCTGATCGGGAGTCGAAGGCAGGTCCGAGTGCTGTTGGAAGGAGCTCCCGTGGCGATAAGTGCCCGCTGGGTATTGAATTTTTTCTTCTCTGAAGAGCGGCAGGATTCAGGACGGCTGTATTACTTTGGCGAACGAGGCTGGCGAGCCATCATGATGTGCCAGGGGTGGTAGTATTGCCAGATATTATCACCCGGACGGTAGATTTGCGGCTCGGATATTTGTTTTTCGGTCGAAATATGGGCATGATGTATGTACCAAGAACGGAATATGTCATTCAAAAAGTGGCATTCGTGACATGCCGACGGCTACTTAGTAAGAGCGATGAACCATCGAGGCGCAGAGCCCGAGAGAAATGCCTTGGGAACGCTGTGCCAGATTTCAAGAACCCCTCATTCCATGAATGGGACGATTCTAGTACGCCTGACGTTCCAATGCTCCCTTCCGAAATACCGCTCCGTCTTGAAGCTCCAATTGAGGTTCGCGACGACCATATTCCGACAGCCTTGGATGTATACCTGGACCTGCTTATCGACATCTTCACCCCACATGGGCAGCTCGGCCAAGGCGATATACCAATCGCGGTAGCGGTCCTTCATAAGCTGATCCACACAATCGTAGGCCTCTGTTTGGGTCTTGCCCTGCCGGATGTAGATGCTAATCAGGTTGTGCTCAAAGCCGAGTCGCTATGCGGGGTCAGCTGTGTGTATGCTGCATGGTTCCAGATAGGGTGACCCAACCTTTTCCTTGTGATATGACAGGACATCGTTCTGTCTGTAGGATCGTCAGCATAGCGAGATGGTCCTTCGACAGGGGAAGACTCACAGTACGGTCAACTCGGTAGAAAGTCGCTGGATGGTCTGAATGGATTTGCAGGCGATGACTTCGTCACTGATCGCGATGCCATAGCAATACTCGACCATTGCATACAAGGGGTATGCCGCTATCGTCTGGCACCTTGTCGCCAAATACCCATTCAAGTCAAAGTTGTTGGGGTCGATGCAAGCTTCAGTCTGCTGAACGAGTCCATTGCAGTAATCCGTCATCGAGCCCCTGAATCTCCGTTGCGTCTCTTTCGACGAGTCCCGCGCCAGACGAAGCCAGACGCTCCGAAACACCTCCACAAGTATGTTCTCGCTCACCACTACGCCTTCCATGCTGGTCGCCTCCATCGTGGCCAGTAGGTTATCCACCAGCTTCTTCGCTTCTTCCGGTCTATCTCTCAATTCGCCCTCGTCAAAGGGGTCGTCGAAGTCGAATGCCCAATTGAGCCAATCGCACACGTTCCGGAACTCGTCGGGCCCAGCATCTGGTACGAGGATAGCTCCAAGATAGGGAAAGTCTCCCATGATATGCACTTTGCTCTCCCTTTCGTTGAAGCCGAAGACTGCTCGGATGAAGGTGTCTGAGTCTATTTTGATTTGATCATAATGTTTGTTCATCGCTGGGGGTATGGAACAGAAAGAAACAAACATATCGGGTAAATAGACCATTTGTTGTCGCACCGTTCCATTTTCCCCATATGCCTTGTCTGCTGGAGAGGGAACATCTTCTTCGTGAGAGCTGGCATTGGCCTGGTGTGGCTCTTCTCTCGGGACGGAAGCTTTGTACTTGACGACAACCTCATGGATTAACTTTTGAGGAGTTGATCCTCCCAGACGTGACGCTTCGGAATTGCGTAGCATTATTTCACAGGCGGGAGCTTGGTCCTTGGAATGTGATTCGTGTGCTATCATCGTCTCTGTAGAACCCATGCTGAAGAAAGCTTTGTTGGTTGCAAGGTTTCAGATTGTCAAAAAGTTATCGATGGGATCATGGGACACCACATTCCAGAAAACCTAACCCTAAAAGTTTGCGATAAGCAGCTGTTGAAGCGCCAACATTAGTGTGATGCACACGAGATAGATACTCGTGAGATTTTGGGCGGCGCCATATCTTGGAGATTGATTCCGCCCAGGCCGGGATAATCGCACTCTAACCAACAGTGTTCATGCGCATATGGGACGTGCAGGACCTCGACTTGGCGCTGGTGCATGGACCGAATTTATGGTGTGCACGTAGCGAGGTGGAAGGTAGCATAGCCAAGAGCCATGCCGCCCGTCGAGATGGGCCATGATTAGTCTGAAGAAAGCCTCCGAAAGGCTCTATCGATTGAGGTGTCAGTGAGCTCGTAAGCCTCCTATCTGCATTTGAATCTTACGTCTGTTGAAGTCAACTTTGCCTTCAGGAACCTCTCTCGTAGTGGCATTTGGATTTTTCTCTCCCCTTTGTGCAGAAAGTCTAGCCAGCTGAAAGATCAACTTCGGCGGTGACACGTGGTATGTTATGTTGCATGTATTAGGTGTTCTTTTGGCACCTAGCGTCCATAGCTCACAGCGCAGCGTTTCTAGAATCAAGTTCGTACATATACATGAAGCAGGGACGATCATGCGGGGGTTGCAAAGGCCTCCCCAGTCATAACTCATAAGCTTTATGGCTAGGCCTATGATATTTAGCTATGCAGCTTGAAATAGAGTTCTGGGTACGTCATACATGTATGTACATGTAGGCTGTAGTGAGATCATTGATCATCTTTACACAGCACGATAGCGAATCACTTCAACGGCTGATCATTCATTGGCCATTGGTCACGTTCTGGAAAAAGCTCCGTGACGGGGATGCCCGGATGCTACAACATAGTGCATCATTTATTCATCATAATTCATCGAAACTTCTGGAGATAGTCCCTCTTTCACAGGAGATAGGTTTCGCAAGGATGTTGAAGATGAGTTTAAAGGATTGATAAGGATCAACAAGGTCCACGCTGGTTTCCTAGTTGTGCGGTAAGTCTTCCCGATCCCTTACCTTAATCGATGCCGGATGCCCGCTGTGATAGCGCCCGCAACGGTGTCTGGTAGTGTGCTGCTTACAAGTACTAGTACTCCACAGAGGCAAACCAGGTTACTCGTAGGTATTTTTCTTTAACCATGACTGGATCGCCAGCAGGGATTAAATTTGACCGCTTTCCAGCTGCTGAACTCCGCCGTTTCGCGATGAACGTCCGACTTGGAAATTTGAGATTATTGCCCTTTGCCTAAAGGGATGCGTCAAGGGTAAATTACAAATTTACCCTGACTTAATTCCTTTTTACCCTCCTCAAAGCTTCGGTTTACGGCGGCATGAACGTCCCTAAAGACTTGGGAAATTTGAGATTAGCCCTTTTGAGGGAACCAAACCGTTTCGCACCCGAAGTAGGTATGGTAAATTCGTCAACCCCGCATAACGATTCATACCTTTTTTTTTATATTTAGTTATCAACCTTTCTTTTCCTCCATCATCCATCCCTTCACATCAACGAATCTCCTCTTAGCAGATGTACTTTCAAAGTTCGACCAATCTCACACACGGCACCTCAGCTCTTCACGATCGTGTCATTTTCCCTGAAGTGAAGGTGGAGTGGATTTGGCGAGGTGGGAAAAGCGGTCAAATTAAGCCAGTCATGCTATCTTCTACCTCAGTTCCGCGCCGGCGCCGCTTCGAAACACGCGCCGCCCAGCCTCAACCCGAGGCCATAAAATAGATCGCTCCCAACTGTCGGCGCTTAGAGGCACCCATCCGGTCCCGTTTATCGCAGTGCGGATACGCCTCTGTACCTTACTTGCTTACCCTTCTTGCAGTGTGGTCCGAAGACCATGCTTGTCGGACGTTGGCCAGACTTCCACGGCACGAGGCGGCGCGATGGAGGACGGTGACGACCTGACTTGGTGAAAGATTCCAGGCTTCTTCCTTTCCTTATTCTTCCTTGTTTACCCCCTACCTCTCTCTCCGGGGTTGGACTTCCTTTCTCCTTCGTCACTTATTCCTTTCTCTTTCTGCCTCCGCCGCGCTCTTTAGTGTCCGGATTTAACGACGGGCGGTGCGGCAGAGCGGGATACGTACTAGTACCCTGAAATCCGGGTGATTGCCGCATGGTTGGATGCGACGACGAATGCGTGGGATGTGATACTGACTGGGAGTGTGTTTAGTGGAGCAGAAGCAGGGGTAGGAGCGGCACGAATCGGGACTTGGGAAGGCACATTGAAATCGTGCTTATTTGAATGCTACACTCGGTCAGGGTATCCCGCTGTTCGGTCGAGGTGCTGATGAAATATATACAAGGCACACCAGTAATCACACCATCACCTTCCCAAATGCATGGTTCCAACACTTGGGCCACCGTCTGGGCGTGATCATTTACCTCCCACTCATTCACTCATGATTACCGTTATACTCGTACACACATAAACTGGCCTGGTATCATTCCATGCATTACCCATGACCCATTACCTCCTCGGGAATAATTTCAACGCCGCTCGCG
Organism: Letharia columbiana; assembly: GCF_014066305.1. Classification (NCBI taxonomy): domain Eukaryota; kingdom Fungi; phylum Ascomycota; class Lecanoromycetes; order Lecanorales; family Parmeliaceae; genus Letharia; species Letharia columbiana. Next base: position 408,773 of record NW_023501068.1, read on the forward strand.
GTGATGAAAAGTGTTGCACATGGAAGATGGTGACGCATAGACCTGTCCTTTTGGGACAGCACACGAGAGAAGCTGTTAGATGTTTAGGTCGGATCATCGTCGTACCAGTCGTTGAGGGAGCCTAGCAGCTGCTTCCAGACGTTGCCATCCCAGTAGGTGTGATCCACAATATCCCTGATTTTCGCGAACGGTCCATCAGTCAATGGATGACAAAAGCAGGTATGGAGTCAGCTTACATGCCAATGGCCTTGAGACCGAGACCGTGGTCTAGTTTATCAAGCTTATCTATGCTCGCTTGATCATCGCCAAACCGGATGAACTGGATGGCAACATGTTCCTTAGGGCATCTTTTGGCAATCATACTTTGGACCAGGTCTCTGATGAGACCCTCAACGTCAGTGGGCTGCCACTTAGCGTCTGTCAGGATGTAGAAGCTCAGGGGCCTTTGCGGTTGCGGAGGAGGTTGACGTCCGTACACCGTTCTCGGGGGGTAAATCAATGTGCCAAATTTATTTATATGCTCTTGCAGAATGTTTTGTAGCCTTCCTCGCATGTCTGATACCCCCACGAAGGGCTCTTGGTGTATCGAGGACGAGAGTTTCGAGGATTTCCGCGAATTGACCTTTTTCCGGCTCTGGGTGAAAAAGATGTCGAGGCCGTCTTTGTCTGACTTCTTTACCATGTATGCCAACAATGAGATGACGCGTTCTATTTCTCTACTGTACTGCTTCATCGTGGCCGAGGTATCAATCAAAAAAATCTAGAGCCACCCCTTAGCGAGCTTCATGTGTTTGATCTTGGAAGGACATGACTCACATGATCTCTCTTATCCAGAGAAGTCAGGTTTTCCTCTCCACGCAACACGGTATATTCACCACTTTTCTTCTTCCTCTTCCATTCATGGCCTTCATTGATGGATAGAGTAGGTCGTACCGGCTCCTCTTGAGGCTGCTGTACATGCTGCTGCGGAGAATTTTGATGAGTGTTAGCAACGGTTGAAGACGGGGTTGCTGGGAGAGGAATGACATGTGAGCCTTGTGCGCCAGCTGGTGAGCTTCCTTTGGCACCAGTGCTGCGTGGTCTACTGCTTTGGCTTGCTGACTTATGGTGATGCCTGTGAGAAGATGATTGCGATCTCGAAGACGAAGACGACCACGCGGAATCGTCGTCAGGCGGAAGAGGTTCCCGCAGTGGCAACTCTCTTTCCCCTCGTACGCGATAATGGTCATGTGGGACTTGAGGAGGACTCCTAGCCCCGACCCTGGCTTCGTTAGAATCGACAAGCTCGCCATTAATGTTTCCCACGAGCCCAACCACAGAGACATCGAATTTCTTTTCGGCATCTTTAATAAGTCGCTTTGACTTGTCGAAAAGATACTTAGCGTGGGGCCGGGTCTCATGCTGCAACATCTCAACAACAAGGCGGTCCACTACTGACCGAGTAATATGATCCTTGGTCTGTTTTGCCCTTAATATATCTTGATGTATGTTGTCAACCGCGTCGAGGAGATTGCCATCAAAGTGAAAGACGTGTTCACCCTCATCACCTCCTTTAGCCTTGATCTCCAAGCTTCGCTGACGTCTGTATTCAACAACTCTTTTCCAGCCGTGATGAGCCCAAACCGATGCTTCGCTGAACACACAGCCAATCGACCATACGTCCACGGCCTGTGTAACTTGTAAAGGGGAAGCTTCCATGTCTATGTGGGATCTGAAAGTCTCCGGTGCACCTAAGCGCTCATCAGTCAGATTTGAGAAGGCGGGTTTAAAGGTCCGGCCTACCATATGCGCGAGTACCAAAGGCGTCCAAGTCTGTCTGAGGGATCATTTGGCTGGGAGACGTTGGGTTTGAAATGAGCGAGTCCAAGGTCTGCGATCTTGAAATGACAGTCATATGGTGAATCTCCGTTTCCACTAAATACTAAAATGTTGGCTGGTTTTAACGTCTTGATGCCAGCTGTTGGCAAAAACATTAGAGGTGACAGATATCGGATTGGGCACAACACATACCCGTTTATGATCTGAGATACCGAGCTGTCGTTCCCAATGTTACCATGAATGGTCATTATGCCATGTGTGACACCAAAAAGCCTATCCCAGAATATTGCGGTATCTTCGATTGTTGACGGCGACTTCGTGTTTCTCATGAAATCCTCTAGCGTTCCTTGGTCTGCATACTCCAAAATGATGTTGTATGAATCGCCGTGAATGAAGCCACCGTATTAGTGTTCTCATCCTCACGCATCACACATACACACAGGGCATATAGATCTGAGGTATCAAGTGGTTGGGCCGTCCCCAACGCCGGGATAACAGCTGAATAGAGGCCTGAACAGACGTATTCGTACCTCATCTGCAAATCTGAAAAATTAATTTCCGCACGATTTCCGCCGGGTCCGCACGATCAGCACGATTTAGCCTATTCAGCAGACTTTGCCTACAAGTATGTCCAAACCCTTTCCGCCAGTTCTGCCAGTTTAGCAACTTCAAAAATTTTCAGCAACTTCAAAATTTTTGCGCAATGCACTCTAATACACTCTAAGTACTATTCTACATACATATGGCATCAATATGCATCATTATCAACATACGCATCATTATGCGCTATACCAGAGTATCACCCACGCGACTAATTTCATTGAATCGTCCAATTCCGTAGCCAAATTTGAGTTGGCGTTGATACTCGTCGCCGTAGAACCTTGCCGTCGCAACGTCGATCATTAGAACTTTTTTTTTCGTGCGTATTGCTGCTAAACTGGCAGAACTGGCGGAAAAGGTTGGGACAGTTGCTGAACCGGCGGAATTTAGGCGGATTCTAATCAGATTTGCTGATCCGGCGGATTTTGTGATTTCCGCGACACACGCGCGATCAGCAATTTCAAATTTTGCAGGAACTTTTCAGATTTGCAGATGCTCAGCGCCGAGAAAACTCCCATGCCTATGGCATAGACCTGGGGTGAAATAGTAGCTAGCTATATATGTAGGTGTGGGTAGATAGAATAAAAAGTATACAATGGCTCTGAAAGAGACGAAATCGAATGAAGAGCCATTAGGGGCTATCAAAGTTACTTCTACTTATGAAATAAGTCACTTATTTACCCCTCCAGCCCTATATCAGCCCTATGATAAGTAGAAAAAAATCTCCTGAGTTGCTCCTCTGGAGGAACAATACTAAAATGTTGGCTGCTATTAACACGCTCTCTGATGCTACAGGCTGTCATAGCCAGAAAGCAAGAAACGCTGCCCTGACAGACGTCTGCATCAGCTATCTACTTACCAAGGAGGTAACCATGGCTTTAAGTAGCAGCGATTCCAGCCCGTTTAACTTGAAGGGATCCTGTGATGCAGACAGAAGTCATGATGCTGCGCTAGGTATTATTGTCGTTGCAATGGCTTTAGGGGGTGTTTTATATGGCCATGAAGGCGTTCTCCGGCCGTTTTATCCGCCAAAGGCCCTATATCGAATGTAGTTAACACAGTATCATTACTACGAGACTATTTAAGAAGAAGAAGAAATAATTATTATTCATAAGTCGAAATAGATGAGGTGCTGTCAAAGAGCTAGTAGCTTATTGTATTTCTACTTATCATAAGTAGAAGTAACTTTGATAGCCCCTATTGCTAGGTGCAAAACAGGTGGATATATAGCTCGTAGTGAACAGGTGTCTCCTACAAATGACGGGGTATGAATCGCCGTATTGAAACCCACTAACCCCAGTCCCACTCTGGCTAGTAGGCAATTATGTTGAGGAGATGGCTTTCCCGCCCATCTCAGTTTCATGTATGCGTCACGCTCAGCTTTGTAGTTTTCTTCAGCATCCGCAGCTCGATAAGTTTTCAGAACAAACGTGTTTCTTGTGCTGGCGGCGGCGCTTCTGCTTCCATTCAGCTGACTGCGAGTCTATTGGGTAGAGGAGCCGAGCATACCGGTATGACATGACCACGCGGTCGTAGCGAATTGTAGTTTTCGTCAACCACAATTTTGTAGATGATGGCGCTTCCCCCTTCTCCGATCTTCTCTTTGCGTGTTATAGGCAGGATGTCCTCCTCTTTGAAGCGATCATTCATGTTGTATTCGAGTTGTGACTCTGTTCTTCTTGCCTGGAACTTTTATATCTGTAGGTCAGAATTTTCTATCGGTAAGCCTCGTGGTGTACAGCACGACAACGACTCATCCCTTTTGTCTTCGTCATTATTCAGTGTAAGCCAAGACACATTTGAAGCTGATTTGCCAATTTGCCCGTGCTTAGACACTCATGAGCACCGAAATCTTCCAATCAGACTATACCGGGCGCGGGATGCCGAATCCCTACGCCAATCTCAATCCTGTACAGATATACCTCGCCCTGAGCTTGCCGCTTACCGTCGTCACGCCTTCTCTTCTGGGCTGGCTTCCACTTCTGGGAGATGCGTCATGAGAAGCAGAAGAAGAAGCACCATAAAGCTGCTGGTTGGCAAGTCTGACCTTCCAATGCTGTATCCTTCGATTGTCTGCGCCTATGCATAATCCTGGCAGATATCATCATCTCACCGCTACAGTCTGCGATATCACCCAAGATTGTGTGGGTTACAGTTTCATAGAACGAATAAGGGACCCGTTATGTATGAAGTCACTGTGGGATCTTCTGCGTATCAGACTTTTGTGCCTTGGCAGCCGCAAGGTGGATGGTTGTCATTTCTTGAATGCGTCTCTCTCACGTGGACTGGAATGACGATTTTTTGAACGATCCGAACAACATTGAGATGACTGATAGACGTCTAAATCTATAAGCTGCGAGAAGACAAACACCAGTAGAAGGTCTATTCAGTCTTCAATTCCTCCTATCAAAGTGAAATCAAACCTTGGCTACGTCGATGGAACACGAATACTCTACGAGTACAGATAGACTAGTCAAGCACCCCCAGATGAAAGCCACGGCCACCACCATAGTGTCCTTCATCTCGACGCAAGACGTGGCCGCCTGCCGCTCGTGATCACGCTGTCCACTATCAGCAAATGCCCGAGTTCCCCTCGAAGAAGGAAAGTCGAAACGGGTTAAAACACAGCCTTGGCATTCCTGACGCAGAAATTGCTCGATCTACGGTTCATCCGAACCGTGCCGTGCCAGTAGGCGGCGTGCCAGCATCTGGGGGGTAATGCAACGTACCCAACATGGGAAACGATTGACCCCGCATGTTCAGCTTGCCCGAGATGCATAACTAGCGTGGAACTGTGGTTGGGTTGTAAGTTCTAGCCTAGCGTATCCCGCCATGCAACGACCCAGTCTGCAACAAGATCGTTGGAGACATTGTGAGTCCACGGTTCTTGAAAATTCGCACGGTGATGGATATGTAGTAAGGGGCGTCAAGGTTTGTAAGTTTCTACTCTCCAGGCTTGTCCTTGGGGAGAAACTACGGCAAGCGGAGTCGATGTTTGATCGGTTAGATTCTCAGCCTTGTCCGCAATGCTGCACGCTGTGCCATTTCCGGTGGGCTCGAAGATTACGGGCCGCAGCCAAGCCATGTTTCGGGTTGTCAGTGATCAGTATGCATCTTACCTTGCTAAGGGCTATGTATGGAACCATCTTGCCCAGCCGTGTGATCTCGGTCTATGTTATTTTTACCGCGGTATACCGAGATCTATATTGAGCTCTGCCAGATGATTCACTACCTCCGAAAAAGAATCTTTCCTAAGTCCCGAGTTGGCAATGGTCAACGCGCTACCGCATCAGCCTCGCCTGCTGAATGCCGCTTATGCGGCTCAGGTTAGGTTCCAGAGTCCTCTCACGATGTATAAGACCCATGCCGACCTGCTGAGGGATAGAGGGGTAGGGAGTACATCGCTCGTTAAGACGCTCTTCAGACATTTCATTCAAATTCATTCCATCTGTGATTTATACTTCCCCTAAACCCCATAAGCTACCACCATGAAATTCACCAAATCCAAAAAAGAGACCAAGAAGTCCCCCGAAGAGGAATACGCCGAACAAATCTCCACCCTCACAGAAAGCGAACTGCGCGACCTCCACAAAGACCTCAAAATCGACCATTATGTCAACAGCACCGCTGCCGTCATCAACACCGCATCTGGCGTCGGCCTTCTCAGCATGCGCTCAACCACTCGCAGGTACCGAACCGAACGCATGCAGATCGAAGCCATGGAGGCTCGCATGAAAGAAATGGGATGGACGGCCCACCCGAATCGATACAGGGATGCGGTGCCGATTGCGCTTGGGAGTCGCCGCCGGGACCACGGCCGGGATGTCGTTTGGGCTCATCAATGTTGAGAAGAACGCGAAACGTACTACGGACTATGTGAAGAAGAAGGACCTGTTCAAGACGAAGGAGCTGGTCGAGACGAAAGAAATTGATGTTGACACTGAGACTGAGGAGGCTGACGTTGCCGAAGAGGTAGAAGTTGCAGAGTCTTCTCTGGAACGCACACAGACTCCTGAAAAGACCACCGAACCCGTCATCGTCTCGCACAGTATCGCCAGAAAACCCGTCCCCGCCCCAGCACCAACCAACACCATCGCAGCACCTTCGCAGCCCGAGGATCTCAACACCGCCGTCGAGATCACCCACGACACCCCCGTGGTCTCCATAGAACCAACCGCCACCGAACCACCCGCCCCTTCCGTCGATGCGTGCCCGGCCGCGGAGCCGAAGCCGACGAAGAAGGAAGCGCTCTTCTCCCAGGTCTCGGTCGTGAACAAGAAAATGCGCAGCTTCGGGTTCAAGAGGGACGGAGAGGAGAAGGGAGACGACGGTTTCTGTCGCGGAGATTGCGTGCGATGCGCGGAGTCCTGCGATGGATGCGGAGGCAGGTGCGGTCGTTGGTCACGGCGTTGTCGAAAAGCTGGATGGGCCGCCGCTGTACACCGCGGAGGCGATGGAGTGTGTTGGTTGAGGGGTCCTGGGTTGGAGATGATGCCGGGGTTGTTTTCGGGTTGGCGTCGTTCTGCATCTGGGTTGCCAATTTTTTCTTTGCTTGAGACCTGGAACAGGTGAGGTGAATGGTTATGTTGTTGGAATGGGGCTTGATACCGTGCTGTTCAATTTTATAGGTAATCCTTCCCCTGAGGAAAAGAAGCACCAGTTTTAAAAAAAAAAAAAAAAAAATAAAAAAATTTTTTTTAAGGGAAAAAATAAAAAAAAAAAAAAAAACTTTGTTTTTTTTTAAAAAAAAAAAAAAAAAAAAAAATAAAAAAAAAAAAAACCCCCCGCCGCCCCCAAAAAAAAAAAAAAAAAAAACGGCTGGAGGATGCCGAAAGAAAGTCTTACTGGGAGGAGGTAGCCAATGAATCGGACTATAGGACCGTCACGCTTTCCCCAGAGAATGCAACCTCGCTGTTTTGCTTTGATTAGGCAGCCGTACAATATTAATGGCAGATACTGCAGGATCCACTAACTGGCTGTGTGCTGGCGTCTCGGCTTCTGCTCGCATTGCTCCTGATCATCGGGCTCCACAGATATAGGCTCAGATGATGCGGTTCGATCGGTCGTCTCAAGCTCTATCAATTGATGGTTTAGACCATGAAGAGACAGATTGGATTCCATCCGGATCATATGAAGAGAATCCCAGCATGGCGCAAGAGGTTTGCCGAGGGTACGACTGAGAAGAAGCAGGGGAGGAAAGCATGACGATTAGTTACAATTCATATCCTTGTGCAAGCCGGCGAAGTTATCTAGCCAGATGTCCCGAATTGCTGGAAAGCGGGCAGGAGTAGTCCTCTTGATGTCTGGTCTCTTCGATAACGACATCGCACAACGACATAATTGGAAGGTTCATTTCAACGAAATGTCCCACAGTGTTGAATTCACAATTGGGATGTAAACTGTAGCAGAGCTTCTAGTCAGGTCCGAGTAGCAGAATCCATCATCGAACTCAAAGCACGAAGCGCAGTTCAGCTCGTAAGGATCACGATTTGCAGCCATGCATGTTGCATGGACCGCTGCAACGATGATAAGGCAGGTAGGTGGTCTTTGTCAAACAAGTCCTTCTCGGCAGCCTACAGGCTGATGCTAGATAACATACTCTACTCAGTCTTATCTGATCTTTGAAAACATCGTCTGATGGCCTGATCCTTCCCTATATGCATGACCTTTGCTACATGCTCTTAGTTTACAAGGTAGGTTATAGCTTTATAAGTAACTAAAGTAGGGTGCCTGCAGGCGGCTAAACACGGCGAGACAGGCTCCGCGACTCCGCGCGTAGCCTGGACAGCTTCTTATCAGCACTGCGTCATTATTGCATGCCAAGTAGAGGGGAAAGGCCAGCGAAGAAAACGATCTACGGTACGGTATACCTGGTGAGGCTGCTGAATGCGAGTTGGGCATGTATCACTTTCTCTTTTGAGCGGACCATGTCTGCCCGCTATGTTGTTTTGTCCATGCTCGATTTCACATCTCATCCCTTCGGCGGAATTGGCAAACTTGAACCTCCCCAAGAGAAGAATTCGAATGGCACGCCGACTGAGCCTGTCATCCTCTTCCAGACCGCCTCCCCTCCTCAAAATCCGCTCGGCGCCTCGCTTCATTATCTTTATTGCGTGTTATGGCATCTTCACAGTTAGTGGATAGCTTTCAATACGACCTTTCATCCTGAAGAATCTCTGCTAATACGAACAATTGTTTAGCACTTGTTTTTCTATGGCATGGTAAGCCCGCTTGAACCCACACCGTTATCCTTTACGCTAACATACCACAGCTTGTCCCTGTCACGCCGACCGCCTTAATACAAAGAGCTGGTGTGCCCCCGAAAGACTGTACGTTGAGTTTTGCCACGCTGCGGCTTCTGTCCTCAGGTCATTCTACTGATGGATACGACGCCCTAGTACAGAAATGGAACTCAATTCTCCAGGCCATCTATGGCGGCGCCACACTGGCAATATCCCGTGAGTCTACTGTTCTTGTGCCGTTGAGAGTTTTTGGTCTCTGACGTGTTCTCAACCCTTCCAGCGGCCGCTGGCTTGTTCATGGATCGCATGGGGTCCCGTCGCACTCCTTTCCTGCTCTGTCTTGTCTGTCTCACAGGCGCCACGGCGCTTCTTGCCGTCGGGACAAACATCGGCCTCTGGGTTGCAGGACGCCTTCTCCAAGGTGTATCCGCGGGAGTGTTATGGGTCGTGTGCCTGGCTCTTCTCACTGATACCGTTGGCCCGGCAGGCATCGGCCAAGCGGTCGGGGTCATTGGCATCCCAATGAGTATAGGACCAATTGTAGGGCCCCTACTTGGCGGCGTCATCTACGCCCACGGTGGATACTACGCCGTCTTCGGACTGATGTTCGCCATGCTGGGCGTGGACGCCGTGCTGCGGCTCGTCATGATTGAGAAGAGAGTTGCCCAGAAGTGGTTGGAGGCCGAGGCTGTCCAATCTGACATACCCGATGTTCGTCCCGAGTCCGATTCACCAGTGAGTCTGACTCCGTGTCCCGAATCTTCCGATACTTCCTATACGATGACAGGAAACGACGATGAGAGGACCAATGGGGCGCCTCCTTCAAGTCAAATTCTGCACTACCAGCTTCCCCCAATACTAAGGCTTCTACTGTCCTTCCGAATGCTTGTGGGTCTCGCTGGTGGACTGCTGCAGTCCTGCTTAAACGTCGCGTTAGACAGCACTCTACCCCTGGTTGTCAACGCGCTCTTCGGATGGCAGCAGACCGGACAGGGTCTAATCTTCATCACAATCTTGCTTCCATCCCTCCTACAGCCCGTCTTCGGCGCGATAACCGATAGATATCAGCAAGGGAGACGACTGCTCGCAGCCGGTGGTTGTCTTCTGGCCACCCCGGCCTACGTGCTCTTACGTCTTGTCACGGAGGACACGCTGAGCCAAAAGACCCTGCTTTGCGTTCTCCTGGTGATCATCGGCCTGGCGATGGCCATTGCCATGCCGGCGATTATTGCAGAGATTGGTGCCACTGTTGCAGACGCGGAGAAGAATGACCCGCAAGCCGTCAAGGGATCCGTCATTGCCACGGGATGGAGCCTTGTCAATGCTGCCTACGCGGCCGGTTGCTTGATTGGCCCCTTGTTCGCAGGCCTCATCCGCAACGCGGCTGGTTGGCAAACAACGACGTGGTGCCTAGGACTTTTGAGTGCAGTTACGGGAGTGTTTCTGCTGCTGTGTCTAGGGGGTTGGGTAGGGAAGCTTCGACCAAAAGCATTCGTACACAGGGTACCTAGATGAAAGTATAAGCCCATTCACCTGTTCGCTGGAACCTATCCGCCTAATTGCGCTGTCAAAATCGAACTAATTCACCACCTGGAAACCCCCCCAAAAAATGTACCCCATTATTTGTTTTATACGCTTTTCAACATATATTAATTGAACTTTTGGGAAAGTGGGAAGAGAAATGAGAAGGCCCATAGGGAGGGTTTGCTTGCATTCATGATCGAAATCCTAAAGACAGAAGAAGGGAGAAGGCATTATATGAAGTGAGCGGGCAGCGGAGCAGCTCTCAAGAATAACAGATCCTATATATCCCCAACTTACCCAGCATATCTTCACTTACCTTGGGGAAATGCGAGTCGTCCGCCGTTTGCTTTTCAAGATTGGAATCAGTACGACTAGCAATGACACTGCGCTTCCGCGATATTGGCTGGATACCAGAAAAGAAGAGATCCCATATACTGCTGGGAAAGGATGTTCGACCAGCTTTTCGGAGAGGAGAGGGTTTATCACAAGGTACTCGAGACATTTCTCAAGGACACCACTGAATAAAGAAATAGTTATAACCCTGACAACACGCCGACGCAAATGTCAGGCGGAGGTGGGGACGTCAATCAGGAACGATTTCTCGACGCGGAGAGCAGATTTCGAACTTTCCAAATCTCGTACGGCTTTGCGGCATGTTACTGTGGTAGTAGCAGACTTAGTCAACTTCCCACCACCGGACAGATAACGACGTATATGGCCTATAGGAAGTTGCCTACAACTCTCTAAACCTCGTCCGCTATGGCCAAGAAGCGCCACCAGCGCCGGCTATCTTTGGAGACCGGTCGGGCATTCAAGATTCCTCCGAGGACGTCAAAAAACAGGCGCCGCAATCAACTGTCAACGCGCCTCCATCTACTTCGATTCCGCAATTGATGGAACCCCTGCCTGTCAAGTGGAACATAATTCCTCCCATTCGATTACCATCGACACGTGCGTCGTCTGTCTTTCGCTGTGAGGAGAAAGCACCTGATTGTGGAAAACCAGTGAATATACGGTACAGATACTCATCACTGGAGCCACAGACCGTCACCTTGAAGTAAGGGAACCTTTGGCGGAGTACTGAAAAAGTTGAAGGAGAAAAAAGGCTTTACAACTCTTAATGTAATTGAATGTCTACTCTTTGTTGGGTAGAGTGCTGCGTGCAGAAGCGCAATCTGATCTGAGCGCCAGTTGGCACTGTCTAAACTTCGATATGTATGTAACATCGTCGAGCATAAAAAACTGATTTCAAAACCAAGAACCTCTGCCCTGTTGATCTGGCGAGGGATTGCTGAATCTCTCCATTGTACGAGTAAGGCCAAGCACACGTTGCCAAGTTCATCGCACCCCAATCGGATTTCTTGCTGACCGCACTGACTGCCCTTAAAATGATAGCTTCCAATCCTATTCCCCCAATAGCGGACAACGCACAACGAGCTTGAGGTCGCCTCTCTGGCCGTTTGCTACGTGAACAGCTAGACGAATTCGTCTCAATAGCGCCTGTGATAATTCAAGTTCTCTGGATTCTCCTGGGAGAACCAGGAAGCTGAAATGAAAAATCTCGATCCGAGTATGGTAGAAAGTAGATCGATCAATGCTCACCGGGGGGCAACTCGATGACAAAAACCTGGCAGAAGATAAAGGGTCGATCAGGACGGGTCATGATCTAAAGGAGTTATCCTCGCCGGTCACCTATACGACGTAGATCTAATTCACCGCCGTAGAACTGGGTGATAGTGGAGCACATGATATTGCCAAAGACAGGTGTCCAGTACGAGCCATCTCCGGACCAATTACAAATCCATACCCCAAAACCATGGGATCCTTACAAACTCATACCCCATCTTACATTTTCACACCCCTCACCAAAAAAAATGGGGGAATAAATTTGTAAGTTGCTAGTCTTTGGGGTATGAATTTGTAAGTGACCATTTCTTGGGGTATGAAAATGTAAGATACCCACAAACTTGTAGATGTAGTTATCCCTATACCTGTAAATCATTAGAAGGGTATCGAGGTTGTTCCAGGCCCCCTACCCCAATCGTTAGTAACCCGTGCACTTCACGCTGCAGACACCCCTACAACAGTAAGGGGCCCGCAGGGCCCCCGGAGGAACAATTCCTAACACCAACCCGCCCGATAGATGGCAACTTACCAAATCATATCCCTATCAATGGTATCCTTACAAATTCATACCCCATTGGCGGTATGGAAATGTAGGATGGGGTATGAATTTGCGAGAATGCCATGGTGTAATTTGCCCAGCCATCTACTCTAGACTGCTGTTTTTGCACCTGCACTTAGCTCTTCATTCGAGTCTGTCTCTTTCGGAGCCATTGCATGCTTTTCGCCCCACCTACCCACGCCGGTAGATGGTCGTCGCACTCCGGTCTATGCCATAGGCATGGGAGTCTTCTTGCGCTCGGGTATGAGAATATGCGAACCCGGCTCGCAGAGGTCAAGGCTGTACGTTAGACAAAGCATGGTACGATTCTATGGAAGCACTACCGTACATCCCGCAGATCTGACTTCGTCCTAGAGGCTGAGCAACGCCTGAGCCCATAGCGTAAAACGTCCCTTCGACCTACGCGATCTGTGCATATAGGAAACAAGACGCTATCTTGCCAAAATCGAGGCGCTCGCCAGACTTGACACACTATTTCACATTTCGTGAGGACTCCCACTTTCGCTATATCATATCTTCACCCACTCCACTGCTTGCAGATCTTCGCCAGCGGCACAATAATATCCCCACAGATCACGCTCCAGAGCTTCGTATCCTCCCAGTCCAAGAACCTTGTATCACCGCTAATATTCACCCGCAAGCAATGCGCGACCGCCTTGTCGTACAGGTCTGGCAGCGGCTCGTCGACGTCGTCGAGCCACTCGACCCCGCGCGCCATGCGGTCGTAGTAGGCCGTCGGCGCGTTTTCCAGGCCGAAGCGCGCCTCGAGCGTCGTCTTGTGCCAGATCTCGAGCAGCAGGATCCCAAGCTCGAGCAGCGCTACCTTGGGCTCGATGCTGCGCGACGCCGTCCGCAAGCCGCCGAACGGACACCGCACGAAAGGGCGGTTGAGAAAGACCTCTGCCTGTGCGCCGGGCCGGACCAGGAAGAAGACGACGTCCTTGGACCACGCACGATCGAGCCAGCATGTCTGTAGGAGCTGCAGTAGGCTGGAGGCGAGGCGGAGAGCGAGCAGCATGCGGAATTTCCAGGGGAGGGGGGTGCCTTCGGCCTGTAGGATCTCCTTGAGGGAGATTGCGTCGTTAGGTTCTTCCTGGAGCTGATGGGCTAGAGAGGCGTTGTCGGAGATGGTCCCGATGGGTTGGTTGCCCACGAGCGCGAATGAGATGCGGCGTTGGGAGCCGCCGGCTTCTTTGATCGCGGCGCAGATGCTGGCGACCGAGGCGATCGCAGGCTTCGAGGGCGATGAGGCCCTCTGCGACACGAAGGACAGTCCTACCAGCGTGTTTGGGCGGCTATCCCGACGAGTTTGGTTGTCTAGTGAGAGGTTGAAATTGTCATCGCAGTCATCCTCGTCGAATACTTGCACGACAGTTTCGTAAAAGACTCGCTCCTTTGGGCAGGTGCCGGCGGTGAAGACGAGGTCGAAGATCATGAGGGGGGTTACGGAGTTCGCTTTTCCAACCCGTCGCAAGATGTCGGCGGCAATGTCGACCCGGTCATCGAGATACAGCCTCGTCTCGTGACTGTCGTGGCATTCTTCTCGAAAGCCGTCGGTGATGGCGAGATACAAGGTGCTAGCAAAGGTCCGGATATGGCGGAAAGCCTTTGCGAGCTTGACCGCCTTTCGGGAAGAATCGCTCTGGATGGTCTGGCGGTTTGACAAGATGAGCCTTGAAAAGCGGTCAAGCGCAGCCGTGCCATCATCAATCTCTTGAATGGTGGCCTTGATATCAGTTATTCCGAGTAACAGCTTCACCCGTGGAGCCAGATCGACCAGTATACTCGTCTTTTCTTGATTGGCATTGATGATAGCAACCAGGTCATCTGTCGGTTCCTGCGACTGTACTTAGCGTGGAATCCTGATATATGGCGGATCACTATTGGGACTGGAAACGGAAACCTTACCTGGTGCGCCGGTACAAGACCTGATATGTTCTCGGCGACTTTTTTGACAATGTCATTGCTCGCCGTGAGCAGGCCAACGAAGGCGATACTGTTCTTCGGCCCCAAGTAGTCCTCTACCCGCTCTCGAACGTCCTCGTTGCTGAAATACCCGAACGGGTCTTCCTCCAAGGCGCCGATATTCTCACACCCGCACGCGAGAACGACCGACTTGACGGTTTCCTCGAGGATTTGCTGCTGAAGGAGGAGCGCACGGGCGAGTTTCTCGACATGTTTGCGCTTCCGAATCGTCGTTCCGACCCGGCGAATGCTGTCTTTATACGCGTCGACGGAGTGCAGCACTATCGGAAGAACCCCTAGCGCAATGCCCACAACTTCGAAGCCTGACATGAACGAGATACGCTTGTGAAAAGAACTTTATGAGATAAGTAGCAACGAAGTTAAAAAGTTGTGGGACCATCATTGCTAGGGTCCCTTTACCGACCCTAAGAGCGGGGTAGCGGGACTCGCTTCCACCATGGCCTGTCTAGTGCTTACTATAAGGGGCTCAGACACCGCAGGGGGCAAGTGGGGGCGGCTCGTCGAGCTAAAAATATACCTAATCTCGATTAGAATAGCAGACGCTATAATAAAGTAGGGCTAGCGTAAACTATACGCGTAAACTCTTTACTACTTATCCTCTATATAGATTAAATAATAGTAGCGAGATAGCTATAAAGATTACCTCGACGATTGTTGAAAAGATATCTATTGAAACTATACGCGTCTTCGTTATTTATCTCTTAATCTATATAAGAATTAGTAAAGAAGGTGACTTACATTAGCGTCTGCCATTCTAATCGAGATCGAAAACGTGCCCGAGATAGCAGCTCAATTTTGAGACATTTTCTGCGAAGCTGCACACGTAGACCTTCGGTACCACGGTACCACCCAATCTATTAGGGCTAGTAGCATGTACGCTGCATCAGCTTTTGATCAAGGCAATCGGCTTTACATCGTTAACCACTACGCAGCTCAATCTACAGGCAGCGCTCGTCTTTCAAGGCTCAGATCCCAGAGCCTTACCACTCTATCGCGAGATCCCGACGCGATCCGCTGACCGTCCCGTGAGAATGCTACGCCGTAGACATCCGCTGAATGGCCTCTAAGGACACCGACGTTTGTCCAAGTCGTCGTCTCCCAAATTTTAATCATGTGGTCATAAGACCCAGACGCCATAAGTGAGCCGTCAGGCGAGAATGCTAATGCGGTAATGCCTTTCTCATGAGATTTGATGGAGCGAAGCAACATTCCTGAGCCCAAATCCCAAAGCTTGATAATCCAGTCGTTACCCGCGGTCGCAAGTATCTGGCTGTCTGGCGTGAATGCGAGGGCGTAGATCACTCGACCATGGCCCTTGAGCGTGCGAAGTAGTGCCCCCGTAGCCAGGTCCCAGATCTTAACCGTCCTGTCGTTGGAGCCCGACACAATATACTTGTCGTTTGGGCTGATGCCTATAGAGAAGACACCAGCTGTATGTCCCTCGAGAGTAAAACGCGCCGTTCCTGTGCTCACGTCCCAGAGCTTGCATGTCTTGTCGTGAGATGCAGAGGCCAACAATTTGTCGTCCGACGAGAAAGAAAGACCGCTGACGGCTCCTCCGTGCCCCGGAAGCGTATGGAGGCATGTGTTCGTACTGACGTCCCAAAGCTTGGTCGTCTTGTCGTATGATCCCGACGCTATTGTCCGGCCATCGTGAGACCATGCTAGAGACCTGAATCCGCTTTTATGCCCCTTAAGGGGTGTGGGCGCTGCTTCACTTTCCAGATCCCAGAGCCTGACCACCTTATCATCAGACACGGAGGCTAGGAGTTTGTCGTCTAGAGAGAACGCCACCATGTAGACCGGAGTATTGTGATCCTCGAATACGTTGACTGTCGTCCCAGTCACCACCAAATTATCCTCGGATTCAGCACTCTTCGCTTCCACGGCCACGTTGACTTTACTGTCGATTGCCTGAACCGCTTCCTCAGTGAGTTCGAATTTGGCTTCGGGCAACCTACTTACTTCCTCAGATGCTTTCTTATCGGGTGCGTCGGGGGTTCCTCCGCCACTTCAATTTTGCTCTCGGGCGCCTCGCTCGCTTCCCCGCCTTCTTCGACTTCACCGCCGGTGTTCTCACTCTTAATGTCCAAATCCCCTTCAAAATCCTCGTCCCGAGAGTCCTCAATCGTACCATTGGCCTTGTCCGAGTCAGCATCAGCAACGTCGTCATCGTCGTCGCCACCGCAGGCAACAGATCGCGGCAACGAAAAGAGGGAAAATCTCTCCAGATGCAACGCGATGTGGTTTTGCAGTGCTCTCGGAGTGTCGAAGACTATCGAGCATACCGGGCAAGGCCTGTCTGTAGCCGTCATGATGGATTCACTGGCACGGATAATTCGATTCGCCGATGCATCGTCACCATAGTCGGTGTGTTCGTTGCGAAGATGTTCTCGGTACGTCCCCAGCAGAGTGAACACTTGACCCGAGTGCTCCGGACAACGCCATACCTTCCGATGGCACGAATTCTCGTGATGGGCCCAGTCGTGGCGGTCGTCGTACAATTGGTCTGGGTTCCTGCAGTCCTCGTATGTGCAGATATAAGGGCTGAGATCGTGGATAAGATGGGCCCTGTGAATTGCGTCAGCTCTGTTGTAGTTGTCAGTGCTTCCATAAGGTCCTCCTTACTTCCACGCCTTAGCGGCAAGAGCTCCTCTAGAGCAAAAAGTGAAGCAGTACGGGCACTCGAAGAACTTTTCACCCGACTGCGTTGTTGGTGCGGGAGGGAAAGCCACTGCATCTCGGGCCGGCTGCCACGTTGAAGGAGCATACTCGGATACCGTAAACATCGACTGATTATCCACGAGTTCGAGTCGGGCCAGGTTCAGATTCGTAGCGGTAGTGACGGACGCCGCAGGAGGAGCCAATTCAGCCTGCGGTATGAACGAACTGTTGGACACATGCCTGTCGAACGAGGGCTGGGAGGGGATCTCGGTCCCTGGAGTGAAAACGCTTTGTGTAGATATAGAGGCCCTCGCTTGACGAGCCAGTTTCTCCCGATGCATCTTTCGATACGCAAACTGCTGCCTTCGGCGCACGTTTGCGCGGGCGACGCGGCGAATGAGAAAGAAGTCGGCGGCTCCATGCTGAGATAGGACGGTCCGGATCGGCTCCCCAGACACCATCTCCATTATCTTCTCTTCCAACCGTATCCTTGGTGGGTTCCACCGTGTCACGCTCCTGGAGCGCCCTGGCCTTTTGGTACTGGAGGAACAGCGACCTGATGTGTTCGTAGTCGGCTTGTTCAATAGCGCGCAGGAAGTCGACACCGGTTTCTTCGTCGATCTGCTGGTGGTTCGTCGCTCTGGATGAGCCGAGCCTGGACGACGGATTTCGGATCTTGGTTGACACTTTGTAGAGTCGGTCGATTGGGTCTCGGACACCATCTAGAAGGAGGTCCAAGTCCGATTCCTCCGTATCATCGTCGCTGGAAGGCTCCGAGTCTGACTCTTCTGCCTCTGGGTCATCATCATCATCACCACTTCCATCATCGTTATCATCATTATCATCATTATTATCATCATCGGGCGACTGCTCATCGCCGCCACCGATGCGCATCTGGATCACTATTGGAGCCTGCGTCAGCGATTTAACATGCGCGTTCCAACAAGGGACGGCCCACCTTCGGCCAGAGAATCCATCAGCTCCTGCAAGAATCTCCGGATCGTTTGCGCCAGCCTATCCGCCTCCCGAACGCGATAGTCCAGAGAGCCATGGCCTACGACGAAGAGCCCCAGATTCACAGCCCAGAGCTCGAATCGCTCGGCTTCGGCGGTGAATGAGGCTGCGGGCCAGTCTTGGGATGTCTTGTCGCTATTTACAGTCTGGACGCGCTGAAAGAGGCTCAGCGCTTCGAAGCCCAGGTCAGCTAGCGAGGCACTCATGGGCAGGCCGCCCAGGAACATTGCGGAAGCCATGGAAGACGAGAAACGCAGGCACGAGACTCATTAAACGCCGAGATGAACGCTGATGGGGCATCGAAGCTTCTGCGGGAAAAACCACAGCAACGCTCTCGAGCAGAGGGGGCCAAAACGCAGGAGCTGCATGAGCGGGCGGCAAACGCTCGTTGGAACGCCCAAATCCAGACTTCTTTCCTGCATCGATAACGGCAAAGGCGGCTCAAAATCTGACGGTAAAGAATCAAATATGCTAATGGTAAGTGAGAATGACCCACGAATCACGCATTAATCGCAATAGCTAGGGGGAAGGGGCCTTGTGGTGGGGTTGCCGGTTCGTCATGTTCCCCTCTCTTGTAAGAGCATGCAGCAAAGGTTATGCATAAAAGGAAGGATCAGACGACGTTTTCCATGATCAGATGAAGGCTGAACGGAGAACACCATTGAGAATCAACGTGCATCTCGACACTCTGACGGCGCAACAGGCTTGAAAACATTTAATCAGCTAACTAATAATCTTTCTGCTTGCCCATTGACTTGAGAATCTCTCTATTATTGGTACGTGTATCGTGACTTTATGAGCGCCGAGCAGCCTTACTCGGATTCACCTACCTCCCTACCTACATAGTGACCGGGACATGCAATGTCCGATAAGTCCGGCCGCTAAAGTGTCTCGCGGGTAGCAAAAAACCCGGATTGGCCTGCGAGCCTTAGCCCTCAAATCTAACGTGACAAAACCGAGTGGCACTTCTGAATCCACTTCACTTGTCCTGTAGTTAGCTATCGTGATAAGTCTCAAAGTTGTAGAGAATAAGCAAGAAATTTTCTCTTCCATAGCGAATATTTCAAAGCAGTCTCGCACAAAAGAGATGTCTTGGTACGGGTGCCAATCCGGCTTCTTTTGTATCACAAGAATTTTAATTTAAAATTAAAATTAATTTTTTTTTTAATTTAAAAAAAAAATTTAGAACCGGAGGCAACAAATGCGATTTCTACCACTATTATCAATACTACCACTCCATGACTACTATATAATCTACACTCAATGGTCCAGATCCATTCTATAGACTCTATTCAATCCTTCCTATCATGGAATCGTTCTACACAGTTCCCTTTGCGACATAAAGAGACTTTACATACAGCGCATCCCCCTCTGGTCTTTGGTGCTCCCCCACTATTACCACTAATTTCTCTGCCAAAACGCCTCTTCTGAATGTCGAAACGACACATAAGACACTGTCGAATAGTGTTTAAATCTTGCCAGTCATGATTGCCTCGTAGTGGTTTCGGTAGAGTAGTAATCGGGGTGGGAGGCGGCCGAGATCGAATACCTTCTCTGCCTTCTTCAACCAATCCCACTACTACCAGCTCGAGAAACTTCTGATGCTCCTGACGAAACGTTCCTATTGGTTCACAGAGCTTGAAGGCATTCGAAAGACTTCCATCCAAATGCCAATGAAGTAGAGGTATCCAGTTCCGATTGCAAGCCCGCTGAGAAGAATATGCAGCCACCAGAGCATTAAATCGATCAATCTCCCCCATGTACTTGTTGTAGTAGTAGAAAAGCTTGGGAACTTGAAACTCCTTCTCCCACACATCCTGATTGTTCTCTTTGAAAGCAGGTAGAACTACACGACTATTTGTACTGGTCTTGCTGGGACGTTTTCTCTTTTTGGAGACAGAGTCATCAACCTCTCTCACACCATATGCAGTGGTCAGGGCTAGAACGAGATTGTTATCTTGCCAGGCCACCATTAACACATCATTCTGAACCACTGCAGCGAGAACTCCGTACGGAATATCCCTTGCAAAGACTTGTTTCATCTCTACAAGCAATTTTGGGAGATCTGATCGATTTGGCTTCATGGTTCCACACACCGCAATTCCTCTATCTTTCAGAGCCACAGCCAGCTTGGGTTCGGTGAAATAGTTGTCCATAAAGAGAATAGAGTCACGGGGTAGTGTATCAGTGGCCAATTTGAACACCATGGCTGATGTGTCTCCAAGATTCTTGACTTTTGGCCTACCCTCAAGGCCCTGCACAGGAGAATACCAGGCATAATTGTAGACATAGCCCTCATCGCCAATTGCGAAAAGCTTGTATCCCTCCTTAATTGGCTTGCCTGGAGCCATTGTGGAATGGTATGTGCGTCCCGTCTCCTTGACCATACATTCATCAATTGCGGTGTGAGAACTTGGGGTACGAAGCTTCTTCCAATTGCTCCGTATCTCACTCGCAAATGGCTGAAGCTTTTTGTACCATACAGGCTGTTTATATCTGCCTGTTCCAATGGTTCTGGAGTCCTCTTCGGTAGGGTCTGAGCAATGAATGAATTTCCGGAGAAGAACATAGCGATTCCGAGTCATATTCCCAGTAATCAATGAAGCCACCGGAGCAATTCCATCAGTCCTCCAATAATCATGAATAGTAGGAAAATGAAAGATTCCCATGTAGATTGTAATAGCGACGAAGATTTTCAGCTCCGGAATATCGGTGGGCTTCCAGGTAGAATCTGAAGTACTCTGCAGAGAGGCATACAAATTGGTATTCCTACAAAGCATATCCCAGACAGCAGTAGTCCATATGAGACTAAACACCGTACATGGAGTGATTCCTATGTCGCTTGGAAGGTGACTGACAGCTGCACGATACTCAATTTTCATTGGCTGATACTCTGGTAGTGGAGGTATGCTCTGAAGAAGAATGTCACGCTGTTCAAGTTTCTCCTTTCTTGCATTGGTCTGGGCGTCTCTTTTCTGACGTTTTGTGGCCCGATCTAATTCTTCCTTATCAGGAGTAGGCAGAGTAGCAATTTTAGCCATATTGGACTTGATATGGTGGAGTTGTTATGAAGAATAAAAAAAGTCGCGTGGTTGAGACGCGGAGAAAAACCACGCTAATTTGTTGCCTCGGTCTGGGCGGTTATCGGCTATCATAGGGCTGCGAAGAGGGACTGCCCAAAATTAAAAATTTCGAGAATTTTCTCGAGTCTCTATAATCGCCGTCCAACCCTTTCCTTTATGCTCCTACAGGGCTAGAGTGATTGGCCCTGCCAAGGCTTCTGGCCCCCCGCTCTTCGATGAATTGTTGTCCACGGTAAACACACACACTGCAACCACCTTGACAAGCTCTACAGTCTACTACGTCTGTGGAAGCCTGGAAACCTCATTCAATCCCGTACAAGGATACTAAGAAAACGGGACGAAGATGGAGTCTGTAGGTCGATTGCTCCGATTTAAGAGCTTGAATTAGGTGATCAGCCTTTACTTTGTCACTCATGATTGAGGCTCACAAGATTTCGACCGGCGATTGCTCCATGTTGGAGCGGAGGATTTTCAGTGTTGGAATTCAGTAACTCAGCCCTGTTATGCTTGGCATAGACTATAAGTAGCAAGCAGTACTCCTCCATAGAAAAACAATAAGCCGTCATCAACTTCAACATTTTCGCCACAGCAATCAGCTCGGTTCGTCATGTTTAGAGAGTAACGGAGGCTACCTCCAATCTTATTACTCGCAATGGATGCAATGATGAGGCTTCATGTACGCATTACCGTGGTGGGATCTCCCATGATCGCACCTCGGTTATGTATTGCAATCCTTTGATTACAAGTCCTCGTGTACGGCGCAGCAGGCTTTATGCATGTCTCACACCATCATTCCGCAGCCACAAATGCGATGCACCAATGCTTCCGCATCTTCGTTTCGAATGAGTAAGCTTCTTATCATTGTTCAGCTCTCCGCAGCCTGGCGAATTACCGAATCATACCCCTACACCAAAATCCACCCAAACATGGGGTATGATTCGGTAATTTGCCATTGCTTGGGGTATGATTTGGTAAGTTGTCAAAGTGGCCTCAATCCGCGATCTGGCCTGTCTGACCATAGAAGTAAGGGATTTTCTCCAACCGCTGAAAACATTAGATGATGATCGAGTGGGGGCAATTTCGACCCCTCGAAGGCCACTACGCTTCAGACGCTTCCGGGGCCCTCTTACCCTAAAAGATTTAAATACCCAGGTTAGCTCTAGGGGTCTCACTAGCTAGGTGATCGGCCCGGAGTAGAAATGCAAATATAAGGTACCAAGCTACCGCTAGCTTAAAAGCCATGCCCGGGGGCCCTAAAGGAATAATTTCTAATAGGCACCTAGCTGTATCTATAAGTAGGCTACCACTATGGCAAGGACGAATCCTCACCAAATCATACCCCAAGCAATAGCAAATCACGGAATCATAACCCATATTTGGGTGGATTTTGGTGTAGGGGTATGATTCGGTAAGGATCCATACTTTCGGGGTATGAATTAATCTAGTGATTCGCCCGCAGCCTCGCACGCGAGCCATCAATTCTTTCGCTCGCATCTTCCTTTCGGTTGACATAAGCTTCTTATCAACATTCAGCTCTGCACAGCCTTATGCATATAGGGTCCCTACTTCTGAGAGCAGGAAGGTCCACTGATAGGAGCGAAGCGACCCAAATTGATAGATTTACACACCCGAACATCGGGTAGCGCTAAAGGTCAAAGACTTTCACTTCTTTACCTATCAAAGTGGTCGGGTTCTTGTTCCTGCAGAACTGCCATATGTACCCGTAAGCTTCAGGGGTCCAGTCCTACCCAAAACATTTTACGCGAAAGGCGGCATTAAGGAAAGCACCTTACACCCTAACTTGTTAAAGTAAACAAATCTGTGTTCTGCATAGACATACCCTATCCCCTCAACCCGCATATGTTACTCTGACAATCGCGAACGCTGACCCGACCTGAAGGGGTGTACAGGTATGAGATCGCTTGCAGATTACCGAAACTCGGCAATGGCAGATCTGTTCCAGCAATCTCAGCTGAAATTACGCCGCTACGGAATCGCTTCTCAACATGCTTATCGATCCCTCTTCGCTCCTGGCTAGGTGCCCAGCACAGCCATCCTGTGGGCTGAAATGCCACACTCTTCGCAAACACATGAAACATTGATTTGTCAGGCTGTGCCGTGTGTACAGTGAGCGACCCACGATGCTGTCATCGATGGTAAGATCAGACTCAAATACCAGAGCCTCTAGAAAATGTGTCAACCCTACAAGTCACTCATCAAAAATCCCCCCTCAACAAAAACACCAACGGGCAAGGTTTGACTTTTTTTGTGCCATTGAATTGCAATGGCCACGACAAGCAAAGCTGCATCATCATCTGACCCAAGCAACAAGGGAGGCACTGCCTACCTTGCTACACAGTCAACATTCGTTGCTATTGCGACTCTTCTGGTTTTGATTAGGGTCTATGTTAGGACCGTTGTCGTAAAAAGCATTGGACTAGATGACGCCGTTATTGTCTTGGCTCTGGTATGTACCCTTTTTACCAACACTGATTGCAAGCTAACCGAAATCAGATTCTTTCTCTCATCGTCTGTGCGATGACCAGCCTCACAGTGCACTATAGTGCATTGTACCTCGCCGGAGACTACTCAACAAAGGCTGAAGCGCTCCGCGACGTCACTACAGCTTTGAAGTGGAGCTCGATAGCGGCGCCAATTGGCATCTTTTCCGGACTCTGCACAAGATTGTCGATATGTCTATTCCTTTTGCGCATCTTCCGCACGAAAAGAGAATGGAGATGGGGCTTATATGCTGTCATGGTCTTTGCCACAGCCGTCATCATTCCTACCATTGTCTCTCTTTTGGCCCAGTGTTCACCAGTCCAAAAGCTCTGGGACCCGCTCTTGCCAGGCAGTTGCTGGTCACCCCGGACTGTTATTGACATAGGATACTTCAACGGCGGTAAGTAACCTGAATCATCATCTACTTTACGATCGAGCCAAACCTAAATATTCTTCAGGAGCATCGGTGTTATGCGACTGGATACTCGCCACTTTGCCAATCGTATTCATGTGGAACATACAGATGAGATTCACGGTTAAGATTGGGATTTGTATCTTGATGGGACTGGGTTACTTGTGAGATCTCCTGGCCACGCCATAGATGTTGCGCGGCTAAATAAAGAAATAGCACCGGAATCTGTGCCATTGTCCGGACCACACTGTTCACCGATGGTACCTCTGGAGCAGAACAGGGTAAGTGCTAGCGGCGACAGCCCAATCAGAATCATCTCCAGTCCAACAAGTTGAAGTGTACTGACATACATCATAGGCGGTTCAATCCAATCGGCCGTCTGGGCCATGTAAGTCCAGCTCATTCCAGAAATATCTTCTCGTCCCTCGCTACGTTCTGTAGCCCACTGCTAACCACAATTTATCGTGCCACAGCCTCGAAATAAATGTCGGCATTATAGCCGCCTCAATCCCGACTCTCAAACCCCTCTTCAATCCCTCACGCCCCTCGATCTTTCGTTACTTCAAATACCGCAGAACATCCGAGAGATATCGCAAGACTTCCGAAAACACACTAGCAATAGACACCGACGATCAAGTCCAACTCAACAAACTTACGCTTAATACTATGCCGAGTGCCATGCCTTCTTCTTTGTCTTATTATCAGGACAAGGGTAGAAATCATGGCAAAGTGTGGGAGGACCTGGAGTCTCAGGCTAGCATGTCGATTCCGGAGAAGGTGCATCTTGCGGAGAGGGGCAGGGAGATGGAGACGGGATC
This sequence comes from Letharia columbiana, assembly GCF_014066305.1. NCBI lineage: Eukaryota > Fungi > Ascomycota > Lecanoromycetes > Lecanorales > Parmeliaceae > Letharia > Letharia columbiana. The sequence goes on from NW_023501068.1 coordinate 433,621, forward strand.
GAATTTGGAATATGTGGGTGATGGTGAGGTGCATGCTATTGGGGAGTATGTGGTTTGATTGGTGTAACGACCCGCAATGCCAAGAAGCGAAGTGGTTTTTGCATATGCCAAGTGTGGACTTAGCGCTATTACGGATCACCGTACATAATGGACTGAATAAAACTCGATGATTTGCCTTCTCTGTTGTAAGCAGGTCCTACCGTAGAGTACCTACATGTAATCAAATGAAAGTATGGATATTCTGGTCTCGATCTTATCTAATCTTGATCTGGGCCAGTTTGTTTTACGAGTACGGACGGGGGCGCCTGAAATCTAGGGGCGATCCGACGATCTGACGATCTGTTGATAAGGTCCGACCCAAACTCCGTGTGTTTTCCAGCCTTGCAAGGCTGAAGAGGTTACTACATAAGGTAAGATAGTAGGCTCCAAAGCCCTTCCTTCACCGATAATCAACAACCACCTGCAAACCCACATTACAAAACCCGTACACCATGTCACCGCTCCCCCACGTCCTCGCAACGATCCTCTCCCTCGAGCTCCTCCTCGGCGGTCAAGCCCGTCTCCCCTTCTCCCCAACCCCGTCCCTCTACAACCGCGCCATGGCGAAAGCCGACGGCACCCTCGCCGCCTTCCCCTTCGTGCCCCTGGACGCCGTCACCTTCACGCAGGTCATCGGTGTTGCGATGTGCCTTGCCTCTGTCGGTGTAGCCTTGCCGGCGACGAGAGTGGCGGGGTCGGTCCTGTCGGGGTGTTTGTCGCTGATGGGCGTGTAAGCTACTTCCCCTTTTTCCTTCCCTCTAGATCCATTTCTTCCGCGGAATGTCTTCCTTCTTTGGTTTTTATGTTTGTCAAGAGATGTCTTCCCTCTTGGTTTTTGTTTTTGTCAAGAGACACTTCTGATCCAGATCGAAACAGGTGGAGTCAGTGGAGGATGGAGATACCGTATTGGCTGCCGGTGGTCAACACGGGACTGGCAATGGCTATATGGACTGTTTCATAGGGCGTCGCTAAGGGGTTGTGGAAGTCGGGAAACAGGCATGAGCTCTGCCAACGGAGGCAGCTTCACCCATACACGGGCGCCAGAGACTGAGAAGAGAGACAGCACTTGGCAAGTGTCATGTATTATGAAAGTATCGTCCTGGTAACACGCGATGAAGCTGGTCAGATCAGATGACGTTTCGACATGCGCAATTTCTTCCTCAGATGTATTGCAGTGTCAGTGCATTATGATTCTGCTTGCGCTAGTACCCCCCTAACCCTAATTTCGGAAGATTTTTGTTTTTGAGGGCTTGGGGAAAAAACCAAGGGCTTATAAAAAAAAACAACAACTAGGAAAAAAAACAAGGCTTAAGGCAAAAAAAAATAAAGGGAGAAGGAAAAAAAAAAAAAAAAAAAAAAAAAAAAAAAAAAAAAAAAAAAAAAAAAATAAAAATGTAATAGTAGCTAGACAACAGCTAGGGTAGGATATAGCTATTAAACAACAGCATCTGCAAATCTGAAAAGTTCCTATCCGCACGATTTACGCCTGGAATTCGCACCATAAGCACGATTTAGCACGATTTAGCCTATTAAGCAGACTTTGCCTATGTCTAACCCTTTCCGCCAGTTCTATCAGTTTAGTAACTTTAAAAAATTTTCAGCAACTTTAAAAATTTTATATAATGCACTCTAATACACTCTAAGTATTATTCTATATATATATGATATTAATATATATTATTATTAATATACGTATTATTATACGCTATATTAGAGTATTACTTATACGACTAATTTTATTAAATCGTCTAATTCTATAGCCAAATTTAAGTTGACGTTAATACTCGTCGCTATAAAATCTTATCGTCGTAATGTTAATTATTAGAACTTTTCTTTTTTCTATATATTACTACTAAATTGATAGAACTAAGAACTAATAAAAAGATTAGAATAGTTATTAAATCGGCGGAATTTAGACGAATTCTAATTAGATTTACTAATTTAACGAATTTTGTAATTTCCGCGACAAACGCGCGATTAGCAATTTCAAATTTTATAGAAACTTTTATAGATTTATAGATGAGTAGCTATAAGTAATATAGTTATAAGTAATAGTTATATAGTTATAGCTATAGTATATTAGAGTAATTAGTTTACTTAACGTATATATAAAATTAATATATCTGAAAGACTAAGATATAACTCTTAAAGTAATCTAATTTACTATAGATTATAAGTCGAAATCGAATAACTTAAAGAAACGAATCTCTAGTAATTTAGTAAGCGACTTTTTACATTTATATTAGATCTATATTTACTATATAAAGTTCTTTTCTTATATTCTATCTATCTATATATATAATTTTTTTTTATAATTTTTATATATAGCCCTAGCTCTAATTATATTAAATATAACTTATTATATTATTAATAGATTATAAGCTTAATTAGCTATTAATCGAGATTTTAATCTTTTATTATATCTATTTATTACCGCTATAGCCTCTCTAAATATTAAAGAATATAGTTATCTTAAGAATTTCGTTAAAGAATACTTAAGAATAGAACTATAGTAAGTTAAAGAATAAAATCGTTTATTCGCTAGATAGATAGCGTTATTAACTAAGAGTCTTTTTTATCTAAAAGAAAAAAAAGAGAAGAAAGAAGATCTCTTATTCAATTTAAATAATTTGCTAATAATCGATTTATTAAAGAAATTAAATAAGAAACTTATTAGCAAATTACACGTTAAAATAGAAGTTTTAAAGAACTTAAACTATTATCTATAGATCTAGAATTATTAATAATTTCTCAAGAAATAAGATATCTTTAAAATAGTATTAGAGAAATTATTAATATTTACTTAATTCGATAGAGAGTTAGCTAAATAATAGATTATTTTAAATAAATAAATTATTACGCTAATTAAAGATAACGTTAATCGAAATTAAAAGAGTTATATTATCTATCTTATTACTTTTAAATCTATATAAGATAAGCTTTATCGAATTTATAAAATAAATAATAAAGAACGTCTTTCGATTATATTATAAAAGTTTCTTAGATATATTAAATTAGTAGATTAAACGATTAATTAAATAATAATAGATTTACGAAATCTATAGAATAAAGTTATAAACTTAAATTTAATCTATATATTATATAATCTTACTATAGCGATAATAATTATAAATACTTATTAGAGAAATAAGTTCGATATAATTAAATATAACTTAGAAATTAATAATAATCTTACTATCGAAATAGTTATAGAATATCTATAAATCGTAGAGTAAGATAAATAGATTAAGAATAAAGATTTACTTATATATAATAAACGAAAGAACTAGCTAGATTAAAGACTTTTTAGAAATATAAGTAAGATAAAATACTATAGCTATAAGAAAATCGAGTACTATAAGAGAGAGTATTTAAATAAGAAGAATAAAAAGAATAAGAATTATAAGATAAAGAATTTAAATAAGCGAAATCGTAAATTAAAGAATTAATTAAAGAGTTTAAAGATATTTAAAGATAGTAAATAAGAATACTTAAATTATACTATAGTAGTAGCGAATAAATTAAATAGCGATAGTAATATTAGCGATATAAGCGATATATATAGTTAAAAGAAAAACTTATAGATAACTAAGAAAAAGCTAGAGCCTATAAATAGTATATTATTAGTAAAAAATTTCTTTATAATAGTAGACTTTTTAGAAGATAGTAGCTAACTAATAGACTTCGAAGCGACTCGCTATATAATATTAAATAAGAAACTATTTATTAACTTATAGTCTTATTCGAAAGAAGTAGAATTTAATAATTAAGGCGAGTTAATAGTAATAGATAGAGAAATTATTCGAATTTATATAGATAATCACATATAGACTATAATAGATACTTTATATATTCTAGAAATAAATAATAATCTACTATCTATTATAGCACTAAATCGAAAGAATTTTAAGATACAATTCGGAAATATATATATTAGAATTATTAATATATTTATAAGCGAGATAGTAATAAGAAGTTATACGAGGAATAGTCTATATTAATTAATTAAATTAATATTTAATAGAGTATTCGCTTCTAGAAAGTCGAGACCTCTTAATAAAAATATATCTATATCTACGAAATAAGAATAAGTTAATTATTTTCGACTAATGTATTAACGATTAAGCTATATCGAAGTATATTATTTAAAGAATCTATATCTCTACGTAAGAGGTATAGAGGAAATAAAATTATCGAAAGGATTTTAATATAATACGTGTAACTTTACAAAAATAATTTAATAGATTAATAAGAATTCTAGATTAAAGGAAATAGTACTAGAAGCTTAAATATATATCGACTTCTAAGAATTATATTTTATAACTAATATTATAAGAGATAGTAAGTAATTTATATCTCTTATCGATAAGACTATTAATTAATTAAATCTCGAGTCTATTATATTAAAGAAATAGATCTATATCTTTATTCTTAGAAATATAATTATAATTAATAAAATAATTAGAGTAAAAGAAGTAGTATTAGTTAGAATTAATAATGTAGGAGAGTATAAGTTAGTTAAGAATATACTTAAAAAACGAGATATTATTATAAAATTTATAATTATCTACACTCTATATTAGAATAATATCGTAAAATAATTTAATAAAACGTTAATTAAATTTATAAGACTTATATTTAGTTAGTTAGATCTATCTATAAGCTTCTAATTAGAGATCGTAATCTATATAAATCATCTAAAAAATAGATTATTATATAATAGTAGAGAGAGTAAATTACTCTATAAATTATAATTTAATAAGAAATTAAATCTAAGTTATAAAAAAGTCTTTAATTATCTATACTTAATTTATTTATTAAAAGAGAAATAAGAGAATAAGCTATATATTATAGCTTACTAGAGTATATATATTAATTATTATTTATCTACTTAATATCGAGTTTATAACTCTTAAAATAATCGATTTAAATAGTCTATAAATATTTATTTTTATAAGAATTATAAGGGAGTCTAACTAATAACTCTAACTTCGTTCTTAATAATCTATAACTCTATACGAGTAGATATCGCCTCTACTCGCTAAAATAATAATAATTTTAATAACGCTTTTATCTAGAGTAATATTAAGATTATATCTAGCGATAACGATAAGAAAAAGAATTATAAGAGATCTATATCGAATATTATATCATTATTATAAATCGAAGAAATTAAAGATATATAGAATTCTTAAGTAGAGAGAGAAGTTTTTATTAACTTTTTAGAGAATATAAATAATAGTAGAGATTTGAGATTAAGTAATCTAAATATATATTAAAGTAAATCGAAATCTTCGTTAGACTTTTACGAAGTTAAAGAAACTCTTAATATCTTAAGTAATAAGAAAATAATAAACTAAGAAATAATATCTAAGGTTGATATTTAATAATTTATTATATCTATATCTATCTCTAACTCTTCTAATTATATTAAATAATATCTTATATCTTAGACTATTATCTTTATATAATAGTTTTATATTAAGAAGTTAGATTATAACTCTTATAAGTTCTATAATAACTTCGATATAAAGAATAAAGCTAAGCTTATAAATATTATAATCGAATTTTTTATTTATTAGAAAGCTATTTATAGATTAAATATTCGCGAATAAAAGTAAGTTATTATTAAGAAAATCATCGCCTTAATTATTAAAGAAATTTAAAGACTCGCTACTCTATTAGCTAATAGACGCCTAGTTATATATAAATAAGTTTTTAAAATTAAATATAATAGCGATAAGATTATTAATAAGTTTAAGATTAAATTCGTTACTAGAGGGTTTACGTAAGTAGAAAATATCGACTTTTATAAGATCTTTACCCTCACTCTACGATTTAACTCGTTATATCTATTTCTATTATATATAGTAATAATAAATCTTCTAATAGAATAAATGAACGTTAATAATACTTATCTTAATGGCGACCTTTATAAGAAAATCTATATAATTTTATTATTAGACTATTTATTAGTAACTAGTATTAAGAGTAAGATATTACTTTTTTAAAAAGAATTATATAACCGTAAGCAATTAGCCTATATCTGAAATAAGAAATTTAAGTATATTATTAAGAAAATAAGATTTATAGCCACTATAGCTAATAGCTATATCTTTATTTAAGTATTATTAAAGAGAATAGCTATTATAATACTATATATAAACGATATTCTTATTAAAATTAAGTTATAAAGTACTATAAATTATATTAAATATTAAATTTATAAAGAATTTAAGGCTATCGAAGTAGGTCTAATTAATTATATTCTCGATATTTAAGTTTATTATAATTAAAAATCTTATATCTTAATTATTAAATAAGTATAGTACGTTAAAAAGATATTTAAAGAATATTTAATAAATTAAGCGACTTTTATTTATATTCTTATTAATAAATATAAATTAATTTAATTAGATTAACTAGAAGAAGAATATACGAATTAGCTATAATACTAGAAGCGAATAGAAAGTCTTATATTTCTTATAACTGATATATAAATCGATATAGTCTTCGTTATAGAAAAGCTTAGTTAATTCTACTATAATCTTATTATTCGCTATATTAGAATCGATATAGATGTAATATTAATATAGATATATTAAATAAGATAACTAAGATATCGAATTATATAGATAAGAAGAAGATATAATATAATAGAAAATGCCTCCGCCAAGGCTCGCTAGTTATAGGGCTGAGAGGTATATTAAGAATACGCTCGTAATACTACTTTTCTCTCTTCGTTAAATTATATTTCATAATTAATAAGTAAAAAGATAGAAAAATGGGTATATATATATACTTAACGCCTAAAAAATAATAAAAGCAGTAAAAAAATAATCGTGTTCGGGAATTCTAGTATCGTATCTTTCTTTATAAGAGATATTAAAGACGATAGTAGCTCTTTATATTTACGCTATAGTAACGTCGCTAGCCGAGATATAGATATATATAGAAAGCTTAGTCGAAAGAAAATCGATATAGTATAATAAAAATCGTATTCATGAGCGTAGAGGTAAATAATAGCGATTTTCGAATTCGTATTTAAGTGGATAAAATATCGGTGAAATAATGCGATATAATTAGTTAAGGGCTCTCGAATCGAACTAAGCTATAGACGCTAAAAACTCTAATTTAATATTAAATAACTTTAATATAATCTTCTCTATAATATATTATTTAGCTAATATTAATTATATTTCGTAATAACGATAGCGTAATTTATATATATATTAATATAGCTTCGAAAGATCTTTAGAGTTATATTAGTAAGGGGGCTTACGTAAAAGACTATATATAAGATAATTCCCGATTAATATAGGTTTAAGAAATCGATTCTCGGGTTTAGAAAAAATAAGGCTATTATAAAGACATCGGACGGTTTTAATTCGACTAAAAATAAGATATTCTCTATTATTTCATAAGTTAACCCTTTATAGATAAGACTCTTCGAGATATCGTTTATGAAAATCATTTATCAGATCTTAGTAATTTTCGAATTTACCGCCGTTCGTATTATATTAGATAGAGTTATTATCGAGATCTTTTCATTTAACTTTATACTTAAGATGACTATAGATTAATTTAAAGTTAAGTATTTCTTTAATAACTCATTTAATTCGATTATTAACAATAATATATTTTAGCGAAGAGTTTATCTATTCTAATAATAGGTTATTTATTATAAGACTTAAGAGATTAAGATAAAAGACGTCGTGAATTCTTATACTTAATGGAAGTTCTAGATAATAAGAGATTTTAATAAGGCCTATAATCTTAAATAAATTAAGTCTCTTATAATCTAATTTATGAAAAGGGCGATTAAAGATAATATTCTTACTATTTAGAAAGATCGTATTATCTATTTAAAAAGTAATCTTTTATTAATACTTATTAACTTGCGTAATTATAATCTTCTAAGCGTAGTTTATATTACTTCGAATATATTTAAGAACTTATTTTATATAATTCGTGATATTCTTCGTCTAAGCGATATTAAAACGCTTATATATAGTCTCGTAATCGGTAATATTCGAGCTAAAAGTTATTTGAGGATAGAACCTCTTATTCGCGAGGAAAGATAGAATATCGATAGTCGATAAGATAGTATTATTATCGACGAACTCGATAATAGATAATTACTTTATTTAGTTATTCTATATATAGTTATAGTATATTCGAAGATAACGCTCTATATTTTAATTCGCTTATTTAATTTATTTATCGATTTTAGAGTAAAAGACTATTAATAGCTTAGCTATAATATTTAGTTTCTCGTAAAAAGATTTTTATATAGTAGCTATAAATTAAAGGCCTTAATTCGATATTATTAAGATCGATAAGTCGTATAGACGAAATACTTTCTTAAGTAGTAAGTTAATTATCTTTTTAGTAGTAGTATCTTTATTAATATCGAAATAGGCTATATAGTAATATTTCTTAGTAAATTAATTAATTACTATTTAAATAGCGTTATAGCTATTAAATATAGATAAGTCTATAACGAAGTCGACTAATATATCTTACTATCGCTTCTATAGAATTAATAGAGACTATAGTAAATTATACTTTCGATTACGAGGCGTCTTAGCTCTTTAATAAATATAGTAATTCTAAATATAGATAGTTATAATAATTCTTATACCTCGTTAATAATATTCCCTTTTAAGTAATTTATAAGTATATACTATCTCGAAATATTCGTAGAATAATTAATCGTATATCTCTCGAATAATATTAATATATATATTATCGAATATTTATAAACGATTCTAATAATAAAGTATCTTATCTTATACGAAGTATTTACTAAGAATAATCCCTTAAAACTTATTCTTATTTTCGATGATAGCCTTACGAATTTTCGTATAATACTCGTCTTTCTTATTAGCCTCTATTATCTTATAATAAATAAAGTCGTTAATTATATATATATCGATATATTCGCTATTTAATTTTAATCGATTAGAAATAAGAATTATTTAATATTATTAACGTAATTATTCGTTTTCGAAATTAATTAGTTTATACTTAGCTATTTATATAAGTATATTTATCTTAATATTTTAAGATCTCGATCGATAAATAATCTTTATATTAAATTCTAATAATATATTTAAATATCGAGCCTAACGTCGACTGAGATTTCTTTTTTAGTAAAATATATTAGTTCTTTATAATCGATAAAGATTTTAATAGAGATATTTATATATTTTAATTTAAGACGCTAGTATTCTAGATAGCGAATAATTATTAGTAGTTTCTTATTATAGATCTAGTAATTACACTTAGCCGAGATTAGATTTTTACTATAGAAGACTATCGAGTGAAGTACTCTCTTATTATTATATTAGAAAAGAATATCTTTATTAATATAGTCGAAAGAGTTAGTCTTTAGAATGGTCTTCTTTATTCTATTAAAATAATATAGAATTAAAACTTTATTTGGCAAGCGACTTTTTGCATTTATATTAGGCCCATGCCCACTACATAAAGTTCTTTCCTTATGTTCTACCTATCTATGTATGCGATCTATTTATATAGCATTCATATACCCTAGCCCTAATCCTAATTTATTGGGCATAGCCTATCATATTGTCAACAAAGACCGCCCTAAAGTAGGAGCCCTGATCCCTGAGTTGCTCGGGGTCGGCAAACTAAACTTCACAGTGGCGGATTTTTGATGTCGAATAGGTACTTACTCAACCATTCAGCGCGCACTCAAAATTCCGGTTGGGAAGTCGTATAGTTATTTAATCAGAGTAACTCATACACCCAAAGTTTGGTGATTGAAGCTTTTGTTGTAGAGTTATAAAAGTTGATTAAAGATATGTTTTGCGATTTTCGAGGGCCCTAAAGTAAGTGCAGTTTATTCTGCCGACCTTCGGGGTCTCCTATGGGTGTGATACGGGCATTCCCCAACCTGGGCTGAGGGCGCAATTGTCCAGGCCGCCTTTTAGGCGGGGCGTCATCCGAGATCTTGGCGCAGGAGTCTTGGCTTCCGTTGCCGACCTCCGTAGGTAGCACAGCAATTTGTTGCTACTGAAGCAACTATCTTTGCTGTCGTGGTACTCTTCGTGGGTATTGTAGTGCGGGCTATCAGGTGGCAGTGAGTCGGTCCACAGCATGTACATGCAGCGTCTTCTCCTTCGGCAGCAGGACGGATTAAGATTAGCGCTACACCAGAATGTGGACCAGGACCAGCCCTGCCGCGGGACCTCCTTTCTTTCCTTGCTGTTACGCAATGGCCCGGAATCGATCTGCTTCCAATTACCTGGCTGCCAGCGATGGATAATGTAGGCAGCGGCGCGACGTCGAACATATATCAATCGCTAATAACAATTGACCTTGGCGACGCATTTGAGCACATTCAATTCAGTGACTCTCGTAGCGGTTTCCAGATTCTGGGATCCGATATTGCTCTGCTTGGTCACCTTTGGATCTGAAACTATCTGAACATTATCAAAATCTAAGGCTTGCGTTGGAATATTACTTAGGACAGGGAAGACATTAGACTGGTGCTGGTATTTGAGAAGTCGCCCTTCGGCGACCTAGGCCGGTTCATGAGACCTGACAGAGGCAACCGTGCGGGCATGACAGAGAGACTGGATCTCTGCGTTGATATTGCAATGGCAATGCAGAGTATGCAGCTGCGCTGTAAGCCTCCTGGATGGTCACGATAACTGTAATGAGTTTAACAGGTCAACGGCCATTGTTCACGGCGACATCAAACCTGAGAACGTGTTAATATTCAGAGAGGGGAATATCTGCACCGCAAAAGTTACCGACTTTGGATGTTCTACTCTCGGAGCGGCGAACAAAATTGTTTTGCTTCCTCAGACGCCTCTATAGCACGCTCCTAAGCACCATCATCGAAGGTTTCCACTGAGTGCGGCCAAAGAAGCTGATGTATACACGCTAGGATCAGTTACATTATGGATCAAGTTTTTTGCTGGCCGCACCGACAAGGCGGTCGACGACCAACCTCAGGTCGAGCCAAATGAGAGACTCCGGGGGTAGCAGATTGCGCCCGTGTACATGAGCTAAAATCCCAAAGCTAAATAGTCACTCATGTCTCGTCTACCAAGAGTCACGATCCAAATGGCGAGAGTCGGAGCTGCTTTCGGAGCCGAGGCCGAAATGTTGCTGACTCCAAAGCCAAAATTCTCGGTGGGTCTGAAAAAGATGAAATAAGAGATGAAATCTTCTACTGACTGAACAGAAGATGGTCAAGGGCTTTAGTCAGCTGATCAAAGCAGATTACCGAATAAGAGAACATACAGTCCGATGTCTTGAACGTCTGACCGAGGAGCAAATGACGGACGACGCCCAAGATCATGCTCGATTTGAGCATGCGTTCTGCCACAGCCTTGGCTTTGGTACGGCGAAATGTGTGACTAAAGTCCGTGCTCTCCTGGGACATAGTGACCCAAGAATAGGATATCTTGAAGATGCAGTAGCCAATCTTCGCAAGGACGGGGGGTATCACTCCTTTACGAACGCCGCGGTGGAGGCTTTGACAAGTACCGCGCATCTCGGAAATCCCAATTTGCCCCATGAGTACTGGCGGTCCGACTCCTTGATAAACGTCGTCAACCTGTCACATAGGGAATATCGTACCATGCCGGAGACCTTCGGCCCGGCCCTGTCCACTTCGCTACTTCTTGGTTGGGCAGTGTCCTGATGCATCTTATGATTGAGCAAAGCGACTATCAATCATGTGAAAATTTCGCTTTTAGAATCCTGGAAGTATCACCATCAAGAGCGACACGGGAAGGTTGAAGCACTTCTGGTGAAGGTCATGTACCTCAGGGAGGCTTCTCTACCACAGGATCATCCGGACTTGCTCCGATGTATGGCGAATTTGGCCGTAATATACTATGACCAGAAGAAGTGAAGCAACGCACAGTACCTTCTGGAGCAGGTCGTCAGCGCAAGACAAAGAAGCCTTGAAGACGCGTAGCTTGATTCGGTATCGGGAGGCTGTACCGAGTACCTGGCGCTAACTCACTGGATCCAAGGACACTAGACTGAAGCAGAGCTGGAACTCAAGTTTTTTCACGCAGTCTTAGAGGACTGCAATGGGATGCAATTGATCAGGACGTCGTGATAAGCACGAGAAATCTCGCAGCTGTATTCGAAGCCCGTGGATGTGCGGACGATGTGAAGCAGTTGGAACAGAAGATCACTAGTGTCGTGGAGGCTATCTTAGGGCACAGTTATTCCGCAAATGCGCTCGATCTCGAATGGCTACATTCACTTACATTGTATTAGCAGTTCTTATGGACTGACTAAAAATAATCACAATAATTTCACTAGCCTCCTCTCAGCCCTCTTTCGGATCAATCACTCGGTTAACCCAAGGTAAAATATGTGACATAACAGGGCGGCAGCGAAATAATGAGGCTTGACAAGGTTTCCTACTCAGACCCACCTTCGGTGGGGCATCAGGCCAGGTCTGTCTGCAGCGACGTGTATCGTCGTAGCAACGCGTGTAAGCAAGCAACTCGTACAAGTAAGCAACTCATGCAAGTAAATAATATGTGCAAGTGAGTAAGCAAGCGAGTAACACATGCAAGTATTTAAGAGTAAGTAGTAAGAGCAAGTATGCGAGTAAGCAAGTAATCAACAAACAAGTAATATAAAACATTAAGAAACTTCGTACGAGCATCTAATACAAACTAAAAGCAAAGGCTTCATTCACTCGACTTTCGTCTGATGTTATCAAGGTTCTCTAGGTTAGTAATGTTCTTATCAAACGCGGTCGGGGAACTTTTCTAACTTCTGTGATCGAACGGGCTATTAGCGTGTGCAGAAAACGTTGGAATACTTGGCACTTTATGAATTGCAAATTAAATAAGAATGCTTGGCAAAGCTGATTCAGCTCCGCCTCCGACTTTTTGTTAGCGTCATTCATAGAAAATTGTAGAGAACGTACTTGTCACTCTTGCAATAGCCACTGTCGTCTGCTACCTTAGTTGGACATTCGTGATATCGAAGCTAGTGGGTATACACGCTTTTTCTGGTATTTTGCCTCTGACTTAGGCGTATAATAGTCACATCGCCAGCCCTTACTTCGGACGCGATGCCACCATTCAGAAAGGATCCCTCTATACGCCAGCGTGTCTAACTCTTGCTCGAATTCCATTGGCGACCTGAAGCCGTAGCTGCGGATGCCTGTTCCAGTGTATCGACGGCGTATCGATGGGAGCGGAACCTTGCTATCTATGGTGACACCGTAATCCCTCGTAACAGGTACATTCATACACAAGGCCCTTCCTCAAGCCCGAGTGACGCGATTCATGCAAGCGATGCATACAAATCTCCTTGAGATTCCTTCAAAATGAGTATGCGTCATGATGGCTCCTATGTCTATTTTACCCCACACAATGCTACTTTCAAAGGATGCTAATTACCCCGTAAAGATCTGCGCTGAGCTCTGCAGGTCTAGACCGGTCACACGGCGGAGCGGGCTTACAGCTCGGCAGGGGTGAGTAGGTGCTAGGTATATATACCTCGTCCGGGGTGAAAGGGACACACTCAGCATATGCTAACACCTCATTCGGGGTGAAGCGAGCATACAAGAGTGGCAAGTACGTTCTCTGCAATTTTCTATGAATGGCGCTAACAAAAAGTCGGAGGCGGAGCTGAATCAGCTTTGCCAAGCATTCTTATTTAATTTGCAATTCATAACTGAGATTCTCACACACACCCCACCAAAAGTAGTACTGAGTAGATGAATCTTCTCCCATATCGCATTCTACCACCTTCCTCATCATATTTGAAGCTCCTGTATATCTCGCTTAGCCGATCCTTGGTATTTTGCCTTAGTGTTTCGAAATGCCTCCCAATCGACGCAGTCAGGGCCCCCCCCCTCTACCGACCTCCCCTCCGGCCAGACAGTCCAAGAGGCCTAAGAAGGCGTCCTCCCGTGCCCAAGCGATTGCTGAGGATAGCCAGCCGGGCCCCAGCAACAGAAAGCTAGAGGCTTTAAGGCAGACTTGAAGGTATTCAAGCCTCAATGGCGACAGGCGAAGGCCTTAATGACTCTGAGGCAGTAGCAGCAGCAGCAAATGTAGTTTAGTCTTCAAAATCTATCTGAATATCGCACTCATTAAGAGCCCTATTTAACTCCCTTATGTCCGCCTCAAAGATATAGCCTCTCATTGCACTATGCTTGAAATGCTCCCTCGGAAAGCGATCGCACCGACTCCTCCTCACGGCATATCGTAAGAAGTCACCAAAGTTCCCTTGGAACTGAGGCCATGCCTCGTGAAAGTGTCTTCGAATCTATATCTTCAAGACGCTGAAAGAGAGCTCGATAGGATTGAAATCTGGTGAGTAGGGAGGCAGATATCGGACCTCGCAATCATGCTAACGGATTACCTCCTCGATATGAGAATTACAGTATATACTGATATTAGTTATAATAATAATTATTGATAAATACCTGGATATGCAGTTACTGCTATAATGAGACCTATTATTAGATAGGGTAAATTACAAATTTATATCTTAAAACCTTAAATCCTTACAAATTCATACCTCTAATTACATTTTCATACCCCTTTATTAAATCTTAAGGTATGAAAATGTAATTTATCATTCTTTAGAATATGAATTTATAATTTATTAAAATTTGATCTTTGAGTATCCGACGTTTAACGTTTCTAAAGAAGCCTCGAAAGTATTAAACAGCCCCTAGAAAATTAAATTCTAAAGTTATCGCGGATGAGGTGAGTTGGAGATTAAACCTCGGAGCGAGGTTTTGACGAGTTATACGGCGAACCCTAGAGGTCTTCAGTTCGAGGTTCCCGAGGCCGATTCGGGCTAATTTCGCAACCCCCGAAGATCTAACCTCAGCGCACTATAGTAAATTACATTTTCATACCCTAAGGAATAACAAATTATCGATTTATATCTTATTGAGATATGAAAATGTAATTAGGGGTATGAATTTGTAAGGATTTAAGATTTTAGAATATGAATTTATAATTTACTCTATTAAATGTAATAGTCTTAATAATATCTAAGAAAGAAGAATTCTATATATAGAAACGGCCTTTATATACTAATAACTAGGCCGAATAAGTACTAGCGTAAGCGAGTATTAAGTTATCAATACTGGTAAAAACCGAAAAAGATAAGGCTATTCGTATGCTATAAAAATATTACTTCTTTAAATCCTTCTCCGTAATGCTTTTTATAACTATAATTACTTTCTTTACTATAGGCGTAGATCTAATTATATTAGATATATTTCTAGTAGTAATAAGAGAAAGATAAACTCTTATAACTAAATCCCTAAATAGCTACATTAAGAATATACCGTTTATATACTCTATATATCTATCCTTAGCCTATAGTCTTCCGCTTCTCCATATCACGAATATAGCCGAGCGGAGAGGCGAGCTAAGAGGCGAGAAAATGAGTATACTAGAAGGCGAAAAGTGGAGCGAGAAAATGAGCATGTTGGGAGGCGAAAGATGCATCGAGATTACTGAGCGAGAAAGTAGGCTCTCTGAGAGTCGATATAATACGCGAACGTGAAACCGCAGAGAGTTGGCTCGTGTTGATAGGGCTGCTGTCTTGAATGACTTACTTATTCTCAGACTGTTGTTGCTGAATTGACTGCATTGGCTGTTGTTGAGGCTGACGTGGAGGGCCGTCGCTTGAAGTAGGGGGAGGGTGGACTGGAGCGGTATCCTCGACAATTGGAGTGAGGGGAGGGTGAACTAAAGTGGTATCTTCGACAATTGGTTGATAAGGTGGCTGCGGAGGGAGAGGAGCAGTATTCTCTAATTGATAAGGCGGTTGCGGGGGAGAGGAATAGTGTTCTCCGATCGATAAGGCTGATGATAAGGCAGTTGCGGGGGAGAGGAACAGTGTTCTCCGATCGATAAGGCTGATGATAAGGCTATTACGACGGGAGAGGAACAGTATTCTCCGGTCAATAAGGCTACTGCGGCTGAATTGGTTACTGCTGAGGAGGGTAATATTATTACTACTTTAATAGAGGACGATCCTTATTATTTAGTGGCTATGAAATATCTTCTTAGACTATATTAGCTAATAATTCGACTATTAAAATTTCTTATTTTTTCTTAATATAGACTTTATTAGCTCGTAGGCAGTTTTATAAGTTATAGAGAGTCTTTTTAAAAAGGATCTTAAAGTTCTCCTTAGCGAATTATTGAAATTCCTTAGTAAAGATATCAAAGAGAGCGTTCTATTTGTTTTCATTATACTCTTATATTCTTTAAAGAACGAATTATTTAAGTCTCTTATTAGTATCTATTAATTCGACTTCTTTAAATAATATATTCTCTAATTAATATAGAGTTATAGTATTAAGCGATTCGACTAAAGAATTAGATTTCTTACTCTTAAAGTTTATTTTAGATATATATTATATGTTAATATAGTATAAAGCTTAATAGTATTTAATATTTTCTAAGTATTTTATTCGATATCGACTAAATAGAAGTTATAGAAATTATAGAAATTATAGTTTAAATCGATTAAGTAACTATAGAATCGTATAAAGCTATCGCGGCGATATCGAGACGAACTTTCTTTAAGAGTATAACCTTACTAATCTATATACTAGTATTAAAATATATTAATTAATATTAGTAAATATCTAAGTATATAGTTACTACTATAATAAGATTTATTATTAAATATAATAGTCTTAATAATATCTAAGAAAGAAGAATTCTATATATAGAAACGGCCTTTATATATTAATAACTAGGTCGAATGAGTACTAGCGTAAGCGAGTATTAAGTTATCGATAATAATATTACGATAGATTAAAAAGACATTATAGTAAGATAGTAACTCGTCGATTAGTTATCGAAAGAAGGTCTTAGTATTAAATCATCCCTTCTTAAATCCAGTATAGAGTAGATATTTATTCACTATATACGCCGGAAGCATACTTCAGAAACGCTCTCTTCTTAGATCTATATGATATCGATCGTTCTAATCGATAGAAGTATAGACTCTATATCGTTAGCCCGTAAACTTATTAAATATAGTCTTATCTATAAAGACTAGCTACTCTGCGGTTATATAAAGAAGCTTCGCAATTTAGTATAGGCGAAACTTCTCATTCTATCGATATTCGACTCTAGTATTAGAATCGATATAGATATAATATTAATATAGGTATTTTAAATAAGATAACTAAGATATCGAATTA
Source organism: Letharia columbiana (assembly GCF_014066305.1). NCBI lineage: Eukaryota > Fungi > Ascomycota > Lecanoromycetes > Lecanorales > Parmeliaceae > Letharia > Letharia columbiana. The sequence continues at coordinate 450,866 of NW_023501068.1, forward strand.
TATAGATAGAAGAAAGATATTAAGTAGTAAATAGATATCTCTATTAAGATACGCTAGGCCCGAATAAATAAAAGAATTAAATAGTATATTAAGAATATAGAATACGCTCGTAATATTACTCTCTCTCTTTATAAAATTATATTCTATAATTAATAAGTAGAAAGGTAGAAAAATGGGTATATATATACGCTTAACGTCTAAAAAATGGTAAAAGCAGTAAAGAAATAACCGTGTCCGAAATCTATATCATCGTATCTTTCTTTATAAGAGGTATTGAAGTTAGTAATAACTCTTTATACTTACGCTCTAACGTTATTATTAATCGAGATATAAATATATATAGAAAGTCTAGCTAGAAGAAAATCGATATAGTATAATAAAAATAGTATTTATAAGCGTAAAGGTAAATAGTAATAATTTCCGAATTTATATTTAAGCGAATAAAAGATTTATAAAATAACGCGATATAATTAATCGAGAGCTCTCGAATTAAACTAAATTAAATCGAATCGTAGATACTAAACATCTGCAAATCTGAAAAGTTTCTATAAAATTTGAAATTGCTAATCGCGCGTTGGTCGCGGAAATTACAAAATCCGTCGAATTAGTAAATCTAATTAAAATCCGCCTAAATTCCGCCTAATTAGCAACTATAGTCTACTTTTTACACGCTATTCGCCGATTTAGTAATTACTATTTACTATTAAAATACTATTCGCCGATTTAATAATTACTATATACTATTTAAATAATATTTATTAATTTAGTAATTACTATATATTATTCGAATAATATCCGCTAGTTTAGTAATTACTATATGTTATTTAAATAATTTTTTTAGAAATAATAATCGCCTTATATTAATATTTTATTATTTCTATAATTCGCGATATTAACTTAACTCTATAAGCCGAGTCTAACTCGACTTAGTTATACTATAAACTCGATTTAATTTAACTTAATAATACTATTATTAGATATTAGATTTATATATATAAATTTATATTACTATACTAAGTAATCTATCTTGTTACGAGCGTACCCTTGACACACCACTCAGCCCTATGGCTAGCGGGCCTTGGCAGGAGGCATCCCCTACTATATCATGTCTCCTTCCCACCTACATAGTTCGGTAGCCTTATTATCCTCGTTCTACCTCACCCATACTGGTATCGCACCTATGCTGGTCCTGACATTATAATAAGGCTCCTTCGTATACCCGGCGAAGAGAAATGCAATCGGACACACTCCATTCGAATTAGCGGACGAATTCAAAGAAATGCGCTGGCAGGGGCTTTGGCAAGAAACCAAGTTGAGCCATCGTATCCCTGGGTAAGCCCACCAGACGGGTAACTCGATTTCATAGCGAATCGGACTCGCCAAAACTGTGGGCGAGGGATAAATAAGGCACAGGGACTATTCGTACGACTAGCGAATTGATAATAGAAAGAAATCGTCACAAACCCCACACTGACAGTGAGCCTGCTACAATGGCAGCAAACGTACGACCTCTTCACTGAGCATGTCGACAACACCATAGTGAGCCTGCTACAATGGCGACGGGAACAGCCCCGAAACGACTACGATATCGACCTCTTCACTGAGCATGTCGACAACACACATAGTGAGCCTGCTACCAAATGGCATTCAACACATTCGATTCTTCCCACCTCCTACCTCCCTACCAGACCCTACGAATCGAAGGAGATGGAACGGAGGATGGATTTTTGATGGCAAGAGCATGGGAGACACAGGGCAAATCTACAGTGAAGCTCCCAGGCCAGGCTGCCAACAGGTGTTGGAGGATGACACATGCACGCGTTGGATTTTCTTCAGTTCTACCGATGGACTTGATGGCAAGAGCACGGGAGACGCAGGGCAAATCTACAGTGAAGCTCCCAGGCCAGGCTGCCAGTAGGTGTTGAAGGCGAAAAAAGTGGGAGGACTATGACAAGCAGACTGGGCAAGGAGAAGAACTCGGAGAATCTTGCTGGCACGCAGGCAAGATATGGCCAATATCTCCGGGATCTCTGAAGGACAATGTGGGCATGGCAGGCATGGATGGCACAGTCAAGACCAGCATGCGATCCGGCAAAACCTCGGACATGGTGTTTTTGAACGAATTGAAACCATCCGATGTTCGACTGCTACCACTACATCTCGGCAAATCTTCTCCGATCAAGGCCTGCACGGACTATGGATGTTTGGAGACACAGGGCAAGCAATGGGCGTGCATCTCCGGTCTACCAGCCATGGGGACCATGGCTATTGAGAGGGGGGAGTAGTGTTACGAGCGTACCCTTGACACACCACTCAGCCCTATGGCTAGCGGGCCTTGGCAGGAGGCATCCCCTACTATATCATGTCTCCTTCCCACCTACATAGTTCGGTAGCCTTATTATCCTCGTTCTACCTCACCCATACTGGTATCGCACCTATGCTGGTCCTGACATATCTTTTCTATTAAAGATAAGAATATTATTATTTATAATATATCTTATAAGCGCTAATTATCTAAGAAGGAAAATCGTCGCTAGTACGTTTTCTTATTACTATAATCGCGTTAAAGTTAATATAATATATATAAAGGCCGATAATATATATTTATATCTCTATTATCCGATTTTGGCTCTACTAACCTCTTCTCTTAATATCTAAATTTCTTCGAAATTTATACGTATTAGTACTCGTTAAAGTATTAGATATCTTTTCTATAAAATCGAAACCGACTTCCTTAAGTTAGAAGTTTCGGCTTTTAGATAATTATATATATAAAAATATGACGAGTAATAATATATATAGATCTCCCCTTATAATATCTTGCGTTAAGGCTTTCTTCTAGTTTATCGTATTTTTAAGATAATATATCTTAATTCTAATATTATCGTATAGACTATTAACGACTTAAGAGAACTTTAAATAATAGCCCCCGTTATAGGCAATAATATTCTTTAAGTTATAAGAAGTCGCGAATTAGTTTAATAGCAGTCTTCGGCGTCGAAATATTTGACTAGATACTTTTTAAAGCGTATTAACGTCTCCCTAATTGAGAGAAAAACTCGCTCTCTCTTCTCTTTCTAATTACGATATCTACACACGTATTCTATAATTATAAGACCCCTCTTCGCTCGATAAACTCTAAAAATAATTCGAAAGTTATTTAAGTTAAGAAGAGTATTCGAGTTAAGAAGAATATTTAAGTCGAGAAAGATATTCGAGTTAAGAAAGATATCCGAGTTAAGAAGAGTAACTAGAACCGATTTTATCTCGTTATATATTTAATTCTATTTCTAATATTCTAAGATTTAAATTCTCGATATCTCTATTATCTTATAATATAGCGTATATTAATCTCCTTTATTACTCTATAGCTCTTATTTAGAAAATTTAAATTATAGATATTATTATATTAATTAAAGTCGATAAAGCTATTAATATAATAAAATTTCTTATCTTTCATCGACGCGAATATAATATATATACTTCTCTCGATGCTTACGAGGCTATAGAATCGTTATTTTTTAAGAGTTCTTAGATTTCGCGCTATTAATAGCTACGCTCTTTCTACTTTCATTATATTATAATATTTCTAAACTTATTTATTATATCGATATCTAAATATCTTTATAAAAATACTCTATAGATAAGTCGGTTTTTATCTAAAATCTCTATAGGCTAGGTTTATTACTTCTATTACAACTAATACTTCCTTTATTAATTTCCTTAAAAGAATCTTATTAATATTGAAGGTCTATTAATTATATTTATAGACTTAAGCGTAATCTCTACGCTATCTTTTTCGAATAAATTAATTAATAGATTTATAGATAATAACGTCTTTAAATAGACGAGCTATATTTAGAGAATCCTCTTTAAGAGCCTTTTAATATCGAATATTAAAATAAATGCGGATCGAATATCGACGTACTTATTTATAGTTCGCCTTATGTATATCGATATTATTATCTCTCTTAAATAGATAATATTTCCTTAATTTTATTCGATCTATTCGAATAAAGGCGATTAGAGCTTCGAGAAAAGTATTTAACTCTAATTATTTAGTAACGACCTCTATTAATTATTAATAACGACTATTATAATAATTTATCTATCTTATAATATTACGCTTCTTATTATCCGCCTACTAATCTTAGATATAAAGATCTAAAGAAGTTCCCGTCTCGATCTTTTTCTCTTTCTTTTATAATCTCTTAATTATAGATAGTAATACTTCTATATCTTAATACTTAATAAGATTATATATTATAATTATCTTCTAATATATAATATCGTAACGCATAATCTATTTAATATAGTTATTATACTTATTCGTTAGTTTATAATACTTTTTAAAAAATTTAATATACGCCTTTTCTCTTATTTAAGTAGTTAATTTATTAAGTAAATTAAATAATTATATTATTTCAGATAAGTAACTAATGCTATAAAACTTTAAGAAGTTAAAGTAACCTTTACTCGTCGTTTTATTTAGAGGTCTATATACTTAAAAAATCTCTTTTAGTAGATTAATTCGAGCTAGGGCCGCGAGTAGATATCGAATAATATTATTATTATAAGAACGATATCTTATTAATATAATAAGGTTAAGAATAGCGCGATCTATATATAGCGTATTCGAATTTAACTTAACTAAGATCGATATAAAGATAATTATTATTATCCTCTATAGGATTCGACCGTTCTCTTCTATCTACTATATCTTCTTACTTAGAGATTTAATACATCTTAGATTAATATAACTAGAAATCGCCTAAAAGCGAGTATTAAGAAGCTTATTTATCTTATTCTCTATCTTTATAGCCCTAATATATTTAATTTATTATTTAAGTAGATAGTTTATAAGTTTCTTAACTATTAAGAAGTATAGGATATCGAAGTATTATAGTTAATATATATCGATAGCGAAGTAGTTATTAATAAAAGAATAGCGGTTATAAAGTATTATATCTTATAAGTATTTCGGCGTCTTTTTAATATATCTCTTTTATAGTCTTAGCTACTCTAATCATACGCTTAAGTATTCGCTTAAAATATAGAGTTAAGAGATATAATCGCTCTCTCTCTATAGATGAAATCGTATATATAGAATAGTATCTATCGCTTAAGATTAAAGTAATTATTCTCTTATTTTTTATAGTTTAATATTATAGCAGCTAGTATTAAATAACACCTTCGAGTTAGATCATTCGCGTATTATATATTAATATTATATTCGAAGTATTCTTTAATTATTAAATATACTTCGTTAGTAGATAGTATATCGCGAGAGTATAAGAAGTTATTTTTGATTATTAAATCTAAGATATAGTAATAGATCTAAGCCTTAGCTTCTTTTTCTATAATAATTAATATTATTCTTAGAATCGCTATACTCGATCTACTATACGCGCGTCGCGCGTCTTATTAAAGATTCTTAATTATAATATAGATCGATTAAGTATATTAATCCTCATATATTCGAAAGAGATAAGTTTTATTTAATATTAAAATAATAAAAACGACAATAGAGCTATTAGATAGCTTATTCTATGTTTTCTATTATTAATTCGCAATATATATCTCGCTATAGACTCTCGCTTTATTAGTATTTCTTTAACGTATAAATTAATAATATAAACTTATATTAAAAGGTTTATATACTAGAAACACTTTAATAATACTTATAATATCGAAGTAAATAACGTAATATATCTTTAATCTTAATTCGAGTTTAAAGTTATAAATTTTAAAAGACTAGCTAATTCTAGCCGCCGTCGATATTACTACTATATATATTCTATATCTTATATCTTAATAATTTCGCGTTATTAAAGCTATAGTCATCTCGAAATCGCTATAAATAAATATCGCGAAAGAACTTATTAATATTATTATCGAAGAGTCTTAATTTAAAAAACTATAGCGCTAGCGCATAATCTTTTCGAGATTTAAATAAATTTTAAAAATTATTCATATTGAATATCGACTCGATGTTCGACTTAGTTTAATAATTAAATATCGATTTCATTTAACTAAGAGGCTTCGATTCGAATTATAATTCTATCGATCTTCTAGTATCTTCGCTCTTTAAATATAATTCTATAGAGTTAACTATTAAAGACGAAATTATAATACTATAACTTAAGCCTATTATAGAGATAAAGAGTACTATTATCTTATTATTTAGATTTATTATTTATATCGCATTTATTTCCTCTTTCTCTATCTTCTACTTATTTAATTACTATTATAATATCGAATTCGTAATTATATTACCTTCGAGTAAATATATATCTTCCTTCTCTTATGGTAATTAGAGCTATTAGATTATTAATACTATTAACTATATCGCGATTTATAATATCAAAAGACGCGTATAAAAGAATCGGTTTTCGCTTTCTATAACCTCGTAGATATCTAATAAGTCTACTACTATTTTTATATTATTTTTTATAGAAGCGATATACTCGATATATATTCTCTTATCTATTATTAATTAATTATAAGATATATATTCTTTAGTAATTAATAATATATTAACGCCTTAGCGAACATATATTACTACTCTAGCCTTACTTATCGCGAAAACTTAATTTTAACTTTATATTCTTTATAATTATATAAAAGATATCCATAAATTTATATATAAAAAATATCTTATATTAATAGATATTTATAAAAAGAAAGAATCTATAACGAGCTATCTAGGGGAGAGATACTTTTATTACTTTTAAATGTTTCTTCGTATTTAATACGTATATAATTAAAGCGCTTTCATATATATAAAACTACGTTTATATATTTACTTTAAAATAGTAAAGCCGCCTATAGAGTATATAATTTAAAGATATATATTTTATATAAAAGAAATTAATTTTACTTTAATTTAAATCGTTTAATTTAGATAGTAGTACCTCTAAAAATAATCTTAAATATTATAAAAGAAATATATTAGATCTATTTATCGTTATTTATAATATATAACTATTTTATTATATTTAGCTAGCTAATATATCTTTATATTAAAATAAAAGTCTTTTAGATATAAACGATCGAAGTTAAACGAATTATTAAGAGTTATATATATTCGAAGAGAAGATAATCTAATTAATCGATTTTTATAGATATAAAGAAGAAAGAAGATTAATATATCTACTAAAAAAGAAACTCGACTATCTACTAATTAATTAAAGAGTAAGATGAAAATTATATAGATATAGTATTTATTAACTACTATATCTTACTATTACCTCTTATATTAAAGAGTTAAAATAAGTATTAATTTTCGAAATACTAATTATCGAAGTAATTATTATCGCTTAAACTCTATCGAAGATTATTAATTTCGAAATTATTAGTAGAGAATAGATCTTAGAAAATTTATATTATTATTAAATAAATTTATATTCCTAGTAGATATAGTAGCGAAATTCGTACTTTTATTATCGATATACGCATTACTAATTTTAACGCTAGTCGAAACTTCTATCGAAGTTTCTACTAATAATTAATTAAAGTTAGTTAAAGATATAATATACTAATATTTAATTAAGGCTATCAAGATAGCTATTAATAAAGTTAACATTAATCGAAGTTTACTTATAATTAATTAAAGTTAATTAAAGATATAATATATATTTCGAGAAATAACGTTAAATATTCAACTCGAACTCTATAGTCTTATTTAAATTTCTTTTATCTTATATCTCACTTAATCTAATACGCGTTTTCTTATTATCGTATTATATATATTATTATATTAATATCTATACTTTCTTTAAACGATATACTTATAATAGTAGCGTCTATCGAAATCAATTTCTATCTTAAAATCGATATCGCTAAATTAGGCGTTATCGCGAATCGAGATAATATTTATAAAGAACTTCGATTTTTAGAGTCTATATTTAAAGTAATAAAAGAGAAGTTCTCGCGTTAATTAAGATATAAAGACCTTTAAAAAAAGTCTATAAGATTATATAAGGAGAAAGATTAATATTATCGTAAGCGAGACTATTTAATCACTATTTATTCTTAATTATATAATTATATAAGACTCTTAGCTTTCTTCTTAAATTCTTATATAAATTAATCTTATTAATTAATAAGACGTCTATAAAGTAAGAGAAGCGATTATTTAAGAGAGAATCAATAAAAATATAGAAAGACAAATATACGAAGACCTAGAAGCTCTTAACGATTAAGAGATTAATAAATCTCTATTAATTTAGTAAATTATTAATCGAAAACCCCTCTAGTATTAACTTTCTTTAACTTATTATTATCAATAATCTAAATAAGTATAAGCTTATCTCTATTTAGAAGTTAATAAATAATTTAATAATAATCTCTTAATTCTAAAAGTAACTTAGTCTTAAAGCTCTTATTATCTATCTTTAATCAAAACGATTTTAAAACGATATTAACGAAAATTCTATAATATTATTTTATCTAATTTATAGAGTAAATAATATAAGCTTAATTATAAATAATAATAATAATTTATAAGAGGCATATAAGTATTAAAAGCGAGTATATATATTTAAATAGCGAATATTCTTATAGCGCGTAATTAAAGATTTATTAATCTCGCTTTTCTATATTAATAATAAGTATTAATATTAATTCTAGCTTCAATTAAGACGTTAGATATCGAAGCTAATATCTTTAAAACTTCGCGAGACTTATTAATATACTTATATTCTCTAATCTTAATAATTCTTTAGAATACTTAAGTATTTAGTTTTTTCTTCTATTAAGCTAAAGTAAATCTTAAAGTTTTTAATCTCTTTTAATCTTTATAATACTCTACCTTAACTTAATTCTATTCAAAATTTCACTTTCTCTTTATTCTACTATCGCTCGACCTTTAATCTTATTACTTATCTTACTTAATATCTATAAAGAAAATAAAATAAATTCTTCAACTTATTAATATTAGCTTAAATAAGAATAACTCTTAATTATAAGTTTATCATTATTTTTTATAAAAGAAGTTCGTTAATAATTTAATAGATAACGTTATTATACTTAAAACTTATAAGAGTAATAACGCGCTTTTATTATAAGAGAGAAAGCGTTTAATAATAGAAGATACTATATTAATAAAGCTCTTAATTAAATAAGATTACGCTTTTCGATTAACTAACTCTTATAATATTAAAATTAATAAGATTATAAATTAAAGAAAGATATAGAATAATATAAAGGTCGGCGATAGAGATCTAATATTAGAGTATATATTCGAGTATTATTAATTATCTATTCTTTATATTAATTAATATAATAGAAAAATAAAGCTTAATAAAAAAGAAAGATTTTAATAATTTAATATAACTTAGTAAATTATAAAGTAAGTCTTATAGCTTAATTATAATAATATAAATATTAATAATATTTGAATATTTAGAGACTTAGACTACATCTTAGATTCGCGAGAAATATTAATTTCTATTATATTAAAGGTTTATTAACTCTATAATTTAATATAATAACATCTTTAAATAAATATCTATAAAGAAGCTATTAATATAAATAAGCTCGACTTTAATAAGATAAATATATTTAATTCTTTTATTTAACTCGCTAATATAAATATTTCTTTAGACTCTAATACTATTAATAAGTTAAATATTTAAATAATAACTTAATCTACGATTTAATATCCTCAAAGAATATTAAGAATATTATTATTATCGAAGTCTTTAAGAAGTCTCTCTTCGCGGAGTAAATATCTTATATTAAGATTTATTTCGAAAGAATTAATAGTTTTAATACTCTTCGATTAAGATATTTAATATTACTTATTTATATAAAGATAAAGCGAACTATATAGTCTAAATAATATTTAAAATAAAATTCTTTCTTATTATTATTCTAGTAAAGACTTTCGCGAACTAATTTACTAAAAATTACTAAGCTTATAGATCTCGATAACCGCGATATTATATAACTTCGCATATTTTATATATATAAATTAACTCGATATTATAGAGTTAGCGCTAAGCTCTTAATCTCTATAAATATTAAATTACTTAAATATATAATCGATAATTAAGCTTAATCTAAATAAGAGAGATTCTTAATTCTAATAACTCTTCGAGTTATATAAGAATTATATAAAAGCTATAATTAAAGATAAAGAGAAATTTAAATATAACTTCGCTATCGACTAGATTTACGTTAATAAGTTTTATAATATAAAGTTAGATATTATCTTAACTCTTATATTAATTAACATCTATAAGATAGAGTAATCTAGAATTATAATCGACGATCTTATAAGTACGCAAAAACTATATAAGAAGAGGCGAGTATATTATAATAGACTAGCGAAGAAGTATAAGTACTATCTATTATTCATATATAAATACTTAGTTATATTATAAATTAAATTCTTTATAGATATAATAGCGATAATTCTCTTCGATAAAGTAGTTATAGTAAGATATAAATCTCGTTATATCGACGATAATAGAGAAAAGTATATTATAAGATTAAAAAGCGAATAGAGAATATAAAAGCTCGCTTACGTAGTCTATCGAATAAGAAGTTAAAGAGAAATATTAACGAAATATAGATAATTCTAGATAAGCTAATAATTAAATAAATAGCGAAGATAAGAATTATTAATAGCGATACTTTACTTATTAAACTTTTATTATATAAGATAAGAAAGATTATCTATATATTAAGCGAGAATTAGAGAAAGATACTATAGAATACTAATCGAATTATTTAAAATTAGATTAAAGCAAAGTATATTATATAATATAAGAAGATTATAATCTAAGATTATAATATCTCTAACTTTATCTATAACTTATATTTTAATAGAGTCTATAAGCTTTAAATAGTAATAGTAATTTCGAATATTCTCGATTTCTTTAAATAATATCGACTAAAGCTAACTAATTCTAAGTATTAAAATAATAAAAACTATTATAAGATAAGATAATAATAATTAAACTTTATAAAGCTAGATAATAAGAAAGATAACTAGCTTTAATATCTAGAATATAGTATTTATAATTACTATCTAGACGAGCTAATATAAGATATTTTTAAGCTTATCGCCTTAAAGTAGCTAATTAATACTCTCGAGAGAGAATATATATAAATATACTAAAAAATTAGTTATTTTTATAAGTTTCTCTATCGTTAGTCTTATTATTAATCTAATATATTTTTCTTCTTTATCTAATTAATCTTAAGTAATATTAATAGACTCGTAGTAACTTAAATAAGAGTATTCGAACTACGAAACTCTCTAATACTTCTTAGCGATTTCTCTTAAAGAATCATAATAATATAATAATACAGCCTTTCGAGAATAATAACGAATCTCGCTTTCTAATCTCTATTAAACGTCTTATAAATATAGATATAATCTTAATAAGATTCTTTTCGCTCTATAAATCTAGATATTAATTAAGAGAAATAATAAGATATTTAAGTAGATAATAGAATAGTATAACTATTATAGAAAAATAAAAAGATTTATAATTATTACTTAATATTAAATAACCTAAATAGCTTAAATAATAAGATATTAAATCGAAATATACGAAGAGAGATAATTCGATCTTAAATATATAATAATATTAGAGAATAAGAATAATAATATTAAAAATATAGATAACGCGAATATATAGATAGCTTAGATATCGCTCATTCGATTTCGATACTACTATTATATTTAGTATTTAAGTTAAATAAGCGATATATTCGAGTTAATTAATAGTAATAATAGACTTAATATTTAACTTCTACTAAATATCTATAATTCTTTTAATTATAATCTTTAATTATTAATATAATCTCTAATCTAGCTTCTAAATAGTATAAATTATAGTTAAATATTCTAAGTTCGAATAGACGATTTAAATAGTCGATAAACTATCGAATTAAAGTTAAATAGTCAATTATCGCGCTAGTTATTAGCGCCTATAATATTATATTCTACTATTTTCCCTTTATAATTTATTATTTAATATTTATTTACTTATATTATTATCTATATTACACTCTAATATTAATTACTATTAGCGAGTATATAATAATTAATTAATATCGTCTAAGAAGTAGTTACTTATTTACTTATAAGTACTATTAAAGATTCAAGTTAAATATTACACCTTTCTTCTATTTTTCTATTTACTTATATCTTACTATAGATCTTAATTATACTCTTATATACTACTTATTCTACTACGCGTTTTCCTATAATTATTTACTTATTTATTATCGTATTATACTCTTTATAATTATCTTATTAATTATATTTAGAGTAAATAAGAGCTATATTTATCAAATCTAATTTTTATATTAAATTCGATATCGCGAACTTAGGCGTTCTTAGCGAATCGTAAGAATATTCGTAAGAGAACTTCGCTTTTTATCACCTATATTTAAAGTTATAAAAGAGAAGTTCTCGCGTTAATTATAATAGAATAGTCTTTAAGAGAAAGTCTATAAAATAGTAGAAGAGAAAGATTAATATTATTATTAGCGAGATTATTTAATTACTATCTATTTCTAATTACATAATTATTTAAAATTTAAGTTTCTTTCTTAAAGACTTAAATAAATTACTCTTATTAATTAATAAGATATCTATTAAATAAGAGAAGCGAGCGCTTAAAAGAGAATCTACGAAAACGCTAAACGTAGAATATACGAAGATCTAGAAGTTCTTAATAATCGAGAAAGTAGTAAACTCTTATTAACTTAGTAGATTATTTATCGAAGAGCCCTCTAGTATTTAATCTTTATAACTTATTATTACTAATAATCTAGACGAGTATAAGCTTATCTTTATTTAAAAGTTAATAAAAGATTTAGCGATAATCTCTTAGTTATAAAAATAAATTAGTTATAAAGCTCTTCTTACTTATCTTCGCTCGAAATATTTCTAAAATAATATTAACGAAATTTCTAAGATACTATTCTTATCTAATTTATAAAGTTAATAATATAAGCTTAACTATTAATAATAATAACGATCTTTAAGAGATATATAAGTATTAGAGAATAATTATAAATATCTAAATAGCGAATATTCTTATAGCGCGTAATTAAAGATTTATTTATCTCGCTTTCTTACGTTAATAATAAGTATTAATATTAATTCTAACTTCAATTAAGACGTTAAATATCGAAGTTAATATCTTCGAAACTACGCGAGACTTATTAATACGCCTATATTTCTAATCTTAATAATCTCTTATAATATTTAAGTGTTTAGTTTTTCTTCTATTAAGCTAAAGTAAATCTTAAAGTTTTTAATCTCTTTTAGTTTTTATAATACTCTACCTTAATCTAATTCTATCGAAATTTCGCTTTCTCTTTATTCTACTATTCGCTTAACCTTCGATCTTATTATTTAATTTACTTAATATCTATAAAGAAAATAAGATAGATTCTCGACTTATTAATATTAGCTTAAATAAGAATAACTCTCAACTATAAGTTTATCGTCGTTTCTCTATAAAAGAAGTTTATTTACTTTATAAACTTTATACTATAAACGATATTTAATAAAATCTTTATCGAAGTTACTCTTAATTTTAATATCGAGTTCTATCTAATATAAATCTTTTATCTCAACTTTTAAGACTAGCTTTCAATCTAAATAAATTATTAATAATATATTATATTCTTCTTTTAAACTTTATTTACTACTAAAGTAAATTATTAAATAAATTTCTATCTATAAAGAAGATTAAGTTATCTATTAAAGTACTCTAACTCTAACTCTAACTCTTAATATTCTTCTTTTTTATATCTTTCTTTTACTATACTTTATATAAGACAATTCTTAGAAAATCTTAAAGTTTTTAATCTCTTCTTAGATTTACTAATATCTCGCCTTAATCTAAATCTACTAAAACTTCACTTTCTCTCTTATTCTACTATCGCTTCGCCTTCGATCTTATTATCTAATTTACTTAATATCTATAAAGAAAATAAAATAAATTTTCGACTTATTAATATTAGCTTAAATAAGAATAACTCTTAATTATAAGTTTATCGTTATTTTTTATAAAAGAAGTTTATTAATAATTTAATAGATAACGTTATTATACTTAAAACTTATAAGAGTAATAACGCGCTTTTATTATAGAAGAAAAGGCGTTTAATAATAGAAGATATTATATTAATAAAGCTCTTAATTAAATAAGATTATAGCTCTTTAATTAACTAACTCTTATAATATTAAGATTAATAAGATTATAAATTAAAGAAAGATATAGAATAATATAAAGGTCGGCGATAAAGATCTAATATTAGAGTATATATTCGAGTATTATTAATTATTTACTCTTTATACTAATTAATCTAATAGAAAGATTAAGCTTAATAAAAAAGAAAGATTATAATAATTAGATTAGACTTAGAAAATTATAAAATAAGTTCTATAACTTAATTATAATAATAGAAATATTAAAAATACTTATATCTTTAGAGGTTTAAGATATATCTTAAGTTCGTAAGAAACCTCGATATCTATTATTTTAAAAACTTATTAGCTATATAATTTAATATAAAGATATTTTTAGATAAATCTCTATAATAAAGTAATTAATATAGATAAGCTTAACTTCGATAAGATAAATATATTTAATTCTTTTATTTAACTCGCTAATATAAATATTTCTTTAGACTCTAATACTATTAATAAGTTCGATATTTAAATAATAACTTACTCTATAATTTAATATCCTTAAAGAATATTAAAATATTATTATTCATCGAAGTCTTTAAGAAGTCTCTCTTCGCGAATAAATATCTTATATTAAGATTTATTCGAAAGAATTAATAGTTTTAATACTCTTCGATCGAGATATTTAATATTATATATTTATATAAAGATAAAGTTAACTATATAGCTCGAATAATATCTAAATTAAGATTCTTCTTAATAATTATTTCTAGTTAAAATTTTCGCGAATTAATTTATCAAAATTATTAAGCTAATAAATCTCGAAGATTATAATATAATATAACTTCGCGTCTTTTATATATATAAATTAATTCGATATTATAATATTAGCTCGAAGCCTTTAATCTTTATAAATATTAAATTACTTAAATATATAGTTAACGATAAAGCTTAATCTAGATAAGAGAGATTCTTAATCTTAATAACGCTTAAGTTCTATAAGAATTATATTTAAGTTAAAATAAAGAGCTTATTTATATATAACTTCGCTATTAAATAAATTTATATCGACGAGTATTATAATATAAAATTAAATATCTTCTTAATATCTATATTAATTATCGTCTATAAGATAGAGTAATCTAGAATTATTATCGAAGATCTCGCTTATATATAAAACTCAAATAAGAAGAAATAAGTATATTATAATAGAATAGCGAAGAAGTTTAAGTATTATCTATTATTCGTCTATAAATATTTAATTATATTATAAATTATATTCTTTATTAATATAATAACAATAATTCTATTAATTAAGTAGTTGTAATAAAAGATAAATATCATTTTATCTAAGATAATAGAGAAGAAATATCGTAATATTAGAAAGCGTATAGAGAATATAAAGTCTTATCTACGCGCTTTATCGAATAAGAAATTAAAGAGAAATATCAATAAAATATAGATAATTCTAGATAAGCTAATAATTAAATAAATAGTAAAATCGAGAATTATCGATAGCGACGCTTTACTTATAAAGCTTTTATCTTATAAGATAAGAAAGATTATCTACTTATTAAGCGATAATTAGAGGAAAATTCTTTAAGATATTAATTAGATTATTTAAGATTAGATTAAAGTTAAGTATCTTATATAATATAATAAGATCTAGAGTTAAGAGTATAATCTATTTAAATTTATATATAAGTTATACTTTAATAAGACCTATAAACTACGCGCCGTAACTATTATTTCTAATATTCTCAAATTCTTCTAAGACGTATTAATTAAAGCTAATTAATATTAAGTATTATAATAATAAGAATTATTATAAATCTAAATAATAGCGATTAATCTTCTAAGCTAGATAATATAAAGAAGAAATAACTATAATATTCGTAAGATAGTATATATAATTACTATCTATACGACTTAATAAAAGATATTTTTAAGCTTATCATATTAAAATAGCTAATTAATACTCTTAATAAAGATATCTATAAACATTCTAAAAAGCTAATAATATTTATAAGTTTCTCTTATAATTAATCTAATTATCGCTCTAATATAATCTTCTTCTCTATTTTATTAAATTTAAATAATATTAATAAACTCGTAGTAACTTAAGTAAGAGTATTTAAATAATGAAACTCTCTAATACTCTTTAGTTATTTAATTTAAAAATCGCGATAATCTAATAATATAACCTTTTAAGAATAATAATAAATCTCCACTTTCTTATCTTAATTAAGCGTTTTATAAATATAGATATAACGCTAATAAGAGTCTTTCGCTCTATTAATCTAGATACTAATTAAAAGAAGTAATAGAATATTTAAATAGATAAAAGAGTAGTATAACTATTATAGAAAAATAAAAAGATATATAACTACTACTTAATATTAAATAATCTAAAAGAGCCTCGATAATAAGATTTTAAATAGAAAATATACGAAGAGAGATAATTCGTTCTTAAATATATAATAATACTATATTATCTTTTTAGATACGCTATTTATAAGTATACTCGATTATTCTAAAGCTTCTATACTATTTTAATATATAATTATAATTTAATATTAAATAACTTATAAGATCTAGATAAGAAGATTTCTAAATAAGAAGATTAAATAAAAGATACTTAACTTGAAGAGTTAATATTTATAATAAATATAAGAATAACGATATAAGTAAAGAAGTAAAAGATAAGATAATTTAGATATACGATAGATAGGGGGATTAAGAGAGATATATATTATTCTTAAATAGATATTTTAAATACCTAAATAATATATAGTATAATTCGACTTCGTATTATATTATTCGACTTCGACTATTTAATTTAATTATTAATTAATTCTCTTAAATAGATAGAATAAATAATATAATAGAGATTTATTAAATAAAGGTCGACTTATAAGATCTATTTCTAAATTAGAATCTCTATTAATTCTATAATATTCTTTCTAATATATTCTCCTCTAGAATTATTCTACTTCTTTTAGAATTCTATAATTTAATTAATCTTAGATATAAAATATAAGTCTTTATAAGTTAGCGTCGCGTTATCTTTATCTATTTTATCTAAATTATTCTATATTAATATTAATTTAAGAATCTAAATAATATTAATTATCTCGCGCGACTTAATAATAGAAGAGTCTAGCTATAAAAAGATTCGCTTCTTTTTAAAGTAAGAGATAAAAAAGAGATATCTAATTAAGAGCGCGCTTAACGTTTCTCTATAATTAAATAAAGCTCGATAAGGCCTTTAAGTAACTAAAGAACATCTTTTCGAGAGTCTTTACATCTAATATTTTAAGAAAATAATTAAGTAATTACGAATTAGATATAGCTATAAAAATTAATTATATATATATATAGACTTATAAATATAGACGACTAAATAAATAATCTATCTCTATTAATAACGTCGACTTTATATTATAATTATATATCTTTAATCGAGCTAGTTTCTATATATATTTAAGAAGAACTATAATTAATACGCTAATATTATCTCTTAATATTATTAAGACTTAGATATTAATTCGCGTTATAATAAATAATATCGATTTCGATATATTTATAAATATATTAAAAGAAGATAAAGTATATAACGTTATAATAGATCGAATTATATATTATATCGATAATAAAGATATTAAGATTAATTATTCTCGAAAGTTTAAGATAATTATACTATCGATATATAAGCGAGACTAGAATTCTATATTCTTTATAATTAAAGAATATTAGACAAGTAAGTATTTATTTTTTATATATATCTACTATTACTAATACGCGAAGAGATTATTTATCTTAAGAAAAGAAAAAGATAATAAAGATATTAAGAGAAATATATAAAGCGATATAATAGCTTAAGTCGACTATTCTCGCTATTAGCGAAAGAATTTAAAGTCATAATATATATATATATAAGAAATAGTTAGATATTTATACTATAATCGTTATATTCTCTAAAACTTAATTAATTTCGAGAAATTCTATAATATAAAGAGTTTATCTTACTAAAATAATCTATAATCTTTACTTTCTCTAAATATCTCTCTTACGCTTTATATAATATAAAACCTTTATCTTTAATATAGCTAGCGCCTCGCGTTATTTAATAATATTAAACTTAAATAACTTCTAGAAAATTCGCTAATATAAGTTTTCTTTATAGACTATATTTTAGTAGACTTCGATTAAAAAAAATACGTAATCTTTATTAAATAGAGAGAGATAATATAAAAGACGCTAAAGCTAATATTTAACCTCTATATTTTATCGATAGAGATTATAAAAAGACGATATTAATTATAGTAGAAATATACTATTATATATAAAATAGCTTTGAGTCACTAAAAAGAATTATATATTATTTTTAATAGTTATAAAGTTTATAATAATATCGTTATCGATAATTACGTAAATTATAGCTTTATATATAACGCTATCTAAGAAATAAAATATATTATTAATATATCGAAGTAATTATTATCGATAAGTATTTATACTAGAAGATCTATAATTATATATACTAAAATAGATATTATTTATAGAAAAATACTTAAGAATAAAAAAGTAAATAAGAGAAGTATAATTAGAGTAATAATATTTAATAATAAATAATAATTAACTTAACGTTAATTATTAATAGAAAATTTATTTAATTCGAATAGAGATTATTAGCGAAAATGTTATTTAGTTTAAATAGAATATTTAAGTTAAATAGATAGTCGAATTTAAATAGAGATTTAACGCGCTTTAATTTAAATAAGTTAAAAACGCGTTAATTAATAGCCCCCCTTTTCAAGTTAATAACTTTTCTTTACTCTTTTATTTTTTTATCTATTTAAATATATTTACTTTTATATTTTATTTATTATTATCTTTAACATTTAATATTAATTTTATTCTAACTTTTAATAACGATAGAAGACTTATAATACTTTATATTCTACTAAGTAAGTCTACTATCGTTCGAATTATAGAGATTATAAAAACTTTAAAATAGAATATCAAAAAAGAGAATAGCGATAAAGAGGGTTAAAAACGCTAGAAGAGAGAAGAAAGCTAAGAAGATAGAAAATATAAATCGTAGTCTACTTATTCGCGAAGATATTACTAATTATATATTAGTAGAAAGCGAGTAAAATAAAGAAGATTAATAAGAGAAAAAGACGCGTTAAAGAATATAGATAGATAGATTCTAGATCGTCTAAACGCCATAGAATATATAAGCTTAAGAAGAATATATATATAGTATCTAATTACGACGATAATAAATTCTTAAATAACTCTATTAGTTTAGAGAAGATAAAGAAGTTATTAATAATTATAATTATTATATATAACGAAGCTCTCTTTAATATTAATAATACTCTCTTAATTTTATATACTATTATAGATATTAGAAAAGATTTCTCTTTTAAAGTTAAAGGTAAAGGCGAAGATCGTAAACTCGATATATTCTTATTTAATCTATATCTTCTATCGAGCTAATATCTTAATAGAAAGCGATAGAAAGACTCTTATTCAAACTCTCGATTAAGTATTAAGATTATTAAATCTAGAATAAAAAATAATAATATTAATTATTAGTTAATTAGTTTTAAAATTAAGTAATATCGATATAAACTAGCTAATATAAACTATAGAATTTAGAATAATTCTTATTAGCGATAAAGAATTAGAATTAATAAAGCGAAGTAAGAATATACTATATAATTAAATATCTAGGTTAATAAATATATACTAAGTCGAGATAGAAAATAACTTATTAAGAGAAGTCGCCTTTATAATAACGAAGCTAAGAGTACTTTATATAAGGCTTCGATATAAGAATAAGTATATATTCTAAATATAGTAGAATAATAACTAAATCGCTATAGATAATTTAATATTAAAAAGTATTACGTTAAATAGAGTCGTTAGACGCTATTATATCGAAGTCGCATTATTAATATATAGCTTCATTTAAAGCCCTTCATCAATACATCTATTAAATAAAATAGAGAAATTTAGAGCTTCATTAATATCTCTAATAATATTAAATTATATATCGTTAATAGATTAGAATAAAGAAAGATATATAGATTATACTTTATAAGATAACTTAAATAAAGATAATCGTTAGATCGCGCTTTAAGATAATTTAATATAACGAGAAAGAGCGCGATTATAATATTAAGAAAGAGTATCTTAATATATTCGAGACAATAAGAGTTATCTTACTTATAATAATTATAATTAATAAAGATCTTAAATATCTAAATCTTTAAGAGCTAAGTCTCTAGTTAAAGTATTATATTAACGCGCTTAATTAAGTAATAATTAAAATATAAAGAGATTAGAGATAATAACTCTATAAGAATACTCGATTTATACGAAGTATCGATAATTAATCTATATATTTCGAGGCGAGAAAGATATTAATATCTCTTAACTAATTATTACTATTAATACTTTAAGCTCTTTCTAATAAGAATATAGCTTTTCGACTATATAGGCGATTTTCGTTTAACTCTAATAAAGAAAATTCGAGATATTATTTAATCTTATCTTAAGGTCTATATAACGTCGTCGTCTTAAAGATATAAAGACGATAGTTAGCGACTTATTAATCGACCTTTAATTTATATATCGAGATTTATAAAATAGATAGAATATAATATATTTTACGAAATTTAGATTAATTAACTTCTTTAGCTAATAGTCTCTAGAATAAGAAATACTTCTTATTTTAATTAATAGTTATATTATTATATAAAATTTTCTTTTATAGTAAGAGAGTATTTCTCGAATTTAGATAAAGAAGTAAGTATCTTTAATTACTCTTATTTGACGATATTATAATTCTTATAATAATCGCCTTTTATTATAATCTAAAGAACTATAATTCTAGATATTTTTATATTAAAAGATAAGATAATAAGAAAGTCGAAGATAAGCTCTTTACTATTATTTCACTACTTATATAATTATAATACTTCTTAGAAATATATAAGTATATTAAGAAGTTCTAAAGAGATATAGAATAATAGAAAAGACTTATTATATACTATATATTACGATAGCGTATTCTAAAGATATATTCTTAGATTAATAAGAAAGATATAGAGACTCTCTAAATTAAATAACCTATATAAGAATTCGCTAAATAATATTATCGAGAAATCGAGCTTCGTAAGCGTCTTAAGAGAAGTTATACTAAGGTTCGCTAATATTAAATTACTTAAGAGATTAAATTTAAGTCTAATCGAAGATAATAAGAGAATCTCGCGAGTTATTAAGAAATAATTAATATATAAAATAACTAAATAGAAAGAAATCGATTTAATAAATAATAATTAGAACTCGAATCTCTCTAAGCTCGAAGTATAAATACTTCGCGTCTCGATAAGTAGAGAGAATAGATAAAAAAGACTAAACTTTAATATATCGTCTATAGCTTTACTATAGCGAATAAAAAAAGAGACAATCTATAAAGAGAATAAGTATCTATAAATTAATAAAGTTATATTAAATAGAGAAGAAAAAATATAAAGAATATATAGCGTAGTAAATAGAATAGAGAGAGTTAGTCTCTTTATCTACTAGGCGAATTAAATAAGAATTAATAAAGAATTAAGTACCGCTATAGCGCTTAAAATTCTAATTATTTAAGAATCTATATCTTAGAGATTATAAATATTATTAATATTACGATAAGATATCGCGATAAATCTTAAATTAATAACTTTTATTAGATATCTAGAGGTATCAAGTTCGATTCCAAATTAAATACTCTAGAGACGTCGTTATAATCGACGATATCGTTTAATTCGAATACGCTATAAATATTAATATTACTAGCGAGACTAGTTAATCTAAAATTTTTATAGATATTATTATAATTAATAATACTATTCTAACTCAAATAATCTCGAAAATCTCTTTAATATATATTTAATTAGTCGAATTAAATTTTTAATAGATATTATTATTACTAGTAATATTATTTATCTCAAATAATCTAAAAAATCTATCTTACGTATAGTCCCTCGAATTTTTAAATATATACTATTAAATTAATAGCTTATAGTCACTTTAAAATCTAGTTAACTCAAATAAATACTATCTTAGCTTATTAAACGCGAAGTTTATTATATTTAATTACTAAACTAGCAAAAAGAGTTAAATATAGATAAAGTCTACTTAATAGACTAAATCGTGCTAAATATTCGTTAATAAGTAAAGTCTACTTAATAAGTTTAATATAAAGTTATTATTAAGTAATATAAACCTTCGCGAATATGAAAAAATAAGGCTATAGCGAAGACATTAAACGATTTCAATTTAATTAAAAACGAGGTATCCGAGATAGTTTCGATCTAGAGAATTTTTTACTATTAAAAACCCTTATCCCATTAATTAATCTCTTAAAGATAAGACATTTCGAAATATCTCTTATAGAAGTCGTCCGCTAGATCTTAACAATTCTCGAACTTATCGTCATTCGTATTATATTAAACGAGGTTATTATTAAAACCTTCTTACTTAACTTTATATTTAAGATAATTATTAATTAACTTAGAGGTAAATATTTTTTTAATAATTTATTCGATCTAATTGTTAATAATAACGTATTTTAATAAAGAGTTTACTTATCTTAATAGAGGGTTATCTATAATAAGACTTAAGAGATTAAGATAGAAGATATTATAGATTTTTATACTTAGTGAAAGTTCTAGATAATATAATATTTTTATAAGACCTATAATCTTAAATAGATTAAGTCTCTTATAATTTAATTTATAAAAAGGGCGATTAAAGGTAATATTCTTATTACTTAGAAAGATCTTATCGTCTATCTAAAAGGTAATCTTTTATTAATACTTATTAATTTATATAATTATAGCCTTCTAAGTATAATCTATATTACTTCTAATATACTTAAAAATCTATTTTATATAGTTCGTAATATTCTCTATTTAAGTAGTATTAAGATATTTATAAGTAGTCTTATAGTCGATAATATTTAGATTAAAACTTATTTAAGAGTAAAATCTCTTATTTATAAGAAAAGATAGGATATTAATAGTCGCTAAGATAGTATTATTATTAACGAACTTGATAATAGATAGTTATCTTACTTAGTCGTTCTATATATAATTATAATATATTTAAAGATAACGCTTTATATTCTAATTTACTCGCTTAATCTATTTATTAATTTTAGAATAAAAGACTATTAATAGCTTAACTATAATACTTAATCGCTTATAAAAGAATTTTTATATAATAATTATAAATTAAGAGCTTTAATTCGATATTATTAAGATTGATAGATTATATAGATAAAATACTTTCTTAAATAATAAGTTAACTATTTTCTTAATAATAATATCTTTATTAATATTAAAATAGGTTACGTAGTAATATTTCTTAATAAGTTAATTAATTACTATTTAAATAGCGTTATAGCTATTAAATATAGATAAGTCTATAACGAAGTCGATTAATATATCTTATTATCGTTTCTATAAAATTAATAGAGACTAAAATAAATCATATTCTCGATTATAAGGTATTTTAGTTCTCTAATAAATATAGTAATTCTAAATATAAATAACTACTATCGCCCTTATTTCTCGCCAATAATACTTTCTTTTAAATAATTTATAAATATATACTATCTTAAAATAGCCGTAGAATAATTAATTATATATCTCTCGAATAATATTAATATATATATTATTAAATATTTATAAACGATTCTTATAATAAAGTACTTCGTTCTATACGAAGCACTTATTAAGAGTAATTTCTCGAAACTTATTTTTATCTTCGGCGATAGCGTTATAAATTTTTATATAATAGTTATTCTTTTTATTAACTTCTACTATCTTATAATAGATAAAATCGTTAATTATATATATATCGATACTTTCGCTATTTAACTTTAATTAATTAGAGATAAAAATTATTTAATACTATTAACGTAATCGTTTATTTTCGAAATTAATTAATCTATATTTAGTTATTTATATAAATATATTTACCTTAACGTTCTAAGGTTTAAATCGATAAATAATCTTTATATTAAATTTGAATAGTATATTTAAATAGCGAGTTTAGCGTCGATTAAGATCTCTTTCTTTAATAAAGTATATTAAGTTCTTATAATTTATAAAGATCTTAATAGAGATATTAATATATTTTAATTTAGAACGCTAGTATTCGAGATAGCGAATAATAGTTAATAACTTCTTATTATAGATCTAATAGTTATACTCGACTAGAGTAAGATTCTTACTATAGAAGATTATCGAGTAAAGTATTCTCTTATTATTATATTAGAAAAAAATATCTTTATTAATATAGTCGAAAGAGTTAATCTCTAGAATAATATTTTTTATTCTATCGAAATAATATAGAATTAAGACTTTTATAACGACGATTTTTAGAAAATAAAAGATCTCTTAATATACTAGAAACTAATTAAATATAATTTCTTTTATAATAAATTTTATTATAGATTTAACTATTTTAGAGAAGTCTCTTATAAATTATTAATAAAAATTATAAAATCTAATAAAGGCCTATATCTCTTTAAGACTAATAAATATAATTTATTTAATAATAATCTAGATTTTAATAGAATTTATTTATAACTCGTCTATAGATATTAGTAAGCCTAAAAATTTAATTTTCTAGATATAGAATTCGCACTTAAGAATATTTATCTAAAGGTTAATATTCTTTAATTTATAAAGGATTTATTTAATATATTAGATATATTTCTTTTTTATCTTATTATAAATAAGTATATTATTAAGATAAATCTAATAGAAGTTATTTAGATACTTAAATAGAATATTATTTATATATTATTAATATATAATTAAACTATTAATTAGATTAAAGGAGAGAATTTAATATTTATATACTTTAAGAAAGATAATAAAAGTAGTAAAATTCTCGCTATTAAGGTATATATATAGTTTATTAAACGCGATTATAATATCTAATCGAGTAAGATATTTATATCTCTAGATTCTTATTAAAATCTTATTTATTAATAAAATTAAGTATTAATTTCTTTCAATAATAGCGTTTAGCTTTCGATAGTTTATATAAAAATATAATTCTTTATTCGACTTTTTCGCGAATAAGATAGATAAGGCGAATAATATATAGCTTAATATTATAAAATCCTTCTTTAGATATTTATTTAAATACTTCTTTATCTATTTTAATTTATATTCTAATATTAAATAGATTCTACTTTTTAAAAGTTTCGTTTTATCGAAATTATTATTAAATTTTAGCTTATAATTATAAAGACGATATAAGAAAAGTATATCTATTTTAATTTTATTAAAAATATTAAGATAATTATAATACTTCGTAAATAGCTTATATTTTATCTTTTTAGAATTAATTTTATTAATACTATTAATCTAAATAGAGCAATTAAAATTATAATATCTTTTATATTTCTTTTTTAAGTTATAGAAATAGGATTTATTAATTAATATACGAGAACCGCGCGATATTTAAATAATAAGAGATATATATAATATTAACGTATTCTTATAAATCTCATTTATTATTAATATAAATAGTTTATTATCTTTTTTATAGACTAGTTAATAGTAGATCGCTATATTAATCTTAGCGATATTAATAAACTTAAACTTCTTACTATTCTTATTCTTATTTAATAAAAAGATATTTAAATTAATTTCATTATCGTAAGTAAGTAAGAAAGAGCTTTATTATTTTAGTATAATAGATAAAGAGATAAGTAATATAAATAGTCGAAGCTTCGAAGTTAATAGAAAGAGGAAGTTCGTTTATTATTAATATCTAATTATTATTATAATTATATTAATCGAATAAAAAGAGTATCTTATTCTATAATATATTAAGAATTATCTTATATTTATTTATTTAAGACTTTTTAATTATTATATTATATTTTAATAGTATAATTAATATTAAATATATTTCTTCTTAATAATCTTTTACTATTATTATTAAGAGTAAGTAATATATAATTAATTATTTCGCGATTTAATTATTATAGTTTTTTAGTAATTTAAATTATAATAGTAAGAGTAGTTTTAGATATAAGACTTTATATATCGCTAGAATTAAAAACTCGTTTATAACTATATAAGTATCGATATATCTACTATCTATAAGAAAATTCTTAAATAAATAAGTTCTCTCTTATAAAGATAGCGTAATTTATATATAAAAAGGGCGATATATTAGAGCGTTATTAGAAATATCTACTAGATATACTTTATAAGTATCTCTTATTATAACTTTAAAAGAGGCTATTTATTTCTCGAATCTAATAAAGAATTATCGCTACTTATAGTGTCGACGTTATCGATTTTAAATTCTTTATTTATATCTATCGCGTAGAGTTATACTTTCTTAAAGGCCTTTTTATTAACCTCGATTTAAATAGTTATTATATAGTTATTTCGATAGTAATCTTTCTTATTATAGTTATAGTATATTAATTCTCTTAATTTTAAATTAATCTTAATATTTAGAGGTATAGTAATTATAACTCTAGTAATAGATATAAGATATATATTAGTTATAATTTATATAATAATTAACTTAATAGTAGTTTTTATAAGCTCTATATCTTTTTATCTAGTATAATATAAGTTATCTAGTTTTTAAAGATATTTCTTTATAGTCTTTAAGATAGTAAATCCCTTTATAATCTTCTATAAATCTCTTAAATTTTTTTTTAATTTATTTAAAAGGTAATACTTTATTATAACGATTTTATTAATATTAAGAATAATATCTAGTCGAATAAAGTTTAAATAGAAGTTAATAAAGGGCCGAATTTCTTATTATAAAGTATATATATTACGTTATATATTATTACGTTAATCTAAATTCTTATAAATATTAATTAATTTATTTATAATCTTAATAATAGATTAATATAGATTAGTAAAGTTTTGAATTTTTCTATATATAGTATATTATATAGTTTTATCGCCGAGTTATAAGACTACGTAGACTATTTTAAAGTTTTTAATAAGATAATAATCGCTATTAATTCTAAATTTCTATTCTATTTTAAAGAATTAGTCGTCTTAGATAAAGTTAATATTATCGATAAATAGAGATAAATTTAAAATCTTAATTAATTTCTCTTTTAAACGTCTAGAAGTGCGTTCTTCGTCGATTAAGAGTAGTTATAAATCCTTTATTAATTATAAATTAAGATTATTAACTTTTCGCTATAAGAAAGTTATATTCTTTTAAAAATCTCGAGTTAATTAATTTATCTTTTTAGTTATCTTATAGATCTAAAATAAATTATTTATAGCTAGATTCTTTTCTATTATAACGATATAATATCGAGTAATAATCTTTCGAAAATTATCTCACTTCTAATGAATTTTATTTAATATAATTATAAATTCGTCGAGTTAGTATTTAGTCTAATATTATAATTATAAACTATTAGTAATATTCTAAAGTATTTCTATCGAGTTTCTATCGTTAACTATATTATCTAATAAAACTAATATTTATTAAAATTTAATTTACTTAAGTAAGATCTTAATTTAATTTATTCTTTCGATATTAAACTTTATTATAAAAAAGAAGATTTTGAAATAAAGTGAAGAGGAGTTTAAATGCTTTAAAAGAATAGGTATTAGAGATATTAGATGTATTAGAGAATAGTAAAGTTTCTTTAAAGCGCGTCGAAATTATTCGATATTAAGAATAAAAATTTTTACTATAAAGCTTAAGAAATGTTTCTTTATCGGGGTTTAATATACTTATCTCTTAATTATTTAAGATGTTAAGAAGACTATAAATACTTTAAATAGTATTCTTTCGAATATACTTACTTCGCCTAAGGGGTTTATTATTTTATAGAGAAGTTATATACGAGAAAGCTTATAAATAATATTTTAATAGTATTTTAATAATATTTTAATAGTATTAGCTATTTCTTTTAATTCGCTAGCTATATAAATGATTTAATATCTTATTTATCTCTCGATTACTATTTATCGAGTTTAATTCGCTCTGAAATCGAATTATCTATCTAATAAGTTTATTTAGAAATATAATAACTTAATTTAATTTCTTATTAAAGTCTCTATTAGCGCGTTTCTTTAGATTTATTCGCTAATATAAATAAAATAAGTAGATTAATCTTAACTATAGTATTAGAATTAATATAGATATAATATTAATATAAATATTTTAAATAAGATAATTAAGATATCGAATTATATAGATAAAAGAAAGATATTAAATAGTAGATAAATATCTCTACTAAGATACGCTAGGCTCGAATAGATAAGAGAGCTAAGTAATATATTAAGAATATAGAGTACGCTCGTAATATCTTTAATTAGTCTTCTTATTTAAGCGTCTTCTCTTAAGAGTTCTTAATATCATAGATCGATATATAAATAGACTCTACTTCTTCTAAAGAAATTAGATTATCTCTTTCTATATAGTCTATAGCTAATCTTCGAGATACTTAATAAGAAAGTCTTCGGCGGTTAAGTGAAGCTTGCGAGGGGTATCTTTAGAGCGAAACTGTAGCTTATAGGCCGAGCCATATATAAAGAGACTTTCTTAAATATTATAGACTGTCTGTATATAGTAGTAAACGTCTTAGGCGATAGTATTAGATCTTCAATATAGAAGTAGTAAATAAACGATTCTAAACCGAATAGGCGGAGGTAAGCCTCTTTTATCGATCGTTGCGAGGGGTATTTCGAAATAATAGAAATTGGCTAAGCGAGATATATAGAAGCTTTAAATATGATGAGAAAGGTGGTAGAATGCGATATGGGAGAAGATTCATCTACTTAGTACTACTTTTGGTGGGGTGTGTGTGAGAATCTCAGTGCTAAGTATTCCAACGTTTTCTACACACGCTAATAGATCACGGATCCTCTCCTTTGCGATTTGAGGTCACTATGACAACTTACCGAATCATGTCCCAAAATTTGGTGGGAGGGTATAATCGGTGAATAGGGGTATAACTCGCTAAGAATTCTACAAATGTGAGTACGAGATAGTAATCTGCCCCCCCTGGAGCCAGGTTCGTACCCAAATCCGTGTAAAACATCAGAGTACCTGCTTACAGTACATGTGCGTTAAACTTCAAGACAGTATTGAGGTAACACTAAATAACCGTCATGTGAAAAAAATATTGACAGCTGTAAGGGTGCAATTGTACCGTATACAGACAGACTGCCAATTGAACGTCGTCTTCGCGTATGTACTGCTGAATATAGGATCAGCACTGTGAGAGAAAGGCTTTCGGGTCACACGCTGTAGAAGTGTTGAAGGAAGCTCTGCTGTCCTATTTATTCATTGTTAAGAGAGAGAGAGAGAGATCTCGGAAGCAAGGAGTATTCCAACCTTTTTAAGCGGCGAGGGGCGCAGTGGAGTCTGCTAATAGTAGGAAGAAAATATCTGACGGAGATGCAGAGACAAAAATTAAATAAGTGTTTGGCGGACAAACAGTGGATCCGAGGATTCTGAGGGTTTCTTGTCCCTCGACTGTCGGCTTTTAGATGCCCTGAACTTTATCTTTGGCCTGAATCTCGAAGTGTTCTCAATCTCATAATCGAAATGAGCGAACGAGTATGCCAGTAGTGCTGCTACAGCACTCAAAGAGTTAAACTTCACTACCTGCTCGAATCCGACAAGTGGGGATGCGCTGAAAGTGCAGCGTTATCGCACGGTGTGGGCAAAAGGGCCGAAATCAAAGAGCTAGACGTACGAATTGTAGGTACTATTGAGGAGACAATTCGACCATTCCTTGCTGCTGGTTTGGGGAACGTGGAATTTGTTGCTAGAGTATAACAGATGCGTGACACAAATGGAACGTATAATAACCAACGGGCAATACTGCAGTCCTTGCTAATTATCTCTATCACATGAAAAATGGGCAAAACCTGACAATGTGGCTCGCCAACCGAACGCTTCAGATATACGCATCAAGACTTATGCAGAGTGACTTTGAGTCCTTGACGATTTACGACATAGTTGCGTACTAGCATGCTTATCGTGACCTACAGCAAGAATGATTGATCGCGTACTGGCGCGTTGAATACCTGGGAGTAGCGACAATACTAGAACGAAGAAATGAAGCGACCCACGTCACACAGTAGCCTTCTTGACGGGCAACAATGTCCACATTTCGATGAGATCGTCTACAACACTTCGTCTGCCATCAGGAGTATCTGGATCTGGATCATGATTGACTCCCTTTACACATTGTGTCCCATAATCAAATGTCGTCATGATTCGTTCCTTGAGACGAATCGGACTTCCATCTTTCCTCCTTTTCGTGCCTCTCAGTTGACCGAGCTTGGCTGACTCTGCCGTCGCCGACCTAGTCTCTGTATTCCTGGGTCGAACGATCAGGCGTTGTTGCTAACTTTGTGGCACTGGGAAGAGTAGGGTTGTGAAGAACAAGGCCTCCCAGGTCACTGCTACTCCTGGTGCGCTTCCTCGCTAATCTTGCAATTGGAGTGGATGACTCCGTTGCGCTGACTGATTCTACCGCACCAGGAAAAGTGTCTTCTAGGGGTTTATCGTCTAATGAAGCGAGTCTGCTGGAAGTGTAGTCCAAGTTAGTATAGCCATCAGCTTGGGATCGTTAGTCCAATGTCTTAGGAGAAGTCCATAGGAGAGGTGAAATAGCTTCAATAGGCGTTGCTGCTTGTGGCATCGAACAGTCATAGCTCGGTTGAGCTGACGCGGCCGCAGTAGTTGCTGCGGCTGCTTGAGATAGCAGGAAACTATCAAGAGCTTCCTTTTGCCGGTCTTGTGCTTGCATTTGTGCCAGCTGCGTATGATACGATGCGTGCCATTCGTCCACCGATGTGTCCGCACCTTGAGCTGATAGTGATGTTTCGCCAAACATTCTCGGGTTTGGGCTGTCTTCTCTTGGAGTCTGGTAAGTCCAGAGAACCCTGCGCTATCCAGCTTGGCTCAGCATAGGTCTGAGGCACGTCTCGTCGCGATTGGGAGCCAAAGGCTAAGGCTGAGTGCGACATTGTCGGTGCTGCTGATGGTTGTTCGCTGCTATTCATGTACGAATGTTGCTGTGGATAAAAACCCGCACTTTGCACAAAAGGTTTTGGATTAACAATCGGAGGCGCCATCATGCACTGCCCTACGGTATCTTGACGTTGATATTGCTTGACCCTCTGTTGATTCTGCCGCTGCTGAGCTTGGTGCAAGTGTTTCTGGAGGCCGCTTACAAGAGGCGCGATAGGTTTCGCCGCCATTGAGCCCCATCAACGTTGGTCGGGAGTATCTAGAATTTTCATTTCGTGCTTATACGTCCGCAAGATCTCGACCTTGACTCGATCGCGGCTATCAACTCGAATGTCGTACTTGAGTTCGTCGACCTCGTTGAGTAGGTTATTGACGAGGCTAATGTAGTGCTTGAGATGGGAGAAGAGTTCATCTTCTGCCGGCTCATTGTCTTGCATCTCCCGCTGCGGTTTGGTGTCATTCGGTTCCTGCTTCACAGGCATGTTCTGAACACTGATACTAAGGAACATATCGCCTGTGTTCATGTGTGGTGCATGGGCTTCTTGTGGGTCGCTTCCCTTTCTAGGTTCACCACGCTGAGAGTTTACCTGTGGCTGCTCCTGTAGGTGCCAACCCATCTCTCTGCTAGTCCCACCCTTTTGGGAATATGACTCTTTTGTGCTTTGATTGTCTTCGATCCCCAGCTTCAAGCTCTCGAAGTTGCGTATGTAGTCCTGATTGGACCTCGCCAAATCTTCGATTAGGGATCTCTGATCTTTGATCACTGAAGAAGGCTAAGATCTATCATAGTATTAGCGAAGACCCATTATTGGATTAACAACATCTTAAAAAACCAGGTCATACCTTCCAGCAACTTGCCTAGCATAGGTAATGACATTCAGCATACAACAACGTACTCTTCCATCTATCTAAGTTGTCCTCAGCAACTGCAACTTTGTCTGTAGGTATGACCACTTGACTCTCTCTAGCAGCACCACGGCTTTCGGTCTCCTTTCCCGGCCTAGCTCTCAAATTTGGCATCTTCTTCACCAATATAGTATCTATCTCTTCGAAAACCTCCAAAACTCTTTCACGACCTTACCAGCGGTCTGCACTGCATTCTCCGAGACTATCCGACTCGATTCATCTTTATCAAGCAACGATCCCAGCTCTTTGAGAACGGAAGAGGTGAGGGATACGTCTTTGGATATGGAGATGACGGATCTATCTGCGTTCGAAACAATTTCACCGAAGGTGTAGAGCTTGATGCTTAGACGTAAGCCAACGTCAGCGATTTGGACCACGGATGCTATAATGCCGAGTTTTGCCATGCTGGAGGGCTACTTGGAGAATGCAAAAATTTTGCTCAAACACTACTCAGGTGTGGTTTGGAAACCCATTCCGACATAAAGCTTTGTTTTGACCAGTCTATACAGAAAACCACCGTCAATCAAAGCACAGCAAAGAAGAGACAGGCGAACAGCCTCATTCATCGAAGTTAATCACTCCAATGGTGACGATAAACTATGTGCGGTAAGAGAAGATGCTTGAGAGAGTCTCAGAGAACCCTAAGAGTGATAGAATATTGAGCACAGCCTTGCAATCGTCCCTCCGCCACAATATGCTGTAACATTGTTGCAGCAGCTTACCCTTCCCCCTCCGCCACGTTACCAAAGTCCGAAGAGTTTGGTGATGGCGACCCAGAGAGAAGTCACGTCCACGTCTTCATCCGGCTTTGGGACAGCATCAGACTTCGCCTACCACGGGGTGACGATAGCGCTGACTTCGCGCATCAGAGCCTCGAGCTTGATGACATCAAAAATTAGAGAGCGGCACCAGCGGGGTTGGTTCAATCACTCTTCCCCCAATTTTTTCATCCCAAGACCTTGGGGATTCATTTTCCATGTTGAGCTCCTGACGCTCGAAACGCTGGAAATCGTCCGAGAAAACCCGCGAAGCTGGAAAAATCGACCCTCACTACTTTGTTCTTCACATTACAACCGATACTGTGCGACTCGGGCTATACCGCAACAGCGCTGCTGTGATCTACCTACGCATGACACTGGCCACTTCCTCTCACATAACCGTAACGACCACTCTGCAGCATTTGAATGAGTGAGAAACGCGAAAGCACTCAAGTCAGCTCCACATGATAAACCTCCCTCTT
This sequence comes from Letharia columbiana, assembly GCF_014066305.1. Classification (NCBI taxonomy): domain Eukaryota; kingdom Fungi; phylum Ascomycota; class Lecanoromycetes; order Lecanorales; family Parmeliaceae; genus Letharia; species Letharia columbiana. Next base: position 484,255 of record NW_023501068.1, read on the forward strand.
CACCAACCCCTCCGCCCCATCCAACACTCCCACCAACCCCTCCCCCGCCTTCCCCTTCTGCGCCCCCCACCCCTCCCACCCCACCGTCCCCATCCACGCCCTCATCTCCCCTTCCAACCCCTCCACCTCCATACCCTCCACAACCCACCCACCATGCACATCCCTCACCCCCTCCACCTCCCTCCCCCACCCTCGTCACGAATCCCTGCCATGTAGATTCCCACTTCTCCTTTTGCTCCGTCGTGATGGCGAGGGGGAAAGTAGGCCATTACGACCTCGGTGACGGGGGCCTGTAGGGTCTTGGGCTGCGCGGGGTGGAAGAGGACGTGGATCGGGATCGGCGGGACGGCGCAGAGGGAGAGCAGTTGGGCGCGGAAGGCCGGGAAGTGGGGCGTGTCGTAGAAGGAGAGGTGGTCTGCTTTGCTGTCCCAGTCTGGGGTTCATTCGCGTTGGTGTAAGCAGGCAGACCGACTGAGGGGGATAAAATAGGGGGCTGGGGTGATGAGGCAGGCTAGGTGCTAGGGAAATTGGCAGTCGAAAGGGTACGGATGCTCATATCTTTCGACAAAATCAACTCCAGCGAGGATCTCCTTGCGCTGTTGAACGCTTTTTTTTTTTTTTTTTGGAAATGGACTAATCACTGACGAGACGGTCCTTCAAACTGATAACCAAACTCAAAAGATTTCAACTTCTCAAACAGCCACATCTTCTGACACCTTGCCTGGGGCGAAGAAAAAGGGGGGGAAGGAAAAGAGGCATTTACTAAGAAACATGCGGGCTTTGCTCCTATCCTCGACGACGCTACTGGTGTAAATGTCTCGGAAGCCGGGACATTTTTTCAGGGTGGAGATGGAGGATGCCCAGATGGCACCTTCGGGAGTGGAGGGGTCTTTGAGGTCGTACGGGGCTTTGAGGTCGATGATGCAGACTTCTGTGACCGGGATTTGGGACATTTTGGGGGGATGGGGTTTCACGGTGAGATTTCCTGTTGTTCTGATGGAGGGATATGTGAAGACACAATGGGAGAGAGTTGTCCGTGGACAAAGGTCGTTTGAGCCGCGATATGCCCCTACGGCATCGGTAAGCGGTTCCAAAGATGCATAAATATTTCTCAGCACACAGGGTACTACGAAAGCATCCGTTCATGGGAACAACCCTTTTGGGAGAGCATTCGTACTGTCCATTGGCTGCAAGACTGTATGGAGACATTATGCTTTGCAAAGTTCGCTTACCAATGCTTTGGTAATATCGAGCTAGCGCATGACCCTAACAGCAATACTAGCGCAACTGACTCAGTGACTCGAGCTCGGCGACACGCATCATGCATTGAGATGGGTGCAGTGTGCAATAGTGTGGCAAGGAGAAATCTAGCCGCAAGTGGAGAAGTCGACGAGGAAAGGGTCCCACAGTAATGGCAATGCATCGCCAGGCTGCTAGAGGCTCCAGGTAGAACAGCATATCCAACGAGACCCTGAGAGGGTTGCTGAATGCCATACACAACATACTACACCGTATCATATTGCCTTCTTTGTTTGAGCAATATCTACGTGTCAGTGCATTAGAGTTCATCAAATGGGTCCGGCTCTGGGTCGGATTCCTCGCATGAAGCCTGGGTCCCGCAGAACTGACCGGGCTCAAAGTCGAACTTCTCTTCGAAAGCCCTGCCAATCTCTAAGGTAATGGGAAGTTTGCCATGGGAATGCTGGCTTGCGACTCCAAGGTCCTTATCTGCGACAGCGTCAGCTAGCGCCAATGAAGCCGTGTTAGCCGATGAGGATGGCGGACTTACTCGCAACGACCCATTCGACGCCCGTTTCCTCCATATCTGCGGCAAGCTGAACTTCTTCCCATGTATCGTTCGGCTGACAGAGACCGTGCCACGTTATTATTCTTCTGAACCACGGTGTCTTGGACCCTTGAATCAAACGGGCCCGTTGCTCGTCCTCCTCGTCGAGCAATACTTCGGCTTCTCTTCGGGCTCGAGCAGCACCAAGATTTGCATTGGTACCCCCGCCAAAAAGAGATGACGTTGTTGTTCCTCCGCTCTGCGCCTTGGCCGTCGCAATAGCTTCCTTGATGCGGCCAGTGCGGTGTTTCGATCTCTTCTGTCTACGACAAGCTTGCACAGTCTCCCCAATTGCGTGGGTATCGAGTTTTTCATGACCTTCGATTGCGCCCCCCTCCGTTCCAAGGCCAGTCGTGATACCATTATGTCTCAAGCTTCCTATCTCGAGATCATCAAAGAAAAGCTCACGACAGACTGTAGAAGCAGCATATTCCAGATGGACAAGCTTCTTACTGAAGTCTCTAATCAACGGGCACAAGTGCGGACATTCTGTAGCGTCGTAGCCGTGGTAATCTCGATCATCGTCCCAACAGAGAAGTACAAGATGCTTCAGATTGGGCGGTGCATGGTAAAGCAACTTTGAGATTGTTTCGTAATCAAGATTGCAGAACCGGAGCTCAAGCTTTGCCAAGTTCACAGCCACCGAATCTGGATTACCAAGCAATTGCATGAGCAGTGGAGAGTCAAGCTCAGGGGGGACATTCAAGCACAATGCTCTCGAACCTTTTCAGACCTTTAGTTGGGCCTACTATCTGATCTGCTCTCAATGGAGTGTCCACGAAGTTACTGTTAAGTCTGCCGCCAGCAATTCCACGAGGATTGCGCATATTATAGCTGCCGTAATTGGTCGAGACGTTAGTGTAGCGCTTCTGCAAGTCGAGACTTGCATGCATAGGTGGACTGGTTGCCCAGTAGTGACGTATTTCGAGATTCAAACAGTCTGGGAATGAAACGCCGTTGACCAAAGGACGCCAGAATTTGGCGTTCGGTACGCAACTTGTATGAGCGCGGCCATGGGTTTCCTGTGGGTCGTGTCGTCCAACATAGAGGATGAGCTTGGTAACTCGAGGGAACGTTTCACTGTCAAGACCTGAGACGGGTGTGGATTTGCATTGGCAATGTGCAAAGCCAAGGGTGATTGCTAAGTTGGGACATCGCCGAACGATAGCTTGGATGTAACGCGAGACCAAGATGGCCGCTGGAGGCTGGTCATTGTTTCTTGCACTATCTTTAATCTGGTCGATTGTAAGATCCAAGGTCTTTGTTTGATCCAGGCACTCTTGGGTTGACCACTTGTGATCTGCCTTTCCCATGTATGTTGCTCTGGTAAAGGTTCGAGAAAGAAGCGTGAGGGACGTGGAAGATGAGACATTGGGATGCCGGTAGAGTATTGGGCGGAAGAGCTGGTAGGTGGCTTTGGAAGTAGCTGAAAGTTTTGAAACTTCCTGTTGCTGAAGAAAGGTACAGATGTAAGATCTATAAGTGCCAAATCAGGATCAGGCTGCAAGGGCAGTGTTCAGTGACTTACGCTATCTCAATGGGCAGCTCCCCGAAAGAAATAGCTTCTCTCATTTTGATCGTTGCAATTGGAACCGACGGACTGTTTAAAGGCTGTGAGTTGTTTGGGATTACTACTGAGGTAGGATGAAGCTTCTCAAACATACCTAAGTATGTAAGGTAAATATGACTCTACACTTGCGGGGATATATTATAGCTCCCGTCCCGGCTTACTTTTAGCGGCGGGTAGAGTATTCGTCATCCGCCTGGAGTTGAGCCGCATCAATCACTCCTTATTGGCTTTGAGAAGCGAGAAAAGCCCCTTCGTTGTCTGACGTCTGGCATTTGGCATCCTGCCCTCCATGCACCAAAGTGATGTCTGGCGACGTGGATAAGAGATCGTCGCATTGGCGGTATGGGATCATATTCGACGCGGGTTCCTCTGGTACCCGTCTACATATCTACAGATGGCTCGACAGCGACAAGGCAAGAAAGGAAGCGGGAGTGAAGGAATTAGAGTCGCTGCCTGTATTGGAGACTAAGAGCAAATGGACAGAGAAGATACATCCTGGTATTGCGACGTTCGGAGAGAAGCCCGATCGTGTTGGGCCAGACCACCTGGAAAGCCTATATAAGAAAGCCCGCAAAGTCATTCCAAACGGTCTTGAGGAAGACACGCCAGTATTCCTGCTCGCCACGGCTGGCATGCGCTTGTTGCCTGAGAACCAGCGTAACGAACTTCTGCGGCAGGTTTGCTCCTACACTCGTTCAAACACCAAGTTCCAATTACCAGAATGCGATGTACATATACAGGTCATCCCCGGCGAGGTCGAAGGTCTGTACGGATGGGTCGCCGCGAACTATCTGCTCGGAGGCTTTGACGCGCCGAAGGATCACGCACATGGGAAAAACCATCATACATATGGCTTTCTCGACATGGGCGGCGCCTCTGCGCAAATTGCTTTCGCCCCAAATGCAACGGAAGCTGAGCGTCATGCGAATGATCTCAAGCTGCTCCGGATGAGGACTATTGATGGGACAGCAGCGGAGTATCGAGTCTTCACCACCACGTGGCTCGGTTTTGGAGTCAATGAAGCCAGGAGGCGATACGTTGAAGCGTTGCAGAAGGCTAGTGGTGCCATTGATACGGAGGTCCTCCAAGATCCATGCCTTCCCGCCGGCTTAAGCGTTACTACCAAGGGGGATGTTTTCCTACCAGGGTCAAAGACAATCAATGGACAAACCCCTCATCTGAATGGGACTGGACAATTCGACAAGTGTTTGATGATGACGCTGCCTCTTTTGGAGAAAGACCATATCTGTGAGGATAACCCTTGTCTTCTCAACGGAGTACACGTCCCTGCCATCGATTTTGACGTCAACCACTTTGTTGGCGTCAGTGAGTACTGGCATACCACGCATGAGATATTCCAGGAAAGCCACAAAGACAAAGCATACGATTTCAATACATATCAACAGCGAGTCAGCGAGTTCTGTAGCCAGGATTGGGATATCATTCGCAAAGGGATAGACAAGCACGAGTGGGGGAAGAAGGTCGATGAGCAGACCGCTATCGAGGTGTGCTTCAAAGCTAGCTGGCTTATCAACATCCTCCACGAAGGCATTGGAATCCCGAGAGTGGGATTGGAGGCAACTCCAGATAGCATGCACAATGGTACGATGAAGGTATTGGATAATGCAAAGGACAAGGGCTTTACAGCTTCTTTTCAAGCAGTCAACAAGATCGATAATACAGAAGTCAGCTGGACTCTTGGCAAAATGGTCCTATACGCATCCAGCCAGGTCCCTCCATTAAGAAACGACGCCCTTGCTGTTGGATTTGGTAGCAATATACCCGGTATCCCCGCAGATTTCCAATACGCCGGCTCCGCAGCGGTCCTCCGCACGGAGAACTCCACTTCTACGGAAGACCATTGGCACTCGAATCTTTTCCGCGCATCATCACCACGCCGCATACCTGGCTTCATTCTCTTCCTTTTCATTCTCTCCATTGCGCTGTACCTCCTCTGCGGTCGTTCCCGCCGTCAACGTATCTATAGCAGGTTCGGCTCTTCACCGCGGCGTGGCCTCGGCTCACCACCACGAAAGCGTGGACTATTCGGGGGCAAAGTCCCGTTTTGGCGCTCCAACACGAGTCTAGGCAACTACGAGCGCGTACTCGAAGAAGGGGCAAATGACAATTTCGAACTCGGTTCTGTGGACGACAGCGACGAACCTGAGACCTCAGACTCCTCCTCTGCGTCCCACGGAAGCAAGACATCGGGGTGGGCTACCCCTCGTAGTCGAAACAAAAACGGTCTTGATGGAAGAGACCCTTTTGATAACCTTGGCAGCGGTCAAGGTCTCGGCATTACTGGCAATCCTATGGATAGAAGTGGGTACGTACAATTGGATTCAAAGGGAGTCCCCCCCGTTCTGTACCGATATTCTTGTCTCAAGAGATATTTACGGGGCGATCAACGCTTCTTACTTCTTAACTTTGTCTATGATTTGCCCCCAAGTACCAACGCTAATTCGAAAAATCTGGGCAGGTTGATCGGTCGTACTGAAAGTAAGGAACGCATAGCCGGCATGGCTGAGGGTAGAAAATCCAGGAGAGGCAGCCCAGCGAGGCCAAAGGGACTAGGATTGAAACCTTTGGTTGAGGATTGAGTGAAATCCTGAGGTCCGAAGAATCACATCCTAAATGAATTGAAAAAGACACGGCTAGCGAGCAGACTCCAAGAGCAAAGTGAACCACCGCCCGCGCAATTACCATACCGTCCAGCGAAGTCGCAGACCCAGGTGATTGTGCCGAAGAGCCACCGCCGTTCCTAGTGCATCCACTGAGAAGCTGGCGCGGGAAGTATTGGTCCAAAGGGTGGTTTCTAAGGCTCCAGTGCTTAGGGACAAGGTCCATTGTTGGCATCTTAGGAGACATTGCAACGATACAGATCATGTTGTATCTGACAGGGAAGGCTGCAGGATTCCCAAGAGGTGGAATAGGCTGTATGGTTGAGGCGGTCGTGTATACTGGACTAGGGCCATTTGGGACTGGTGGCTGAATATCCTTATAGACTTAACTCACGATTTGACAACCTCCAAGTCTCGCAGTCTCGTCAACCACCTCTTCCTATCAGGAAGCTATCCTCATAAGCTCATACAGAAATATTAGGAACCTTCAATTCTAGTCTCTCCAGCGCCACAGCGTCTGAGAGTACTCCTTGCTGACAGCGCATGTTGCTGACGTTGCATGTCATTCTTCCCCTCAACGATCGAGGCAAGAGCCGACCTCGAATGGCTGGTAGGAGGGACCATAATATAGCCAATTCTGGCAATTCTTCTTGTACGACTCGCATTATCCTTCTAAACCATATCCAGAATAACGAAACCGCCAGTCTCTCCCCATCGCATCTTTGTCTTTTAATCATCCACGTACTATATCTCAGAGGTTTAACACATCGTTTGCAAACCATGAGGGACTTGAGAACATCTTCCACCCTTTCATGTGCGCTTCCATGTACGGACCTGAAAGGATACAACCCGCTTTCAAACACAGCAGCGTTGCAGAAGATGCACGAGTCGTTTTGGTCGCAACGCTCATATGGAGAGAGAGACTAATCAGGTAGCGGCTCAGCGCCTCACAGAGTCAATTGCGACGGCTGAGAAGAAGAAGGTAAACCGCACGAGATGAAAGATGATCAAAAATGAAGGGGCGTAGGGAGATGACTGATGGAGCGGCCCTACATAGGAAAAGATACACTCTGGAACAAGAACTCTTTGGCGACAAGACTCCTGATCGATACTACGGGAAGCCAGTTTCAACGCCCAGCGGTAAAATGGGTAACCCGACATGGATCCCCCACGACCTTTACACGTCTCTCTCGCCCCTCATTCTCATCCGTCATCCGGCTCGCATCATCCCATCTTTTCCACCGCACGCAGGCAGGCAGACGTGTTCAAATCGCAAACCACAGACGAAGAAGATTTCGCAACGTTCACCCGTCTCCGTATTTACGGATCATCGGTGATTCTTATCGCGAACTCTACGCTGAGAACCACAATCTCGTCCACCCGTACTCCAGCTGCGGTACGATCAACAGCAAAAAAAGAAAAAAACCCCCCCATCTGGTCATTTGTAACAGACGCCGAAGACGTGGTACACAGCACTCAAGCCATTGTCTCGAAGCGTCGCAACATCTGGCACACCGATCCGCGCGGGGTTCCATATCCATAAAAAACCAATCCAAAAGAAAACCGACCTAAAAACAGACAAGATATCCCATAGACTCCTCGACACGCATCCAAGCTCCACGAGGGTGCCACAAGGGAGGGAAAAACGTACGCTCCCATCCCACCAAAATCTCCACCGTAGCCCCCGCTTGGTTTCAAAAAGCTTTACCCGAGTGCCTTTCTTTCCTCTCGGCGAGCGCGAACGACCCGTCTTTGGACATACCCATGTTAGATGGGGAAATGGCCACGTGGACGGCGGAATCCGGAGGGGAAGAAGTCGCTGACTGATCGGAGGCGGCAGTGGCTGCGATGCACGATTATGAACACTTGAGGAAAATTCTGTCCGTGTGCGTAATCGATGGTGTGACGAACATGCGAAGTATCATGCCGTCTGCTGCATTTCGGACTACGATGACCTCAACCCTTCACGGACGCTGCTGTCAGGAGGGTGACCTTTTTCCATCGACCCGAATCTAAGTGTAGATTTGCTGTGTCAGATGTGGAGAGGCGCCCTGGGTGCCTGCACGATGATTAAAGGGGTGAATACCGCCTTTTGACAGTCTCTCTACCGCACTCAGACATGAACCAGGACCACTACCGGACAGATGTCGCAAGAAAGAGGGCGCGGCGCGAGATGGGAGGTTAGGATCCATGACCGATGGACTTAATTTTTGCCTAGATTGCAAATCAGCATCAGACACCACTGCTGTACGAAGGTGGAGCTGGCTCTGGGAACAGCTGGCTGATGTTCTGGGTTCACATGATACGGGGGACGGAGATGGCTTCTAGCTTCCCCCGTGAGGATGGCGCTAGGGATGGTGATTTGTCCATGTCGGTGCTTAAGGGTGTGGAAGTATTGAGCGAAGTATTTTGGATAGGTGCGATCCTACCTCGACGGAAAAGGCTGGGTCAAAGTTCCTCGAACAGAGGCAAGCTTGCGGTATCAACGCCGAAATCATAGACCGGTTGACATCGACGGGGAGGGCTTTCCCCGCTGTGGTTGCGAAATGGTGAAATTGACGCCTCGAGCTGGCAGATGACTTTCTTCACAACAAGCAAGAGGGGCATGATATCGAGAAAGCTAGCTAGGTACATCTTGCCTACGATCCGGCACCTCAAAACTGCCCGCCAACATAGTTCTGCGTAAACCCTTCCTCCATGCGATCCAGATCCATGAACTGCGCAATATCACCATCGCTCACCCCCTGCACCTGCTGCCCTTGTCCTCCGCTCCCCTGAACACTCGACTGAGCCGCCAATTCAGTCCCAGGCTGAACCGCCATCGTCACAGATGCTTGCATGCTCGACGGATTGGTAGCCGGAAATACGTTCTCCTCCGCGGGCCCATCTAACCCCCTACTAATCTTCGTTCCAGCCGGAACAGCCTGGTCGAACGCCTCGAGGCGGTTACTGAATCTCTTGCCCGGTTTCCCGGGCGCGCTGTTCGCGTCACCGCGTCCATTGATCCAGGTGCCCACATCTGTAATCTCGCCACGCTGGACGTCTTGTTGGAACGCCGCTGCACCGTGGAGGATAGGTAGCAGGACGCTCGACTCGTACCAGCGGCCTTTGATCTCTGTGATTTCGAGACGGTGTGCGGCTTGGATGATTTGCCAGTAGGAAATTGTGCGCTTGGAGGCGATGGAGACGCGATTGCGGTATTTGAGGTCTTGGCGGAGACGCATTGGGAGGTTGGGGTTTTCGGCAGGCTCTTGCCCGACGGCGTACGGGATGGTGGAATAGCGATAGATATCACCAATGAGATAGACGCTTGCGGAGGCAGAGCTCGTGGAGTTTTGTTTGAGTTTTTCGATTATTTGGTGGATGATCATCACGTCGTGGCCGTGGCCGACGCGGAGACGGACCGGCTCTCCAACCCAGAGCTTTTCGCCGCCAAAGTAGATACCATTGTAGGAGCGCTCCCCTGTAGTTGTGGTGTTGTTGCTCAGAGGGTCGATGAGGGTGAAGCTGTCATCTATCCATTTCGCGGCGTAGATGCTGCCGTCCACCTCTGCATCTCCGACACCGTAGTGGCCGTCGATAACGCCTTTCCAGTCGACGGTCCTGTAGTCCCAACCGGATGTGGCTAAGGTTTGATGGGTTGGACCTGGAGCACTCCATGCAAGCCAGGGGCGGAGGTCATCCTCGGAAGAGATAATCTTCGTAGTGGGATGAACGTATGGGTGTGAGAGAGGCTGCACGAGATACCTTGGTCGGTCCTGACCGCGCTGGTCTTTGAAGAGGTCGCGCTTGACGATGACTGAGAGACCCCACGCGGAGCCTCTGTTGAACCAAGTGAGCTCACCGGAGCGGTAGATGTATTTGCTGTACTGGGCATCTTGGTCTTGTTCCAAAGATTTGGCAGGTGGCAGAGGAGTCGGTGCTACTAGAGTTGGAACAGGAGCAGGAGTGCGAGCTGCCGGAGTGTTGACAGGCTGTGATGCAGCTTTGGAGGGTACAGATGCCATTTTGGCAGCCGGAGGTACAACTTTGGCAGCTGGAGCTGGAGCAGGGCTTTTGGTAGCTGAAGGTTGTGCTTTAGGAGTGGGAGGTTGAATTTTGGGCACAGCTTTTGATACCTTGTTGCTCTCTTGGGACATGGAGCGTTGCTTGATCACCACTTGTGGTTTTGGTATCATGTTGTCTCTCAACACTGCAGGATTGTCCTTTTGAAGTGCCGCAGGTTCCGTCTTCGGAACAAAGCCGCTTTTCCCAGGCAGAATGGATACGTTTTGAACCCATTCAGGAGAGCATTGCTTACACTCGCAATCGGTACGCTGATTGCTTGTACCCTGAGCAAGCCACAATAAATGTGGGAAGAAATCCACCGCGCTCTTGAATCGCTTCTTATGACCTAATGGATAGCCATATAGATAGAAATCTTCAGATCTATTGCCATCCTTTCCATCAGCTTTGGCCGGCTTAGATAAATCTTTAGTACGAGATTTGGACTCCTTTTTGTCCTTGAAACGCTTATACAGGCGATAGTTCTCCGGAAAGTCCACCAAGATCCATATCTGATCTGTTGGACCCTTCTGTTCCCGATGGAGCATACCTCCTAGAATGCGCTTCCACTCGATTGCGACAGGATCGTCGATATCAAGTAGCTCGTAGTAATCATTTTCGCCTGAGTTCCTATCCAGCTGAGCGCTTGTTGGCGCATTGAGCTCTCGCCCATTTTTTTTAGTCTTGATCTCATATTCACCGTCTGAGCGAGCAATCCAGACCGGCTTCCATTCAGCCATACTGAGAGCGGACCCCAAGACCCAAGGGCAATTCTTGTAGATTCGAGCTGATGTACCCAGGGAAAGAGAAGAGAGAGATCATGCAAAGGTCAGGACTTGAGGATCGGAGAGTTTGCCGGACAATCCGATGTGATGATCTGGATAGACGATTTCGATCCTGCTCGTATTTCTCAAGGATGGCTTATGTGGATCCTTCAGACATTTACTTCGGCTCACTCGATTCTGGCTTACACAAATAACTCCTATTGCCAGCTACGTATCTGTGCCCTCTTCTCGTATGAACGGCAAATGGTCGAAATGGGCTTCTTGAAATAGATGATCTGGTGGAGAGTCTTTTCGCGTCAATTTTGTCCTACCCGACGGGAATCACTTGGCAAAAGACCTGTGTCTTCAGTTGTCCGGGCGCTGAGAATTTTACATATCCTAGCCTAATGTGAGGTTGTCTGCAGCACTGATAGTGGCTGCTTGAGTCTAGGTTCTGGATGTGGTTGCGGTGTTGTGGAAGTGGCAGGTGCTAAAATGACTCGGTAAGTACGAGTAAGGTAAGGTACTCCTAGTCATCCGCAAATCTGGCATACGCTAGTCCAAATCAGGCCTTATGAGAGAAGTACAATGGGACAGATCGTGCCGCTATAGGATGCCCATTTGAAGCTACGTATTGCAATAGGGTTACCTAAGGACTGCGAAAACGGGAGAGTATTCGATACAAGCTGCGCAGATTGGTTTACATTTTGGGTACACGCAATCGAGCTAAAGCTATCCCGGCCAGATGTGGGGAACATAGTGAACTATTGGCACATGAAGATAAAGTCTCCCTGGATCTAACATCGCCGACAGTGGGTATAAACGCTAGTTGCACCTCGAGGGCTCATTACATCCAAGCGGATGCATCACTACCCGATATCGCAACACCCATAGCCTAGCGCCGCGATGACTTTCCCTCCCTAATACCGAAGACGCTGTTCTTCCACTAAATTGAGATACCCTTCGAACGCTTTGAGGGTGTAGGCGTTTGTTTGACAGATTGTGGGCCATCTTTGCGTTTCCGGCTGCTCGTAGTATTTGCAAAGTCTCCAAAGCGAGGGGTGCTAATGCCAGAACTGTTGTCCAAGGTCGTCCCATCGGTCAGACTCTCAGCCGGCGTTTGAGGCACGGGCTTCTTCCCGACCTGTGTGGCAGCTGCAACCAAAGCCTGCGCTTCCACTAAGACCTCATAACGAGCATCGATCTCTGCGGCCTGATAAACACAATAATCGGCTGCCTCAGGAGTCTCAACATGGTGGTCGAAACAGCTCGGACATTTTATGTAAAATGCTTGCGCGACTGCCGGAAAGCCAAGTAGTTCGTACTCTTTAAGATTTTCGCCGAGAAGTTCCGTTTTGTCCCAGTCGAGACAGTCCTCACAGAATCCTCTCTCACACCAGCGGCTGTAGACCTAAATTAGTACCAATTTCATTTAAAGGACCAGAATAATATGGAACTTTACCATCGATAGAGCATGCCGCCAGCATCAGTAGTGTTTTGTTGGCAGTCCGCACACTGGTGTTGCGGACAGTGAAAGTGCATTTTGCCCTTGGACTTCGATTTGAAGTCTCTGTCAAGGCATGTATAGTGATAGGAGCGGGGACATCCTGAACAGAGGACTAGGTTTCCGCCATCCCAGCAGACCTGGCATTGCTGTAGTACCTGGTAAGCTTAACCAATTGGATAACTGATCAGAACACATACCTCCTGATTAACTACTTCGGGCTTTTTCTCCCGCCTAGGCTCCGCTAGCCGAGGATCTTTGCCCGCCATTGTTGGCACAGCCTCCCAGTCGGCACAATTGGCGCTTTGCTTGCTTACTACATGGCCATCTATGATGACAGTAGTGTTTTTGCCAATTCGTCTTTCCTCTCTGGACCATTCTTGAGCAATTCCATCGTAGCCATTGGATTCTCTAACCTTGATATGCTTTTTGCCCTCGAAGACACGCGCCTCGACTTGTTCTATCTGAGCCAACCATCTCTTCTCGTCTTCTTCCTTCACAGAGACACCGACTTGTATCTGCCCCGAGACGTGGATGTCGGCGGGTTGATCTTTGCACTTCTCGAGCATTGTTGAGAAGTCCCAACTCAGCATCTCGTTCACGTCAAGTTCTGGACGTGCGAGTGCCTGGGCTCCTCGTCGGACCAAGGACATCAACTGGGTTGTATCAAGCTGCGGCATATCATCTTCTGCTGCTTCCACAACTCTACCTCCTGGGCCTTTCTTCTTCTTCGTTGCCGACTGTAAATGAATATCTCGCATTGACTCTGTCACCTTCGCAGAGAGGTAAAGCTTTTTCTGAATTCTGCCCATCATCTGCTGTTCAACCGTGCCTTGTGTACAGAGCTTATATACGGTCACAGGCTTCTTCTGTCCTATGCGATGAGCACGAGCTTCAGCCTGCAGCATGATCTGTGGGTTCCAGTCCTGATCGAGCATAACGACATCGGATGCTGTCGCTAGGTTGATACCCAGGCCGCCAGCGCGAGTCGAGATTAGCATAACCCGATACTCGGATTCTTCCTGATTGAACATGCGTATACCAAGGTTCCGTCGGGCTAGGCAGGTTTTGGAGTCAGTGTCGCTTTTTTGAGGCACAATTCCGAGAAATGAGACAAATATAGAGAGCATAGTGATCCTTTCGCTGCCGAAACGAGGCGTTTCACCTGAATGAAAAGACAGTGCTGGGGAGTGAAGAAGCTTTCTGCTCCCTGAAAATGGCATGTGGCCCCAATCTGCTACCGAACAGGAAGAATTTACTCCGAAATATACGTACCGCGCGAAGTACCTCCGTCGAGTCTGACGTATTTGAATTGCTCCCCAGCACCGCGTAGGTGCAAGAAGTCTTCGCAGCAGTCCAGCATACGAGTAAAGCCAGAGAAGATGAGGACTTTTTTCTTTTGTTTCACGACCAACTCATCGATAATCTTGTCGAGTACGATAAATTTGGCTGATGCATGGATCACGTGCTAAATGATTTCAGAGTCAGTGCTTCTCTTTGGGGATGGACCAAGAGTCAGGAGACATGTCTCAAGAGGCGGAAAAGGTCTCCGGTCCCCATGATATGATGAAACGGGGAATGATGGGTTGGAAAATATGACTCACTTCGCCGAGGTAATACGGGTCTGGCTCTGCATGAGGAAGAGTGTATGGGTGATTGCAGCACTTAATCAGGTCAGCTAAACTTCGTTATTTGGCTCTAGACAGACACACCTTTCTCAATTGCATTAAAAGGTTCATCAGCTTCTTCCAGGCCGTACTCCTGTTTTCGTCCTGCTGTTCGTGCTCCAGGGCTTGGCGCATAATTTCTTTAGTCTCTTGCCACTCAGTCGCGGCTTCTTCCCCTCCGTATGCTTTGTTTTCCAATGCTTCTAGCTCTTCTATACCCTTTTCTTGCAAGATGCCTCCCTCTTCCGACTCCTGTTTGAGAGCAACGGCCTCCTTTTGTTGGGCACCTTGAAACAACTCCTCCAAAAGTCCTTTGTCGGCGCGAGTCAATAGTCTCATATACCAAAATCTCTGCATAGGAGTTAGAGGAACGTATAGTAGTACTTCGGTTTTTGGTGGAAGATTGAGATCCACTCCAGGGCTGTTCTTCATCCTTCTGAGCATTATGATCTCAAGCAAGCGCCGAGCATCGTCCATGACTTTGGTGCTGACTTGTCCCTTATTAAGGTTGAACGAGGACCTGAAAAGCTCGGCGGTCTTCTCCGTGAAGACCTCAGGATAGAGCCAATGGAGCAAGGCCCACAATTCTACTAAATTGTTCTGCAATGGTGTGCCTGTCAGGATCAAACGGTACTCTGCGCCTAATCCTTGAAGCGCTTTGGAAACCAAGCTGAGATCATTCTTAATTTTGTGTCCTTCATCAAGGACGACGTAGCTCCAGAGGAATGCCTTTTTGAACCAGCCTTGCTCGGCCAGGTACCCTTCGTATGTTGTAACGATGAGATCAACTCCCTGAGCATCGTCCGCATCGGAATCTAGATCAATGATAGGCTTGCCAGTAGCAGTGCGGCGATCATTCTTCTTTTTGCGTGCTCCTCTGGTCTCATTGCCGAAGGTATCAATATCGCCCATCGCTATCCTCTTCAGTCGGTCGCGCTCATGTACAGACCCATGGAATCTCAAAACTTTCAAATCAGGAGTCCATCGTCGAGATTCAGCCATCCACGAGCTAAGGACGCTCAAGGGGCATACCACGAGACAAGGTCGAAGCTCAACACCTGTAAATTTCGAAGTCAGCATAGCTTCTTTGAGGTAATATGCCCAGGATATAAGGCAGTTTTAGCGGTTGAAACCCGCATACTGCTACTTCTTCGAGAAAGGATATCTAGGTTATAGGATAGTCTTGGGAGTTGAGGCCGGCCCCCTGCTCACGAGATAGGAATTGCGGCTCAAGACCAAGGGTTCGATCAAGACCAGATTACTTCGAAACATGCACTTACTCGAGGTTGAAAGCTTTCGACTCTCTTTCAGGTACTGGATCAAAGACAGCGTCTGTAAGGTCTTTCCGAGACCCATTTCATCACCGAGAATGCCAGATAGACCATTCCTGTGAAGATAAATCAGGAAAGACAAGCCCAGTAGCTGATAGGGCTTCATGTCCGCTTTGATTCTGCAGATTAATCAGCTGAATCCGCTTCTGAGACAGCAAATGACCTTACCCTGCAGGCTGATGCTCAATGATCTCATAAGGCACACTCAGATCTTCTTCCCTCTTCCCGCTTTGTTGACGTTGAGCCATAAGGCGCTGAACATGGTTGCCTTCCGGGAGTAAGGGTAGGAAGAGGTCCTTTTTTGCCACAAAGAAGTTTGATCTCTTTCCGGCTGTCGCCGTGTTAACATGGTGTCGGAGTTCCTGACGAGCTGTTTTAGGAGCCGAGGGCTGTAATATAGTCTTCGGTTTTGCATGCCTCTTTGTGATCTTTCTCTTCTTGGCGATACGCTTATCGCCATTCTCCTGTGCCCGTAAGGACAGAGCGAGTTCGTTGGGTTGACGTAACGCATGCCCGGCAGATGAGAGACGAGGGGGTGGAGTTTTAGGTGATTCAATTTCCTCGAGCTCATCTTCAAGATCGATAATGCTCACCCGCGTCCGAGGAGCCTTCTGAGGCGTAGAGAATGTAGAGTCGAGCGAGGAAGAGGCGTCAACGTTGTCCGAGTCATCTGATATCTCGTATGAAATCTGCTCCTTTCTGCGGGAGCTACGTTTTCCCTCCATGGCTATCGGAAACTCTTGAGGGGAGACGCGGTCTGATGAAGGTGATTGCTTCGGTTGGGGTCTTGGCGAGAACGCTGCGAGTATCTGTGATGCGGTGGTTGATCGCGGAGTCGGAGTCTGAGTTTGGGGACTGAGGTGAGGATCAAGGGGGGAGGACAATGCCGTGGGTGTTGCTGGCCATTCCAATTGTGGGGAATCCAAGTACATTCTATGACGAGCCCAAGATCTGTCCTCCATGTAAAAATATGAAATTTGAAGACGTGTGGGGGACCGTTGAAGTTATAAGAAGGATGGGTGCTGTAAGTGAGTTTCACCTTCTGCCGACAAGTGAAGGAGGAAATTGCTGCTAATTTTCAGCACTCTTCCAGGATCGTGGCATTGAAAGCGAGCATTTTCGTTGATATCGACATTACAAGGCTCCCAAAAATTCTACGCCGCGACGATAGTACTGTCCCTTGCATTATTGACTGCTTAAAGGTCCAGACGACATTGCGCTTAGAAGAAAACTTAAAGCTGTGACGCGTTTCGCGTACTCTCGCTACCCGAACCCCTGTCAGCGAACTCTAGGCTTTGCTTGGCTCTTTATGTCCGAAACAATCGGATTTCTTGCTCTAACACAAATACAGTACCGACAACTTGTCAGTGTCCCGATGGCAAACAACAAGCACATTGCCCACGATCTCCTAACCCAAGCCCACCCTGCCCCACTCGCCGCCTCAATCTTTGTCGACAAGGTCCTTCACAAGCCACTCCACCTCCGCCCTACATCCCCAGACCACACATCTCAAGATGCTCGAGCCAAACGACGTATCCAACGCCTTCGAAAGAAAGAGAAATCGCAGCGACGCCAGAAGGTAAAGCCTTTATCTGCGAAAGAAAAGCGAGATTCTGGTATCTATGAGATTCCAGATACTGCGAAGAAGTATGAGATATATGTGCCGTTGCATAGGATGTGGCTGGGATACGTGTGGGAAATATTGGGTATGAATATGGATGAGAGGGCTTTTGTGACTGCGGACAGCGCCGGGAGTAAGCTCGCAAGTGCGGACTACCATGGAGCGGAGGTCACGGTTGTGAGGAGTAAATGTATGGGAATGGTGGGACTGGCTGGAATCGTGGTTAGGGATACGAAGTTCACGTTCCAGATCGTCACGAAAAAGAATGAGCTCAAGAGTAAGAGTCCATCAACAGCCGAACGGGGGTTTTAGGACTGACGATGTTGACTGTCTTAGCCATACCCAAAAAGCATACGATCTTTGGGTTCGAGATCCCACAACCTGTATCCAACCAGAGCTTGGGCCAGGAAGCTGCCACGGCAGAAAGTAAAGCCGAATCGGCAAATCTGGTGTTCGAATTGCATGGCTCACAATTCGAGAACAGGGCTCCAGACCGAGCAACCAAGAAGTTCAAGCAGAGGAACACGAATGATCTATGATAAGATTTTGCCAGCGCAGGCCTACTCTACAACGGCTTCCAACACTATGGTATATATCCAACCTTAGCTGACAGAAGCTCCAAACGTATATTATCGATCAGTCTCACGGTCGATGTCCCTCCGCCAAGACCAGTTTCCTCTCCTTCATGAGGCTCTTCAAGTGGGAGCATTTTGATAGCACCGCTCAATATGGCTCCGCGCTCCGAATCCACCTCTTCCAACTCGTCCAGGGTGTCAGGATCCGCGATCGAGATGTAGTCGATCTCGAATCTTGCACGCTTCTCTCTCGGCAAGGCGTACTGCTGTTTTTTCATGACGGACAGCTTGTCAATCGCCGCATTGTACAAAAACCGCCTCTTCCTAGCTCCTCTAGCGAAGACTTTTTGAACCTCTTTGAAAGAAGCTAAGAGCACCAATGCTACTTTGCGTCTCCGTTCTCCAAGATAAACGTTGCGAGAGCTCATAGCCAAACCATCCGGTTCACGGATTGTCGAGCCAACGCGAACCTCCGTATTGAGATGGAAATCCTGCACCATCCGCTTGACCACAAATGTCTGCTGAATGTCCTTTTGCCCAAAGTACACCCTTTCGGGCTGCACTATATTCAAAAGCTTCATGCAGACTGTTGCAACACCGCGGAAGAAGACCGGTCTCGAAGCACCTTCAAGTCTCGATGACAAAGGGGTGATGGTCACAAACGACCCTTGACCGTCGACCTCAGAGGTTGGAGGCGAGCACGGATACATCTCTTTTGTACTTGGCATGAATATAACACTCATGTGGCCTACTAGGCTGTCATTTTTAAACTCCTTTGCCAATGCCGCGAGCTTGACTTTATCAGCGTCCCAGGTCCGAGGGTACGAGCTGAGGTCCTCATTGACGCCGAATTGAGTAGGGTTGACATAGATTGAAACAAAGACCTGATCGTTTTCCCTCGCAGCTTGTCGTATCAAGGCCAGATGGCCTTGGTGAAGAGCGCCCATCGTTGGCACAAATCCCACTGTATTCCCTGCAAGGAGCGCTCTACGGCGCTTTTGACGGAGACTTGGTATTGAAATGACTCTTTCGAAGCCTGTAAGCTTACGAGGCTTGATGATGCTCAACCGTAGTCGCATAGTGAAGGCAGGAGAAGAACAGCGACTGCCGTGGCTGTGGCTTGTATTCACACTCAACCAAAAGAATTGGAATCCAACAAGACTGTGGGAAGCAGGTCTTCCCAAGTCTCCCCCGAAGCAACGATTCGAGCGAACAACCTCATCGTGAGTCAAATTGGTCGCTGACAATAGGAATGAATGGGCGGTGTCGTGCGTGATAGAACCTTCAGCGTGGAATTGGGACGGCGGTATAGCGCTACTCTAGCGTCGTATTTTTCATCTCCCATAGGACCTCGATCCCCATCGTCACCGAAACCTCCATTGCATCCAAACTCTCCACTCTCCCAAGAATGCCACCACTCCCAGCGGCCCGCAGCACCCTGCTGCGCCTCTGCCCACGGCAACATGTCCCATCCACCATCACCCCCTCAATCCTCGCTGCCACCCAACAACGGCGCTGCAAAGCCGACATCGTCGAACGTCACTCGGGGGAATACGAACGAACACCGCGCTTCGAGTCGCCGTTCAAAAACCGCGACGAGAATCCTACAACGAAGATACCGAGTTTTGCCAATTATATGAGCAAGAAGGGCGAGACGTCGAATAAGACGTTTCAATATTTTATGGTTGGAGGAATGGGGCTGTTGGCGGCGGCGGGGGCAAAGGCTACGGTGCAAGGTGAACATTCACGAGGGGTTTGGGGAGGCGTAGCATGATACTATGGGATGTGATGGGAACGTGGGAGGACGCAATGGCTGACAATCGTGCTCGAATGCAGACTTCCTAGTCAACATGTCCGCCTCCGCCGACGTGCTCGCGCAAGCCAAGGTCGAGATCGACTTGGCCGCCATACCTGAGGGCAAGAACGTATGCTATTTCCTCTCCGCTCACCGCCGCAACGCGATGGTCACTGATCTCCTGCGAACAGGTAATCATCAAATGGCGCGGCAAGCCCGTCTTCATCCGCCACCGCACGGCCGACGAAATCAAAGCAGCCGAAGACACAAAGTGGGAATCGCTACGAGACCCGCAACCGGACTCCGACCGCGTCAAGAAGCCCGAATGGCTCATAATGCTGGGTACGCTTTCCCCCTCCCTCCTCCTCCTCCCCCCTCCCCTGCCATCCTCACGATCGCAGAACCCAGCGCGGCCAAGCTAACCTCCACCCTCCGTCCCACCAGGCGTATGCACGCACCTCGGCTGCGTCCCCATTGGCGAATCCGGCGACTTCGGCGGCTGGTTCTGCCCCTGCCACGGCTCGCACTACGACATCTCCGGGCGGGCGCGCAAGGGCCCCGCGCCGCTGAACCTGGCCGTGCCCGAGTACGACTTCTCGGAGGACGAGAAGGTGGTGATCGGATGAGCTGTTCTCGGATGCGAGGTGGGAGGGGGATGGAGTGGCGGAGAGGGATGGAATAGACTAGAAACGAAAAGAAAAGAAAAGAAAAGAAAAGAAAAGATACGGTTGAGCGGAGGGAGGTCTTCTAGGTTCGCCGCATTGTATCATAGAACCTAGCACAGCAATGGGAGTGTTTGCCTACGGGTGTCAGGACACGGATGCAACAGAGTGCCGTTCGTTGAACGTTCCGTTCTCAGGATGTGTTTGTTATAGTACCTTGCTTGGACCTGTATCCGATCGTTCCTCCTCCGAAGTGAACCTCAAAGCCAACACAGATCCGATAGCTGGGGCGACATCCCCTCTCTGTATCGATTCAAAACCTGGAAACAAGCCTTACGTTCTCAGAACAAGGTTTTACGGCAGGAGATGATACAGGCGGGCCAAAAGTTCCTTTTTATAAACATTATAAGTTATCTACACCATACCCCTCCTTGATTTAATATATCCAAAAACGCCAATGACGTGCAATGCAGTATGCGATATGCCCTGTCATGATTCGTCAGAGACGGTTTCGAAGACCAAATCATCTTTCGGCTTCTGATCAATTAGTTTTTCTTCGCCTCGGCCTCCTTCCTCTTCATCCTCATCGTCTTCCAGCGCATGAAATAGCACGCGAACGGGAACAACATTGTATTAATCGCACACCAAACGAACAAGACTCCGAAGTTGAGCCCGATCCTCGAATGCAAATCGAACAAGGTGCTCCGCGACGCTTCGACGATGTTGTGCAACGGCCACGCGTAGCCCCAGTAGTACCACTTCGGCGCCAAGTCCAGGGAGTAGAAAGCGGTCGACACGTTGGAGATGACCCAGAAGATAAGCCACATCGCCGTCCACGGCTGCCCGATTGCCATTGCGACATTCTCGCAAGCGAGGCCGAGGGCGATCATGCCGATGAAATTGATCATCCAGTAGACGACGAACGTGCCTTTACCGTAAGCGTCGGGGTTGTTGGCGACCATCGTAGTCGGAGCAGTGGGGTTATCGAAGGGAATTTGGAAGGCGAGAGAGATGAAAGAGTAGGCTAGGGACATGAAGAAGTAAGCTAGGACTGTGCCGATCCAGCGGATGACAGATGAATTTCCAGAATTTGATGGTCGGGTGCCCTCCGGGTGTGACGAGCTTGGTGTAGATGGGCAGGAAGAAGGTGAAACTGAAGAAGGCGATGATGATGAGGTAGATGAGACCGATTGTGACTGCTGGGGTGGTGACGGGAGGGCCAAAGGGGCGGAGACTGAACATTGAGAAGCCGATTGCTGGGCTGAGTGCCTGCGGTGCCGCTTGTAGGTTTGTGATTGGGATGCTGGTGTTTTTGAGGACCATGCCCGTCCACATCTGGCCGAAGGTGGAAGTGATTTCCGTCTGCAGACTCGTAAGGGACGGAAGGATGTAGTCATAAACGGTATCTTGATCTCGAGCTTCAACCCAGATGGTTTGACAGGCCCCCAGAGGTTCATAACTGGCATTGCCCTGCTGTACAGCTTGTTGGAGGAGCGCTGTAGCGTTTGCATTGATGACGATTGCTGCCCATGCCTTGAAGTCATACACAGCTTGCCGGACGTTCATTGGGTCGTTGTCGAAGAAGGCTGGATCCATGGTGATGAAACCCAAATGGCCCCCGGATTGTCCAGACGATATCATTTTTTCGGTGGTTTGGGTGATCAAGGGACCAACAAGAGGCGTGACTCCCGTATATGGTGCTTGAGTGCCGTCGAAATCCACAACATACACGTCGAGCGAGGACAAGTTTTGTTCCACGTTGAACAATACCGCCCAGTACATACTCATGACAAGGAGGATAAAGACACAGAGAATCAAAGCTGCCAAAGAGTCAGCGCGAAGTTTTCCAACGAGTGGGGCAATGCTCATTTACTGGTTCTTGCCCACAATCCCAGCAGCTGCAGTCTCAATTTTGCGAGTTCCGAATGCCAGAAACCAACCACGGGCGGCGAACCTCGCTCACCCCCCTTTTCTCCCCCATCTCTCTGCTTTTCGTCATGGAGAGAGGCATTGCTGTATCGCTGCTGTCCATGACCCTGTCCTTGATATCCTAGGGTATGATGTGAATCCGGCGAACTATCATGACGATCGCCACTCAAGGAGCGGTCCAGGTTGCGACAATGCTCACACTCCCTGCCAGCCATGTGGTTGAAGCAAACAGCAATGAGCTGATGAGGCTGATACGAAGGCTCTGGAGAAGAGGGATGATAATAGCTGGCTGATCTGCTGGAGTGACGTTTATTATTTGCCTGGATGAGAGGCAAGGCATCGCGAGCATCTTGGGCCCTTTGTGCGGAATAATGTTCGAGACGCCTATGACTTGTCGATTGCATCACTCTATCCGAAAGTTGGCGAACCATGCTAGTGCCGGATCTGGTCCCGGAGTTAGACCGGGTCGGATTAGGATAGTACGGGTATGACATCTTGTTGGCTGAGATGCGGAATGAGAGATGCCTTATACCCGCTTGCGAGTTGGGTATGCTCTGACAAAGTACTCTGTGCTTGAAATACACTCCAAATGCTGGAACAAATCAAGTAAAATATCTTTCAAAAGACTAGGTAAATTTCTGCTGGAAGTCCATGTTTAAGTAGCGAATCTCACATGAACGACTTCGGTCGCCGACGGGGAAAACGGCCACGACCAATGCAACCGGGCACCAATCATTCAACGCGCTTCATGAGCTATCCGTCTCTATTTCCAACAGTCAAGTGAGCTATCCGTCTCTATTGCCAACAGTCAAGTCAGTTCTTGCTTCTAGGATTGCCGTATGCTCTAGGCCGGCCTGACACAACCGGCTCGATCCGGGCTCCTATCCCCAGACCGTTTCTATCCAGAATCAAACGCAGGACCTCCAGGCGCGAAGACCGGGAGCAATACATCGGCACCGTCCAAGTTGTCGTTGATGCATGCAACGATTGGTTTGGCACGTGACAATAGCAGACCAGTAGAATAGGTTTGCCCAGCGTGCAGTACCTCGGAAAGCTCAGCCTCTTTCGTCGCAACCCTGCTCTACAGGACATCCTTGGCTGGAAATCGAGAGCTCGGAGCCAGCATAGAGTACCCCCATGGGCACACTGTCATCACTTAAAATGCAAATTCTTAAGTTGTACTCTATTGCTCCTGACTATTATTCACACTTCACTCCCTGCCCTGTCCTACAACCTGTCTCATGCATCGTTCGCCACGTAAATTGCAAGTTTGACCTTATATCATCCTGTTGCACCCATTATATGAAGTCTGCCGAGTATGAAAAGCCTCGGAACTCTTCTTGCATTGCTTGCGTCAAAACTGAAAGTTATTAGCTCAGATTCTGAACTCCACGGACATTGACAAACTTACCAGACTGGACCGGCGTAAGCACAGGCGTAACGCTTGTAAATTCGGAATCGAAGTTGCTGGTATCCGTAGGGTTCTTGATCTGTGGTTGGAAGGGAGGTGCAACTTTCTTGTCTCGGATATCGTCCCAATTTATGTTCCTGAAAAATGCATGGCTCATGATTTCTTGAGCATCAGTGGGACCAGACCCTAGCCGCAATTCTGGCTCGCGCATTAACAGCTTCTGTAAGACCGACACTGAGTCTCGTGGCATGTGAATTGGGTATAACGGTTCATCTGCCAGAATGGCATCGTAAATCTCATCTTCGTCTTCCCCTCGGAATGGGGACTGTTGCAGTAGCATTTGGTAGATTAGGACTCCAAATGCCCACCAATCGACAGCCCGTCCGTACTTTTTGTCAAGTAGGATCTAGCGACAGGTTAGACATTCCGTCGCTAACGATGGGAAATTGACTCACCTCTGGTGCCATGAACTCTGGTGTCCCACAGAAAGTGCTTGTGCTTGACCCATACCACATCTCTTCTTTGCAGAGACCGTAATCACCAACCTTGATGTGACCATCCAAAGCCAACATTATGTTGTCGAGTTTAAGGTCGCGGTAGATGACTCCGTTTTCGTGAAAATATTTTAGAGCTAGGCAGACCTCAGCCGCATAGAACCTGGAGGTGTCAGTATTGATGATTAGATCAGAGGGATCATTTCACTGACTGTGCGCGTTTGCTCCCAAACTGCCCACGTTGGATGTGCAACATAAGGTCTCCACCGCTGATGTATTCCATAACGAAATATACCCGAGTTTCCGTCTGGAAGCACGCATGAAGATTTAGCAAGAACGGATGGCGTTCCTTGTTTGCAACCAAGAACACCCTCTTCTCTGACTTCGTGCTCTCTACTTCATCATTCTCGATGATGAACTCTTTCTTGAGGACCTTGATGGCGTAAAGCTTCTTTGTAGCTTTTGTTTCTGCCAGCATAACCTTACCAAAATTACCCTTCCCGAGCACAGCAAGGAAGTTGAAGTGCTCAAGCCCAATGCGCCTTCCCATACCCTGTTGAGGGGCGGCTTCGCTTGCAGGTAGCGCCTTGACGACTTGCTGGTTTTGTTGCTGTGTTCTGGTTGGCTCTTGGAAAATGGGCTGCTGTTGTGGAGGCTGGACGACAGAGGCAGGAGGCGCTTGCGAAGGGTAACCACCGTAGCCTGCATAGTCTTTCGGATTATAGGTGGCTTGCGGAGGTTGTTGTGGCCCTTCATCCATAGATGGATAGCCTGCACCGGGCATGCCAGAAAGTGAGCTGAAGTCAGTGGTTGTATTCGATCTGGGCGATGACAGTCTCTTTTGTTGTTGAAACCCATGGACTTAGAAGCGGCATCAATGGCCACTTGGGACGAAGCAGTGCGGGGAGGCTGCTGAGGTCGACGTTGCTGTGGCAGGCCCTCGCCACTATATGTTGCATTCTTGGCAGCACTCTGAGCTGCGCCCGATGGTCCTCCATACTGTGGAGCTGGAGGAGGCTGGCTATACAGCTGCTCTTCCTGACCGTGTGATCTTCGGGGGTCGGTAGCCGGCGTGCTGAGCTGTTCTGTTGCTGGCGCTGGTCTAAAAGACGGTTGAGGGGCAGGACTTGGGCGTCCAGCGCTTGGCCTCAAGGTCCTTTCGCTCAGATTTGTGGGTTTGGAAGGTCGCTGTCCTTGCAAATTCTTGGTTTCTCGCGAAAGTACTAGGATCTGGTTGGCTACTTCCATCGACATGCCGCAGAAGTCAGGCACAAGGTGAGCGCATTGTGCATGGCAGCTGAGAGCGCATTCTGTGCAAAGATCAGTTCTATATAAGATAAAGAGCTGCAGTGGAATCGACTCACCAGAGCATTTCTTGTTTTTGCGACCCAGTGGCAGGATGTAGCCACAATGGCAGCACCAATTGGCCCCCATGTTGGAAAAGTTCTCGAATCTGTGTGGAATACGATGGTTGAGCTTCTCTTCATCCGGGTCGGTTTCCGCATTAGATTTGCTGATACATTTGGTGACCACCTTGGAGTAGCACTTCTTGTGGCACGTATATTTGCAATCCTCGCATTGCATACCGGCGGAGTATTTTAGAAACTCCCCGCAAAGGGCACAACGCATGATATTGTAGAACTGCTGGAGCACAAACTTATGGCCATAAAGCTCATAGACTTCTTCTTTGCGCTGGCGAATGGCGCCTTTACGGTTGAGACCAATGTCGAAGGGTCTTCGGTCTTTGAGTTGTTTAGCTGCCACATATCAGTATCTCTGCTTGAACCACAGATTAGAGGTTATCAGGGCTCACTGAAGCTCAAAGTCAATTGAATCCTTCCCACGGGCTCCAGAGCAAACCATGCGTCGACATCTCCAGGATTTGAAGGAGGCTGGGCTGCGTTGTAGGAAGCCTGTGCCGATGAGCCTCTTGAATCCCGCTGTTCACGGCCCTGTGATTGTTGCAACGATGAGTACGCAGAATCTTGTCGGTTTTGCATCCCTTGATTGTCCATCCTGTCTGCTGTTGCCCAACCACCGCCCAAGTCCGCTTCAATCTTTTTACGTCTCATCTCTTCCGCAATATCAGATATCCGAATCCACAGCATGGCTATAGGTGTCGGGTGACTTCCGGATTTGTCGTACACAGTCAATTCGATTTCGTTGGCCTTGTCAATGTCGATCTGGTGAACCTCGTCGGTCCACTTGTCGATCCTCGTACTCTTCGTTCTCGCTTTGACCGTATCTTCAACCTTCAACACGACAAACGTCTCTGGGCTCCGAGCAAGCCTCCCAATGGCGACATGGTCTACATCCTTGACGGCATGTACGGTCATGGAGAGGAGACCTGTCAAGGGCTTCCGCATGTTTGGGGAATTCAAGCTGTCATCTATGTATGTTGTCAGGTGCTCACGATCCAACCCTCACAGAGGAGGACCTACCATCTGGCGCATCGTTGGTGCTTTCCATGTCTACGTGCAGGTCCTCGTACCTCTTTAAAGCCTGTTTCAGGAGCTGGATCTTCTGGTTGCTCTCTATTCGTCGGGCCTCTGCATCGGCTTTGCTCTTCCTGTCCCCCTCATCTTGGTAGAGCCTGACCATCTTTTCCACGCCATCCTTGTATTGTTTTTCAACGCTCAGTTTGAACTCTAGCTGGGAGAGCATAAGCTGTATTCGGGGTCCTAGATAAGCAGTGTCGTATTTAATTAGGTCTGCACAGGCTCGTTAGTCCACAGCATTGATATATTGAAACACCTTCCGCCCACCAAGTTTTGTATAGTTCGGCCTCGTTTTGGGTGTTGTAGACCCCGGACCAGGAGGACCGAATGGGGCTCGTGGAGGCATCATGCCGTGGCCTCCGCTCATGTCGTTCATGTATCCTCCATTACCCGGATCTCCGTAGTCACCAGAATCTTGACCAAAACGTGCTCCTCCATCCCTAGGTGCAGGTGTTGGTCCGACTGGCCTTTGTGCGTTCCGCGCTCCTCTTTGCTGAGGTGATAAGCCCCCATGTGCTGGAGGTTGAGGTCCACCACTGCTTCCCGACCCCATTGCCTCCATCCTTCGCATCTGTAGTTCTCTCATTCTTTCTTCAAGATAGTCTATCCCCTTTCGTGACTCTCTTATTTGGGAATCCAAGCTCTGCTGCACTTGTGGATTTGAGGATTGGCGCATGTTGTTTGCGGCGTTGATAAGGACCTTCTCCCTCTCAATCTTTCGGTATACCTGATTGATGAGGTCATCGTCATTCATCTTGACTGCTTCCTCGCCTCACAGGCGGAGAGGATAGATTGAAAGCACGCGGTCGTTGAGGGTGTAGCCTGGAAGACCCTGCTGATGCTCGAACCAGACCGAATGAAGGAATTCTTGGTATGAATGGCCTTGGGAAGGAAGTCAGTAGACGAGGAGTCGCGATTTGACTCTTGTGATTCTTCTCTGTTCGGAGTACACCTCAAAGAGTCTTTGTCATAGTCTCGGAGTGAAGGCTCAGATGCTGTGGAGTGGCGCGCTATTGCCCCACGCAAGTCGCCAGGAAAATGTCAGCCAGCCCTTGCATGTAAGCACAGCAAATCTCCAAGAAGCTTCACGGAGCAGGTGAGTAGTGGTACAATTCGTGAAAGGTATCGCAATTGCGATGTTTCATGATCGGCACTGAGGCTGTGAGGCAACCCGCGGTGGGGAAGCGAGAATCGCAGAACAACACAAAATGTTCTGTTTCTACAAAAGATGGCTGTAGACTGAAAATCTCTTATATAGTTGTTACTAGAAGCACTTTACATGAGCCATTAATTATCTGCATACCAGGTCACTGTCTGGTCTGTCAGTTTGTTTATTAAGCGTGATAGGCTGTAGACTGAGGTGGAACTGTTTGCCAGACTGAACAAAGCAGTAAATACTGACTGTCATAGCTCTCTTCATCCCTTCTTTGGTATCATTACATTAGAATACAGACATAGCCGTAGCATCCGTGCGGGATCATGCCCGCCCCGTGGGCCCGTGTATAAGAATTCAGCCCTTCTGCCCGCAAGTGCGCTGGATCTCTTCCTCACATTCATGACAACGCCTCGCTGATATCTATAGCACACATAACGACGAAAAGATTTGACTTTTGGCGCAAAGCCATCCAATGTGACTAGGTAAGTCGGTGGCATCCTAAAACGGAGGCTGGCTCTGCAAGATCGACTGAAGTAGATGGCTGAGAACTACTGGGAGACGTCCCGAGTATTGTCGATTATTAAAAGTGGTTGAAATTCTGCCCTCCTGGGTGGTGTTGAGGTGCGACGTAGTAGTTCTGATAAGGATGGATCGGCTGGCCAAAGTCCGCCCTGGCATACATAGGATTTGGTATACCACTCGGTATCGACTTTGACGGTGGTGCAGGAGGTAATGATGTTGTAGATGCCTGCTGCTGGAATCCATAGTTCAGTGGCTGCTGGAGACTGTCCTGGCCGCTCCAACCCCATTTTTTGATCAGTCCTTCAATCACGAAATTGATGCCCCAGCCGGTTTCTTTATGTATCTTGTTGACAATCGTAAGAACCTCTTCTTGCTCGGGCCGAGAGATCAGGCATTCACCAGCGTGATGAATGGAACGGAGTGCTACACTTGCAACACCCCTGATGGCCGTTAGCAGGATGCCGAGGAGGAGGTCTACCTGGTGGGAATGGTACCTATCCTTGACATGGGCTATTATGCCGCAAAGCGTCTGGGCGTTCTGCATTTGCATTTCCTGCATATCTTGTACTTCTTGTTGGCTTACAGATATCATGGGATTTGTTTGTGCCAGGCAGATGAGCGCTGTGTGATAGAACATTCGAGCAATGACAGTGGCTCGTTTAATCAACCTATACCGTCAGTCCGTACCCAAAAGTCATTTCAGTATATCAATTCTCACCAGACTTCAGGAAACAATGACTTCGAGGTTTGCTGAAACGGGTGCGAACGACCCAGCGGTTGCATTGTGCGAGGAACACTATTATCCCAAGCATCACACCAATCTTTCAATATCTTCCACTCTTCGTATCGGTTCTGGATCCGCATATGGTCCTGTGGTGGGTCCGAGGAGCGAGGTGTCATCAGCGCGCGGAAATTTGCTACCTTACCCAATATCCACAATATCCGGTATGTCCAGATTTCTTCGCGTCCAGGACCTGTAGGCCCGGAGAAATCCATGTCAAGACCCCAGTCGTTCGGATTCCATGCTACCTGCCAATTGAAATGAAGACAGCTGAGTAACTCCATGCCCACATTTAGCCAAAAGCACGCGGCTCCGACTCCGACCGAGGTAGCATTCCAGCCGCACTCTTTGATCAGGGCACGAGCGCCAGCAATATGATTCATCCTTTGAAGTGGTTTCTCGCACATGATCTCGTAAACATTCAGGATCACAGCCGTCGTTGCGCAGATGACAGTGTCTCGGTATGGATTTTGCAATTGCCGGAGCAGCAATCTGGTTGCGGAGTCGTAGTAATGCAGAGCCTTGTCTTCCTGATATGCTGGGTTCACCAGGACTAGATGCCGAGCTCCGCAAGCAAGGAAAGCGTTCAACAACATCGGTTCGCTCAAGGAATCGAAGGGCAAAAGTCGGGAGAACTGGACATTCAGTCAGTTTGTTCCTCGGCGCGCCAAAGTAGATCCCCTTACATGCTTGTAAGGATCCATGCTATCCATCCATATCCCAACTTCTTCAACGAAGACTTGCATGAACAGCAGCTCCTCCGGATCAGTCAAAACTTCTCGCGTTTCGCTTGGCGGAGTCAACGTCTGCTTGGTATTGTTGTATGAGGATACAGAGGTGGCACCAATGGTATGACTAGAAAAGGTCGAGTCCGAATTGGTCGAGCCATGTCTTTGATGCTGATCTCGACCCTGATCTGGCATTGGCTGCATCGACGCTGCATATGCCTCCACTCCACCCGGCTGGATTTGCTGGGAAGGTAATTGCTGATGGGCAAGCACAGGAGCTTGTATCATGGGATCGGCGAAATCGAACGTCGATTCCTCCTTGGGCACCACGTCTCCTTCAGCCTCTATCTCTATTGCGGCATAGCGACTGAGACCCCCTCGATATTCTGAAGCAATTTCTCGCGACTCGTCTTGAAATATCACGTCCCAGTCTTCCGTCGGAGGAGTGATTGGCGGATTCCTGATGGTGGTATCGATGAAGTTCAAACGAACTCCTCGTTTGCATTCTCGGTTCGATTTTTTGCAATTTTGGCAGTCAGGAACACCTTCATCGCATTTGAGATGTCGTTCTCTGCAAGTCAAACAGCCAGTCCGTACCCTTTTCGGCTTGGCTGCGGCGGCGGCGGCGGCGGCAGCTGCAACATCTGCCGGCACTGTTGATGGGCCAGTCTTGCTTGCCATTGGATCGTATTGGGTGCTATGGCCTCGGGCCTGAGCAGCCCTGGCTGCGCAAGCCAAGAGGGGGTCACTTCAGCAGGGTTCACAGTCTTGACGCGATCTTCGGGAGCGATGTGATTGCGGATTCGTCTCCAAAGGCGTACAGGAATGACGGAAAAGCTTAGCAGCAAGCAGACTTTGTGATCCGAAGGACAATTTTGTCGAGGTATGGCAGGAACAATGGAACGGTCCAGAAGAAAACGCCTTCAGAAGAAGGGATGAGAAGTATGGGCGTCCTGGCGCGAGGTCGTTGCCGATGGTTTTCTCTGATATTGTTACCGTCCGAATTATGGTCACAGAATGCGAATCGTAATGATTGTCGTTGCCCATTCACTCCGCGTGTGGGCCCAGCATGCAACGCGACATGCGAAGTCTCCTTTCAGTCGCAATTGATATATGAGAGGGGGTCAACGGTGAGGTTGGTTGGAGAATGGAGGATCGAGGGTACCAGTGGTGGAGTGAGTTGCAACAGGGAAGGGGAAGGGGAGGTCTTAGCGAAGATCGCCTTTACTTTAAAATTTTGGCTTGCGGACTCGTCCCGAACTTCCAGTTGAGAAGAGCGATGAGGATCTGGGCCTGGTAGGGGGGGCACCCTTTTGACAGGGGCTTAGGGGCTTTGATGGGTTGATGGCGCAGCGTTGGGATGCGACCGGGCGGTTGTTTCTTCCTTTGAATTTTCGGCTTTGGAGGGATCCTGGTGCTCTCAACTCCGTTTGGTCAACTCTTTTGCTGTCGATTTGAACCAGACACGAGGCAAAGCTTAAAATTGAATTTTGGAGCAGGGTTCTTCCCACGGTCCCACCATCAAAATTCCTTTCTTGCTAAAGTAGGTACTTTATAATTCCGAACCAATGACACCGGACTCCAAAGACTTCACTTCAATACGTGGAGAAAGATGGAGAAGAGGAAGAAGAGAAAAGAAAAGATGCAGGATGGAAGATGAACGTTCTGCTGCCCCTCGGCCTTACTCTGGAGTAAATACATTCGCCGAGGAGGTCGGTAAAGACGTCAGCGGCGGTTCTAGACTTTTAGACTTTCTTTCCGGCATTGAACCTGGTCCAGCAGATTGATTGGCAGGGCAGAAATCAACATTGTACTTAGGTACTACTGCTGCACCGTAGAGTATCTCTCTCTCTCTCGGCTTTCCTTTGTCCTACCGGTAACACTACAATAAATAATATTTTAAAGTACCTACCTATAATTTCTGAATGTTGACACATTTACCTGATTAGTATCAAACCTCAATGTTGTCCCGGCCACCAAACATGAGCCCCCCCGCCATTCGTCAAACGTCTAGCAATAAGTCGGATCTTCACAATGCCGCTCCGAGGCATGCCAACGTATCACTGCCAAAATCCCTCTGCTCTGCCGAGGTCAAAGGTCAAGTCCGTTTTTGTAGCATCAAAGATATGCCATCATACCCTCCAATCTTCTGCTTCCGCCTCCACAGTTGCTGTAAATTCTCTGTTGAAGCTCTTCCGCTTCAATTTTCTCGACCGGTACTTGTACTTTGGGGGCTGAGACCAAGCCCTACAAAAACACGTTTCTTCGCTGCGCAAAGACCAATCTCTTCTCCCGCTTTACCTACCTTGGCCCACCAACTGCCAAAGTTCATGGGTGCCGAACCGCACAACCCCCCAGACTGCAGCTCTTTTGCTTCTGGTATTTCGGTCAAAACACCAAGCTGTCCCCCCCTCCGGAGGCAGACTTATCGCTCTGCCGCTCTCTTCTTTCATCATATATATCAACCTTCCTGCATTAGGCACCTCTTCTTTCTCTAACAGCCTATCTTTCCCCTACCCAACATGACCACGGAGCTGCTCCCTCCCGCACAGCCAGCTTTCATTCTTCGAGGCCACTCTGCTCAGATCCACGCCCTACACTTCACACAGGGCAACACCAGACTCCTAACGGCCGATGCCGAGGGTTGGGTCGTTTCGTGGAACCTATCTTTCAAGAGACCGGTGGCCGTCTGGAAGGCTCACGACAACGCCATCTTGGGCGTAGGATCCTGGAGCGCAGATCGGATCATTACGTGCGTACATGATCCAGGATGGGTGATCCCATGCGCCGGCTAACCCGAAAGGCTACAGTCATGGCAGAGATCACAAGCTACTCGTATGGCAGCTCGGTCTGGCAGACGAGCTCGCCATGGACAAAACGCTTCCCGTTGATGCTGCCCTCACCTCGAGGAAGCAGCCGTGGCTGTTGCACGCGCTCCCGGTCAACACGTTGAACTTTTGTGCTTTTGCAATGTGTCATGACGGCATGCCGCAGGTCCTCTCTTCTGTCAAGGCCTTGCAAGACAAGGACGTTCCATGCCCGATTCTGATCGCTGTGCCAAACACTGTGGATTCCGGTGGCGTACGCAGACCGTCCGTGACCAACATCCGCTATTCATACTGATTTTATGTACAGATTGACATATACCAGCTCCCTTCCGAGCACCGCGCTGCCGGTATAAACGCAGACCGATTCATCACGACCGGTGGGCCGAACGCAAACCCCCAAAGCTCCCATCACTGATATCACCAGGCATGGTCATGGCCCTGAACATCCTAGCCGAGTCCACCCGGATCCAAGTAGCCGCCGGCTACGAAAGCGGCCACACAATGGTCTTTGTGCAAAACGACCCAGGCGCCCCCTTTCAAAAACTCTACTCCGCAAACCCTCACACCCAACCAGGTCAGCCCGCCTCCCACCCCCCAAAAAACCCCCCCATCTAACCCCCCCCAGTCCTCTCCCTAACCATCGCCCCGTCCAAAGACCACTACCTCACCTCCGCCGCCGACGCCACCCTCGCCAAGCACCCCTTGCCCCTGGGCCACAACATCTGGAACACCGAACCGAAACCCCTCAAGGTGGTGCAGACCCAGCACTCGGGCCAGCAGGGGCTGCGGTACCGCTCCGACGGCCGGGTCTTCGCCACCGCGGGCTGGGACGCGCACACGAGGGTGTACTCGGGCCGGACGATGAAGGAGCTCGCGGTGCTGAAGTGGCACCGGGTGGGCTGCTACGCGACGGCTTTTGCGGCCGTGGAGCAGGCCGCCGATCGTGACGGGGCGGGGGATGGGAGGGGATGGGGATGGGGATGGGGATGGGCAGGCGGTGAAGGCGCAGGGATCGGTGGTGAGCACTGTGCAGCGGCGGCGGGATCAGAAAGCGCAGGGCACGCATTGGCTCGTGGCGGGCGCCAAGGATGGGAAAGTGTCGCTGTGGGATATCTATTGAAGTCTGCGGACAACGCTGGGGGTGGGTAATCAGCCGATGTTAAATTCGCTGGCACCGGCCATATGCTCCTTCATCTTCGAGCGCATTTTCTTCGCCGCGTCCCGCCCATCGTTAGGGGCCAGGGCCGAGTCTTCCTTCCCCGGCCTCTTTTCTCCCACCGAACCGTCACCACCGGCGCCACCACCATCACCGGGCCGCCTCTTCTCCCGTTTCGTCGGGTTTCCGCCTCCGACGGTGTTCCCTCGACCCATATTGCCCGGCCTCTCCCTCAGTGCGAACGCCTTGGCTAGGTGTCCCAAATGCAACCCCTTCACATCGAACATGCCCCTCTCCTTGGCAACATGCGTGGCATACGCCCTAACATGGCTCACGTACGCCTTCCGCGCCATCTCCCCCGCTCGCTTATCCTCAATGACCCAGCGCTCGAGCTCAAGTTGCCATTCTGTCGCTTCATCGTCCCATTTCCCTCCAGTGGTGGCGGTACCGTCCAGTTTGTTTTTGGCGCTTGCAATCTGTTTTCCAAATCCCTTGCGCAGGACGTCTTCCGCTCCCTCTCCCTTGATGGCACTTTCACCTGCACCCTCCTTCAGTACTTCCACATAGCCTTCTTCCGGCCCGGGCATCAAGAAACAACACGCTCTACCCTCTTTGCCAGCCCTTGCGGTTCGCCCCACACGATGCAGATGGTCGTCTGCAGAAAAGGGTGGGTCGTATTCGATTACCAGGTCGATGTTCGGCAGGTCTAGACCACGGGAGGCAACATCTGTGCAGAGGAGGATACAGGGATTAGACGAACGCGTGAACGATTGGAGGGTGGCTGTTCGTAGAGGTTGGGCTAGAGAGCCATGGAGTTCATAGAGCGTTAGACCCGGATTTGAAGGTGAAGCCAAGCTGAACGCGGGCGCAACCGTGGGAAATTCTGGCTTCTCACTTTTTCGACTTGTTTCTGGCATCTCCGCTGGGGTCGAAGCATCCTGAGTCCCGGGTGTTTTGCGTGTTTTGTTACTCCTGGTGTTTTGATCAGAGGACGTGGTTTCTCTTGGCGGTTGGGCCTCTTTTCGTGAGAAGGCTTGGAAATGGAAATCCACACTGTCGGCGCAGGATAGAAAGACTATCGCTTTCATTACTGAACCTTTCCTTGCAAAAGTCCGCTTGAGTAGCGCCGCGAGTGTTACAAGGCGTTGCTTGGGAGGTACCACGATATAGGACTGCTTCAGCTGCGCTGGCGCTAGAAAAGCCGTCTGTTTGTCCTCTTGCTTACTTGCCGTAGCGCTCTCTGAGTCGGTGGACAATCCAGGATCAGCTTTGATATGCACCGCATCTTTCAAGCTTATCTCCCCCAGTTTTTGCACTCCCATCTTCATTGTTGCGCTACACATAACGGTGGTCCTCTTTTCCGGCAGTCCCTCCACCCTTTTTCTCAATCTCCATTCCCCCCTTTTCTCGTCTTTCCGCTTCTCCAATTTTTGGACAATGCCTTTGATGTCCTCCTCGAATCCTAATTCCATGAGTCGATCCCCCTCGTCCAGCACTAGCCACCGCACATTTCCTACATCCAGGACCTCTGTGTTGTCCAAATGATCCATCAGTCTACCAGGAGTCGCGACAAGTATGTTGAGACCTTTTCGTAATCGCGCCTTTTCGTGATTCTTGACGGCGCCCCCTGTGACAGTGCCAGCGACAAGCCAGGGCATGGGACGCAGGAGGCGGGTGAGCACGGCTGAGATCTGGTGCGTGAGTTCACGGGTTGGGGCGAGGATGAGGGCGAAGAGACCGGATGTGCGGTTGATCTTCTTCTCATCTTTCCTTTCCTTCTCCGCTGAGTCTGTGTCTCCAGTCGGGGTGAAGGGCGCCGCACTGGACAGGGCCATTATCCGCTGCAATATTGGGAGAAGGTACGCCAGCGTCTTCCCAGATCCAGTCTCAGCTTGTATAAAGGCATCGCTATCTTCACGGAGTAGCTGCGTTATGGTTGCTTTCTGAATTGCGGTTGGGGCGGTGAGATTGAGATTTTGGATTAGATGGGTGGAGAGGAACGGGGAGAGGCCGAGAGAGGTAAAAGTGGAGAGGCTGGCATCGAGAGGAGCGTTGGAGGGTAACGGAGCTGGAGCTTCTTCCGCTTGTTTTGCCTTCGATGCTGATGATTTGGTGGCAGGGTTGTAGGTGAAGAGGGAGGAGACAACTTCATGCGATTTCGACTTGGCATGATTGTTCCTAGATTGAGCAGACTGCGCACCACTGATCTTCTGTCTCTTGGCAGACCTTGGATTATCCTCTTCTAGACTAGGTTCCCTGGTCTTTGTAGGGACCGCGACGGTATTGCTTCCTGTAAGTGTCCCGTTCGTTTGATTCTTCTCCCGTCGGCGCTGTGAGCTTTTCTTTGCTTGCAGTCTGTCTCTCCAGCGGCCGCCTTTGAAAACGGCTTTTGTTCCTAATGAGTCTTCTCCTATGAAGAAGTTCATCAACATGCCATCTTCGGCCATTTTGTCGGTAGGAGCTTGGCCCAGCTCGTGCAAGTGTGAGTCCTTCCTTCGAGCCCCTCCAGAAAAGATTGAACCTCGGACCAGTTGAAGAAAGTTTTCCCGATGATTAAGCGCTAGTGCGCTTATCGGATGTCCCTGCTGCCGAGCTTATTAATTCAACTGCCGGCATCAAACCTCGAGCTCTCTAATGCTTTTAAGAAGCGGTCAGTTCCCAATCCCGACTTTTTCATGTTGCGTTATTTGCCTCGCACAACCAATTGCTTGCCGAAACGACCTTCTCCAATCTTGTGTCCTACCACTCGTCAGCGATCTCACAGAACTATAATTATGGCAGGAGCATTGCCGCCTCTCAGTCCCACAGACAGAGACACTTACGCCAGAATGGGTACAACTATGGAGTGGTTCCATAACAACTTCAGAAATACTTGGAAGGTGCTCTACGGGGCTTGTTCAAGCGGGAAACGCCCTGCGAATATGAGCATAAGACAATTCCTGAACACCGGCTCAGAGTTCGCTCATCATCTCACTATGCATCATACCATTGGTATATCTATCTTATTAGGGCTCACAATGTTCTCCACCCACTAATCGCACTTGCAGAGGAGCAGCACATCTTTCCCGTACTTGCGCAGAAAATGCCAGCATTCAAGAAGGAGTTGGAACTCCTTACTCAGCACAAGCAGATACACAATGGCCTCGATAAGTTTGAAGCATACATTGACGATTGCAAAGCTGGGAAACGTGATATGCGAATGGACGAGCTCAAAGAAATCATGGATTCGTTCGGCACGGTTCTCTGGGCCCATCTGCAAGACGAAGTTGACCAGCTCTCCGTTGATAATATGAGGAAATATTGGTCTTTGGACGAAGTAAGAAGGTTACCGATGTGATCGAAACCACTCATCTCGGCTGCGGTACTCACGCGCTGGCCTAAGATATTTTGGCGATACGGTAGGCGTCATGCCTGAGACGTTTGCTTCAAGAGGAGAGAAAATAGAATTAGGTTTGCGAGGGCTTCGATCTCCAATTTGTGTCCAGAGCAGCGACCAAGATCGCCATCACACCAAAGGCAGCACAATAAAACAGGAATGGAGCGGGCTTGAGCTATTGCGTCCCCCACAGGTAGCGAGAACATTGGCTCACCACGTTGTGGCTTCCCACTGGAGGTTCGAGGAGCAGTACCATACAGTATGCACTCCGTAGAGAAGGGGCACTAGGGGAAGGTTGGAAGCTCGCGTACGGATATTGCATACGGAAATTTGATTGCGCAGCACATAACTCGAAGTCATCGATTTGATTGTCTACTTTTTACTTGGAAGTGTTCTGTACTCGCACACTTCGCTGCAGAAAACGGTGACCGTCGTCGTATTGAGAACAGCCGGTCAATGCTTTCCACGCCACATGACCGCCTTGCAAATATTCGCTTTCGAGGGCCCTTAGCCGAGCAAAAGTCCGCAGGCTGGAGAGTATTGGCTTTTCATGGCCACTAGCGAAGATGGCCAAGCGAGTCGATTTTCGTCTCCACCAAGTAGTAGTGTTATAGCAGGTTAGCGGTACCTTTGCTATGCGAGCACTGATGCCAATCTTCTGTATCGAAAAACGTGAACAAACCGAAATTTGCCGTCTTAAAGTCTGGCCTTTATCCGTTCAAATCTCACCTCACCTCAGTTCCCAAATACTTGGTCAGTCAACACGATCAATGGCCAACCCTCTCACACCTTCCAAATCCTCGCTCACAGCCCTCTATCTCACAGCACTACAAAGCTCCGACGATCAGTCTCATCTGTCTGAAAGTTTCCAGTACTGAGAAGCACCCACGGATTGCAGCGCAACCCGCAAGACTTTCTTTCGTTGTCACTACACGACCGACTCTGCATTTGGCGGCCCGATCAGGATGAGTCCACCCAGGAACTTTTTCACTGAGGTAGCAGATCAAGGTCAGCTCAAGTACCTTGGCTCAAAATGAAATTGTCAATCAGAGTGTCGAAATGCTGCAGGGTCACAGCAGGACCCAGCCGACCGCGACTTGGGCTATCTCATCAACGACAGGCCACCGTGGATGTGCGAAGCCGATCAACACGTCTCGTGGTTCGAGGGCGTCGAGCGGACGACTGTGCTGTTGCTCAAGTGTGTCGACATTGAAATCGATCCAGGACGTACTTCGCAAGGCCATGCATTTCACAAAAACGTTCTTGAGGTATTAAAATAGAAGAGAAACTTTTATCACGACGCGTTGGGAAACGGACCAGTACACGCCACTCTATCGCAGGCCAAGCAATTCCGCAATATGTGGCGGAAGAACGGTATTACACAATAGTCGCCGCGCTTGTCAGCCATACTTGGATTCGCTCTCAAGCAAGGAAAGGTCAGTCGACGCTGGTTTATTGGAAGCCTTTCGCATTCTCGGCACAAGATACGAACCGACTGGGACCGTGATGATGCAGAAAATACCAGCCAATGAAGAGCAAGTGAGTAATGGAAAGGGGTTTTCTAGAACGAGAAAAGAGAGCCTTGAACGAGAGTCTTGCATTGAGAAAGGAAACAGTCGACAAGGGGTTGGCAGACTAAGAGAAGACATCGTAAGGGATCATAACCAGGATCGAGTTACGCTGGAACGAGAACGCGAAACTTACAACAAGCACGTGAGGAGAGGAGCATGACGGCGGATCCGGAGAAACGGTCGGCAGATATGGAGGAGGAAAAGTCAACTCTCCAGAGAGCTCTGCGAACTCATCGAGCGCTTGAGAGAGACGTAGAAGAGATGAAGCTCGCTAGGTAAGATGGCGTTGAATATAGAGAGAGATGCGAACGCGAAGAACGTCGAGTCCCAATCCCGCATCGAGCACAATCAGATGGTGCAGTTGCAGTGCAAAGTTGCAACACCAAGACGCGGAGCTCGAGCACCTACAGGAAGGCAAAGAAGCTACCGGATAGCACAGTCCTGACGTATCGCACGGTGACCTATACGCCATCCTCTCCCATCATCGGCGCTCGCAAGAACCGCAGGAGCTTGCATTACTCGTTAGAAGAGTGGGCAGAGGATGATGGCGAAGATCTTGCCGGGATGCTCAAGAGGTTACCGACAAACCATGCACGAGCGGTCACTGAGGCGAGAATCGCAAAAGACCGCCAGAGCGTTCTTCAGCAAGCGAACAAAAACCATAGCCAGCGGCTCGCCAATGCGGAGACGCAGAACTCAATTGACCGAGTAGTCGTCGGGTCTGCGCTCTTGAAAGTGGAAGCTTGCGTCGATTCCGGAATCGGGATGTTGAGGCTTTTCTTCTTGAAGCAAGAGCTTCGTCGTGGTTCAGGAAGCCAGAGGGAGTCGTCCGCTTCGAAGGAGCGTGGGTCTTCAGCTATGCTGGTACAAGCTCGCTGGTCTGCCGCTTCCATGTGACGCTATGGCCATGGAGTGTATGTGAGTTGGGACGGGAATAAACGTGGAATATGCTAGCGGAACAGTCTGAGACATGCCATTGTACACGGTATCGTTCGTTCTACATATACTTCCCGTTCTAATGAAGACCGCGCTTCAAGACAAAGCCTCCCGGC
Source organism: Letharia columbiana (assembly GCF_014066305.1). Classification (NCBI taxonomy): domain Eukaryota; kingdom Fungi; phylum Ascomycota; class Lecanoromycetes; order Lecanorales; family Parmeliaceae; genus Letharia; species Letharia columbiana. The sequence continues at coordinate 523,757 of NW_023501068.1, forward strand.
CCTCCCGCCGCACGTTGTGACAACCTTGACCCCTTTGCCTCTACAACATATGACAAGCCAGGATCCTAACCGCGGCGAACCCTCCAGATCTTTCGCTCGCACTGCCAACATCCCAGTGTTCCGGGGGGGGCGGAATCGCACACGGGGCTAAAAGTCTCGTACGAAATACCAGCGCTGGGCCCACAGTCTCCAGTGCAGAGACCATGGCATGTGCAGCTGTCGATATGCAGGCGCGGGTGTTGATCCTCGGGACTACCGAATTGATATAGCGTTTCGATTGGTTTGGGGGACCGTGTTGTTGTGGTGGTGGTGGTGGTGATGGTCAGTGTCGAGGCCGATGAGAGTGGCTCAGGGCTACAGACGTCTTCCATCATCGCCGCCATCCTGTCGCTTAGCCACCACGAGGCCGCGTCTGACGTTTTGCGTCCCTGCATCGATGTTGTCATATGCCACCACAGGGCCCCCTTGAACCGTCGGGTCGGAGGAAGCGAGTATGTCGATATCCGAAAAATTGTTTTTTATAGATCTCGCATTGTATTTGGCATCGGTCATACGTTGGCAGGCCAGTACACCAGTCACCCCTGGCGCACCTGTCGCCATGATCAGATGAGTTCCGTTCTCTGCTTTTTCTGAGAGGATACTCATTGAAAGATGTCTCGGAGATTGTTAATGGGCCGCATGATGATCCCTGGTGCGTTCCATTGACGTTAGTGCTATTGCCAACTGCATCGTTTCTAAACCAATTCGCGGTGCTCTGATAACGCCAAGCGTTGCCCGCCGAATGCACGGCTCCTGTGACGACCACCCTGTTGTTCGTTCGCCCCAGTATTTGAGGATAAGTGGTGAGGTGTGTGCCATTGTTCCCGGCCGCCGTCATCACCAGAGCATCAAGTTGCGTGACTCCATTGACGGCTTCTGTCAAACTTTTGATCATCTTGTCCGTCACGGCCTACGTAGCGCCTTCGAATCCCCGAGACATGTTGATATAAGCCGTGCCTTGAAGTTTGTTGTCCTTGATATCCTTGCGGGTTTTTCCGTAGCGCATCTACTGATGCAGGCCACCTTCTTGGATCAACTGAAAAGTACGCGCTGTGTGGGGTAGTCCTGACCATACAATGTTGACCACCTTTGCAAGATCCGATGCTCTTTGACGCTATCTCGGTTGCAAATTCTACCGCATGCTCGTCGGAGGAGGTGTTTCCCTCAGGTTTCACATCTATACTGCCGTACGGGTCTGTGCTGGGAAATTCCTGGCTTTGTGTCAGCAACATGGATGAGCTAAGCTAAGGTTCGGAACCAACAGATCGTAGTATCGACTTCAATGAAGTCGAAGTTGAAAAGAGCGAATAAATTAGATAAACGGCCGTTCCAGTCCCTTGTCCGACGTTGTATGCATAGTCATCCAAGTTCGAAACGGGCTCCTGGGGTTCCAGCCCGTTGACCATTGGCATGATCAATTTGTTGCAAAAAGATCGCTAAGCTTGGATCTTCATTTAACTGCAGAACAACACCCGTGGTGTAGAGGCGGTATTGCTCTTGCTTCTACGGAAGCTCCCCCCCCCCCCACTTTGCCTGGCGTCCTTCATCAGCCTCGTCTAGCGAAGAGGCTCCACGCGCAGCCAAAGAGCTTTCCGTGTCATTTCCTCCCAAGTTTTGGAAGTAGAGCTTTGTGAATTCGGTGGGAGTTTGGGGGCTACAGGTTGCTTAAATTCACCCCGTGATTTCTCAAGTTCTGTACGTGCTCATTGTTTAAGTCTGCCAACCAAAACAAAATACCCACGTCCTTATCGACTGACACGTAGATAATAGATGGGTCAGCGAATTCATACAGAGAGCCATCGAAAGCGTCCTTGATTGCCGGGTATTTGGCACTATTCCGACAAAACGCAAAACTAGTAGGTATCGAGAACTCGCAGACGATGTGAAGAAACTGGAAGCGGTGGTGGCGGGCTGAGTCTTTGTAGTCGGTGTCTCTGAAGGTTCCGGGATTTCGCCCATCGACATCCACAGTCAGCTGATTCACTTGAATTTCGTCCTCGACGCCCTCTACATTCTTAGCACTCGTCCCCGGCCGCGGGTTGGCACACAGAAAGGAGAAAAGGCATCGAGAAAGCGATATATCCGGCGGCTCTGGAAGACGAGTGATGGTGATGGTGGTCCCTTTACGAATCTTGGGGTTAACTCCGGCAGGCGTGCAAGACAGACCAAGGCCCCAGCCTAACTGCCCCACCACCACGTGCGATAAGCTCGCCTTCTTGGTTGCAATTGATGGCGCCGACATTCGTTGGTAAAGATGTGGGGGCTGCTACGCTCTTGGTGCCGTTTTGAAGATTTTTCGAATGGACAAGAACACAAATTGAGTCATCGTCAGTGTACCATTGATGACAGCTTCAGCCGAGACAACGATAGATAATCCCAGCAAATTAGATGCCGTTGGGGTGGAAGACGCGTTAGTTGTTGTGTGAGTAATGAGCGTAATATTTTTAGGCGTAGATGGAGTTGCCGAAGCTGTGGTACGCTTGCTCCGCAGCTTTACCCAAACTTACAGTGGATGACATTCCAAAATTAGACGAGTTCGGAGCACCAAAGTGTGTAGTGACGGTGACGCTTTGGGACGTGAATGGAGTGGTCGAAGTTGTGGTACGCTTGGTCGCGGTTTTGCCTAAGATTATGGTAGATGATCCTCGGGAACCAGACGAGCTCGGAGAAGGAGTCTGTGGTTTCACATCACTATTGGGCTAACGCTTCGCAATTTTGAATGGCCTTGTTGAGGCCGAAGACGAGATTTGGACATCGTGGCCGCAGGACTCATTAGCGACAATTCCATTTCGAGATAAGGAAATTTGGTTGTCAATGGAGTGATGGTCTCGACGTGGCCGTTCTACCATATCATTACGTTCTCAAATCAATTGGACGGTTCTAGAATTAAATATGTCAAAGCATGGTGATCTTCATTGCTGAACATGACCAACGCAAAGCCGCAGAGCGCTAGAACTTCTTGGACTTACTTTTGAAGAACTCTCGGAGGATAAGGCGGTGATGTTGGCGCTGGTACCGGAGTCGACGGTTGGCATGATTCCCATTCCCATACTATCGGATGGCACATTGTAAGTAACAAGGCGTGGCCAATATGAAACTCACTCGATCGCTAACCCCAGCCATTAGATACTACCGTCTGTATTGTCTCTTGAACCCAATCATCTATGGTAGAGATCACGGTCAATGTCCCTGGGGTTCGTGGCGTATTGAGGTATCTGCGAAGCCACCAGAGTAAAAATGATCACATGGATGATTTTCCCCATAGCATAAGCTGTTGTAATCAACCGCGACGGACCTTCGTAAGTCGATAGTGAACCACTCGAAGCAATATAGATAACTGGAGCGGTGGTGGGTTGGCTTTGGCAAGAGCAGATTGAGCTCAGTGAAGCGGTCGCTGATGTAGACTGCCTCGACCGCATCGGAGACGAGTGTAACGTTGGAAGAACTGGAAAGCAGACAATGAGAAGAGGCGCACAGCATTCTCGCAGAGTAGGAGCCTACGTCGTGCATCCCTACTAGCGATGTCTGTCCTGCTTATAGCTGAGGCCAACATACCCCACGCCCTCCATCGGCAATTTTGCACGGTTGAACAAATGACGGGTTGCTAGGCATCTAGCATCTGCCTCAAAGCCTTGTTCTGCAAACAGGGAATAGATCCCAACACATTTCCGTTCTGATGTCAACCAGTCGATTTTTTCAATTTTAATTCAAGTAGAGAAAAGACAGGAAAAGCTTTGATTAGCAGCACAGTCAAGATCACCAATCCTACCAATGCTTTTCAATTTGAACTTCTTCTCCGTCCCAAATGCAGAGATGTTACTCTGTACTCCGTAGACGTAGGTAATTCTGGCATCAACTTGCTGGAAAGTCCGCCATGGGCCTGTAGAACGATTGGAACCTCTGAATCTACCTACAAAAGTGTAGCTTCGAGACGTCCCATCGATATGAGCGAGGCTTGCTGTCGTACTACTCCTTCGGGCCAATTGTCATGTTCAAATACAACCAACCTCGAGATCAGTCGAGGCGCTGCGCCGCTCACGGCTCAAATCCAGATGTTTACTCCCAAAGCACGTACCTATTCTCTGATACTGCCCTTGCACATACTACCGGGCTCCTTGCTTTATGTACGTGGCTTTCGCTCTCTCAACGAGCTCTTCGGGTGGTACTTATTGTTAAATTGATGACGACTAGAGTCTTCATTAGAGGGTGAGATACGAGATAGCCATGACCTGATTGGCTGGGTACATTAATGGATAGATTATGTAATCTAATCTACGTATCGCCCTCGCCGTCAGCCATCCACGTGATCAAACCTTCCCTCGTTTCCAATCTTCCCTTGAGTGCTCTCTTATTATCTTGATAGCAATGCAAACTCGACAGTATGTGAGCATCTTTCTACCACCGGAGATCTGTGTCATAGTAAACACCACCAACGCTCAACTTCCTACAACGTACTGTCCTTTGCAAACCAGAAGCACTCCGCATTGGCCCTCTACTACCAAACCCGCAGTCGTGATGGCGCGCCTTCGTCATCATTCCACCATCCCGCCATGCTCATGAAGGAAGCCAGGATGTCCCGGGATCTTCCCAGTGTTCTTGAACTCGGCCTCTGGGAACGAAGGACCTAAGCGGCGATCGCGACCCTCAGTCAGCTTGAGATACGTTCCACGAGCGAGCTTGGACATACCTAAGGTTGGATGGACAAGGATCGTTTCGTCGAAAATGTTAAAGGCGTGGTCTTCGGCCCACGCATCAATGCTCTCCCAGTTCTTACATTCGTGTTGGATGTCGAAGTTCGGCTTTGGTGCTCGATCGTTTGAAACCCAGTCGAAAGTCAGGAGGGAGACATCGGCTTTGCACACTATACACCATCTTCGTTAATTTCTTTCCTGCTGCTGGTTGGATATTTTGTGCGTACTGAGGTTTTGACGAAGATTATCAATGCAATGGTCTGCGTCTGCGTTAGACTTGGAGACCTTCAGAGCCAGCCCGACGGCTTACCAATGTGTATGGGATTTGTGGGCTTGTTGATACGGTAGTAGTCGTGATAGAGCATCTGTCGAAGGAATTTCTAATGCTGGTTAGCCAAGGCATCCATCTGCCATTATTCGTTACGGCTCACCAGGCAGTGTAGCTGGTGGTAGACATCTGTTAAGCCATATCATCAGCCACAGATCCACATTATGGCCCCTGTGTTGAGAATACAAGCTGATGCATGGCTCTCAAACTCACCAGGAATTGCGTAGTATCCTGACCCATCTCCAAGCGGGACCGAGGTACGATTGATCTTCTGAAGGTCGTCCGCAGAGACGCGCACGTTGGAGTTCACAAATAGTTGGTGCCATGCGTCGTCTAATTCTGGGCTGGGGGGGCCTTTGAATGGATTCTTCGATTTCAACGTAGCGTGGACCATCTTCTTCTCGGGGATAAGGGCTTCATTGAGCGGTGCTTGTCATAGGTCATGGAGGTCAGCCGAATGCTCACATCGTTTTCTGCGGATACACTGCCTTGGGTTTTGATGCTCACAAAAGACTAGGTTCATCCCGGGCGTGTTAGGACGAACGCTGTTGTATGATAGAAAGAGAAATCCCAATGTGTACACAAATATCAGAATGATGTGAAATGTGGGCATTGCGTAGGGCGAGCGGCAGTAGGTTCTGCGATTTCGCCCTTGAAATTCTTCCTGGTGACATTCATGCTTTAGAAGCCTCTCTTCATCATTTGTGTACCTCTCTTCAGATGAAGAGCGCCTGTTGCTTTTGAAATTATCCATTCGAGCGCTCTTTGGGCTTGCGGTTTGAATGTTTGCTCTCTGTGTGATGTTGTTAGAGGGCAAAGTCTGACTGGGCGGGTTTTTTGGAGGACTACCACCAAGATGAATGCCCCACTGTCCAATTTGAGCAGCTCAGACTCAGCTCTCTGGAATCGAGATACTCTCGGCTTTGCTCAAGATGGATTGGGGGGTCGTAATTGCTCGGTCGCTTACACTGTCGATCAATAATTGTGTTATTACTATGCAGCAGCAGTTCGACTAGCTGCGCAAATCCCCCACCTGGCAAAAGTGGGTCCTTATTTATACTCGAGCAGGCAATGATGTCCAGCATGCATTAGATCAAGGTCTTTCAGAATCTACTGTTTCGTGCGGGGCTGCCAAGCACCAACAGTGGGGCGGTGTGCAGCCAATGTGGAGGCCTCAAGAAGGTCCTGAAAAGGACATTCGCTCTCTCTGGCAGGTCGTCGCCTCTGATTGATCCGCGTTTTCCCCGTCAGGTTTCGATATGCACATCTCGGTTTCGTTTGTTGGAACACTCATCCCTCTTTCCCCTACGAATCCTTCCGGAGGACGACTAGATGCGGCATGACGCACTGTTAGTCTCTCGAACCTAGCTCTGAAGCAGGTATCAAAATCAAGAGACCCCTCGAGACGTGGAGACTTCATCAGACCCTGCTTAACACCGTTGAGTATAGCCAATCCAAATTTTAACGTCACGCGGACTCTCTAGCCAGCATTATCGAAATTTCTATATGCAACTAAGGTACCTCAGATACCTACGTTATACTGTCTGGATCGCACCTTGCCCACAGACTAAGTCGGATATGGCACGTCCCGTGGATTAGCGGCCGACTTCTGCACTATGACAAGCATCCTTTTCTTTTCATGCACAGTAGAAACGGAGATATTATTCTCGCATGAATCGATCACATGTCGACGTTGTCGTCGATTGAAATTACTAGCGTATACTCGTTTCATGCGGGGAAAAGGATTCCTTCGGAGAATTTTTAAGAGCGAGCGCGGGTGTAAGTCCTTAATTAATCCTCCCGACCGTGCGGCACGGATCTACCCAGCAATTGAACTGCTCACTGAGGGTACCATAATCGAGTTTGATTGGTGGGTACGTCCGTGCCGGACTGCCGAGAGAAAAGACTAGTTGCCCGCCCGAGTATAAAGATCTGACGTAAGCTGAGCTCGGTCCTTCATGAATCGATCAAGGTACATCTCGGCGTCGCCCCCAATTGAATTTGTTTACGTAAATTTTCCAAGGAATTCTGTTCGATGTCCGATGGAGATACCGATTTTATATTCAATAACACTTTTCAAGTATTCAGAAGCAACTTACCCAGCCAATCATCGTTTAGAACTCATTTGTGCGTGTAGTTTTGGTGGGGTATTAAGCGAGACAACACTGGCTCGTACGTGGTATCACTAGTAGCCGGACTTCTCCCACATAAGGCTAAGGTAGTGATCGACTGGCTGGTACTCCAAGCAGGGTCCTTGATCAGACCATCGATAGTGCGTGCTTGTTGCAGATGCAGGCGGAGTCCATGAGCGAGAGAGAAAAAGAGCTACATCGAAGCGTTCTGCTAGTTGGAGAAGCATTACCCTGCTTCTGCGATTCATGGAGTCCTCAAATCTCTGGTTTGGCGATTCATGAACTCTCTCACCTGCATCTGTGACGCAGTTGGGACCGACGAAGACCGCTGCACCCGTCTGGAACTAGCGGGTTGTTGAAGTATATATTGCAAGTGGATCGGCCGTCTGCTATACAACAGCAGCAGTCGGTCCAGGAAGCTTGGATATCACCTATCACTTCACTTCACTACCACTTCCAAATCCTCAAGTCTGATCCAACAACCATCTTCACATCCATCCCAAGTTCAACAGAATGCTCATCAAAGCTTCCCTCCTGGCCCTCTGGCTCGCCTCCCTGGCAGCCTCTGTTGTCATTCCAAGTCCATAAGCCTAGCCAACCCTCGTGTGATCGTCACCGACTGACCGACAGTCCAGATTCCACACATGATGTTGCTGCTTCCCACGAGGCCAAGACCCGAGGTGCCCGACGGTGATCTGTACGAGTACAAGAGCAAGAAAGACAAACGCGAGAACCCCGACGGCGACCTATACGAGTACAAGGCCAAACGCGAGGAGCCCGACGGTGATCTGTACGAGTACAAGAAAGACAAACGCGAGAACCCCGACGGCGACCTATACGAGTACAAGGCCAAACGCGAGGAGCCCGACGGTGACCTGTACGAGTACAAGAAGGCCAAACGCGACGACCCCGACGGTGACCTGTACGAGTACAAGAAGGCCAAACGCGAGGACCCCGACAGCGACCTGTACGAGTACAAAGCCAAACGCGAGAACCCCGACGGCGACCTCTACGAATACAAGCGTACTTCCAAAATCGACAAACGTGGCGACCTCTACAACCACTAAAGGCTTCGGCCTGTTCGAGATTCGGTGCGTGTGTGGTAAAACGCTCACGTAGGGTTTTTCATTGACATTGGACTATAGGTCGCCTCACCGCCAGCGCGTTTCTCGAATGCGGCTCGTAAGAAGGCTGGAAGACGTCATCATGATGGAAGGGGACGGGAAGCAGCATAGTCGGTGGATATTGTGGAAGCGTGGTTTGATCTTGTTTATTCGGAGATGTGCGGCCTCAGGGTAGTTAATCGCTCATTCACCTAACTGTTCAACTATCAGCCTTGCTAGCTCATAACTGGACTTTCTCTTGCACCATCTGCTGGATCCTTAACCGATTTGTGAAATTCGAGGAAGCACTTCCGGGATTCGTTTCCCTTGTAGAGTCCATTTACACGCCCAGCAAACCCCGCCCCGCCCCGTAGCTCGCTGCGAGCGTGTATGTAGAGCTGACTAGACGCCATGATGGGACAATCCCTTCCTCCTCCATCCCCAACGAGAACAAAACCACGAAAACGTATTCCATCCCACCATCCTCATCGCAAAATCCAAGGCTACTCTCCAAAACACAATCAGCCGAAACTTCCCTCCCCCTTCCCCCGTCACGTCATCGACCACGTATTCCCACCTCCCCAGTACCCCACCAGACGAGATTCCCGGCGACTCGATCGGAGAACCAAAACCCCGGGCCGAGTAATCTTAACTTAAACAACCGTGTCGCTATATTCCGACATCGTGACCACTGCCATTTTCCAAAGTAGCGACCCCACAAGCATCGAGCCGATCGCATAAACACCTTTAAGGCCGACGCCGTAGCACGGTGTTGAGATCTATCTCGGTCGCTGCTGCTGAAAAACTAAAACTTTGAGAAGGGAGTTCGATCATGGCCTCTGGCTCAGCTTTCGTTCCTTCGGCTCCTGCGCTGTGCGTTGGGGGGTCCATGATAGAGGAGCGGTTTTCGAAGGAAGGGGGGAAGTGTATAGTGCCGCTGTTGGAAGCAGGATTTTGTTGCGTGCAGATGCTCACGGTTCGCGAATTGAAATCTTTCTTTGGTGGTCGGGTTTTCGGTGTACCTAAAGTCAGTTTACTAAGTTATACCATGACATTCTCATTAGACGCTAATATTTCAACGGCAAAGTTCTCTATAGCATCAGTTGAAAACACGTATACAAGTGGGTAAAGATGGCCACAGAACTTCCTCTGCTCGAAACGCTGGTAGCGCCAATCGTTGTGCCGAAACTACTAGTTCTAGACATGCGATGGCAAGTCACACCAGATCTATCTGCTGCATAGGACTCTGCGCAGCCGCAACTGCTTCGCCATCCATGATTCCGTGGATGTAACATGTTCCAATGACCTCATACGCGTTGCCTTTCGGTCGTAGGAGGACAGGCACGAAACAACCATAGAGCACGCTTATTATATCACCTTCCTTTCCAGCTTTGGGAATCCATCCCATGCGACCGCTTTCCGACATGCAAAAGCGGCGTTCTCTAGCTATGTCAATCACCTTTGTTTCTACATTGGTAACACGGACCAGGTCATAGCCATCCCAAGTTGAATCAGATTCTAATTCAGGATCGAACTGCTGCATGAACTCCCAGTAGCTGTTGAAATCGTTTTCATGATGTTGACGTAGTCTGCAGTTGTCTGTCCAATTTCCCCCGAGCAGAGTCCGCCAGAATGCCTGTTTGCGTATAGGTTCGGGAGCCTTCCAGCACGGCATACTTGTCAATTGTAATGCTTCTCGGAGTACATGAAGCTGGTCCATAGCACCTTCTGCTAGAAATTTGTGCAAATCGCCAATCCTAACTGTGACTTCCAGGCTACGGCTCGCTGATCTTGCAATCTTTTCCAATAGTAGTCCTGGGGCTGACAATGTATTATTTCGCACAGAGAGCCTTTTGGACTCATCGTAAGGACCGCAGGCTTCGAAGGGATCCTCCACAGTTTCAACCATGCTAGGAATGTCTTTTGAACGCGCGAGATTTGGCACCCAGGATGGTGTTCCCAATGCGTCTTCCGAATAAACGCATAGAGATAGCACGTTTAAAGCTTCGTATTCAGCGATCCAAGCGACCGTGAAATCTTGGTATACTTTGCCTACTGCGATACGGTAGTCTGGCTGATATGGTAAGAGGGCACTATCACTAGCGATGGCAATGAGGCTGTAGAGTTTATCTCGACGATCTGTGGCCTGACGTGATCGAGTCATTGCGGCGAGTTGAAGCAGGGTAGTGGGTCTATTGCGAAATTGTTTTATAACGGTGACCTGACCCATCGCTAGATGAGATGACATGTTTGAGAGCCGGAATCCAATGCCGAAGTCAAGCACTAGTTTAACGAAATTCGCCACGTCTTCGTAAGGGATAGTTCGGTCACCAGCAAAAATTGTTGCCTCAGAAGCACAAAGGACTTCCTGAAACGTCCAAGCTCGTCGGAACCAACTGTTACCGAAAAAAAGATTTAAAGAAGACAAGACCTCGTCTGTAAGTTTAGAATATAAGTCTTTGATGAGACTCCTCACAGCATGGGGATCACCAAGTACAGGGCCAGGCGGATATTCGAATTTCTCAAGGGCGTACGAAATGTAGTCAAAAGCTGCACCGTACAAGTCGCCATCCTCTCCCAGCCAGATAAATAGTCGTAAGCTTTCAGAGTAAATCTTCCGCATCAGTAAGACCTGCTGGGACCGTTCATCGAGATCGTCTTGGTTGATGCATATGGCATCAGCCCACACAGTCATGGGTTGATCCACTTGTCGGATTGTTTGCAGGGCGGCATGAAGGTTCTCGGTCACGTATAGTATACCACTGATATTGTCCGGGCCTGTACAGGAAACCTTGCATGGAAATTTTGCGTCTCCCCAGACGTACGAGATTGTTGTATAGATTGTACCATCACCCGGTTGCACTTCTCGCAGGGTGCAGTGCATATCGCTCCCGTAGGTACCAGGTTCAACAGCCAAGACCCTGTTAGTGCTCGCAAACAGTGAGGCCATACAGAAACAACGCATGCACAAGTAGATATGTAGATATATGATTGGGCATATCCAACACTGGGGCAGCTAAGAGCTTTTTGGACATCTGGACTGAGCAGATAGCCCGAAAAAGGCCCCAGCGCTAGAAAAACTCCCATGTCTGAGCGACATGCCCTGGAGTGAAATGAAGCTATACATAGGTGTGGGTGGGAGGGAGAACAATAATATGGCTCTGAAGAGAACAATTCGAATGAAGAGCCCACTCCTTGTGCCCGGCATACAAATAGTACTCGCCATGCCCACCTGTCTCCCTAATATCGCATATCGCATAGTCGCATAATGATGAAACGGCTGATCAAACAGCCACCAACGCTATGGCCTCATAATGGACCCACTAACCCACAGTCCAACTGTTAGTATTAGAAGGCGATTCGAGAGGCTTGTATACATACTTCCTGCTTGCAGCAAGAGACTGGTCCTGCATTGCTCGTCCCGAAGCATTAATTGCCTAAAGGCTGACGGGTTGAAACTCAAAGGTTATGACCAACAGCGCCTTGATGACACGTGCACGCGTTCTGTGATCCATGTTGGTGTGGTCGAAGAAAGGAAACGGCTGCCACCTCTAAACAAAGACGCCAGTCATACCGCGGCCACGCATACGGTATGATGGAAAGGTGAAGACTTACAGCAAGGCGAGAGATAAGCTAATCGGAGCTAGAATGATAGCTCCGGAGCCAGCCACTCATCCAATCGGCTTTTGGGACAACCTGGCTAAATCCGGCAGCCAATTCCCAGATTAAAATCGAGAATATGCTTCATACTTATCATTGAAGGTACCATGCACAATACGTCGCCCCACCTATGACATAGGGGCGGATACTAGAACTGATGATGTTCTTTGTAACACTTACCCTTTATACGCCCGGCCTCTCATATTTCTACAAAGGTCTGTAGTGCCTTCTCTGTCGGTCGCCACCTGCAAGGAATCTCTTGCAAAATCTCACCCAAACCCGGACCGGAGTGATAACACCTCCCTAGCTGTTACGAGCGTACCCTACATCTCCCTTAACACACCATCCAGCCCTATTGCCTATTAGAGTCTAGCGTATCTTAATAAAGACATCTATTACTACTTAATATCTTCTATCTATATAGTTATTCGATATCTAATTAACTTATTTAATATATCTATATCTATATTATATTTATATCGATTCTAATACTATAATTAAATTATCTTATTAATATATATAATAGAATAAGATAGAGCTAAGCTTAAAAATCTTAAATTTATATATATAGTTAATTATAAATTTATTAGATCTACGCTTTTTAATTAGATCGACTAAGTTATCGTAAATAAATAAATTAGTATTCGCAACTATTAAAATCTCTTACTCTACTTTTAACTCTTTAATAACTTTACTATTTTCTATTAAAATTTTAAGATTTTTTTTTTAAATTATAGAGCGAAGATTACGCTTTTTAATAATCTAAAAATTATAATATTTAATCTTATAATTATTAAAAGATAAGAATCTTAAATCTTACTTATTAAAGTTCTTTTTGCTTATTAAAGTTCGCTTATTAAAGTTTACTCGACAGTTCTAATTAAAAAATAGATATATATTATTTAATTTTAGAATAACTTTTTTATTTTCTATTAAAATTTTAATTTTTTTTTTTTAAATTTTAGAATATAATATAAGCTTTTAGAAAAAAAATAAACTATTAAATTTAATCTTATAAATATTTTAAAATAAAGAGTTTTAATATCGCTTATTAAAAACTTATATACTCTTTTAAGAATACTCTTTAATATAAGCTTAGATAGTCGAGTGATAATAATTTTAATAATTTTCGAAATTATTTCTCTTCGTCCTCGATTCGAATTCATAAATCTTTCTCTCTAAAAAATCGTAAAATCGTAAAATCGTAAAAATCGTAAAACTAATAAAAAGTATAAAAATTATAAAAATAAAAATATTAATAATTAATATAAGTAAACTATAATAGATATTAAAATTAACTTCTTATTAATTAAATCTAAATTAATTTAAAATTAATTAACTCTCTAGAAATCTATTATAAATATATCTTCTCTTTTTTCTATTTTAAATTTTACTTTATTTTTTTTTTCAATTATAGAACTTATTTTACGCTTTCTAATAATTTAAGATTTATAAAATTCGATCTTATAGTTCTAAGTAAATCTTAAATTAAAGTATTTTTACTCTTTAAGAGTCGAATTTAATCTCGAAATTAGATTTAAAAATTAATTACTTTTTATAAATTTAATTTATAAGTTTAAACTTATTTATAATAGTTAAATAGTATATTTATAATAGTTAAATAAAGATTAATATATATAAATTTAATTATAAAAAAAAGAATAATAATATAGCTTTAAAAGAGAATAATTTAAATAAAGAATTTGTTATTAGTATAGTAACTATATAAATAGTACTCGCTATAAATATCTATCTCTCTATTATTATATATCGCATATTGATGGAACGATTAATTAAATAATTACACAAACTATAGCCTCATAATGGACCCACTAACCCACAGTTCCACTGTTGCGAATTGTTACGCTGTATGCGTCTTTGTCTGACAGACGCAAATATCCCCGACCACGGGGCCGGCATATCATGTCTGACGTGGATGATGTGGCAGAAGTTGGTCCATGCTTCCTTGACACAGAACCAGAGATTTACCCTATGCAGTGCCCTGGAACGCAGTGCCTATTCTGCTTGGGAGATGATAAGCTGGCGGCGGACACACGAACTCGATGTTTTGCAAAGCCATTCACCCTATCTCGGCATGTGCACACTCAACATCTCAAATACCTTCCGGAAGGCAAATTATTCACCTGCCCGCACCCTGCATGCTCATTGCATTCCGTTCAACTTACAAATCACAGCCACTTCAAATCCCATGCCTTGCAGGACCATAACATCGTCCATACTATCTCCGCTGGCATTCTCAGGATGAGCCTCAAGAGCTAGGGGAGTCCGGATTCGGTATTGTCCCTGTTCATCAACAATGAGCAAGTTGAGGACAGAGTTAAACAAATCAAACAGTCTCATTCGCATCTGGTACGGCCGGCAGGGGACAGCTTGTAGCGAGCAACTGAGCTTGGCAAAACGGAAGTGGTTGACTTGCTACTTTGACGCGGTGCTGTCCCAGCTATCAGTGACTGTCAAGGTTGTCTCCCTGTGGAAGTCGCAGAGCAACATAGCCACCATGAGGTTTTAAAGTGCCTGAGACAAGCTCGCTAACAATCGTGGCAATTCATCAATGAGATTGATGGGTAGGTGGAACATGGCTTTAGCTTCTACAACAATGTATGACATCAGGTCATGGGTGGGCGTTGACTGCGCATTACAATGTCCATGAAACTGCAGCTGTACAAGCACGCATATTGGTCGAAGATCTGTGATAGCAACCTTATGTTGAGGATATTGCTATATTGGAATTATACCAGTGATTGTGATGCAGCAGCGGTGGTGCAGGTGTAGGCGAAAAGGGAGAAGAGGTAGATTGTGTGAAATGCTCAATTGTGTCCTCCTGACATACTCTCTACTCAATGTGATCTTGAAGTGACAGTAACAAAGTAGTATGTATTGGTCTTTCGTCAACACTCTTATATGGGGCACGGTAAATGTAGTCTTCACCACAGCTATCTATTTTTCAGGATAAAACAGCTTCGTAGCACCCGAGGCTGTATAGTTTCCCTGGAAGCATGCATATTAGACAACGTGACATGTGTGATAGGAATGTTTGTGATCAAGGGCCTCTCAAGACTGTCGCTTGTCGCATTCCGACGGCCAATCCAAGCTTTCGGGTACTCCATCCTTTTCTGTTTGCCAGACCCTCTGATCTGCCTTGATGAGTCCCGCTAAAAACGACTCATTTGGCCCCGAATGTAGAGAATGAAGCTTCGTACTTGGATGCTTCCTCCTCGATAAGCGATGCGTGTCCGGCACTGCGAACGGTGGGCTTCACAGGGAATGGCTCATTGAGGGTTTGGTGATTGAGTCTCTCGTCGTCGATTGGACCGTTCTAGAGACGTCTCATATGTTAGTGACTCGTTATTCTGAACCAAAGATGAGGAATAGAAAGGCAAACGTGTAACGAACCGGACTCAATTCGAAACAATAAAGCAAACGGGCATATGCAATGAACAGAGCTTGCTCCGCAACTTTCGAGCCGACGCAGATTCGACGGCCGCCTCCAAACCCCCAGAAGTTGGGTGTCTTATCGGCTCCTGAACTGTCAATCCATCTCTCGGGCTGGAATTCATGGGCATTGTCAAACTCGCTCGACAGCCCGATTGAGTTGATCAGGAAGCTTGTGCCGGCAGGGATAAAGTGCCCATCAAACTCCAGGTGCTCGGTGAGTTGGTGGGGTGGAACAATGGGGACGGTCGGTCGCCAGCGTAGAACCTCTTTGATCATGGCGGCTACGTAGGGCATGGCCGACAGATCAGACATCCGGGGAAGCCGGAGCGATTCACCATCCGTGCACACTCGATCGACTTCCTCGCGTGCCCACGACTGGGCTTCGGGGCGCGTGACCATGGCCATGATGAACACGTTCATCGTCATGCGGGTGTTGTCACCGCCGGCTGCCATTACAGACGTAGCCAGGTACATGGCCTCTTCATCATCTCCAGAAAACTTCACATCTGGATGAAGAAGAACGTCGCGGACGAATGAGGGCGGCGCCGAGCCGTTACTCACGGCGGTTTTGATGGGCTTCCACCATTCCTGGAAGACACGGCGGTGGAAGGAGCCCATCTGAGCCCAGAAACGCCGCCAAGGCTGTAGGAAATGGGGGAGCTTGCTGACCGAAGGGAAGAAATCCACGTAGCTCCGGTTGATGGTCGTGACAAACTCGATCGTTACCCTCTGATAGTCGTCGAGCTGCGCTCTGGTCTTGTTGAGGGGGTAGCCCATCACGATCCGGTAAAGCACGGATGTGGCATAGCGATAGTTGTGAGCAAACCACAAGTTGGGCTCCCGAAGATATCGGCGCAGCATGTCCACGCTCTCGAGCTCCTGCATGCCAGCGTAGACCTGGAGATTCGAGCCGCTGAGCAACTGATGCATCACACGGCGTCCCTCTCGCCATTGTTCTTCTTGTCGTATCACTGTGCGCTTTCCGTTGCTCACAAGATCACTCGCGACGGGCATATGGGGTCTCTCGTTGGTAATCTTCCCTCGCTTGGCTATGATTTCCGAGACGACGCGGTCCGAGTTGAGCACAACCCACGTCTTGGATCCCATTCGCAGCGTCACCATTTCACCGTACGATATCAAGGAGGCCAGCTGCCGAATGTTTAGACCAAGGCGCATTCTCCTGTTGGACAGGTTTGAGACTCACCCACTTATTGAATGAAAGGGCTCCGCGGCGGGCTTGCATCATCTGTGGCAAGTTTCCCAAGACCGGTACGCCCGGTGGCCCTGGTGGCATTGCCCATCTTTTTGTGCCAGGCGACCATTTCAAGTCGGTAGGTTTTAAGAACTGAACGAGCGCTACGCAGCTGCTGCATAGCAAGAGAAAGAGACCCAAATAGGGGGAGTACGAGCTTTCGATTGGGTACATGCTGGCAGCCACGGGTTAAGAGACAAGATGGCCTTGGTAGTTCTGATGCTTGTCGGCGCATTGAGAAGAAAGAAATGGAGAGGGTCGCTGGGAAGGATGGACGAAGGACCAAAGCCTGATTAGTAGCACTTCCCTTCCTTATCCGGTTGAACCCTATCTGCTCCATGAACTCGCGCATTAAGGATGGTCATACTCGGCCATCCATGAGGATTGGCATTCATAGTTGCCCTGTGGGGCGTGTTCCGTCTCACCTGCATAAAGCGGTACGTATCTACATGGGGCGAATTGCATTTTGGGCGAATACCCCTACACCAAATTCCACCCAAAATTGGGGTATGATTCGGTAATTTACCATTGCTCGGGGTATGATTCGATAAGTTGTCGAAAAGGCCTCAAACTACAAAGGAGATAATCCGCGATCTAGCCTGTCCGACTATAGAATACTCGTTTCCACCCCCATTTGCACGTTACCCCCATTTGCACGCTCTGAAATCCGATAAATCCGACGCAATACCAAAATGCCTATTATTTACCAACTCTATGTAATAAATTAATATAATAATAATAAGCTTTTATTACTATTAAGACTCTATAAGAAAATATTTAAATTACTATTTTTTAAAATTAATTTATCTATTAAATATTTAATTTATCTATTCTTATCTTTATTTTTATTCTCTATTATTTCTTTTAATATTTTAATATTTTCTATCTTTTCTATATCTCTTTATCTTCTTATATTTAAATATATTTTAAATTATCTTATTATTATTATTATAATTATAAGCGATACTTTTTATAATATTTAATTATCTTTAAATAAAGTTAGATATAATATTTTTCTATTATTTTAATAAACTTATAATACTTATCTATATTAAATTATATTCTTTTTTCTATTACTTTCTCTTATTAAGATTATTATTAATAATATAAATTAATAGCTTATTAAATAATATTAAATAATATACTTTTTTAACTTTTATAATAGTATTAAATTAATATTTTTAATCTTAGTTTAAATTTAATAAGATTAAGAGTATATATAATTATATTATATATTAAAATTATATTATATTAATATTAATTTTATAATAATAATATTTTAACTTTAAATAGCTTTTAATATTATAATTTTAATAGCTATTATTTTATTTATTTATAAGTTTAAACTTATAAATTAAATTTATAAAAGTAATCTATTTTTATATCTAATTTCGAGATTAAAATTCGACTCTCGAAGAGTGAAAATACTTTAATTTAAGATTTACTTAGAATAATAAGAATTAAGATTAAATTTTATAAATCTTAAATTATTAGAAAGTGTAAAATAAGTTCTATAATTGAAAATAATAATAGTAAAGTTTAATAGAAAAAAGAAGTTATATAAATAATAGATTTCTAAATAACGTATAAATAAGAGTAAAAACGAATAGAAGAATTTCTTTAATCGTATTTAATATAAATAATTTCTAATTATATCTTACTCTACGCTTTAAGATTTATAGAGTTTATCTCCTTCGAAGACGCTTTCGAATATCTCTTATACTAAAAGACTTAAATACTTAATACGCTTTAGAGATATTCGACTCGAAGTAGAAGTGTAAATATAGTCTAGAGATATCTATACTTTACGCTATAAATAAAAATACCTCTACTTAAATCTCTATAGAGACTTTAAAGAAATAATTTCTAATAAATATTTATTATATCTATAACTAACTTACTTAAATAAACTATTATAATAAGTATAAATCTTTATTAAATTATATTTTTAAGTAATAGTAAAGTATCGAATTATACTTTTTTTCTAAATATAATTTAATATTAATATATATAAAAGAATAAGATAAAGTTAAATTAGAAAATCTTAAATTTATATATATAGCTAATTATAAATTTAGAGTTATTATATCTTTTAACTAGACTAGCTAACTTATCGCGAATAAATAAATTAGCGTATCATAATTATTAAAATCTCGCCCTTCCGCGTCTCTCTTATTAAAAAAATAGATATATATTATTAATATATAGAATAACTTTTTTATTTTCTATTAAATTTTAGACATTTTTTTAAAATTTTAAAGCGCTATTTATGCTTTTCGAATTTATAAGAATTTCAAAATTTAGTCTTATAATTATTAAAGCGTAAGAAATTCAAATATCGCTTATTAAAGTTCGCTCGATAGTCGAATAGCTCTAATTAGATATATATTATTTAATTCTAGAATAACTCTTTTATTTTCTATTAAAATTTTAAGATTTTTTTTCAAATTATAGAACGAAATATAGACTTTTAGAAAAAAAAAAATTATTAAATTTAGTGCTATAACTATTAAAGTATAAGAAATTTAAATATCGCTTATTAAAGTTCGCTTATTAAAGATCGCTTATTAAAGATCGCTTATCTACTTACTCGATAGTTCTAATTAAAAAAATAATTATAAATTTAATTTATAGATCTTTACTCGTAGATATATAATCTAATAAGAATTTATACTTTTAAGATATAATTCGATAATATACTCTTATATTTTTATTCTCTAAACTATAAAATTCTTATAAAATTCTATTTTATCTTATATTTTCATATCTCTTATTAAAAAAATAAGATATAAATTTATAAATTATTATTTCTCGAAGTATAAAAATATAAGTTATTATTTCTTAAAATATAAAAATATAAAATATTAATAACTCGTAGATATAGCTATCTCGATATTTATATATAAGAGTTTTATTAATTATTATATAATAAGATAGTATTAAGAAATTATTATAATTTAACTTATATATATATATAATATAAAAGATATTAATTATTCTATATAGTTTATAAGTATATATATATACGACGCTAAGTCTACGCTAGTAACTCTATAAGTATCTCTAAGATATCTTATAATAATAATCTATAAAAAATAGAGAAATATTATATTTTATAGCAAGAAGTATATATATATGATTTTTTAAACGTCGAAAAGATATAAAGATATTAGATTAATTAGTAATATATATTTCGTAAATTCTTCTATCGTAATAAAAGTCTTTCGAATAGTATTGAAGTAAGATATTAGACGATTTCAATTCGTCTAAATATATATTATTCGATATTCTTCTATAGAGATTTAATTAACTATAATAATTTAACTACGATCGACGTAATAGAATCTTCTCTTATAACGTTATTATAGTAATATTAATATATATAAAAAAATAAGATAGAGCTAAGCTTAAAAATCTTAAATTTATATATATAGCTAATTATAAATTTAGAGTTACTACGCTCTTTAATTAGATCGACTAAGTTATCGCGGATAAATAAATCAGCGTCCGCAACTATTAAAATCTCTTACTCTACTTTTAATTATTTAATAACTTTACTATTTTCTATTAAAATTTTAAGATTTTTTTTTTTAAATTATAGATCGCAATTTACACTTTTAAGAAATAAGAAAATTATGAAATTTAATCTCATAGTTCTTTAAGGGTAAGAAATTCAAATAATACTTATTAAAGATCGCTTATTAAATTCGCTCGACAGCCCTAATCAAAAAAAATGGTTATGAATTTAATTTATAGATCTTTATTTATATATACTCGATAGTATTTAATATCTAATAATACTCGATTTAAAATTCGATAAGTTCGGCGTAATATTAAAATATAAGTATTATTTTTAATTTTACTATATATCTATCTAGATAAGATATTATACTATATCGAGACTCTATAATATAATAAAATATTATAAAGAATAGCCTAGTTATTATCTCGAATTAAATCTTTTTAAAAATACGAAGAGAGATAGAAATTCAGTTAAGAAAAAGACTATTATATCTTCTATATTAGGTCTATTAATACTATAAACGCTTATCTCATTATAGTAATAATAGTAAGATAAAGAAAGATCTACTTTATAATAGTAGCGAGTTTTATCATAGACTTTCCTATAGACTTTATTATAGACTTTACTAGAGACTTTATAATAGTAATAATAGCGAAATAAAAGAGATAAAAGATATAAGAAGATAGTTAAAGAAGATATAATAGAAGAAGAGATAGTAAAAGAAGACGTAGTAGAAGAAGACGAGATAGAAGAAAAGATAGCGACAATTTTTTTATAAATCGATAGATCGATAAGGTTTAAAAAACGATAAATTAAGTTCTTAGATATATTAATATTACTAGCAATAAAAGTTTAAATATTATTCTTTATAATTATATCGAGTTATTATAGAATTTTAATAAAAGATAAATTTTTTAATATTACGTCGAACTTATCGAATTTTAAATCGAATATTATTAGATATCGAGTACTTTCGAATATATACGAATACTCGTATTCTATTAATATAATATTATCTAGATATATAAAGATAGTAAGCTAAATTATAGTAATATTCTTCGCTTACTAAGTAATAATTTAATATGAAATCGTAGAGAGTATATAACGTGGGATCTTAAAGAGCTAAGTCGTATTCATAATAATAATAATCTTATTTTCGCTTACTTTCTTCGTAACGTTCTTCATATTTATCTACTATAGTACTTTCTTCTCTTACTAAGTATTAGATTAATATAAGATTATAGAGAGTAGATCTATTATATTACTACTACTAACTATCTCTATAGTTATCTTCGTACTATATTATATTTTCTCTTATAGAATATTAGATTAAGTAACTAATTAAGTAAATCTAAATCGAGCTTCTAATACTTCTAGTCTTATATATATAAATCTTATTATTTTTATTATTTTTATTATTTATTTCTTAAGTAAGACGAGTAGAGTATTATCTAATTAGCTAACTTATTATTTCTACTACTCTTTTATAATATTCGAAGTTATTATAATATCGATAAATCTAGTAAAAGAATCGATAGAATAATATTAAAAGATATTTCATAACGCGAGTATATTCTAGATTCGACTTAAGGCGTTATATTATTAGATATTAATATAAACTTTATATAAACGTCTAATAACGTCTAGATATTCTATAAAGTAAAGTTAGATATTATTATTAATTATTAAGAAATTATTATATTTTAACTTATATAAATATATAGTATAAAAAATATTAATTACTTTATATAATTTATAGATATATATATATACGACGTTAAGTCTACGCTAGTAGCTTTATAAGTATCTCTAAGATATCTTATAATAGATAGAGTATAGATAAACTAGAAGATTAGATCGTAATATCTTAATAAATAAGAGTTATTTAGAGACTATCGAATATCGATTTAAGATAAACTATATATTAGTAATTAATTTTATTAAGATAATAAAATTAATAACTAATATTTAATATAATTAGAACTAGAGCTATATATAATTATTATATAAATAGATTAAATATATATAATAGATAGAATATAAGAAAAGAACTTATATAAGTAGATGTAAATTTAATATAAATATAAAAAGTCGCTTATTAAATTATTAGAGATTTATCTTTTTAATTTATTTATTCTTAACTTATTAATATATATAAAAGAATAAGATAGAGTTAAATTAGAGAATCTTAAATTTATATATATAGCTATTTATAAACTTAGAGTTATTACGCCTTTTAGCTAGATCGACTAAGTTATCGCGAGTAAATAAATTAGCGTTTATAACTATTAAAATCTCTTACTCTACTTTTAATCCTTTAATAACTTTACTATTTTCTATTAAAATTTTAAATTTTTTTTAAATTATAGAGCGAATATTACGCTTTTTAATAACGTAAAAATTTTAACTTTTAATCTTATAATTATTAAAGAGTAAGAATTTTAAATATCGCTTATTAAAGTTCGATAGCTCTAATTAAAAAATAGATATATATTATTTAATTTTAGAATAACATTTTTATCTTCTATTTAAATTTCGAGATTTTTCTTTTAAATTATAGAACGTAATATGAGTTTTTAAATAAAAAATAATCTTAAAATTCGATCTTATAGTTCTTTAAAGATAAGGAATTTAAATATCGCTCACTAAAGATTACTTATTAAAAATCGCTTATTAAATTTACTCGATAGCTCTAATTTAAAAAAACGATTATAAATTTAATTTATAGACCTTTACTCGTAGTCTATAATAAATTAAATTACTTTGAGACTTATATCTTAGCTATTAATATATATAAAAGAATAAGATAGAGCTAAATTAGAAAATCTTAAATTTATATATATAGTTAATTATTAATTCGTTAGATTTATACTCTTTAATTAGATCGACTAAATTATCGCGAATAAATAAATTAGCGTTCGTAACTATTAAAAATCTCTCTCTCTACTTTTAATACTTTAATAACTTTTCTATTTTCTATTAAAATTTTAAGATTTTTTTTAAATTATAATCCGAAACTTACGCTTTTTAATAATAATATTTTTTAAAATTTAATCTTATAATTATTAAAACGTAAGGAATTCAAATACTACTTATTAAAATTCGCTTATTAAAGTTCGCTTCACAGCTCTAATTAAAAAATAAATATATATTATTTAGTTTTAGAATAACGTTTTTATTTTCTATTAAAATTCTAAAATTTTTTTATTTTAATTATAGAACGTAATATAAGCTTTTAGATAAAAAAAGAATTATTAAATTTAGTCTTATAGATATTTATAGATAAGAAATTCAGATATCGCTTATTAAAGATCGCTTATTAGAGTTTACTCGATAGCTCTAATTTAAAAAAAAATTATAAATTTAATTTATAGATCTTTACTCGTTTAAATATATTAATTTAATATATATATTAAGTAAACTAATTATCTTAATATATTTAAATTATAATTATATAGTTATAAATCTTAGTTATATTATAACTAATAGCTATAAGTTATTAAAATTAATACTATAAACTATTCTATTCTAACTTATCTCGAAACTCTTATTTAAAATCTTATCTCTATTCGACGCTAACTTCTTCTTTATAAGAAAATAAAATTTTAATAGTAGATTCTTAGATATATTACGTAACGAAGCGAGATAAGATAAGATTTTAAATACTTAATATTATCTTACTTCGAGTTAAAATTTTAATAAGATAAGATTAAATCGAGATAAGAATTTTCTATCGAGATAATAAAAATATCTTATTATTTTATTAAGTCTATTAATTTACGCTACGTAACGGGGCGAGATAGGGCGAGGTTTTAGATACTTAACACCACCCCGCTCCAGGTCGAGGTTTCAACGGAGTAGGGTCGGGTCGAGGTGGGGTTTTCCTACCGGGGTAACGGGGGCACCCCGTTACCCCGTCAAGCCTATTAATTAGATTAGCTCGAGGCTGTTACCCCCGTAACGTCCCCGTCGCGCCCCCTAAATATATATTCTAAGCATCTTTCTAAGCACCTATATCTTATACTCTAATTTAGACTACGACATCGTATTCTATACTCTATTTTACCCTATTCTTAATACATTTTATTAAAATTTAGAGGGGTCGCTCAGGGGTATTTAGGGTCTACCGAGTCAACGGGGTATACCCCGAAACCCCGCTCCGGGTCGGGGCGGGGTCGAGGTTTTAAGGAAACTCGAAACCTCGATCCGAAACCTCACCCCGACCTTAACCCCCCTCGAAACCCCGTCGAGGTCCCTCGCCTCGTTGCGCAGCGTATATTAATTAAATTAATTTAAAATTACTATTTTTATAATATTCTTATAACGTCTTTATAATATCTTTATAGTATTTTTTAAATATAATCTTATATATCTTTTAATTATCTTTTTAAATATTTATATCTTATACTTTAATTAATATATATAATAGAATAAGATAGAGTTAAATTTTAAATTTTAAAATTTATATATATAGCTAATTATAAATTCGAGTTTACTACGCTCTTTAATAAGATCGACTAAATTATCACGAATAAATAAATTAGCGTATATAACTATTAAAATCTTCTATTTCCGCGTCTCTCTTATTAAAAAAATAGATATATATTATTAATATATAGAATAACTTTTTTATTTTCTATTAAATTTTAAAGATTTTTTTTTAAATTATAGAATAAAATATATGCTTTTAGATAAAAAAAAGAATTTCTAAATTTAGTCTTATAATTATTAAAGCGTAAGGAATTCAAATATCGCTTATTAAAGTTCGCTTATTAAAGACCGCTTAATAGCTCTAATTAAAAAAAAAGATTATAAATTTAATTTATAAATCTTTACTCGTTTAAATTATAATATTATAATATATATTTCATTTTATTTTAATTAAAAGATCGCTTAAAGATATTTAAAGATATTTAAAATTTATCGAGATAATCGAGATATACTTCGAAACCTCGATTTCGAATTAAAGCGAGGTTGAGATTTCGAGAAAACTCGAAACTTCGACCCGAAACCTTACCCCGACCCCGACCCCCTTCGAAACTCTATCGAAGTCCTCCGCTCCGTCTAGACCGAATGAGTACTAGTGGTAGCGAGTGTTGAGTCGTTTCAACACTGGCAAAAAATAGAAAATAAGGCTATTTATATATTATATTCCTTCTCCTATAACTCCTATAATCGCAATTACTCCCTCTGCTGTAGTGGGCGTAGATTCTTGTTATATTAGGCGTATTTCTAGTAGCACTACGCTAAGACGGCTTTCTATTAGTTAATATTAGTATCTTATCTTTCCACTTAGCCTTCTAGATTTAGTTTTAGATAATTTATATTCACTAGACGTTGTAGTGCGTTACATCCCTTATCCTTTATTATTAAATTAGCTGAATTCTTATCTCCTCTAATCTATAGGATCTCAGTAATCTCTCGTCGTTTATACGACTATCTTAGATATAGAATATCTATTATTAGTCTTTTCTCTTATATTGTCTCTAGCTTAATAAGATATTTATATAGAGATTTCGAGTCTATATATATAGAAAGAGGTATCTTTCTCTAGAAAGTATTAGAGAAGATTTAATTTAGAGTAGATTTTATAGTAGCTATAACGTCGAATTCTAGAGATAATACATAAAGTTCGAAGGCTAATACGCTTCTAGTAACTCGGCGATATTTAATCGATTATTAATAAATAATATTAGCCTTATTCTAAGCGTTAGCTAGAGCTATTATATAGCCGATTTAGAAAGAAAGATCTTTATTATTAGCGAATAACGAATCCGTAAAAGCTATAATTCTTAGAGACGTTATATCTAATTTAATGAATATAAGACCTCTTTCTTTTATTTACTATAAAAGATAGCGATTTAGATATTAAGCGTCGTCGTAAATAGAATTCATAATCTAAGCGGCGTATAATAAGGTAAATATAGCTTATAACTGCGATATCGTTATAATATACGCTCCCCGAGCTCTTTAGGCGACATATTACTCTTTTATAAATAACTTTAAAAGTAATTAAATCTTCTTTATCTACTTATATTAACTAATTTTTATATTATCCTCGAGAGTAATAATAAATCTATTAAATTCGAGAGGTTATTTTGAAGTAAGTCTCTTAAATAATTTAGTTAATAGTCTAGCGGTATATAGCTCTTATAATTCTAGATTTATAAACTTAGTGATATTAGTAATAAGAGAGTTATTAGTTTATAAGCCAATAATTACTATTATATCGTTATTAAATAGTAGATAAGTATCGAATATAGACGAGGTTATTCCCAGCTTCTCCATATAGTATTTATAATATATCTAAAATTAGTAGATATCGAACTTAGCAATTTCTATAGAGAGGGAGAATAATACGAAGTATCGTTCTCGATAATAATTCTATTTCAGCTAGGGCTAAAATAAAGATATCTCTAGCTAATTTAAATTGAGATATGCGTATATATCTAAGTAATATCGCGTAGATATAGAGATAGCTATAGGATAGCTAATGATAGAGCGATAATAAGTCGTTAACTAGCTCGTTAAATAATAGAGGCCTAAGTGAGAATCTTATACTTCTTCGAGTTATTAAATACTTAAACTACTAGTCGCGACTTCTCGAAGGCTTTCTCGATACCCTTATTCTTGATTTAATTCACAAAACGACTATTAAATATCCGTGCTTCTGCGAGAATATCTTCGATCTTTATAATCTCAAATATATTCCTTTTTAAGTAGTTTATCTAAGTTCTTTTTATCGAGATATCTAAAAGTTCGATAAAGGTAACTATAATATAGACTTAGATATATAGATCGTAATATTAGATAGAGTTTCGAAAACGGGCGGGAATATATTAACGTCGAGGAGGGTTATAACGTAGTAAAGCGTTCTAAGAAGAGTCTTAATAATCTTTATTATCGTTATTTTCGTATTAAGTATCATCTAACTATAGAGATTCTTATTCAAGGGACTCGAGAGACTCGATTAAGATATCTATTTCTTTTAAATATAACTTAACGATAGTAACTCGAAAATCTATAGAACTATTAGATAATTCGACGGTATATATCTCTCGAGAAGTGGTTAGCAATTTATATAGTTTAGTTTACTTCTTTTAATACGTTCTTTATACTAATATCGAGGAATCAATTAAAGTATCATATATTCTTATTATCTAAGGGCCGTTTCGCTAATATAGAGCGTTATTAATCTATCTCTTAGCGTAAAGTTTTATAACTTTCGATTATTACTATATTAATAGCTTTTACTCTCTCAATAGTAGATAGAGTAAATATATCGTCGTTCGTAATATAAGAAAAGGTTTTAAAAACTAGTAATATAGAAACGATATTATTATATTCGACTATATCGTTAATAGCCTTAATAGCTATTTATAGACAAATCTTCTTTTTAATATCTTAATTTTTTAATTCCGTAGTAATTATCAAATAGGCTCGTCTTAATAAAGTATAATATCATTTTATTAGGCCGATAGAATTAGCGGCCTTAACTAATACGCATTTCGTTTAAATACTTAGAGTTCTAGCGTTTTATCTAAACTCGATATTATTAAAATTAGTCTTAGCGTTATAAATAATAATATCTAAAGATTTAATATATACGTCTATTTAGTATAGTCTAAGTATATTCTATATATAAAAGATAGTTATATTCGTTAGTCATCGGGCGATCTAAAATAAAGTTCTCTTCGTTAATAACTTATAGAATTAGACTATCGTTAATATAGAGAACGTCGATAATAATTATATAATTAAAATAGATATTATCCTCGTCCTTAAGTGAGAATTTAAAACGGATCTAAGAATCGAGAGTACTTTTAATAGAGTATATAGAACTCGATAATTCGTTTAAGTATATAACGATATTCGAAGTCATCATAGCTAGCTTTCTCTAGAGTTTAAATAAGTCTATTAATTAAGGGATAATCGAATCGACGATATAGTTAATATAACTCGATATCGATTAGATAGTTAACTAATATAAGACTCTATATTAAGAATAGATATTTATAAAAGCGAATAATTAGGATCGTAGATCTATTTCTTAAAATAACTTAATTCTTAAGATTATTTAGATAGATCTCTAGTCTATTTATATCTTAAATATATAGTAGAAATAAGAGTATTAGTCTATATTACGTGGAAGTCGACTCGATTAATAAACGAATCTACTATAAGTTTTTTAATTAACGCTACTATTCTTAATTTTAAATTAGAGTAATAATACTATTAATAGTAATATTTAGTTATATATCGAATTCTCTTATATAGACTTTTACTTAATTATATTTAGTAGTAGTAAATATATATATAACTTCGATATCTAGTATAATATTATAAAACTACTTTAAGATATATCGACTAATATTAAGAAAGCTACTAGACTTAGTAATATTATAATATATAAAATAACTAAAAAGCTTTAAGTAATATACTTAGGCTTAGTTTAATATAACTATAAAAGTAATTATAATAAAGTTTTCGATCTTCTTTAAGTTATTATCTTAAATATCGAGAGTTAAGGTCTTAAGATCCTCGATCTTATTCTTCTAGCCTTTAAACTCTTAAATATAGAAGTTATATCGCTTATTAATAAAGCCGATAAACCGCTTAGCGAACTTATTTTGAGACTTCTAGCGTTTCTTATCGATATACTTAATTAATTAGTAGCCTATCTTTCTATAGATAAAGTATCGCTTTTTCTAAAAGCTATTTATCTACGAGAACAATCTACTATAATTACTTTAATTTAAAGGTTAATTAATATAATACTTTTAATTAGTAAAGTATATTATAGGTCTAAATAGCTCGAATCTCTTAGCCTTTATAGTCTCTTCGTGATTCTCGATTATAGTATAGATATTATTAATTAGCCTCGTAATTATAGTCGTCTATTATAGAATTATAATACTATATATAGAGATATTACTATAAGAGATAATTATCTTATTTCGAAGTACTATATCTAACTAAAATTCGTAGTTTAGCCCTCTTTAAGTTTAACGAAGTTATTAAATCATCTTATTAAAGATAGTTCCTTTATTCTTTTCGAGACTAGCTCGAAGTAAGCCTCTTAGACTAATACTATTTCACTTACGAAGTATAAGATAACGATATTCTTCTCTCCTCGAAATAGCTCTAAAATTAATCGAAGAGTTATTAAATAATAAGGCTAATCCCTTAATAACTAGAGTAATAATACTTTAATATTATAGATTTTAGTATAGTTAAAAATACTATTTAAAGGATCTACTGAGGGATCTCGGCTCTCTTATAAAGATTTATAAAAATCATAAATTTATAGCTGAGACTTTCGATAGGGCTTTTATTATACTTCTTCTCGCTTATATATAATTTGGCTAGTATAGCGAGTTCCTTAATATAGCCATAGTTTTAATTATTCTCGAAGTCTTAAATAACTTAATAGGGCGAGGGTAGTAGGTGTAGGACTCGGTAATTTGGGCCGTAAGCTGGTGTTAAGGGGAGAATTAAAGTAGGATTCTCCGGTTGATAAGGCGGTTGCGGGGGAGAGGAATAGTATTCTTCGGTCGATAAGGCTGCTGATAATATTGCGGCGGGGTAGTATTGATTAATAACGTTGTTGCTGAGGATAGTAATGAGATGATTTTAATAGGGGACGGTCTTCGTCGTCTGGTGGCCATAGGATCTCTTCCTTAATTACATCCGCTAATTCTTTAGTTATTAAGAATCCTCTTCCTTTCTTAATATAGGCTTTATTAGCTTATAGGCAATCTCGTAGACTAATAATAGCGTCCTTACTAAGAATCTCGAAGTTCTCTCTAACGTATTAGGTAAAGTCGTTAATAAAGACGTTAGAGAGTGTCGTAAATTTATATATTTTATATTGTTATACCCTTCAACGAACGAATTTCTAGAGTTTCTCTTTATTATGTCTGATGGCTTAGCTTCTTATAGTTTCTCTAGCTTACTTATAGTCATAGGTAAAGAGTTAGTAGCTTATCTTTGATATTCATTTTAATATGTATTATATATTAATATAGTGTAAAGCTTAATAAGTATTTAATATTTTCTAGGTGTTTTCTCTGCTAAGTAGAAGTCGTAGGAATTATAGAAATTATAGTTCTATTTAATCGAATCGTTATAATAAGCGAAATCGATTAAGTAATATAGAACCGTGTGAAGTACCGCGGCGATATTGAGACGAACTTTCTTTAGAGTATAGCCTTGCTAATCTATATACTAGTATTAAAGTATACTAATTAGTATTAATAATACTAGAGTATATAGTTACTTATATAATAAGACTAATTACTAGATATAATATTCTTAATAATATCTAAGCACCCATCAGCCTGCACGCCAAAGAGGGCCTCGCCATCGTCAACGGTACAGCCGTGTCGGCCGGGGTGGCGTCTCTTGCGGCGCATGAGTCCCTCCACCTCGCAGCGCTGTCGCAGGTGCTGACGGCCATGAGCGTGGAGGCGCTACGGGGCAGCGACGAGAGCTTCGAGCCCTTCATCGCGCGGGTGCGACCGCACCCGGGGCAAGTGGACAGCGCGCGGAACATCAAGGCGTTCCTTACCGGGTCACAGCTGCTCAACCGGCACGACAGCCAGAATGTGGCGACGCTGCGACAAGACCGTTACTCGCTGCGCACGGCCAGCCAGTGGATCGGCCCTGTGCTGGAAGACTTTGCTTTGGCATACGACCAGCTGACAGTCGAGCTCAACTCAGTGACGGACAACCCGCTGGTTGACCCGGAGACAGGCCGTGTGCTCCACGGCGGCAACTTTCAGGCGCGCGCTGTCACATCGGCGGCCGAAAAGCTGCGCCAGGGCCTCCAGAGCATCGGCCGCATGCTCTTCACCCAGTGCACCGAGATGATCAACCCGGCCACCAGCTGGGGCCTGCCGCCCAACCTGTGCTCGGACGACCCTAACGACTCTTTCCTGTTCAAGGGGCTTGATGTCGTCGTTGCGGGCCTGACCTCGGAGCTGGGCTTCCTGGCCAACCCCGTCGGGTCGCACGTCCAGACGGCCGAGATGGGCAACCAGGCTCTCAACTCCCTGGCGCTCGTGTCGGCCCGGTATACGCTCGAGGCCGTGGACGTGCTGTCCCAGATCGCCTCGGCGCACCTTCTGGCGCTGTGTCAAGCCCTGGACCTGCGCACCATCGAGATTGAAGGCCGGAAGGACGACGTTTCGCCTGACGCGACGCCGTACATCGGCCGGGCCTCGCAACGCATGTACCGCTTCATTCGGAAGGATCTCGGCATCCCGTTCCTGGGCGAGGCGAAGCTGGCTTCGACCGAGGCCGCGACGCCGGACGGTGTCACACCGAGTATGGGGCTTTATAACACCCGGGTCTACGAGTCCATCAGGTCGGGACGCTTGTACGATGTCGTTCTGGAGAGTCTTCAAGAAATGAAGGCGTAACAAATGACGAATGGAATACATATATGAAACCCTTCTGTCATCATTCTACGAATTTACACCGGAAATATAAGCTACTATTATTATTATTTTACTAAGAGATATTAATACGTAAAGTTCGAGGAACTTATAGTATTTATATATTTTAGAGTATAAAGATATAGATTTATTATATATTTTTCGATAGTATAATTTAATTCTATATCGTTTAAATAGTTTTATTTTATATTTACGTAATAACTATAATTAAAAAATAAAATATACTAGTTAGAAATAGTTAATAGTATTCTTAATAACTATAAAGAGATTACGAGATAAGTAGAGAAAGAGTAAAGAAAAGAGAACTCGAATAAATAATTATAATATATTAGAATAGAAGTTATTAATTTTAATAACTTATAGTTATTAACTATAATACGATTAAGAATTATAATTATATAATTATAATCTAAACGTATTAAAATAATTTATTTAAAAGACTAAGATATAAATTTTAAAGTAATTTAATTTATTATAAATTTATTAGACTCGAAGAGTTTTAGAGTTATATAATAATATAAAATTAGAAAGATAAATATATTTATATATAGATTTAATAATAAAACTAATTTTTAAAAAAGTAAAGAAAACTCGAGAGAAATCGCTTACTTAAGTTTATTCGTTAAGATTTCGCTAAGTATATATTAAGCGTATATAAATTAAGTAATCTAGAATTCTCTTACTTAGAATCTATAAGCCTCTTTTCTAATAATTATCTTTTTTCTTTAAAAATTTATTCTTAAATCTAAGTAGAGAAAGAATATTTTCTTATTATTAAAAGACTAATTAAGACTAAGCAAAATTCTTTATATCTTATAAAAAAGAAGAAAAGAGTTTTTTATAATAGTATAGCGTAAACGTAATTAGTATATATAAAAGAATAAGATAGAGTTAAGCTTAAAAATCTTAAATTTATATATATAATTAATTATTAATTTAAGTTCTCTACGCTTTTTAACTAGATCGACTAATTTATTATAGATAAATAAATTAGCGTCTATAACTATCGAAATCTCGTCTTTTACATCTTTCTTATTAAAAAATAGATATATATTATTAATATATAGAACTACTTTTTATTTTCTATTAAAATTTTAAGATTTTTTTTAAATTTTAAAGCGCTATTTATACTTTTCGAATTTTTAAGAACTTTAAAATTTAGTTTTATAATTATTAAAGCGTAAGAAATTCAAATATCGCTTATTAAAGTTCGCTCGACAGCCGGACAGCCCGCTTATTAAAGTTCGCTTATTAAAGATCGCTTATCTACTTACTCGATAGCTCTTTAAAAAAAATTATAAATTTAATTTATAGGCCTTTACTCGTATATTATAAAAATATAATAAAAATATATAACGCGTATAGATAATATTAGATATATTTTTATAAATTAAATATAATTATAATAGTATATAGAGTAATTATTAGCGTTATAATTTAAATATAAGACGCGTATAATTAATATATAATTATAATAATATTTACTTTTTTTAAAAAGTTTTCTATTTTATTAATACTCTTTTATTACTCTTAATAGCTTATATTATTAATTATTAATATATATAAAACGTAGTATTAACGTATATATTTTATATATATATATATCTTTTTCTATTATTATAATTATTATCGTAAAATTTTTAAAGACTTTATTAATATATATATATTTCTTATATATTTATAATTTTAATTTATTACGCTTACTCTTCGAAGCGCTAAACCTCTATTAATTTTAAATAAAAATATTTATTATTATTATATCTAACGCGTTTATTAATATACTTCTTATTTTTATAATATTATATTTAATAAAAATAATAATATAATTATTAAATATAATTATTATATTTATCTATATAGCGCTTATATTATAATAAATTTTTATATAAATAATATATAATAGATATATTTATAGCGTCTTCTAATCTTTTTAATAGATTTTAATAGATAAATATATAATTATTAATTTAATATTAATAATATTAATATTAATATTAATATTAATATTATAATTTATATTCGCTTATAATACTCTTATACTCGTTATTATCTTCTTTACTCTAATACTCTTAAATATATATCTATTATATAATTTTATATTATTTATAATTATTTTAATATAACTCTTATAACTATATAATATATTAAAAATTATTTAAAAATTAAGAAGAAGTTAGATAATAAAGCGATAACGCTTAATAAGATAAAGACTCTTTATAAACTTCTAGATATTCTTATAAATATCTATAATATTATACGCTTTATTATATATATCTATACTTTTTATATATATTTATTATTTTTTATATCTATATTAGAGTATACTTTAAATTAATTTTTATAAAAAAAAATATTTTTTAAATTTAAATTTAAATATAAAAATAAAAAAAAAAAAAAAAAAAAAAAAAAAAAAAAAAAAAAAAAAAAAAAAAAAAAAAAAAAAAAAGAAAAAAAAAAAAAAAAAAGGGGGGAAAAAAAAAAAAAAAAAAAAAAAATAAAAAAAAAAAAAAAAAAAAAAAATTAAAAATAAAAAAAAAAAAAAAAAAAAAAAAAAAAAAAAAAAAAAAAAAAAAAAAATTTTAAAAAAAAAAAAAAAAATAAAAAAAAAAAAAAAAAAAAAAAAAAAAAAAAAAAAAAAAATAAAAAAAAAAAATTATAGTAACTTTATAGTTAATAACTAAGTATCTTATCTTATATTTCTATAAATTATAAGCTCAAGCTTTACTCGATAACTATTATATTATAACTACTATTTATCTCTATAATTATAATTATCTCTTAGACTTTTAATATCTATTTTATAATATTTAAAATCTATTATATAAAGATAGTAGTAGCTATAAAGATATTCTTTTAATCTTCTTAATAAGAGATATTTTTCTCTCTTTTAAAATAGTTATAGATCTAAGTAAGTATAATTAATTAATAATATAAGAGGCTAAAAGTCTTTTTTCTTCTCTACTCTAAGCGAGTTAAGATATATTATCTTTAGTCAAAATATCGAACTCGCTAAATATATTAAGTATATAATTATATTATTATATAATTAAGTTATATCGTTAAGGCTCTCTAAATCTTATTAGTTTTCGCTAAATTAGAATATTTAACTTTATTAAAAATAAAGTTATTTTATATTAATATTAACTTTAAAATTATATATTAATTATTAAATTAATAATTATTAATTAAAAGTAATTAAATATTAATATTAATAGTTTAATTATAATTTAAAGTATTTTAGAGCTAATATTACTATCTTCTAATACGCTTATAAATCTATTAAGATTAAAATAATAAGAATATCTTATTAATATTAGCTTTTAGATCTTTAAAAGCCTCTTAAAAAAAGAGCTAAAACTCTTATTATCGAATTCTTTTTTTATATTTATTTATATTCTATTATTATAATTATAAAGTTAAAATAATCTTCGAAGTCTTATAATAGTAGCTAGCGATATAAATATTCTAGATCTAAATCTTTAAATAAGTAATATAAAAAGAGTATTAATTTCTCTTTAAGAAGAAGATTTATATATTTATAATAACTATACTTTATATAATTCTATTAGAAACTAATCTTTATTTATAAATTATTTTTATTATTAAATATCTTTTATTTTAATTATATCGCTTATATCTATTATAGCTCTATATATAAATACTTTTTATTTTTTATATAAAAACTTAAAGTTTAAAGGCGATAGTTAATTAATATTAATAAGATCTTTAAAAACTCTAATAATAATTAGAGTATTTATTCTACTTTCGCTATTTTATTAAATAATAATTTTATTAATCTTAAATTCGAAGTTAGCGAAGATATATTTAGCTCTATAAGCGATATTAAGCTATTTAATCTTTATATTAAAATATCTATTATATTTACTTTAAAAGTTACTTTTAAAGTCTTTCTTTAACTCTATTATTTTATTTAAAATAATAATTAAATTATTATTATTATCGCCGCTATCGCTCTCTCTATTAATATTCTATATATTTTTATCTAAACTATCTTTTAGTAATAATAAATTTAAATAATTAATTATAGCGCTTTATAATTAAGATTTTTAATCTTAATTTAATAAAAATAATTTTTCTTTAATCTTTTTATCGCTATTCTAAAATTTAATATAGAATATATTAGATAAAGATAAGATATTAAGAGCTAATTAATACTTAATAATCTTTTATTTTTTATTAAAATTATTAAGTTTAAAACTTATATAATTATTTTTTAATATCTTAAATATAATAATTATTAGCTTATCAAGATTAATTATAATAATAAGAATTTTTAAATAATATTTAACGCTATTACTAAATATTATAAATTTAAAAACTTTAAACTTTATATAAAGCTAATTCGCTAATTACTTAATATTACTCTTATTTTTAAAAAAGATATTTATTAATATAAAAAGAATTTTTATAAGATTATTATTAAAATCGCTAGTTTATATAAATCGCTCGCTTTATTAAAGCTCTTTCTAATTTAACTCTTTCTTATAAAACTTAAAAACTCTTTTAATATCTTTATAATAATTTATATTTAGATTTATAAGCTATATAATAATAAGATTATTAAATTTAATAAGATTATCTATATCGCGATAAATAAAGAAATTTATCTACTATTATTTAAAGATAATAATATTATTATATACGCTATTTATAATAATAATAATAAGAATAAAAATAAGTAGTTTATTAAATATTATAAAATCGGCGATTTCGAAAATTAATCGCGAAATTTATTCTTTATATAAGATCGTTAAATATAAATTTAGATATTCCCTCGTTAAATATTAAATTAAGTTCTCTTATCTAAAATTTAAAAAGTTTATATTAAATAAAAAAAAGAAGAAGAAGACTTAAATTATTATAATTAATTTTAATAATATAAAGAAGAGCTCTTAATATTAAGCGTAAGCGTATTAAAAAGATACTTTTTAACGTCTTTATTTTAGAGAAGAATAAATATCTTAATATTAATTATATCTTTCTAAAAGAATTAAATTTAATTATATATTATATAAATTTTAATTTTAATAATTTTAATATTCTTAATATAATTAATAATAAGAAAGTTATTAATTTAATAATTATTAATTTTAATTTAAAGTATAACTTAATAATAGCTAACTTTATTAATCTATACTCTTATATAATAATAAACTCTAATTACTCTTATTATTTCTTTATTAATTATTTAATATTTATTATTTATAAAAAGATCTACTCTTACTTTATTCGCGATATTAAGAATAATTAAATTTAATTTCTTAATCGCGATATTATTAGTTTAAATTACTCTATTTAAGATAAGTATATAAATATTATTTTATTTAATATCTTATATATATTTAATATAGATATTAATCTTCTTTTTATTAATAAACTCTTAAATATTAATATTATAATTATTTTTTATAAAATTAATTACGCTTTAATTAAAGATAATCTAAAGCTTATAAATACTTATAATTAAGATTTATTCTTTTTTAATCTCTAAAATAATTTAAATAATATCTTAGCGATATATAATATTTTTTTAAACTTAATTTATTAACTCTAATATATTTATATAAATTATTTAAATTAATAAAATTTAAATAAACTTCTCTCTATAGCGATAGATATAGATTTTATTAAGAATATCGCGAATAAATATATTTATAAATACTATATTATAAGAGCGTTAAAAGATTATTTTTTATATTAATTCTATTACGCTCTAATATATAATTAAATAAATTTATTTATAGCGATTTTATAGAGTCTTTATTCTCTATTAATTTTAATAGCTATAAATACTTTATAATATTTAAAAATAATTTTATCTTCTATTTTAAAGTCTACTATATTTATTATAAAAGTAAAATCTTCGCTATATTTTTATAATTTAAGATTTATCTTAAATTATATAATTATAAAATCTCTTATATTTATCTTAATAATAAGAGATAAGTATATATTTAAAGTCTTTCTTAATTATCTCGCTCTATCGAGTATTAAATAAAAATTTATTATCTTTAATAATCTCTTAGATAAATAATATAATTAAGCGTTTTAGATAAATCTTATTATATAAGATATATTTTATTCTATTAAGCTTTAATCTTAATAAATCTTTTTAATTTAAAATTATTATTATCGCTAATTATTTAATAATATAATTATCTAATATTAGAATTATTATAATTTCTTTTAAGATCTTCTATTAATAAAAGTTTATTCTTTTTTATTTATATATAATTAATTTTATTACTTACGCGATAAAACAAATTTAGAAAAAACTTATAAATTAAAGTAAAAAGTATATATTATTAGAGATATAAGAGGGAAGTAAATCTTTTAATTATATAATCTTATTAAGAAGATAATTATTCGCGCTAATAGCGTATACTTTATAAAAAAATAACCTTTAATTATAAATTTAAAAGAAGAAATTAAGATTTATAAGTATTTAAATAAATAATAATATTTAATAATATTAATATTCGCTATAAAGAAGATATTAAATAAATAATATATTATTAATATTTCGAAAGATATTAAATCTAAAGAAGTATTAGAAGATATTATATTTATAATTAAAATAGCTATTAAATCTTTAATAACTTTAAAATCTTTAATATTTATAAAATTAAGATTAAATTTTCTATAATTAATTAATAAATTAGCGCCTTTACGAAGATCTATATAAGAGTCTTTAATATAATATATTTAATTAATTACGCGAGAGCTTTTAGCTTAAGCGCTCTTAATATAAACTTCTTAATCTACTTAATTAAATATTATATTTATATCTATATTAATAATTTAATCTATATTATCTATATAAGAAATTTCTTTAAATTTAAATTTAATTTCTTAGACTTAGATTTAATATTTACTATTATTAAAGTTATATAAACTATTCGCGAAGATTATTAATTAAGCGCTATTTAAAGAATATTATATAATTATTTAAATCTTATAATTTTAAATCTATAAAATCTATCTCTTAACCCTCTTTTCGAAAATCTTTATAATATTTATTCTTATTTATAAATTATATTAATAAATTAAATATTTTTAAGTTTATTATTTATAAGTAGATTATATCTAATTAACTATTTTAAATAAATTAAAAACTTTTTATAAAGAATAAATATAAATCTCTTATAAATAATAATACTTAATATCTTATTTAGACGTCTTTTAAGACTTATATTCTAAGAGATAAATAGATTTATATCTTAAAATAAGATCTTAATAAAAAAATTACTCGCTATAAGATATATTAAATTATTTAAAAATTCGAATAATAGAAGAATTATAATTATTATAATACTTTTATATTAATAATAAAGTCTATAAATTATAAAGATAATCTTTATATTTATAATTATTCTAGAATTAAAATCTAAAGTAAATAAATATTAAAATTATCTTTTTATATAATAATATAAAAAAAGAGATTTATATATATTAACTCGATAGCTTTAATAAAGATAATATTAAGATTTATAAGCTAAATAAGATATTTTATAATTTAAAATAATTCTCTTAAGTTTAATATTAGTAT
Source organism: Letharia columbiana (assembly GCF_014066305.1). NCBI lineage: Eukaryota > Fungi > Ascomycota > Lecanoromycetes > Lecanorales > Parmeliaceae > Letharia > Letharia columbiana. Next base: position 562,970 of record NW_023501068.1, read on the forward strand.
TTCTCAAAATATATAAAGAAGCTAAGTCTTTTCTCTCTATTAAATTAAATAATAGCGTATTTATAAACTCTTAAGAAGAGTATTATTATAGCGCTCTATATATTAATAATATCTTAATTATTAATCTTAATAAAGTCGAAATTTAGCGAATTAAGAAGAGTCTTAACGCGAAGTTTTATATATCGAATTTAGAATTATATATCTATTATTTAAATATAATTATTAAAAGAAATTATTATAGCGATATTCTTTGTCTAAGAATAAGAGATCTTATATTACTTAATTCTTAAATTATTTTAATTATTAAAATCTTATCTTAATATTAATATCTCTTAAAATTAGTTATAAACTAGCTTTTATTAAAGAAAAGCTATATCGCTTTAAGAAAATTATAAAAGAACTATTAATTCGCGATGAAATCTCTTATATATATTATACTCGATATTTATCTTAATATTATCTACGCGATATTATTAATAAATCGCTATTTAGTTAATTTAACTTTAACATATTAAAATATAATTATTTAAATCTTTCGATATTTAAGAGATATAGTATACTATAAACTCGTATATAAAGGCTTTCTTTAAGAATTTATTAATTATATTAATTCTAATTAAATTAATAATATAACTTAAAGATCTATATCTAACTATCTCTTTAATATAAAAAGTAATATAATTAGTTAATTATCTAAGCGTTAAGTTATTATAATATTATTTATTTATAAAATAGAGTATATTAATTAGATATAGACTATTAAAAAAGTAATTTAACTAAAAAATCTATTTAATTAACTTCTTTATCTTAACAATATAAACTTTAAAATTATTATTATTTTCGATAATAATTAAAATGTAATTACTCTCGTAAAGAACGCTTAATTTTATACTTATATTAAATATATTAATATTATCTATTATTTTATATAGAGAAAAGATTAATAATAATATTATAAATATATAATATATTTTTATTAATAAATAGATAACTAATAGAGCTTATTAAGGCTCTTTACTTAAATAAATTTATTACTTTTTTAAGACACTCTTAAGATAAAAGCTATATTTACTTACTCTCTTAATAATCATTAATCTTACTACTATCTTAATATAGTCTTATTTTATAAAAAAGCTATTCTACTATATCTATATCTAAATTTAGAAAAATTGTCTACTATCGACTACTTTAGAAAAGTTATTTTATTAATTCTCGTATTATAAGTAATCTATTTAAGTCGTCTTATCGAGTCGCTATATTAGACTTAATACTCTATAAACTCGCTATTTTATATCAAAATAGCTATTTCTTTAGCGCTATTACTACTATCGCTATTAAAACTTTTAAAGCTCTTTTAAAAAATCTATATCTATTTATTATTAATATCTTAAATATTATATACCTTTAAATTACCGCTATTATAGCTACTATTATTAAGAATTAGATTATCTAAAAAGATCTCTTATAGAGATCTTATAGTCGGCGATATATAGCTAGAAGTATTTCTTTTAATTATTTTATTTAGTTATCTCTTATATATATTCTTCGATCTTAAATTAATCGATTTTTAATATATATTAGATGGCCTAAAAATAAAATTTTCAAAAAACCGCTTTTTAATAAAAAGTGGAATTTGAATCGAATTTTAGTGGGGGACTAGTCTAATATAGTCGTTTTCAGATTTCGACTTTTTACTTTATCTACTCTATTTTAAACGTCGCGAACTTTAAATCTCATATTTTTTAATTTCGTTTATATAAGAGAGGGGATAGAGGTATAGGGGGTATATAAGGAGAGTATATTTTTACGCTAGCTACCCGGCACTAACTTATCTTAACTATTCGATTTTAAACCTCGTTAGTATCGAACTTCGTATTTACTAGATTTCGCTTATAAGAGAATATATGCGAAGGGGAGTATTGAAATTCGAATTACGTAACTCTTAGCGTCTTAGCGATTACGTAATATAGTTACGTAATACGCCTTAGCGTATTTATATCTAGTCGCTCTTTTCTTTATAATAACTTTATAGTTAATAACTAAGTATCTTATCTTATATTTTTATAATAATATTATAGAGATAAATATAATAAAAGCTAGCGTTTTATAATTAAGTAGAATCTAATTAAGATTAATAATTTTTTATTAAAATCTATATAAATAGATAGAAAATTAACTTATTACTATAGTATCTATTCGATTATCTATCGCTTATAAGATAGTTAAAAGCGTATTAAGCGCTATAAATATATTTTTTATATTATTAATATCTTTTACTATATTATATCTTTTTTTATATATATAATTCGATAGTCTTATTATTCTATCTATCTTATTTATATAACTTATACCTCTATACTAATTCTAATAATTAAGACTATTAAGCGAACTTTAATAAGCGATATTTAAAAATTTTACTTTTTAATAATTATAGAATTAAATTTTAAAGTTCTTAGAGTATTAAAAATTATAAACTACGCTTTATAAATTAAAAAAAATTAAATAACTTTCATAGAGAATAAAAAGGTTATTCTATTTATAAATAATATATATTAATTTTTTTATAAGAGAACTTAAAAAGACCCCTGAGGCTAACTTTATTAATTTAATAAAAAAGTATATAACTCTAAAATTCTAATTAGCTATATTTATAAATTTAATATTTTTTAAATTTAACTTTATTTTATTCTTTTATAGATGTTAATTATTTAAGAGTAAAGTAATTACTATAAACTATATATTTATAATCTAAATAATAATAGATCTTTTCTATTAAATTATATAATAAGAAGTTATTTAATATATATAGCTATCTTAATTAATTAATTAATTAATTAGAAAATCGCTATTAAAAAAATTAATATTATATAAAGTCTAAATCGACTTTCTTAAAATAATCTTATTATATATAATCTATACTTTTATATATTATATAATTATTATAAATCTTATATATAAAGATTTATTAATAAGTTAATTTAATTATTTATTTGCTCTATATAGTAGATATAATTATAAAATAAATAAGTAAAAAATAATTTATTAATTTACGAGTTTTTAATCTATTAATTTTTATTTAAATCGAAATCTTAATTAAAAGATAGATTTTATTTATATCTTAAGAGAATAAATTAATAAGCTATATTAAAAGTTTCTATTATCTCTCTATCTTCTCTATTTTCTCTATCTTTTTAATAATTAAATAAAGAGAAAATATTAATTTTATTAATTTATAATTATTAGTATATATAAAAGAATAAGATATAATTAAGCTTAAAAATCTTAAATTTATATATATAGTTAATTATAAATTTAAAGTTATTACGCTCTTTAATTAAATCGATTAAATTATTATAAATAAATATATTAATATTCGTAATTATTAAAAAATAAATATATATTATTTAATTTTAGAATAACTTTTTTATTTTCTATTAAAGTTTTAAGAATTTTTTTTAAAATTATAAAATAAAATATAAGCTTTTAGAGAAGAAAAAAAACTCTTAAATTTAGTCTTATAATTATTAAAGCGTAAGAAATTCAAATATCGCTTATTAAAGTTCGCTTATTAAAGATCGCTTATCTATTTACTTAATAGTCTTAATTAAAAAAAAATATAAATTTAATTTATAGATCTTTACTCGTTAATTATAATATAATTAAAGATTATAATTATATAATTATAATTTAAATATATTATAATAATTAACTTTCTTAATATATATATAAAATTAATATATTTAAAAGACTAAGATCTAATTTTTAAAATAGTTTAATTTACTATAGACTATAAATTAAAATCGAATAACTTAAAAAGATAAATCTCTAGTAATTTAATAAGCGACTTTTATATTTATATTAAACTTATACTTACTTATATAAAGTTCTTTTTCTTATATTCTATTTATTATATATACGTAATCTATTTACGTAGTAGTTATATAGCCCTAGCCCTAACTGTATTGGACATATCAATCCCATTGCCTTAGTGCAACAGAAGCAGGGTTCTGCTGGCACTAGTGCTAGATGTGGCCTAGTTCAGGGGTTCTGCCCGCGCATCTCCAGTAAGGTACATGGATGGACTAATCAATCAACTATCTATCTACAACCCAACCAACTGCTTACACCAGTCATTCACTACTTGGCAATCAGATACCATGGCGGGGTTTGATTCTGTTTTCATTGGTCTCGGTTGAACCCCGTTTCCACGCCTCTCGACCACTTTCGGCGGCATCATACCCCCATAGCCACTGGAACAGCCCATAGTCCGCACCCGCACGAAGGTTTGCATCGCGTTCCTCCTGGTCCGGACCATCGGCAAGGGCAAACATGGCCTTCTGGTCCAATGTGCGATGTCGGACATCCGAAGTTCGTGGTTTGCGAACCTCCTCGAATACCCGAAGAGCATCGGGGATTTGATCACGCCCCACCGACTGGCTGAATATCGCTCCTAGGACGCCTGCATCCTCGAAGGCCTGTGCGGCACCCTGTGCTCTGAAAGAAGGGTTAGCCAATTTCGGAATGGGATAGAGAGACTATATAATCCAAACACTCACAGGCATGGCAATATCGCGTGAGCAGCATCACCAATCAATACGAATCGTCCATTCTCATGGCGCCATTGGATCGGTTCATGGATCTGGAACAAAGTCCACTTGGTGCAAACGGACCCTTCCACGTTGATAAGCTCATGAAGTACCGGGTCCCAGTCCGAGATCTTGCTCCGAAACTCTTCTAGGTCTGCTCGCTGCGGCCCGTACACGGCCTTGCCGCCTCCACCCTCGGCGTATACCAGAACGAGGTTGAGCATATCGTCCTGGATGAGGTACGAGACCACGTGCCCGCCCGGTCCCATCCAAAAGTTGACGCTGGATCGTCTCTTCAGGTCCCAAGCGAGATAGTCTTCTGTGATGTCTTTGGTAGGGACAGAGATCCGGTATACGACGTCGCCAGGACTGTAAGGAGGGTCCTCACGGCCCAACAGGCTGCCCCTGCAACGGGACCTCTCCCCGTCCGCACCGAGGATCAGGTCTGCTCCATAGACCTCGCCAGTGGAGAGGCGTAGGGAGGGTTTGTTGAAATCGATCTCTTTGACTTCGCTGCCCAGTTTGATCTCTATCCCATGCTTACTTGTTCCCGACAGCAAGGCTCTCAGGAGGTCGGCACGATGGATGACGATGTAAGGGTTCTCGCTAACCAGATTTGGATGAGATACAGGCGGTGACTGCGAGAGAACATCTCCTCGATAGGAGCGGAAAGTCCCGGCCTCGAGTCGGTCAGCATAATTCAGGACCTCCTCGAAGACGCCCCAGTGTTGAAGGAGACGCGTCGCATTGGGGGATAACTGTATTCCAGCACCGATCTGTTAGGCTGTGTCAGAAAGAGCTCGAAAAATCTTATTTGGGGAAAGCATGAAGTTACTTCTTGTAGTTGAACACTACGCTCAAAAACTATCACACGGTGACCAGCTTGAGCAAGAGCCAGTGCGGAAGCCAGTCCACTAAGACCGCAGCCCACAATGAGGACAAAGAACACGGGCCTTGAGTCACACGTATCCGCCATGTTGGAAATAAAGGTGATGGTTTCTATTATTCCCTAGGATAACCTTGGAAAGGTTACGGGGCGCCGGGAGCCTTTTATTTCAAACCGAATATGCAAGCCCACGTCAATAGCCACCCTGGCTTACGCTTAACCCGTGTTTAGGATCCTGCAGACTCTGCGGAACTAGAAGGCCCTCCCTCTGGGTATATCGTAAACTAGTATCATTTAGAATCCACTGTGCATTCCAAGGCAGCACAGTGGTACAAATTTGGCATGTGTAAAGTATATGTTCTATATCTATCCACTGGAGGCGCCGTCGTAAGTAAGGCCTATATACTATATAATGTGACTTTTATATGAAACTAGGAACTATTAGACAATGACTTATTATCACGGTCAACTTATAGTGATAGTCAATGTTAGTCCCATTCGCAAGGTCATACTGGGCCCAGACAGCCTGCAATATTCTCTTACAATATTTCAACGATCGCGACGAGCTCATCTTTGTCCTGGAGATGACATCGAGGACGACGGCCCGTTGCTCATCCGTTCGCGCCTCACAGCCAATGACGTGGATGGGGAATTGCTGTTTACAGGAACTTAGTCGGGGGAGGATCGCGAAGGCTATGTCGATGTGCTGTTGCGTTCTCATGGGTTGGTCGATCAGGGCTTCGAAACTTCGGTTCAGAAACAACAGGATAGCGAGCTGGTATAGTTGCATTACCAACGTCGCATCATCCGAAACATGGTCCTTATCATCTGGGACTTTTCGTATCGGTAGGCTCCTGATTCTCCAATCCAGTACTTCTAGGAAGTTCTTAAAATCATCCACGTTGCCGCTGGTTTCTGGCGGGATTGCGCCGCTCGATACTGTATCGCATACTTGGGACAGCAGATTCAGCATGGAGAAAATAGGCGGCGGTAAATTGGATACCTAAAATGTTCAAACGTCAGCCTGACACTTCATGTGATCATGTGGCTTTTGTCGTGTATTAACCTCTGAACAGAAGAGGTCTGTTGGAGTCGACCGGAGCTCCGGGGCCTCTTCTCTTTTCCAGTGTAGAAGGGAAAAACGAGCGAGAACCTCGTGGTAGTGCACCCAGTCCAGCAAGACGGCCACATCGGAGCCCAGCTGACGTAGTGTTTTTATAGAGGACGCGTTGAGGACCGTCTTGACACCGCCGAGGTAAAACGTCCACTGGCCTGAAGTGCAAGACGACTGGTGGACCTCAAACGAACAAAGCAGCATCCCCGTGGCAGTATGCTGCATGGTCGCTTTCGCGCCCAGACTTGGCGCTGCTGATGCTTTTGCCAAGCTTCCCAGCGCAGCGATTTTCAGCTCCAGGGCTTGGGACTGTAAGCCGTAGCGATGTAGCGAAGAAAAGGCCAGCAGCGCCTGGAGCACCGCCGCAGCCGTCGCCGTCTCCTCCTGCAGGGCAATGCGAACCAGGATGTTCCCGAGGGCGGTGGTGTCGTGGCCAAAGGTAGCAAGGGACTTGGACGCTACACAGCAAACTACAGGTGGTATACATGAAGCTGTTAGCACTCGCTTCCTTGATTGTAAACCGCTAGGTGATTATGCTAGATTTATACAACATACAGTAATCTAACAGGTCTCGGTCAAGAGCCTCCAGCTTAGATGGGTTCCAGAAAACCGGGACACGGAGCAAAGACAGGTTACGCGCCGGAACAGAGCTTGTCATGCTGTGATACAGCTCAATATCCCAATGCGACGTGTGGACAAACCGTGCATCGGAGATCTGGCCCGCGGTGGGAGGCGATGGGGACAGCAGAGCGGACTCGGAGACGACAGCACGCCGGCCATCGTTGGGACGCGGCCAGGACAGCCTGAGACTGTACTTCTGGCATCTTCGGTTGGATCGAGAGCAGGTTGTACAGGCTTTTTTCGATCTGGCGCGATCGCCGCTGATGGCATGACCTGGCCAAGTCAGAAGTTCTTCTTGCTTTTCTTCTGGGTCCTACACCTACCTTGACATGTGGCACGGCCGGTAGGCGCTGTTGTCATCTGCCTTCCCCGCATGGTCATACTGATTAGTCGTGCATGTATGTGGATAGCTGAAGTATATGATGTCACGGAGTCCGGATTTAGAAAGGAAGTTAAATAGTATAGGTACTGATTAATTCTTTTTTTCCGAAACGAAGTTCCAAAGCTTGAAAAGGAAAAGGAAGGACGAAGAGAAAGAATTCGCCACGAGCTATTTACATTTGATGTGGGCGAGCGGAGTTACCATACTCAGGGTCACCAGGTAGTGAGCACCTACCAGAAGTGGGCACCCTCTTGATTTCTGTCTTAAATCTGGATATAAGATCAGCTCTAATCCCGAAATCCATCTGCAACCCTACCTCGCGGGTGACAAAAAGATCGGAACGCCAAGCCCGCACTGATGGCAGTACGACTAAGGCACTAATTGACGAGGGGTGGACTAATATTTCCACATCGTTTATTAACGAGAAAGTGGATAGTATGTCAAATAGATTACAAGCAGTCATAGACGGTAAAGGAGCAATGACAGGATACTAGAACAGAGATTTACATAGAAATTTGTATGTGTGTCTCCGCGCAGTAGTCTGGCTTGGCTTTCCATTCTTTTTGTCGCCCGCGAGCCTACCTTAATTTGATATACCCCGGTACCTGTTGAGCTAGTTTCAAATTGGTTAGCCGCGGAGAAATGCCGCCGTATCCGATAAACGCCGACGCCGAGATAATAAATTTAATCGAGATTCTTCTCTTATAATTAATAGCTTTCTTATTTTAATTATTAAATAAATTTATTATTAAAAGTTTAATATATCTTAAAATACTACTCTATCTACTTTTAATAGAAATATATTAGATTAAGTCTTTAAGTAGTAAAAAAAAAGCTACGAAAATTAATAAGAGATAAATATTTCTTAAAAAACGTAATAATCTTCTTTAGCGTATTCTATTATCTTTAGAGTATTAATTAATAATAATTAAATATCGAGTAACTATTAATTATCTTTTAAATAATTTATTTCTTATTATATATATTATATTTAATCTTATATAAACTACTATTATTCGAAAAATACTTCGAGATAATATTAATTTATATATCTCTATTTAAAGTTCTCTCTCTATATTATTAAAGATATTATAAAATATTTAATTAATGACTTCTATTCGAGCGTATTTATAATTATAAGAATACTTAAAATCGAGATTTTAAACGGAGTTAATAAAAATAAAATAATACTTTTATATATAAATATAGTATTTTTCTTTTTACTATTTATAATTATTAGAGATTTATTAGAATTATACTTATAATATTAATAAATTCTTTCTCTATCTCTATATTATTAAAGATATTATAAAATAATTATAATTAATAAGACTTAAAAGCTATTCGAGCGTATCTTATATATTATAAGAATATTTAAAATCGAGATTTTAAACGAGACATTAATAAAAATAAAAATAATACTTTTAAAATATATAAAAAATATAAAGTATATTAAATCTTCTTATATCGTAAAGAATATTAGATAAAATAATTTTATTAAAAAATATTAAACTCTATATAATAGATCTAGATTATATTTTCTAAATTATATTAATATAATAAGATAGTAATCGAAATAATAGTACGGAGAAAATAATTTGTTATCTCTCGGCGTTTATCGGATAAGTTTATGGTGACAATCGTCATAGCTAGCAGTAACGTAAGGTAGATAAGGTAGAAACCGGTGGACCCTTAAGCCCGTAGCGCCGATCTTATATCTATAAACTTACTTGTTTTAGGGATTCGGCGTTCCATTGCATTAGACGAGCTTACGCACGCATACTTCTAAAACACGTCAGTAGGACTATGAGCAGGATCTTGGGCTATCCCGTCCATATACCCGTTCGCCACCAAAATCTTAGACAAGAGGAGCTCCCAGGGTTATGATGCAATGGAGTCGTAAGGCAGGGAGGAAGTAGGGTACAGTAACTACGTCCCTCGCATAAATTACTACATGTAGCTTAGGAAAGAATTTGACGGGTAGACAGGTGTGTGTGGGTATTTATGTATGATTAGGCAGGTAAGATCGAAAAAGCCTTGGAAGGCAAGTATTCCCCTGGCAGCTGAATCCACTGATAATGAAGAATGGGCTCCATGTGGGGGCCTATCTGTGCTACAGCAATAAGTCAGGTCTGATTGGATTTAGATCTATGCATGCGCCAGCCTGATCTTTCAAATCGGATGCACGCTTATCGATTGGTAAAAAAGACTGCTTCACTCTAATGGGTCTTTTCAGCAGTCAAGGGGGATAAGTACGTACTTTACTTGAGAATCTCAGCTCTTGGCAGTCTTCCTGGGGAAGACAGTTTTAGCGGCAATGCAAGTTAGACAGCCATGCAGCTTCGGGGCAATATCCCCAGGGCATCCCAGTATATGCCGATAACTTCTGTTGAGTCTTTCTTCTTCTTCCTTCTCTTTTCTCTCTTCAAGCGAGAAATGTTCGTCAGACTGTACGATTAAGATGAATCCTTTTCCACTCGGACGACGTTACATTCCGTTGTCACCTATTTTTGATCATTTCCAAAATGGTGTGGGCGTAGCAACAGTGGCTCTCGCCGCGACCGCAGCATCGCACCAGAAACAACGCCCAAACGTCCTTTCATCATCTTGGTAACGCAGCGTCTATGAGCCTCTCCCAAAGCTCGACGGTTTTTGGTACGTCAGAGAGACGCATTACATAGACAACCCACTCGTTCGCGCCGGACTGAGTGGACCCCCACTGTAAGTAAGAAAGATCAGATCATGATAATCACGGAACGAATCTGATTAGCTGGTATGGCAGACATATATATCGTTTACAGGACGAATACTTCAAGGTCGAGCAGGGTGTATTGGGTGCAGTCAAGAATGGGGTGGAATACACTGTCATCAAAGATGACGGATTCTTCCACATATCCGCCGGCACGCGGTAAGTTTTAACCCGACGACAGACAAGATGTCCCACGTATTTGCTTCGAGAGCCATTTTGACTGACCATAAGCCGCCCTGGGACTTGCAGCCATCGATTTTGGTTTCATAAATCAGCTACGGAAACTCTCGTCTTCTCCGTCTGGCTGGATCCATGCAAGGGTAATGACTATATTCTTGACGTGAACTTCCTGCGCAACTTTTCGGGCTACATCGACGATTGCCTCAAGGCCGGCCTGAAGCCGTCCGTTCTCCAGATCATTCTGTTACCTGAAAACGCATCCTCCCTCCTGTGCCCGCCGTTCCTGAATTGTATGCCGGTCTGGTTGCTCATTTGGGTACACCGCGGGCTTGCCTGGTTCGCAGAGAGTGTCTTAGGGTAAGTATCTTTTTGGACGCTACGATTCTCATATTATAGTATATTATATTTCTTATTCTTTATTATTAAATTAGTTAAATTCTTATCTTCTCTAATCTATAAAATCTTAATAATCTTTTATTATTTATATAACTATCTTAAATATAGAATATCTATTATTAATCTTTTCTCTTATTTTATTTCTAGCTTAATAAAATATTCATATAAAGATTTCGAGTTTATATATATAGAAAGAGGTATCTTCTTCTAGAAAATATTAGAGAAAATTTAATTTAAAGTAGATTTTATAGTAATTATAATATTAAATTCTAGAAATAATATATAAAGTTTAAAGGTTAATACGCTTCTAATAACTTAATAATATTTAATCGATTATTAATAAATAATATTAATCTTATTTTAAGCGTTAGCTAGAACTATTATATAGTTAATTTAAGAAAAAAATCTTTATTATTAGCGAATAACGAATTTATAAAAATTATAATTCTTAAAGACGTTATATCTAACTTAATGAATATAAAATCTCTTTTTTTAATTTTTTTAAAAAAAAAAAATTTTAAACAAAAAATTTTCTTTTATAAATTTTTTAATCTTAAAAATATATAAAAAAGGGAATAACTCTTTTTTCTATAAAATTATTAAATAATTTTTTTTTTTTTTTTTTTTTAAAATATTATTTTTTTTTATTTAATATTTTTTTTTATAATTTATTTTTTTTTTTTATTTTTTTTATTTATTTTTTTTTTTTTTTTTTAAAAAAAAATAAAAATATATAATTTAAAAAATTTTTAATAAAAAAAAAATAAAAAAATTATAATTTTTTTTTTATATTTTTAATATTTTTATTTTTTTTTTTTTATAAATAATAATTTTTAAAAAAAAAAAAATAATTTTTTAATAATTTAAAAATTTAAATTTTTTTTTTTTTAAAAAATAAAAAATAAATATCGAATATAAATAAAGTTATTTCTAACTTCTCTATATAATATTTATAATATATTTAAAATTCGTAAATATCGAACTTAGTAATTCTATAGAGAGAGAGAATAATATAAAGTATTATTCTTAATAATAATTTTATTTTAGCTAGAGCTAAAATAAAGATATCTCTAATTAATTTAGATTAAGATTATATATATATCTAAGTATAATTACGTAGATATAAAAATAGCTATAGAATAGCTAATAATAGAGCGATAGTAAGTTATTAATTAATTTATTAAATAATAGAGGCCTAAATTAGAATTCTATAGTTCTTCGAGTTATTAAATACTTATATTATTAATTAAAATCTTTTAAAAATCTTCTTAATTCTCTTATTCTTAACTTAGTTTATAAAATATTTATTAAATATTTATACTTTTATAAAAATATCTTTAATCTTTATAATCTTAAATATACTCTTTTTAAATAGTCTATTAAATTCTTTTAATTAAAATATCTAGAAATTCGATAAAGATAATTATAATATAAACTTAGATATATAAATAATAATATTAGCTAAATTTCGATATTAAATAAAGATATATTAATATCGAGAGAGGTTATAACGTAATAAAGCGTTTTAAATTTTTTTTAATAATTTTAATTATCGTTATTATCGTATTAAGTATTATTTAAATCTAAAAATTTATATTTAATAAACTCGAGAGACTTAATTAAGATATCTATTAAAGTTTTTTTTTTAAATATAGCTTAACGATAATAACTCGAAAGTCTATAGAATTATTAGATAATTTAATAATATATATCTCTCGAGAAGTAGCTAGTAATTTATAGAGTTTAATTTACTTCTATTAATATATTTTTTAAATTAATATTAAAAAATTAATTAAAGTATTATATTTTATAAGTTAAAAGCTATTTTACTAATATAGAGCGTTATTAATCTATCTCTTAGCGTAAAGTTTTATAACTTTAATTCTTTTAATAATAAATTAAATTAATATATCGTTATTTATAATATAAGAAAAGATTTTAAAAATTAATAATATAAAAAAAAGTTATTATATTCGACTATATCGTTAATAATCTTAATAATTATTTATAGATAAATCTTCTCTCTAATATTCTAATTCTCTAGTTTTATAGTAATTATTAAATAAGCTTATCTTAATAGACTATAATATCGTTTTATTAAGTCGATAGAATTAGCGATTTTAATTAATACGTACTTTATTTAAATATTTAAAGTTCTAGCGTTTTATCTAAATTCGATATTATTAAAATTAATCTTAGCGTTATAAATAATAATATCTAGAGATTTAATATATATATCTATCTAGTATAGTCTAAGTATATTTTATATATAAAAGATAATTTTATTCGTTAACTAGCGGATAATCTAAAATAAAATTTTCTTATTAATAATTTATAGAATTAAGCTATCGTTAATATAAAGAATATTAATAATAATTATATAATTAAAATAAATATTATTCTTATTCTTAAATATAAATTTAAAATAATTTAGAGATTAAATATATTTCTAATTAATATATATAAAAGAATAAGATAGAGTTAAGTTTAAAAATCTTAATTTATATATATAGTTAATTATAAATTTAAGTTCGCTACGCTCTTTAATTAGATCGACTAAATTATTATAAATAAATAAATTAGCGTTTATAACTATTAGAATCTTCTAGAATATTCTCTTTCGCGTCTCTCTTATTAAGAAAATAGATATACGTTATTAATATATAAAATAACTTTTTTATTTTCTATTAAATTTTAAAGATTTTTTTTAAATTATATAACGAAGTATAGACTTTTAAATAAAAAAGAATTTTTAAATTTAATTCTATAATTATTAAAGCGTAAGAAATCTAAATATCGCTTATTAAAGTTCGCTCGATAGTTGAATAGCTCTAATTAGATATATATAATTAAATTTTAAAATAACTTTTTTATTTTCTATTAGATTTTTAAGATTTTTTATTTAAATTATAGATTGTAATATAAGCTTTTAGAAAAAAAGAAATTATTAAATTTAGTCTTATAGATATTTAAAGATAAGAAGTTTAGATATCGCTTATTAAAAATCGCTTATTAAAATTTACTCGATAATTCTAATTAAAAAAAACGATTATAAATTTAATTTATAGATCTTTACTCGTAGATTATATAGAACTTAATAATTTATTTAAGTATATAATAATATATAAAGTTATTATAGCTAGCTTTCTTTAGAATTTAAATAAATTTATTAATTAAGAGATAATCGAATTAATAATATAGTTAATATAACTTAATATCGATTAAATAATTAACTAATATAGAATTCTATATTAAAAATAGATATTTATAAAAATAAATAATTAGAATCGTAAATTTATTTCTTAAAATAACTTTATTCTTAAGATTATTTAGATAGATTTCTAATTTATTTATATCTTAAATATATAGTAGAAATAGAGTATTAATTTATATTATATAAAAGTCGACTTAATTAATAAATAAATCTACTATAAGTTTTCTAGTTAATATTATTATTTTAATTTTAAATTAAGTAATAATATTATTAATAAAGATAATATCTAATTATTTATCGAATTCTCTTATATAGACTTTTATTTAATTATATCTAGTAGTAAATATATATATAACTTTAATATCTAGTATAATATTATAGAATTACTTTAAGATATAGCGATTAATATTAAGAAAGCTATTAGATTTAATAATATTATAATATATAAGTAAAGGCCTATAAATTAAATTTATAAAGTTAAATTTTTCTAAGTTAAATCGAACTCTAATCGCTTACTATACGTTTTTAATCTATATATAAATATATATATACGAAGAGAGGCGCGCTAAGGCCTAATTAGAAAGATATATTCAAGTATAAAAAATTAATTCGTAATAATTATCTATAAAAAATAGAGAAAGATTATATTCTTATAATAAGAAGTATTAAAATATTAAAAAGAAATAAAGATAATATATTAATTAGTAGTATAAATCTTATATTATCTTCTATCGTAGTAAAATCTTTCGAATAATAAAATAGCTATTAGAGTAAGATATCGAACGATTTTAATTTATTTAAATATATATTATTTCGAAGTAATAATTTAATATAAAATCGTAGAGAGTATATAAAATAAGATCTTAGAGAGCTAAGTCGTATTCTTAATAATAATAATCTTATTATCGCTTAATTTCTTCGTAGTATTCTTCGTATTTATCTATTATAGTTTCTTCTTTTACTTCTTAATATAATAGAGATAATAAATTAAGTTATAGTAATATTCTTCGTTTACTAAATAATAATTTAATATAGAATCGTAGAGAGTATATAATATAAGATTTTAAAGAGTTAAGTCGTATTTTTAATACTAGAAACTTTATTATCGCTTAGTTTCTTTATAATATTCTCTATAATATTCTCTATAGTATTCTTTATATTTATCTATTATAGTTTATTCTCTTATTTCTTAATATAATAGAGATAATAGACTAAGTTATAATAATATTCTCCGCTTATTAAATAATAAATTAATATAAAATTATAGAGAGTATATAACGTGGGATCTTAAAGAGCTAAGTCGTATTCTTAATATTAAGAATCTTATTACTACTTAATTTCTCCGTAGTATTCTTTATATTTATCTATTATAGTTTCTTCTCTTACTTCTTCTTTTATAGAGTATTAAATTAAGTAATTAGCTAAGTAACTAGCTAAGTAGCTAGCTAAGTAACTAACTAAGTAAATAACTAATAAAATATAGAATCTTAGAGAGCTAAGTCGTATTCTTAATAATAGTAATCTTATTATCGCTTAGTTTCTTCGTAATATTCTCCGTATTTATCTATTATAGTTTCTTCTCTTACTTCTTAATATAGTAGAAATAATAAATTAAATTATAATAGTATTCTTCGCTTACTAAGTAATAATTTAATATAAAATAATTAAATTATAATAATATTCTTCGCTTATTAAGTAATAATTTAATATAAAATCGTAAAGAGTATATAATGTGAGATCTTAAAGAGCTAAGCTATATTCTTAATAATAATAACTTTATTATTACTTAATTTCTTTATAATATTCTTTATATTTATCTATTATAGTTTTTTCTCTTACTTCTTAATATAGTAGAGATAATAAATTAAGTTATAGTAATATTCTTCGCTTATTAAATAATAATTTAATATAAAATAATTAAGTTATAATAGTATTCTTTACTTATTAAATAATAATTTAATATAAAATCGTAAAGAGTATATAATGTGAAATCTTAGAGAGCTAAGTCGTATTCTTAATAATAATAATTTTATTATCGCTTAGTTTCTTTATAGTATTCTTTATATTTATCTATTATAGTTTCTTCTCTTACTTCTTAATATAGTAGAAATAATAAACTAAGTTATAATAATATTCTTCGCTTATTAAATAATAATTTAATATAAAATTATAGAGAGTATATAACGTTCGAACGCGTTTAATATAATTATAATATTTAAATATTAGTTTAATCTATCTATCGCTAACTTAAAAGAAGTATATAGAGAAGAATATATTTATTTAAGCTCTTTTTAAGAATTTTTTAATGCGTTTATAAGTAGTAATAGATAGCTATTAAGCTTCGCTTACGGCCTCGATTATTAATAATAATAAATTTCTTAAGAGATAATCTAGAGGCGTTAGTAAGAGGCTCTAATTAGACGAGAGATATTAAAGATAATTATATTTATATTAATAGAATTAATAGAATTAATAGAATTAGTAGAATTAATTAATATATATAAAAGAATAAGATAGAGCTAAATTAGAAAATCTTAAATTTATATATATAGTCAATTATAAATTCGTTAGTATCTACGCTTTTTAATTAGATATCGCGAGTAAATAAATTAGTCGTCTTCGTAACTTTCTTATTAAAAATCTATATATAGAAGTCTTACACTCTAAAATAATTAGCTTTCTACGAATACTATTTCTTTATAATTTCGTAAATTATAGAGCTTAGTTTACGCTTTCTAACGCTATAAAAATTATAAAGTTTAATCTACTATTAATAAATTAAACTAGATATTTAAATATCGTAGTTATAATAAATATATTCGAGATATATTCGAAATCGAATAATAATTCTTTTATCTATTTATATAATTATTATTTCTCTATTACTCTACTAATTCTATTAATTTTATTAATTATAAATAAATTTACTCTCTCTACCTCTCGCTCTTAATTATTACTAGAGTCTATAAGAATATATATCTCTTTTATTCGTCTCTTAGAGCTCTCTATTAACGCCTTTAGATTATCTCTTAACGAATTTATTACTATTAATAATCGAGGTCGTAAGTAAGTTTAATTAGCTATCTACTACTTATAAACGCGTTAAAAGACTCTTAAAAAGATCTTAAATAAATATATTCTTTTTTATATACTTCTTTTACGCTAATGATAGTACCTTTTAATCTAGCGATACTATCTTCTAAGATACGTCTTTCTCTCTTATCTATTCTTTATTATTCTATTTTAAAATCTTTTAACGCGTATTAAATTCTAAATATCGTTAAAAAGAAGCTTCTAAATAAGAGAAAGGCGCTATTAAAAATTCTCTATTACGAGATCTATTAATAAACTTCTTTAATAACGATTTCGATAGTCTACGTTCTTTTAGTCTATCTTTTAACTCTTATTTAGAATCTCTATAGCTTTATAGTAAATTACTATTAATTATTTAATTGTCTTATATATATATAAAATTTAGAGAGTAATTACTATTTATATATCTATTCTAATATCTTTAAAGAACGAAAAATCGATATTTAGCTAAATCTATATTATAAATAATATTTAAAATTAGTTTATAATATGATATAACTTTCTTCTAATCGCGTTTTCGATATTAACTTTATTAGATATAACTACTATAATTATATCAATTAGACGCTTTATTATAAAATAGTTATAAATCTTAAAAATATTAATCTCTATATTAATATTGTTAAATTAATATCTAAAAAACTAAAAGCTAATTTAAATATATAAGATTATAAACTATTTGATAAGAATTTATAGTATTATGATTTATATATCTATAATTATTCTACTTTAGATAAGATTATTATCGTTTATAAGAGTAATATTAATAACTTACTAGATATATCTAAGATTAGAAATATATTAATAAAAACTCGAAATAATAAGAGATTTAATATTTAATATTAGTATCTAGTCTATATATCTCTATACTATTCTTTTATCTTTTTATTCGATAAATAGTTATAATATAATAATATATTTAATATAGATATTATATTAAATAAGAGCTTTCTTATCTAACGAAGTAAGAATAATAAAATTATCTTATAAGTTAAAGAAATTATTAAATAAAATAATTCTAAATAAATAATGCTTATCTTATATTATAAATCTATCTTATTTATATTTCTTCTATTCTATTAATTACTAACTTTTTATAAATATATAATATAAGATTATTCTAATAAATTTAATTAGTTTTTTTACTATAATAAATTACTATAGTATTTTATTTATAATATCTATATAACTATCGAAAATAATAAACTTTATTAATTAAAGATAAATTAGAAGATTATTTAAGTTAATATCTATTAAGTTATCGTTAATACTTATATTAATAAAGTTATTATAAATAATTAGACTAGTAAATAACATATTATTCTCTCTTTCTTCTATTAAGAAAGTTTATAATTTATAAAATAACTCTACTAGAATATTATTACTCTATTTATTAAATTTAACTAATTAAATCTCTTTATAACTTTTATCTATAATTTAAAATAAATTGAGATTATTAAAAATCTTTTATCTAATAAACGAGTTATTAATTAATCTAATCTAATTATTAAAGTATTTAGATTAAAGCTAAAAACTCTTATAAATAATATTCTAAAGAAAAAGCTACTAAGTATACTCTTATTCTTCTTACCCCCTATTATAGTATAATAACTCTCCTCTATATTATCTAATAAAATAACCTCTTAAGCCATATATTAATTAAGCGATTAATATAAATTATAATTTCTAAAAGTACTTCTAATATAGTTTAGCTTATTATATATTATAATTTCTATTAATTAACCCTATAATAATATCTATTTTTTTTTACTCTTATAAAAACGAAGTATAATTAATTAAAATATTAATTAGCTTTAATTCTAACTAACTTTATAAGTAATAAATCCAGTTTCGATCTATATTTATACTATTGAATTTTAAAAATAAAGCCTACTATATATCTATATTCTTATTATTTTATATTCTAAAAACTAATTCTTTAGTATCGCTAAGATTAACGTCGCTATTAATACTAAAATTTCTAATTAAAATCTATTTCTTAATCTTTATATAACTATTACTAGATATATATTTTATAAAAATTATAATTAATATACTATTAATAGAATAGATATTATTTTATCTTATTAAGTTTTAGATAAGAATATATATAATAAGCGATTTTCGAAGTACTTTAGTGACTATATTATCTTTAAATTAGATTTTAAATATTTTATATATTATTAATATAGATTTATTAAGATATTAGATAATAAATCTAAATAGAATTATTAAGTAATATTTTATAGTCTCTATTTATTAGTTAAGTATAACGCTTATATTAATATAAAGCTTTACGCTAATATTAAAGTCTATAAATATATTTTTAATCATATTTATAAGAGTAGTAATTAAATTAATTATTAAATAAAGTATAAAAGCGATATAAATTAAGACGATATAAGATTAGATTAAATAAATAAGATTTAAAAGTATTAAGATATATAATAGATAGACTCTACGAAGGTCTATTAGAGGATTTTTAATTTTAAATTATATAATTATAATTCTTCTATTAAACGATTATTTATTTATTTCTTAAGTTAATAAAATATAAATAATAATTTATTTTATATAATTAATTTAAAATATGAACGCTAGATTAAGCTAATAGTCTTCTTTTTACTAAATTAATAATATTAATAAAAAAACGAATAGAAGATTTCTTTTATATTAATTTATCGATATAATATATCTAGAAAAAGAATAAGCGAGATATATTTAAATAAAGTCTATATTAGAGATATAGAAGTATTATTATAAAAATATACTATATTAATCTAAACGCTAGAAAACTCTTTTATTTACGATATCTTCTTCTAAATATATTAAATTCTATATTCTTTAAAGATTTAGATATAATAGATAATAATATTCTTTTTTTCTATTATAATATCTATATAGTAAGAGATTTACTTTATAATAATATTAAATAAAATTAAGTATTAGATAAAATAGCGATTTAGAAAAAAAAATATTACTTATAAAGTCTCTTTATAATAATTCTACTATAATATAAATTTAATAATTCTCTAAATTTATAAAATAAGTATAAATTAAAATATATAGATAATTTCTTTTTTATTAAGTAGAAATATTTTAAGCGTAATATAAATAGCTTATTACGCTAATAATAATATTAAAATATTATAACTTTTTTTAATATAATATTTCTTTTTTTATATATTAAAACTTTTCGCGTTAGATTTTTTTTTTTAATAATTTCTTTAATAAGTTAAAGTACTTTAAACTATAGAATAAAAAGATTATTATATTAATAATAATTTTAAAATATCGCGACTTTTATTAATATAATATTCTTTTTTTAACTACTAAAACTTTTCGCGCTAGATATATTTTTTCTTTTTTTATTTATAAATAATTTAATTCTCTATTTATACTTTATATATATTTCTTAATTAATACTTATTATTCTTTATTTAAATTATCTAATAATCTTATTTATATCCTTTAAACTTAATATTATATTCTCTCTCTATTAAATAATATATAATATAAATAAATTATCGTTAAAGACTTTTATTTTTATTTAATTTAAATTCGCTTAGAGAAAAATAATATTAATTTTATAAAGAATATTAGTCTTATTATTAACTTTAATCTACTCGCGATCTAGTTAGACTATAAATAGTATTATATTAATAAATAAAATCGATTTCTATATAAATTATATAGTTATTAAACTAATATCTAGATTTAGATATAAGCGAGTTTTAATAATAATTAAATTATTATAACTAACGCTATTTAAAATATAATCTCTTATTTTAATAGCTAATTCTTCTTTCTTAATAATTATAAAAATATTAATAAAATTATACTTTAGAATATTATATTATAAAGAGTATAAAATAACTTTAAAATAGTTATTACTATAATTTTATCTAATATTATCTCTATTCTTTCTTAAAATAATATTATTACTTATTCTTACTTTAAGATTTTTCTTAATATTATTATTTAATCTAATTATAATATATCGATAAACTCTAATTTAACTCAATTATTAAAGGCGACTAAGCTTATTTTCTAAAATAAGATCTTTATATAAAATTACTACGATATTCAGATCGTTAATTATATACTTTAAAATATTTAAAAAAACTCTATTTCTTTTAATAGTATAATTATATATTTTTATAATAACTTTTATTAAATTCTTTTAATTATTAAAAATACTAAATTAGATTATATCGCTTAAGCTATATTAAAGATATTCTATCTTTAAAATTATATTTAAATTCTTAAATTAATAAAAAATATAAAACTTTAAAATCTTAATCTTATAAATTAAAGTTAAATTAATATAAATAAATTCGCTTAAAGATTATTAGATATAAATAATAATATCTTAATAAGCTTCGAAGAATAAGAAGCTATTAATTAGTTTATTAGATAATTATTAAATAACTTTATTATTTAGCTAATTAATACTATTTATAATAACTTTAATCTATATTAAATAGCTAATTTCTATATATATAAGCGATTCTTTATATTCTTAATACAAATATCATCTAATTTAATAGTTAAATTTTTAATAAGTTTTCTAAGATTAAGACTATTTATAATAATAAAGATTAAGTTATTAATAAGAAAGATAGCTTTCTTCTATCTATTAAAATAATAAATGTCTTTAAATTAATCTTAGTTTTACTCTATTATTTAAAGTTAAAATAAAATTATATAATAATATTATTAAGAAATTTAAAATAGTATATAAGTTTATATAATAGAATATATCTATAAATTAAATATATTAGATCTAAAATATTTAATTATTATATTCTTAAAAAGTAAATAATAAATAATATTATATATTATATATTCCTCTAGCTTCATCTAATTTAAACGATTTATATATTTTCTTTTAATATATTTAATTTCTAATTTAATTAGCCTTTAGTATAATAATTAATAAATCTTAAAACTAATTATTATAGTAAATTAATCTATATTTATATTTTAAGATTTTTATTTATAACTAATTATATATAGCTTTATACTAAATTATTAATAAAATTAATTTATTAATTATAATTTTAGATAATTTATTAAGAAGATAACTTATTTAATTAGCGAGATATATTAAAAATAAATTTTTTAAGTAGATATTACTTTTTTAGATAAGAATAAAATTAATTAGCGATCTATAGTAATAAAAGTAAACTATTTATTATATAAAAAGTAAATAAAGTTTAATTTAACTTAGAATTAAGGCTTTTATCTTTTTTATTAATTTTATAATAATAAAAGTAGATTAAAAATATATAGTAAGCGATTAGAGTTTAATTTAACTTAGAGCTAAGACTAAAATTTTATTTAATTTAGAAAAATCTAACTTTATTTAACTTAGAAAAATAAAAAATTTAACTTTATAAATTTAATTTATAGGTCTTTACTTGTAAAATAGAATAAAATTAAATAAAATTAAAAAATCTTAAATTTATATATATAATTAATTATAAATTTAAGATTATTTTTTTTTTAATTAAACTATTTAAACTAGCTCGCTAATTCTCTTAAGATTCTTTATTAAAAAATAGATATACGTTATTTATAAATAAAATCACTTTTTAATTTTCTATTAAAATTAAAATTTTTTTTTTTAAATTTTAAAGCGTAATTTATTAAAATTCGATTTTATAATTATTAATAGATAAGAAGCTTAAATATCGTCTATTAAAGATTACTTATTAAATTTATTAATAGCCTTAATTAAAAAATATATATATATTATTTAATTTTAGAATAACTTTCTTATTTTCGATAAAAGTTTATTAATTCTTTTTTTAAATTATAAATTATAAATTTTATTTTTAAATAAAGTAAGAGATATATAGTTTTATCTTATAACTATCTAAAGATAAAAAATTTAAAAAAATTAAAAATTAATTTAATTTATAAATTTAAAGTTATTTAGAATAATAGAATAATAAATAAGTAATATTAAAGTAAATTAATTATATATTATATTAAGTAGAAAAGCGTTAATAGCTAAGCTAATTAAATTAAATATTTATTCTATATTAGCGTTATTATCTATTTTTAAGTATATAATTATTAATTATAATATTAATTAGAAAAATTAGTTTTTAATATAAATATTAGAAATAATATAGCGATATTTTATTTAAATAATATAAACTTCTATTATAATAAAAAGATAGAATTTATATATTAAATATTTATTTTATTTTATTTCTAATATTTTATTTATATATATATCTCTTTTAATTTTTATTTAAATTTTTTAATTTTAAAATATTATTTAAAACTTTATCTAGTCTAGTCTTAGCTTTTTTAATTAATATTTTTTATATAAAATATTAATCAATATATTTTAATATAAAAATAATAAAAATCTTTTTTTCTTTTAAATATTAATAATAAAAATAATAAAAATAGTAATAGATAAAGATAGTATAAAATATATATAATTAAATTAGATCTAATAATTATTATTAACTTATTTATTAATACTTAATAATTAAGAAATCTTAAAAATAAATATAATTTAATAAATATATATTTATCGATTTCGAGATATTATTAATTAATTATTATTATTATAATAAGATTTTAATTTATTTAATTATAAATTATATAATAATTAATATAAGAGTATATATTAAATTTAAGAAATATATTAAGAAATTTAATTTCAATACTTTATAAGAAGTAAATTCTATTAATAATTATTAAGATTAAATATATTTTTAAGTTAGATACTATAAATTATTTTTCTAATTTCTTAATAAATAAATCGCTTAATATTAAAAGATTTAAGTTTTTATAAAATTTATAATATATTCTTTATATAGTATATATTACTTAATTAATCTTAAAAGAACTTCTTAATAATATTAAATTTATATTAATAAATAACTTTTTTTAGAAAAATTAAGATAATAAAGAAAATAAGAATTACGTTTAAATAAATATAATTTATTTATTAATAACTTTAATAAAAATATAATATTTCTTATTACTATTCTAATTATTATATTATTAATTATTTTAAAAGTTAAAAAATTATTATATATATTAATATTAGCGAGTAGTATAAGAAAGTCTTTTTTATATTATAAATTATAACTTTAAAATAAAAATATTTTAATATTGAATAAATATTAAACTTCTAAAATTAAAAATATTAAAAATATTTTTTAAGCTTTTTTAGAATATTAAGATTCGCTAGAATATAATTTATTAGATATTACTCTCCGCTCTACTTCTTTATATTAATACTATATACTTTTTAAAAAGTTAATTTATTATCTATTTAAAATTAAAAAATATAATATAATTATCTATCCGAGCCGGAGCTTTCCCGCCAACTTCCAGGCCGAGGAGGATGTGAGCGATATTGTGCCTCGGAAGCGAGCTGAAGCCTTGTTGCGCGAAATGGGCAGACACAGGTGGACAAGCTTGGAGGAAAGTATCAAGAGGAACACGGAAGACCTGGTGTAAAATGTGGGTGGCGACGTGGCCCACGGGAAAGTCTTGGTTGGGTCCGGTTGTCCTACCCAAGTCCATGATCAGCACGGCCTCGTATTATGCAGTGTCACGTCAATTCCTTAAAAATGGCAAGTTTATAAATATGAATATTGTTTTCTTGTGTACTGATCTTTGATCAGTGATTTCCACCACTGTCCTCTCTCTCTTATCTGTTGCACGTGAGGGCCCCACAAGGCTGAGATGGAACTCACGACGCTAAGTCTCTTTTCGCCACAGCTTGACTGGGGGCTAGTGAGGGAGAGGCACAGCACACACTTATGGCAGGATAGCCGAGATTGCCATGTTGGAAGAGCCTTGAATAGGCGGTGTCCCCCCCGTTTCTTGCTCCTCATTCCTCATTCTTGTTTCTCTCGTCGCAAGAAGAGGTTTTTGGACTTTTGGGTATATATTGCGAGATTTTGTTTAGCGGCGTTTTTTAGTACGGGTTGTCCCGCTCCGTACGGTTGAGTGCTGCGTACTGACTGTATTTGCTTCTGGGATTTGATCTTACAGCCAGACGCTTGATTACGATGGATTTTGTACAGTTGAACCATCGCATTTACAATACTTACCTAGCTATGCGGTTTTTCGTGCTCTGAATATGGTATCCGTGGTTCCACGCCCGGGACAGGGTGTCCTTGACCTTTTCGGTCTAGACATAGCCGCGGAAAAGGCGGGACAGGCCCTCGTAGGAGATGGGCTCGTGGCGTACGGAAATATTGCACGGTACTAAGGTGGCCCTGCCATGCATCTCAGATCACACGCGTCAATCGACATCTGAAATCGAGTGTTTTGACATTTTCTATCTCGTGGCGTGTACGTAGATGCACGTGTTACACATACATCAACAAGTGTATCTGGTGTAATTGATGGAGCGGGAGCCCGAATTTACACCCACTGCTTGTTTCCAAGGTGCGAGACAAACGCACCACCAAACCCACCCTCGATGCTGGCCTTCTCCCAGGTCGACCTGACATGTCGGACGGATTCTTCCGGACTGATTGGGCCCTTGAAGTGAGGCGCATAAGTGACGAGCTTGCCCATGAATCCCATTAATAAAAAGGTCCAGATGTTGCAAATGGTAAGGACTTTCTTGACCTTGCCCTTCAGGACAAGAGGGAGGAAGAGGTGGAAGAGGTGGATGTTGCCGACAACATTGGTCTGCGATAGCTGCGATGAAACAGCATCAACCTCCTCGACCTTGTCGCTCCTGTTGAACACATCGCATTAATTTACAGACCAGCCCGGAGACAGTAGCCAGAAGGAAGTAGACCTACAATGCGCCGATGGGTCCATAGGTGTCGAGGTAGGGCACCAAAGCTCCGTTGGCCACCAGATAGTCGATGCCACGCTCGCCGATGGTCTCGGCCGTGTCGGCAGCGGCTTGCTTCAGGCTGGCGTACTTGGTGAGGTCTGCATGGAGGATGTGGATATTGTGACGGTCGCCCAGCTCTGCCGCTATCTTCTTCTCGGTCGCAGCTTTGTCGCGGACCAGACCGACAACCAGGTTCTTCTGGTCTTCCCAGATCTGCCTAAGGAACTCGAACTAGGCTGGAATTAGATAAAGACGGTGCGTTACGCGGGAAAATCAGACTCACCCCGATTCCCTTGGACACTCCAGTGACAACGTAAACGGACATGTTGAGTGAGTGCGTAATGATTCTAAGTTGGATAAATTGTGTGTGTATATGTGTAGAAAGCGATAAGGACCTTGTCTCGAATGTTATAATTCGGTTGATTTGATAGAAAAGAGATCTATAAACGGGAATCATATTACATGCCAGGTGCTTAATACTACTACCCGATTAATAATAGATACCTAGAAACTTGCCTTCAATCTCCCTTGACGTAAGACATTCAGCGTATATTACATATATAGTAGAGTAGAACAGTTTCAGACAGACTTGGCAAACATTCGATTAAATTAATCCCTTATTAGTCAGACGAAAAGTATCAAGATGTCGGAGCCGAGGGGGATACGGAATATATTTCGACTAGACAGGTCTCGTATCTCTAAATTAGAACGATCGGAGTAAGTAACGGAATTCATTCATAGTAAACCCTTATACTAATAACCCATATAATACTTTCAGAACATCAATATGCCCACCTAACAGCGGCACGAGTTGGGAGTCTCGGACTTGAACTTTTCACTTTTACTATACCCAGCCTTAAAGTTCGTCCCTCGCTTCCTATCACGTATTAAGCTTGATATACTAGAATAAGCGTACTATATAAGTCAATCACGTGTGTTAGCCTTTAAACTAGATAGTTATAATCTTATTTCTTAAAACTACTCTTACTAGATTATATATAGATTAATATTTAATAAATTTAATTAGACTTAGTAAGTCTTCTTAGTTTACGCCGTCGTAGATTCATAAAAGAGATATTATTCTCGCACTTTTTTTTACTTATTAAAATATATAATATATATAATCTACGTAACGAACTTAACTTCGAATAGTTTCTTATCGATAATCCCTCGTTTATATTAATATAGTCTCTCGCGTATAATCTATATATTAAGCTTTTAATCTCTAAGTTATTAAATTAAGATAAAAGATAATATT
Source organism: Letharia columbiana (assembly GCF_014066305.1). Taxonomy (NCBI): domain Eukaryota; kingdom Fungi; phylum Ascomycota; class Lecanoromycetes; order Lecanorales; family Parmeliaceae; genus Letharia; species Letharia columbiana. The sequence continues at coordinate 590,285 of NW_023501068.1, forward strand.
AATTCTTTATATTATACGACTTTAGATCTATAAATAAAATTTATAATCTATTTTATTAATTAGAATTATCGAGTAAATTTAATAAGCGAACTTTAATAAGCGATATTTAAATTCTTTATATCTAAATAATTAAAAGACTAAATTTTAGAATTTTTAAAATATTAAAATATATAAATTACGCTTTATAATTTAGAAAAAATCTAAAAAGATTTAATAGAAAATAAAAAAGCTATTTTAAATTTAAATAATATATCTTTTTTTCGATTAAGACTATCGTGCGAACTTTAATAACTAAAATTTAAACTTCTTATCGTTAAATAATTATAAGACTAAATTTTTAATTTTTTATATTATTAAAACGCGTAATCTATACTCTATTAAAATATGAAGATAGAATACTTAGTTATATTAACTATAGAGTTCTATAAAAGAAAAGAGCGACTTAACACAGACGCGCTAAGGCGTGTCACGTGACGTAGTTACATGATCGTTAAGACGCCAAGAGTTACGTAATCCGAATTTCAACACTCTTCTTCGCATATATTCTTTTATAAGCGAAATCTAGTAAATACGAAGTTCAATACTAACGGCGTTAAAATTAGATAGATAAGGTGAGACTAGCGTCGAGTAATAAGCGTAAATCAATATCGAATAGTTAAGGTAAGTTAGTGTCGGGTATTTAGCGTAAAAAACACACCCCCTATACCTCTACCCCCTTATACGAATGAAATTAAAAAATACGAGATTTAAAGTTTACGATGTCCAGAATAGGGTAGGTAAAGTGAAAAGTCGAAATCTGAAAATGACTATGTCAAACCATAGCCCGCACCCAAATTCCACTTTTTATCAAAAAGCGGTTTTTCGGAAATTTTATTTTCAGGCCATCTGGTGCACACCAAAAATCGATCGATTCGAGGCCGGAGAATATTTATGAGAATAACTGAAATAATTGAAAGAAATTCTTCTAGCTATATGTCGCCGACTGTAAGATCTCTATAAGAGTCGTTTTAGATAATTAGTCCTTAGCAATAGTAGCTGCAATAGCGATAATTTGAAGGTATAATATTCGAGACATTAATAACAAATAGATATAGATTTCTCGAAAGAGCTCTAGAAGTTTTAATAACGATAGCGGTAATAGCGCTAAAGAAATAGTCGTTTCGGTATAAAATAACGAGTTCGTAGAGTATTAAGCTTAATATAGCGGCTCGGCGAACGACTTAAGTCGATTATTTATAATGCGAAGACTAATAAAATAGCTCCCCTAAAGTAAGTAACTTCTTTATATTAAGATTATTAAGCTATAATTATAAGCGATATTTCAATCTAATAAATCGACGAAAACTCTTAAACTTATTCTTATAGAGGGTCTTAATAAGATTATCGACTATCTATCGATTAATAGAGATATATTCTAAAGCGACGTTCTTAGCGATAACTTATTCTCGTATATAGTAATATTAAATATTAATATATTTAATATAGATATAGAATTAGAGATTCTTAGCTAGTATTATAGCGCCTTAATTATTATAAAAGATAATTATCGCTTACGTTTATTTATTACTAAAATTAAGCTAATTTAGAAGATCGCGTAGTTAAATTACTTCCTTAATAGTCTATATTTAATCGATATATTTAATCTTATAAGTCGAGAGCGCTACGATAAGCTATCGCTTCGATAATTAATTAATAATCTCGCTATCGATATCAAATATATACTTAAATATAAAGCGATAGATATCTTAATTATCAACTTAATCGACGTCGATATAATCGCTTAAAGATTTTAAATCTCCTCTAAAGACGAGTTAGTAATCGACGATTTATCTAAGATAGCGAAAAATCCGCTTAATCGCTTTCTAATAGGCTTTATTAGAGTTTAAGCTATATCGAGATATTATTAAAATCGTAAATATAATATCTAATCTCGTATTAAGCATTACATATATTAATAATTCTATTATCAACTAGTATTTAATATAAAAGACTTCGAAGACTTAAAAGTCCTCTTCGAATATTTAATATCTTTCGATATCTATAAAAGTAGATATATCTTTAAATTCCTATATACTATATTTAGTAAGAAACTTTTTAATATATTCTATCTAATCGAGTTAAATAATATAATTAATACGATCTCTAATAATAGTTATATTTAGATAATAGATATATAATCTTAAGTTAATTATTTCGAAGTAATTACTAAGTTTATCTTTAATATCTTAAATTTCTACTTTATTAAAGTTAACTAAGAGGATATTATCTATATAGATTATAATAATTATAATATCGTTAATAAAGATCGAGAAATTAGCCGTAATAGGCTTAAAGCCTAATTCTTTTAGATATATAGAGAGGGTATTATATTAGACTCTCGAGGATTACTTTAAATCGTATAGCGTCTTCTTTAGCTTATATATCTTATACTTATCACTCATCTTAAAGTCTATAAACTACATTATATAAATAATTTCCTTTATATTATTATAGAGAAAAGTAATTTTAATATTCATTTACTTTAATTTTTAATTAAGGGCTATCGCTAAAGTAAAGATCGCTTTATAGCTTATAAACTTAACTACGAAGGCGAAAGTCTTATTAAAATCCACGCCTTCGCGCTATTTAAAATTACGAATTACTTATCGAGCTTTATACCGCATAATCTCCTCTATAAAACCTCGCTTAAATTTATAAACCCATTTACCGCCTAGAGTATACATATTTAAGAGTAGATTTACTAAGATTTAAATATTATTAGCTATAAGAAAATCAACTTCTTTCTATATAATAAATTTCTATTTCATTTTTCGATATTCATTTACTATTATCTCTTAATAGATTTAAGGCTTAAATAGCTTAAAAGTATTAACTTTAACTAAAAGAGCGAGTAAATCTAGCGAAAGATCGCGATAAGCTTTAAAAACTTCGTATCGCTTAGGCTACTTTAAGAAAGACTATCAATTAGTTATAGATCTAATTATAGACCTTACTAGAGCTTATAAAGCTATCGAGATAGATTTCGCGAGCGTATTTTCGCTTAGAGTTTCAAGTAATTTCGACTCTATCCCCTTTAAATATATCTACGAAGATATCTATAGCGATATCTCTCTAATAAAGATTCATATAATAATAACAAATTCTCTTCTAACGGCTTTAACTAAGATAATTACCACTTCGATAAATATTTCCCATCTTATTCTTTTCGAGGCTTTCTCCTTTAAAACTAATATTAAAGAGGCGGTTAATAGCTTATATACGATCTTTTCTAGCGCATCTATATAACGCTTATTTCTATTCTTAGACAGATTTTAATTATTAACCTCTCTTTCCTTAGCGAGATTAAGCTTAAATAAGATAGACTTAAAAAAAACGTTATTAATTTAAGTTATATTTAAATAAACCTAAATTTTATTATTTAATATTAGTATATAATAAAATTGATTAGCTTTATAGTTAATTAAGCGCCTCTTATAAGCGTAGTTCTCATATTTAATTTAACTAATATTTAGCAAATATATTTAATAGAAATTAATTTATTCGATGATTTAAAGATATAAAATATTAGATAAATAGTCTATAAAGGCCTTATAAGGGATAACGTTCCTTCTTAATATTAATTATAGATTGCGTAGGTAATTAGAAGCCCGCGTAAATTTCGACTAGTACTTTTATAATAGCCTACTCTCTTTAAGTATAGCGCTAGCCTTACTTTATATCGTTTAGTCGAGATATTTAAATTTATTATTTATTTAGAAGTTATTAGATATAATATCTTCCTAGATAATTTCTTTAATAAGCCGAAAGGTATATATATTATAGTTATTATACTCGGAATTATAATTACTACGAAACCTAATATAAACGTAATTTCTATATTCGACTTAATTTAGAAAAGACTTAAATATCGCGAGGATTATAGGATTATTCTTATTAGAAAGTAAGAATATAGCGAAATAAAGCGTTTTATCGTCTAGAAAGATTGCTATTTATTTATAATTATTATAAGAAATAGGGAAAAACTCTTAAAGATTACTATAGATTAGGTTATTCTCTTAGCGACCTAATATTATATAACGCTTATATGATTTAACTTTTATATTAATAATGCTATATAGTTCGCACGCGTCCCTAGAGAGTAAAATAAATAAATTTATTTCGATATATATTTTAGCTAATTTCTTAAGATTCTAAAACTCTAAGTAGTTATAATGAGCGTATCATATACGTAAGATTTTCTTATCGATTTGAGAATCTAGAGTATTAGCGAATAAGAATAAGAATTTAGATTTAGACATAGATATAAATATAGTAGACTTATCATAGATAGAGATATCTTTATTAATGATTGCTAAGTATATAAGAGTCTCTATCTATACATCTAGCGTATAAAGATGATTACGCTAGCGTCTAAAAATAATATTATACTCCTCTACTCTAATACTCTCGAATATAAGCTAAAGAAAATAGTTTTAATCTTCGAGTTACTCTTAAGAAATTAGATTAAAGTTACTATTAGAAATATACTAGATATCTTTCACGCATAAAATTCGTTTACTCTCGAGACTCTTATATTTAAGCTTAATACGCTTAAAGTCAATAGCTATAGCTAAGCTATTAACTTTATTAACTAGACGATATAATTTAAATAAAATAAAGATTTAAAAGACTAAGAAGTTACGAGTAATATACTAAGTATAAATACTATTAATAAATTATAGATATAATAATATAATAGCTATAAACACCGAAGAAGTTTAATCTATAGTCTTTAAGCCCTTTTTAATAAAGGAATAATAGACTCGATTCTATAAGGACTAAGAATTAGCGATAAGATATATAATATTCTCTAAGTTAAAATTAGTATATACTATGAAACTATATATTATTATTAGCTGAGTATACGCTATAATAACCTTAATACTACTAAGCTAGCGATTAATAATAGACTTATTAATTTAAGTATTTTTATCTTTATCACCCGAGCTAGAGGAATTATTATTATTACCTCTCTTACCGCCATCTTTATTACTATAACTATCACGACCTCCGTAACTACCGCGACCTCCCCTACTACTATTACTATTTCATTTCTTAAATTCGAAGTATAAAATAATATATTCGATATCGTTATACTAGTCCTTTTTATAGTAGTTATAATACTTACAAGTCTAAGTATAAATACGAGAGTTACTAGTATAAGCTTCTTATTAAATTCTATACTCGATAGTTCCGCCGGCGATAACTAACGTAATAACGCTCTATAAGTTATATATAAAGAAGTTATTAACTAGCGCAATTAGTATATAAGCTTTAATACTAATCGAGTTAATGAAATTAGTTATAATATTAATAAATCGAGTAATCGCGTAGTTTAGATCGAACTTTACGATATTATTATTCTTAAAAACATTATAGTTTTAATTATATTATTCGCAATATAAATTATATAGAGAATTTAAGTCTAAATAAAAGCGATAAATCTTTCAATTTTTATTAAACTTTAACTTCGAAAATAAATTATCGAACTCGTCTAGAATCTTTATAAATCTATCGACGTAGAATTAGAGATCGTTATCACACTTCGCAAAAATAACGTTATTCATCTTTCTAAACGTGGAATTAAGAATACTCGAGCTCTAGAGCTTAAACTCATTTAGAGTCTCTTAGACTTCTTTAATATTAGTCTTATTCTTAATCTTAGAATATAAATTCTTTTTATAGCGCAATTTTAGTATAATATAGATTTAATCTTATATCTATAGTTAGCTATTAACCTAGGCTTTAGTAATAATAATATTAATAATTAGCTTTATATAATCTTTTTCGATATAGCGCTATAGCCGAAATAGCTTTAATTTATTCTTAAACTATTACTTTTAGATTTAATAATTAAAGATATCTTTAAGTTTATTAATATTATCGAGGTAACTTAAAGAGATCGAGATTTTAAATTTCTCGAAAGATATAATACTTAGAGGCTTAATAAGCTCTCTTTATTAGAGAATAAGCTAGATAAGCTAAATAAGCTCGCTCTATTAAAGTCTAAGTTTAAAGATAAAGCCTATATATTAATAAGGCTTAAAGAAATAATTAAGATAAGCGATATCGACGAGATTAAGCGCGCTCGAAGATTAAAAAGATCTTCGTTAAAGATTAGCTCTAATAGAGACTTAGAGGTTAATTACCTTAATATCGAATTAGAATTAATAAGAGAGCTTAGTATATACTTACTCTCGCTATTAAAATATTCCTTATAGTATATTAGAGATTTAAGCGTATAAGAGAAGTCTTACTAAGCTTTAAAATTAGCTTAATATAGCTTAGATCTTTATTTACGAAGATTTATTATTTATTAATACTCGAAATAGCGAATAATATTCTATCGAAAAGTTAAGTAATTAATAAATTTTAAAGATATTAAAGTAGTTTAAGAACGTCGTAATAATACGAATTTATCTCTTATACGCAGATACGATACTATATTATTAAGATTATATTAGCCATCTTAATAGCTAAAAGCTTTAATTATCTTCTCTAAAATTAATTTAACTAAAGTTCGAGATCGAGATTAAGACCGATCGCAAGGTTATTTACTTACTATCGAGATATTTTACCTCTAAGATAAGTACTCACATTAAGGCTTCTTTACGACAATAGAGATTTCTTTCCCCTTTTACTTTCAAGATTAGAATTTTTACTCTTTCGATTAATATACCTCTATTAGCGATGATTAAGAACTACGCAATTAGCGTCGAAGCTAAAGTTATTTCCTCTTAAATTATACTTCTCTCAGCGATGGCTAAGATAACTAGTTTTTAGTCTCTATTACGAATATTTTATAATTAAATAAATACGAAGTCTAAATACTCGCTATCTAATTCTTTAATATTTACGATATATAAATAAAAGCGTATTACTTCTTTATTTAGCGTATTTCATATAAGAAAGCTAGTAATATTTTAGAGACCTTAGCGATAATATAATTTAATTAATTATATAGCGGCTTTAATAATCTTAACTAGATATAATATATCTTAACTCGCTTTATATTACTTTAGTTAAGAAGTAAAAGTACTTAAGCGAAAGCCCTTAGCTCTTAAATTATAGGCGAATTATAGTTATTTAAATTTAGAATAATTATTTTAAAATAGAAATTTTCTATAGTAAGAAGATTAATAAAGCCTTCTATAGTTATAATTATCTTTATTATAATAGATATAAATATTTAAAAATAACCGTAGCCATAGCGATAAATTATATTATTACTAAAATAGTTATTAAGTATAGCTTAAGCTTATAATCTATTAAAATATAAAGATAGAATACTTAGTTATATTAACTATAGAGTTCTATAAAAAAAAAAAGCGACTTAATATAAGCGCGCTAAGGCGTATTACGTAACGTAGTTACGTAATTATTAAGACGCTAAAAGTTACGTAATTCGAATTTTAATATACTCTATAATTTAAAATAATAATTTAAAGATTTTAATAGAAAATAATAAAGTAATTAAAGAGTTAAAAATAGAGTAAGAGATTTTAATAGTTATAAATATATTAAGAAATTAATATAATATAACTTATAAATATAATATAGTAGAAAGATTTTTATTAACTATATATTTATAGAGTAGATATATATAAAGAAAGACGCGTTAAGATTTAATTAGAAAGATATAGCGAGTATAGAAAATTAATTCGTAATAGAATATTAATTTATTTACTTATAGTATCTAATTAAAAAGCGTAATAACTCTAAATTTATAATTAACTATATATATAAATTTAAGATTTTTTAACTTAACTCTATCTTATTCTTTTATATATATTCTTTTAATTATATTATTTAATACGAGTAAATAGATAAGCGATCTTTGATAAGCGAACTTTGATGAGCGATATTTGAATTCCTTGCGCTTTAATGATTATAAGACAAATTTTCAAAATTCTTAAAGTTTCGAAAAGCCTAAATAGCGTTTTAAAATTTGAAAAAAAAAAATTCAAAATTTTAATAGAAAATAAAAAAGTTATTACTATTATGAATAACGTATATCTATAGTTTAATAAGAGAGGCGCGGGAGGGCGAGATTTTGATGGTTACGGACGCTAATTTATTTATCCGCGATAATTTAGCGAGTCTAATTAAAGAGCGTAGTAACTCTAAATTAATAATTAACTGTATATATCAATTTAAGATTTTCTAGTTTAGCTCTATCTTATTCTATTATATATACTAATATTATTTATTTAATAAATTTTAATAGTAAAAAGTATTAAAAAATAAAAAATAAATAATAATATTATAAATTTATATATAATTATAAGATACGAGTAAAGGTCTATAAATTAAATTTATAATCGTTTTATTAATTAGAACTGTCGAGTAAATTTAATAAGCGATCTTTAATAAGCGATATTTGAATTCTTTATCTTTGAAGAACTATAAGACTAAATTTTAAGATTCTTTTTTTATTTAAAAGCCTATATTACGTTCTATAATTTAAAAGAAGAATCTTAAAATTTTAATAGAAAATAAAAAAGTTATTCTAAAATTAGATAATGTGCATCTGTTTTTTAATTAAGGCTATCGAGCGAATTGAATAAGCGAATTTTAATAAGCGATATTTGAAATCCTTACCCTTTAATAATTAGAAGACTAAATTTTAGAATTTTTACGTTATTAAAAAGCGAACGTTATAGACTATAATTTGAAAAAAAATCTAAAAAATTTAATAGAAAATAGTAAAGTTATTAAGGAGTTAAAAGTAGAGTAAGAGATTTTTTAATAGTTATAAATACTAATTTATTTACTCGCGATAATTTAGTCGATCTAATTAAAGAGCGTAGATCTTATAAATTTATAATTAATTATATATATAAATTTAAGATTTTATAATTTAGCTCTATCTTATTCTATTATATAGAGATCTATATCGAAAGTTCTATATTCGTTAAGACTCTTACGCTTAGACTTCGAATAACGCCTTATCTAAAGAATTATCTAAATAATACGTCTAGAGTTCTTCGAAATCGCACCTAGCTCTAGTTAGATTTCGAGGCTTATTACCCCTATTAAGACTAAAAGAAGTATCTTAAGTTTTATTATACGCTATAAGAAGATATTTTTAGACTTCTCTTTTATAGAGCCGCTTTTCGAAAGTAGAATTAGAGCTATATTAGTGCGGGTATAGAACTTTTAATATAGATCTCTATAGATATTAATTAATTATTTTATATAATTATAAAGTAAATTAATATAATTATAAAGTAAATTAATATAATATTAAAGTAAATTAATATAATATTAAAGTAAACTAATATAATATTAAATTTAAATTAATATAGAATTTAATTAGAATTTAATTTATAATATTATAGATAGAATATATATATATAAGATTATTAGGCTTAATGCGTTATAGACCTTAACGCTACTTACGTTAAGACGCCGATATCATATATACTATATTAGAGTCCCTTTTAGAGTTTAGTTTTAATAATATATCTTATATATCTAGAGGCTTAGCGGATATAGGTCTACTTTATATATCTCGAAGTTTTAATATTTTTTAGAGATTAGTTCTATTATTAAATATACTATTAAATTCTATAACGATATTATATCTTTTATAATTTATATTCGCTAGCTAATTATTAGTAGACTACGCTCTTATAATTCTAATCTCTCTATCTTTTAAAGGAAAAAATCTATTATTATTACGATATTAAGTTTATCTCTAAATTATATAATAAAAAATGAAGATAATATTAAAAGTTATTATAGCGCTAATAATAAGTTTAAGAATTTTTTATTAGTAGAAGATTTTACTATAGAAGAACGTCTTATAGTCGCTAAGGCCGAAAATCGTCGTCTAAAATAAGAATAAAAATTGATTATATTAAAGGTTTATAATCGCGAGCTTTATAACGTTAGCTTATTATCTATAACTAGCGAGAGTTTATCTATATCGATTACTATCGCGTCTCTAGCGAATATATTAATTAAGATAAAAATACTTCGCTCTAAAAGAATATATTCTTATAAGGGTATTAGTAAGGGAGAGCACCTACGCTAATTCCGCGAAGTCGAAATTAAGTTTCTTATAAGTTCTAAGTATTTTATTATTAACTAATTAAGAATTATCTATTATATATAATTCTTAGAAAACGACTTTAATACTTAATAATATAAATATTACTAAATCTATAACCTAAGAGATATAACTTTCGAATTCTTTAAGTAGTTTCTATTTAATTTAGTAGCGAATCTAGTAAATCGCCGTCTTCTCGCTTACGAAAAGTAAGAGAAAGCTAAATAACGCTTTAATTAGAAGATATCTATTTTTAAGATCTATTTAAAGAAGCTAGAGATCTATATAATTCTATTTTCTAAAAAGTATTAAGCTAATTTCTTCTTAACTAAACTTAGATTAGAGCTTAAAAATAAGATTTTAAATACTAATAGTATACCGAAGTAATAGAAAGAAATTCTTATCTAGACTATTATATAGAAAAAGATTTTAAAACGCGTACGCTTCGGCGGCGATTTTTATTTAAAATCTTTAGAGGAATCCGCTAAGAATAAGCTCTTAAAGAATCGAATTTCGAAGTCTAAATTAGCTTTAAATAGCGGCGCTTACGTAGCGCGTACTTAAGACAATAATATAAAGTATAAAACTAAATTCTTTAATCCTAATTATAAAAAGAATAGTTATTTTTATTATAGAAAATAGGGTTATTAAATATTTAAGTATTTAAATCTCGATAAATCGCCTATAGTATATATCGGCGTAGTATTAATAAAAAAAGATTTAGTCTTATAATCGTCTTAGAAGTAAGATAAGAATAATAATTAATAGAGATAATCTCTTCTATCTTTACGAAAGAGTGAATAAAGCTTTAGAGTAAATAGAGATAACTCATTACTTTACTCGACACTAAAGCGTATATTAATTTAATTTCGTAAAAGTTCGTAATCTAATAAAACTTAAAATTTTATAACGCTATCTTACTATAATCGAAAGCGCTAAGCGACTAAAGTATATATTACTATAGCGCGTATTAGCTAAATTACTAGTTAGTAAATAGTTAAGATTAGAGTAGAAAATATAATATACTTTTCTATATTATTAATTAAAAAGGCCTTAATATTATATTAAGTATACTCGAGCTAAATTAATTATAAGTATTATTAAATCTAATAACGAAGTAGTAGTAGTTTAAAGTTAACGCTAGCAAATTACAAATTAAAAAATTAACTAAATTTATTCGAACTATCAAAGAGAAGTTAAATATATTCGCGATTATATACGCTATAGTAGCGCGAAGCGAATCGAAAAATAAGCGTAATCTAGAGCTTTCTTAGAAGTTATTAGAGTTTAATAATATTTTTTTTAATAAAAAAGTAGAGATCTTATTTACGCTTAAGTAGAGGGATTATACTATTAAGATTAAAAGCGATAAGAAACCGCTATATAGCTTCTTATATAATCTATTTTAAACGAAATTAACGAAGCTATAGTATTATCTAAAGAACTCTCTTTAGAAAGATTAGATTTACTACTCGACTTTCTTAGCCGAAGTATTAATTCTTTTTATTCTCAAAAAGAATAAGAAGCTTTATCTTTACGTTGATTATCGGGGTCTAAACGCGATAACTATTAAAAATCGATACCCGCTACTTCTAATTATCGAGACTTTAAATTACTTATATAAGATTAAAGTCTTTATAAAGCTAGATCTTAAGAATATTTATTATTAAATTCGAATTAAAGAAGATAATAAGTGGAAAATAGCGTTTCGTAATCGCTACGGCTACTTCGAATATTTAATTATATCTTTTAATCTTATTAATATATTAATAACTTTTTAAGCGTATATTAATAGAGCTCTTATAGATCTAATAAATATAATATATATAGTATATTTAGATAATATTCTAATTTATAATACTAACTTAGCGAAGTATTAGCGATATATTAAATAAGTACTTAAGCGTTTACGCTAGTTTTAACTATATATTAATTTAAAGAAGTATTAATTCTATATTAAATAGATTAAGTTTCTAGAGTTTATTATATCTATCGAAGATATTATAATAAATTAAAAATATATTACTATTATTAAGAAGTAATTAAAATTAAAAAGTTATCGAGATATATAAGTCTTTTTAGATTTTATTAATTTCTATTAATAATTTATTTATGGCTATTTTAGTATAGTAGCGTTATTTACTAACTTACTTAAAGAGAGTAAAAATAATAAGAAATCTAGATTATTAGAGTAGATAGATAACGCTAAGTTAACGTTTTAGTAGCTTTAAAGTACTTTTATAACCGCGCTATTTCTACGCTACTATAATTTAAATTTAAAGCTATATCTTAAGATTAACACTTTTAACTTTAATATAAAAATTATACTTTTATAATCGAATAAAAATAACTATTAACGATTAGTAGTATTCTAATCTAGAAAAATAATTTCTATAGAGTAAAACTATAAGATCTATAATTAAGAATTACTCGCTATTATAGCGTCTATAAAATAATAGCGTTATTATCTAGAAGGTAATACGTTTTATATTAAAGTTCTAACGAATTATAATAATCTTAAAGACTTTATAAAGTAGAAGAAATTAAACTTTAGATAAGCCCGTTAAGCGTTAAAGTTAGTTATTTATAACTTTAAGATTTTTTATTAAATAAGTAAATTAAACTCTATTAACCCGCTATCGCGGCGCCTTAACTATAAGAGAATTTCGCTATTAAATATTAAACTTTTATTAACACTATAGAATAAATTTATACTTTAAATTAATAGCGAGTAATTATAAAGAAATAAGAAGATTATAGTGGCGATAATATTCATATTTTATATTATTAGCGTCTAGATAGTTATTTCTAAAAGAGAGCTTAAGATCGTATAAGAGATTACTTATAACGTATTTTAAAGACTAATAAAAATATTAATTCGAGATCTATAAGTTTATAATAATTAAATAAGCTCTTTTCGAATTAATATTAATAAGCTAGCGGTTAAGCGTCGCGCGCGTAATTAAGTATAAATTTTAGATTTTAAGAGACTATTAAGATATAATAGTTATCTTTATATCTCTAGAAATAAGATCTTAAGAGAAGAGCTTATTAGTAAATACTATAATAATTTATTATTAGAATACTTTAGCGCTATAAAGACGTATAAGCTATTTATTTATAAATATTATTAGAATAAAAGTCTAAAGTAAGTTATCGACTATATTAAGATATATAATATTTATTAGCGAATTAAAGCTTCGTAATATTATCTATATAACGAGTTAAGCTCGCTTCTCATCGCTATTAAGCTATAAAAGGAAATTTCTATAGACTTTATTATCGGCTTATTAGCGAGTAAGTATAAAGATATTATCTACGATACTATTCTAGTTATAGTAGATCGATTTATAAAAATAGTAAGATATATTCTTATATCTACTATAATCGATATTACTTAGTTAATAGAAGTATTTTATTTTAAAATAGTATATCGCTATAATATACTAAACGGTATTATTAATAATAGAGACTCTATATTTATTAATAACTTCTAGTTCGCTATTTACTTTTATTTCAAAATTAAGCGATATTTAAATATCGTCTTTCACTCGTAAATCGATAGATAGATCGAGCGGTAAAATTAGATACTAGAATATTTCTTACACATATTCGCTAATAATAAGTAAAACGTTTAAATAAAATAACTATTAATAATAGAGTTCGCTTATATAAATAGTTAGTATTCCTTTATTAAAACGACATCGTTCTTTCTAATATATAAATATTATTCTAAAATTCGTTAGAAGATTAAGAACGACTTCGTTAAGGGGGAGGTATTCGCTATAAATAATAGAATAAAGAAGTTATAAGTATTAAGGGATAAGATAATAGAGCGTCTTTATAGCGCGGTTACGACTTAGTTTAAGTATTATAATAAAATATATTAATTTTAAAGCTATAAGATAGATAATTTAATAATACTAGTAATTAAGAATCTAAAGTAGAAATATCTAAATAAAAAGTTATCTTATAAATTTATAAGATTATTTTAAATTATAAATAAGATAGAGGCGTAGATATATTATCTACTTCTATTCTTAATATATAGAATCTATAATATCTTTTATATATTATTATTTAAGCTTTATTATTTTCGCGATTATAATAATATAGCGAAAGCCTTTATATAGATTCTCGATCTTATTAATAATAATAAATTTTAAAAGATTAAAGAAATTATTAATAAGGTTAAGTATAAGAAAGATATTTAATATAAAGTTAAATAAACTAATTAAGATAAAGAGTATAATTAATAACTATTAGATAATAAACTTATTAATATTAATAAGCTAATCTAAGTCTATAAGTAAGCGAGTAATAAGCGAAAGTATTAAATAATAAATAATAAGTCTCTTATTACTAAAGAGCTTAATTAATTATATAAATTAATGATAAGTAAGTAGAGGCGATAAAATAAGATATAACTATCGACTAGATTAGATATATTTCTAGATAATACTTATACTACGCGCATATTTCTCTATACTTACTACTATTAAGATATAGATTAATAAAATAATTATATTATTTAGCTATCTACTAAGCTCTACTATAAAGAGAATTTATCATATTAAGATATATACTATTAATATAGATATATTTTTATCTAGAATAGTTATTAAAGAATTATCTAAGAGCCCTACGCTAGCGCTATTACTAAAAAAAATCGTTATTTAAGTATTCTCCGCTATCTTAATATTAGATTTCGAGTTAAATTTATCGATCTAGTTTTTTAATAAAAAGATAATTAAAGTATAATCTTCGTATTAATACTCGTTAACGTTTATCGTATATCGACGAAGGCTCTTAAGCTTCTTTTTTAATAACTCGTTTATTCTCTTTAATTTCTTTATACACTTATATATCGCTATAAGCTAGTCTTAGAAATCTATAATTATAATAAAGATAGCCGAAGTTATCGCTATCGTATATCTTTATAATTTATATTATTAAGTAATCTTCTTATTAAGCTTAGCTCGTCGGCGAGATAACTTTTAAGATTATCTAGCGCGGTGATAACATTATATTAATTTTCTTATCTACGTTTAAAGGTATAGAGAAATTTTAATATAATAACTAATACCGCGCCTTTCGATCTTATAGTTATTATAGAGAGAAGATTTATCTTAAATATATAAATCGTTATTTTAATAAAAGTAAGTTCTATATAATAAATTAGATATTAGAACTTATTAGTAGATATATATATAAAGCGATAATAGTAGAAATAGTTAAGGGTTAGTAGTCGCGTCTATAAAACGACTATATATTTACTATTAAAGTTATTATTATTATTAAAAAAGAGTATTATAAAATTATTAATTTACGTATTAACGCGATTAATAATAATAAGATATTTATAATAAAGAGAAGTAGACTATTAATATAATAAGATATATTATATTTATATTAGTATTAATATTAACGTTATAGCGCTAGAGTAAGCATTTATAAGAGAGGCGTTAGAAGTTATAAAGAATAAAAATAAATAATTCGAAAGGAGTTTTTATACTCTTTATTATAGCGTTATTACTAGTAGATAATATCTAGTAATATAGATAATAGCGACGCGATAATATTTTATTATTATCTATAAAACCGCGTCGCCTAGCTATCGTTATTATTTCTACTATTATTAATTAATAATCGAGAGTATTATCGCGAACGCGTCGCTCTATTAATTACTCTCTTCGAATTTCTATAATAAAGATTATTATTACGTTGCTTCGCTATAGATATAATACGCTATAGAAATAACGTTATCTATAGAAAAACTCTTCTCTCTTCTTTTATCTATTAGGTTTTTAAGATTTTATTATAAGTTTTTAAATCTAATATTATTCGCTATAGAGGCTATTAACTAGCGCTATAGAAATACTAATACTAAGCGCGTCGATTTACTATAGATTATTATTAATTAATATTATAAAAGCGATATTATTCTCGAAGATAGTATTAATATTATTATATAATATATTAGTAACGCGCCTACGACGTATAAGAATTAATTCTATCGCGTTATTAGAATAATATTATAATCTTAATAAATCGACTCTTTTCTCTTATTTCTCTATTAGAGTTTAAAGGTTTTTTAATAAGTATTCTATCTTTATTTAGACGTCTAGAAATTAAGGCCTAGAAGAAGAGATAATTATTAGATTTAATACGTTATGAATTTTAACGTTACTTACGCTAAGACGTCGATATCATATATATTATATTAGAGTCTCTTTTAGAATTTAGTTTTAATAACATATCTTATATACCTAGAGACTTGGCGAATATAGATCTATTTCGTATATCTCGAAGTTTTAATATTTCTTAGAGATTAGTTCTACTATTAAATATACTATTAAACTCTATAACGACACTACATCTTTTATAGTCTATATTCGCTAGCTAATTATTAGTAAACTACGCCCTTATAATAAGATCTATAGATTCTTAAATCTTAATATATTAAACTTAATTAAATTATATAATATTAAAAAATTGAAATTATATTATTAATATACTCTATATTTTTCAAATTTTTAAATTTTATTAATATACGAGTAAACGCCTATGAATTAAATTTATAACTATTTTTTTAATCAGGGCTGTCGAGTAAATTTGACGAGCGAACTTTTAATAGACGATATTTAAATTCGTTGCCTTCAAATATTTATAAGATTAAATTTAGTAATTCTTTTTTTATATAAAAGCCCATATTTTATTCTATAATTTAAAAAAAAAATCTTAAAACTTAATAGAAAACAAAAAAATTATTTCAAAATCAAATAATGTATATCTGTTTTTTGATCAGGGCTGTCCGGCTGTCAGCGATCTTTGGTGACGGAGCGAACTTTGATAAGCGATATTTGAATTCCTTGCGCTTCTAATAATTATAAGACTAAATTTAAAAATTCTTTTTTTATCTAAAAGCTTACATTTCGTTCTATAATTTAAAAAAAAATCTCAAAATTTTAATAGAAAATAAAAATATCATTCTATATGTTAATAACGTATATCTATTTTTTTAATAATTACGAACGCTAATTTATTTACCCGCGATATCTAATTAAAAAGCGTAGATCTATCGAATTTATAATTAACTATATATAAATTTAAGATTTTCTAGCTTACTTTTATCTTATTCTTTTATATATATTAATTAAAGAGTATTAATATATATAAAAGAATAAGATAAAAGTAAGCTAGAAAATCTTAAATTTATATATATAGTTAATTATAAATTCGATAGATCTACGCTTTTTAATTAGATATCGCGAATAAATAAATTAACATTTATAATTATTAAAATATTCTTTTACTACTTTTAATCATTTAATAACTTTATAATTTTCTATTAAAATTCGTTAATTTTTTTTTAATTTTAGTTCGCAGCTTACGCTTTTTAAGAATAAAAGAGTCTTAAAATTTAATCTTATAATTCTTTAAAGGTATAGAATTCAAATATCGCTTATTAAAGATCGCTTATTAAATTTACTCGATAGCTCTAATTTAAAAAAAATGTTATAGATTTAATTTATAGATCTTTACTCGTATATAATATTAAGTTACTTATTTAATCTTTTTTAAATATTATTATAAATGAATTATTAAATTTAATTAAAAAGATTAATATTAAATAATTTTATACTTAATTAAAATATCTATATTTCTAATTATTTTTATATTCTATTAAAATTTAATTATTAAAAATATTTATATAATTTATCTTCTTTTATTTATTATAAATATATTTTTAAAAATATAATTATTATTATTATTTATCTATATTAAATTATCTCTTAATAATTATATTAATATAAATAGAGAATTTATAAATAGAGTTAACGTAGTTTTTTATCTAGCTCGAGAGTTAAAAGCTTAATATATAGATTATACGCGGGAGGCTACATTAGTACGAACGGGGGTACTAGGGGGTGCAAAAAGTGACGAGGTTAACTAGGCCGGATTTGGACGTAACCACATAGCAACCCCTGGGAGGAGATTTCCCTAGAAGAAATCCAGAAACGGATCGATGAGATGTCGGGACGCTGTTTATGGCTTGTAAATAACAGTGGCAAGGGTATTAAATCAGCTACGTGGTGATCTGATAGTGGTAGAATAGCAGAAATGTAGCCAGTTTGGTCTGGAGAAGCTATGTCCAAATCCGTCCTAGTTGGCCTCGTCACTTTTTGCCCCCCTGGTGGGGGACTGTCGAAGGGGGACTGTCCGGAGTCAAGTTGCGAGTTGCCGTAGAGACTCAGCCTTACTCGTACAGGGCTGTGGTCTAACCGTATCGGGCTAGCCTTGCTTACCGCGAACTTATGTAAGCCTTTTGCTCGTAGCATCAGAACTTCTACCCTTAGTTAATTCATACTACTTGAACTTACACACATAAAACTTCGTCGGGTCATCTACATCTGATAGTATATCTCTCATTCTCTGTATCAACCCCTAATCAAACCGAATCGATATTGATTTTAGCTTTATCCAAACCTCCCCCCGCCGGCTCGCGCCCTCAACCGCTAAATCGAAGCCGATGTCAAGATGCTTGCTTCATGTGTCCCCCCGTCTCGAATTTTAGTTCCACAAGCGACTGCATACCTGACCTGGTCAGTCAGTATCCGTACTTCTTCGAAAAGAAATCGGCCAAAAACCCAGCGGAGATCGCGGTGCCGACATAACCACTTCCAGGACCAAACGCCCAAGCGCAACTGTCGCCGTCTTCCAAATCGACAACCCAAATCATCCTTGCCAACAGGAGAGCGGCTCCGCCACACGATATAGCGTAGTATGGTGCGCCAAAACCTGCCAGTTGACCCGCCAATACCAGAAAGTAGAGCTGCACGGCAGTCGCTATGTAGCAGGCTGGTTTCGTTCCCTTCCTTCCGAGGCGTACGGCGAGTCCTTTGACGCCAGCCTTCAGGTCATCGAGGTAATCCTGATGAGCGTAAATGGTGTCAAAGATGACAGTCCAGATAATCCCAGCGATGTATAGACATGCCGCTGACTGGGCCAGTGGTGCTTCGATGACTTTGGACACACGGGCTGAGAGATCCAACGACGGGTCCAACAGAGGCGTCAGCGGATCCTTCCCGACCATCGCAGTCACCAGAAAGATGGCATAAGACAGCCCGAATCCCAGCTCGACTTGGGGGTAGTTTGTGCAGCGCTTCAGGAAGGGGTAGATGAACAAGAGAACGCCGTCTACGGTGGCGTGAATTAACGTCAAATTGTCGAAGGGTAACAAGATGCAGACTCCAACGGCAATCTGTACGGCGGTGAAGAAATGCGCCTGCACCGTCGTGACGGCACCCCGTGGAATAGGCCTCACTCGGCAGCGAGCGACCTGGCGATCAAAGTCCTGATCTTGGTTGTCGTTCCAGGTGCAGGTAATGCCGCGGAAGACGGTGGTCCATAAACCCATGTGCGCTGCGAGGAGCACAAGAGCTTTCAGATCAATATCGCTGGAGAATGGGGGGATGTTGATGGCAAACCCAAGCCCTATCAAGTAGTGCCAGTAGAAAGCCCAGAACCCTGACAGACGGTCGAGACGCATGAGTTCGGCGTACGGAACCCATGCGTCTGGTATGAAGCGAAAGAGGCCATGACTCGGCTTGCTGTAGCCTTTGACTTCATTCATGGCGGGGGAGGGACTGGTACCGTCCGGGCTATGATGGGTATACTTGGTATAGGACTGCCAGGGTCACTCATAATAGAGAGAAGCGGTATGATGATGGGTAATATATGCAATCCCCCCGAGGGCCCAGGGTCGGAGGATTGGAACGGGAAGGGCTATCGTACTAGTACTAAAGCCTCGGGGCCGGACCTATCATCACCTTTATCCTTTATTATAAACATCCGTATCTGCTACAGAAGAAATCAGGGTATTTCCTGAGAGCAACAGATTAGGGACACATACATAAAGGATTTACGTAGCATAAGCGTGGCAGTCTGGCCTGAATTCTTTAGTTACCTTACGGAGCTTTTTCCGTCTTACCTGCATAGAAACGAGGGGGCGGATCCATGTATGAAGGACTTACATAGTATAAGCGTGGCAGTCTGGCCTGAGATTCTTTAGTTGCCTTACGCAGCCTTTTCCGTCTTACCTGCATAGAAACGAGGGGGCGGATCCTAAAGGCCGTAATGATGACCGTCTCGTCCACCAAGGCTGCCCGAAGCTGAGATGCTTGGTTGTCCCATGTATAGAAACAAGGCAATGGGTAGCAGACCTACTGTAGGTCCCCACCAGGGAACGTCGGTAGTTCTCCGAATCGTCGGTGGGTGTAACCACGGGATACGATAATCTGGGCATTGTAACTCCTTGGTAGTGAAATCTTGACCCGCGTTATCACACCGCATAC
The DNA here is from genome assembly GCF_014066305.1 of Letharia columbiana. Classification (NCBI taxonomy): domain Eukaryota; kingdom Fungi; phylum Ascomycota; class Lecanoromycetes; order Lecanorales; family Parmeliaceae; genus Letharia; species Letharia columbiana. The sequence goes on from NW_023501068.1 coordinate 610,736, forward strand.
GTTCCATAGCAATTTGTGTCGTAGGTTCGTCAGTATCGGACACCTCGGAAGCCTATCTTAATGTCAGGGGTATGGTGCACTACTGAGTGGCAGACTGTTAGAAAAGGGGCTTTGTGGGTCTTAAGCGCCGAGAGGACCCTAGATCGCTTAATCTACATACGCTTGACGGAGTCTTAGCGGATAAGCTTAGATAAGCGATCCCCTCGAGTTTTCTTTACTTTCTTAAAAATTAATTTTATTATTAAATCTATATATAAATATATATATCTTTTTAATTCTATATTACTATATAGCTTTAAAGCTCTAATTTAAAATTAAGTTTAATAATTTTTATTCTTTTAATTCTATTTAAAGATAGCGATTTAAAATTAATATAATAATTACTATAAAAGTATTATTATAATACTTATAAAAGAAATTACTATTATTAAATATAATATTAAATTAAAATATTATTATAATATAATTAAAGATATTAGAGTATATTATAAATTTTTATAAAAAGATTTTTATATTAATTATAGATAATAATTTAAGAAAAGAATTAAGTAATAAGAATATTAATATTAATATAATTAATAGTTACTAAGAAAGTATCTCTAATAAAGAATAAGATATTAATTAAGTAAGTAATAAATAAATTTATTTATATATTAAATAATAGAAATTAATATTTTACTTATAGTCGAGATAAATTTATATAAAAATGTTATCTTTAATTTTTAAAAGTAGAGATTATATTATTTAAATAAAATTAAATATTTTTAAATTATAGTTATAATAGTAATAATAATATATTTAAATTAATAACGATTTATAAAATAAAGAGAATTTTAATTAAATTTTAATTTTAAATATAATAATATTATCTAGTAATTTCGAAAGATAATTAAGTTAGAGAAATTATTAGTTTATTATAAAAAGATAATTTAAAAATACTAAATTTTTATATAAAAGATAAATAAGATATTTTATCTAATCTTAAAAGACTTTCTTATTAAAATCTTTAATAGTAATTAAAAAAAGCTATAGACTAATTAAAAGAAAAGATTTTTAAATTATAATTATTAGTATATATAATAGAATAACGTAGAGCTAAATTAGAAAATCTTAAATTTATATATATAGCTAATTATAAATTTAATAGATTTACGCTTTTTAATTAGATGTCGTAGATAAATAAATTACGTAATTATTAAAATCTCTTTTTCTACTTTTAATCTTTTAATAACTTTATTATTTTCTATTAAAATTTAAAAAAAAATTTCAAGTTATAAATCGTAATTTACGCTTTTTAAAAATGAGAAAATCTTAAAATTTAATCTTATAGTTTTTTAAAGGTAAGAAATTTAAATATCGCTTATTAAAGATCGCTTATCGAAGATCGTTTATCAAATTTACTCGACAGCTCTAATAAAAAAAAAGGTTATAAATTTAATTTATAGGCCTTTACTCGTATATAATAAAAAGTTAATAAACTTTCTATTAAATTAAATTATAGATTTAATAAATTATAGATTTAATAAATTATAGATTTAATAAATTATAGATTTAATAAATTATAGATTTAATATTATTTAAGCGTATATAGATATTAATTAAAAGTAAAATAAAAATATATATTAATATTATCTTTAATATCTAAAGATATAAATTAATATCTATCTTAAAAATTAATTTTAAAAAATTAATTCTTTATAAAACTTTATTTTAATCTTCGTTATTAATTAGCTAATAGTTAAATTATATTAATTAAGCGAAATAAACTTATAATACTTATAATATACTTAAAGAAAATTTAAATTTAAAAGAATATAAAGTAGATAATATTTTTATCTTATAGAAAGATTAATATTAAAGAAATTAAAATTCTTTATATATAAGTAGAAACGAATTATAATTATCGCGTAGATAAATTAATTTAAACTTAAAGAATAAATAATTTAGAGATTATAAGTTTAAAGATATATTTAAGAATAATAAATCTTATTTAAATAATATAAAGTATTATAATTATAAATAAAAAGAGTATTATATCTCTATTTATATTAAATTATAAAATAGAGACTAAATAATCTTAATAAAATATTAATTATCTTAATTAATAAATATAAGCTTTATATAATCGACTCGATAAGAAAAGAAAATTTCTTATTAAAGATTTTATAAAGATAAAAATAAAGATAGAAATAATATTTATTTTGTCGTTAATTTATAAAGATAGAGTATCTTAAAATAATTAAGATAAGTTAGAGAGTTTTATAAAGATTTATTTCGATAATAATATAGAGATAAATATATAAAATTAATATTCTATAGTTAAATAGAATCTAATTAAAATTAATTATCTATAAATCTAAAAAGTTTCTTTTCATATGATTTCCGCCGGGTCCGCACCATAAGCACGATTTAGCACGATTTAGTCTATTAAACAGACTTTATCTATATCTAATCCTTTCCGCCAATTCCGCCAATTCAGCAACTTTAAAAAATTTTAGCAACTTCAAAAATTTTATATAATATACTTTAATATACTCTAAGTACTATTCTATATACATATAACATCAATATATATCATTATCAATATGCGTATCATTATATATACGCATTATTGTACGCTATATTAGAGTATTATCCACGCGACTAATTTTATTAAATCGTCTAATTTCGTAGCCAAATTTAAGTTAGCGTTAATACTTATCGCCGTAGAACCTTACCGTCGTAACGTCGATTATTAAAACTTTTCTTTTTTATACATATTACTATTAAACTAATAGAACTAGCGGAAAAGATTAGAATAGTTACTAAACCGGCGGAATTTTAACTGATTTTTAAGATAGTTGCTGAATCGGCGGAATTCTTAATTTCAGCCCTATTCGCAAGATCAGCAATTTGAAATTTAGCAGGAACTTTTCAGATTTGCAGATGATATTCTTTTATTAAAATCTATTTAAATGAATAGTAAATTAACTTATTACTATGATATTTATTTAATTATATATTATCTATAAGATAATAAAAAGCGTATTAAGCGTTATAAATATATTTTCTATATTATTAATAAGAAATATTTCTTAATAATTTTAAATCTTTTAGTTTTAATTAATAAGTAAATTAAGATAAATATAAAAGATTAAATTTAGCGTTTTAAAATTAAAAAGTAGTTACTTAAGATTTAAATATTTTAATAATTCGCGAATATTTTAAAAGAATATAAGACTTTTTATACTTTAATTATAATAAGAATAATAATTATAAATAAGAAATAAATTATTAATGTAATTAAAATATAAAGTATTTATATAAATAGCGTAGAGATTATTCTTAAACTTTCTAATAAGTTAAAGAAATATAAAAATATATTCTTATTAAATCAAAAACTGCTCGACGTCGCTACCGAAACTCAAAAAACAGCCGTCCAGTTTTACAACGATCACGGGCTTGACCTCGTCCGAAAGCTGTGTTATTATAGGTTCAAAGTCGAACAAGGTCTGGCAAAAGTGAGTCTAGAAGAGGCTCAGAACAACGCCGTTATCATCAGAGCAACAAAGGAGTATCTACGAAAGTGAACAACGCTTTCAGCCTCCTTGATTAAGGTGATTTTGAGGAAGCTTCAATTCGCTGGGTCGGCTTTGGCAAACTTCTCCTTATCAACAGCTCATACTCTATCTGAATTACAAGCCGCATTTCCCTGTTAGCTAGATACATAAAAAGTGGTGGACTGATGCATCCTTTAGGGCTTCGTGAGCTTACGCAGTCGTCCTGTGCTCTTGCGGAGCATGCACGTATACATCTAGCGGCTTTTGAAGTCAAAGAAAAAGAGCGGTTCACTGTAAAAGATCATGTTTGGTTGACTAATACAAGTTCGTACTGTGCATGGATGGATCCACCGGTCGGAGCGGCCAATTCCACCTTTCTCTGGTGTTCAACCACACAGCTTTCAAACATTGGATTCAATTTTTGGGGGCAAAGCCGGAGGAAAAGAACCAACATTCTTTATTTCGATTGCCGTGAAGACCTGCAAATCCCTCTGGCTGAAGGGAAGATTTTTTCAAATTATCCTAATATCACGTCAAGCACGACTATTATATTGTTGTAATCTATCGTTGCCCAAAGGTTACATGATAGATGCGTTTCGAAAGAACAAGGATGTGCATATGTGCATGTTTGATTACCGATCCAATGGTCTTTGCGAATCGCCGGACAGATCGAGACGCGGCCAACGCTGCCTTGGAAACATTCAGGAGGCTATTAAGTGCGGTGATTGAACTCAGGAAGAACAAAGAGTTGATCGTGGTGGTCGATCATGTGGACCAGTTGTCTGGAGAGCCTCTAGCTTCGTTGAGAACAACGCTGCAGGTGATTCATGAAATGATGGATTCTCGACTGGCCACTAAGCTTCATTATGTTCTCGTGGGTAAACCGATACGAGAGAACAAAGCTCTTAAGGGATTTGCTATCGTTGATGACAATACAGAGTATCATAATAAGCTACAGGGGAATTCATGTTGTTGGATTCCGCTGATAGGCTTCTAGAGCGCGTGAGATTCGACGATATGGATCACTTGAAAATCGACCCATGACGACGGCGGACATACGCAAAGGGCTTCGCTCTGGAAAAGGTCCTAGTCTCGGCACCCATACTCGCAGTGAGGTTGAAGTTTCTATTAGGAGCCGACAGATCCCAGGTCAACCGCAGCGAACAACTCGATATAGGAGAGAAAGAGGCTGACCAGAAGGACGCGCTTTGACGAGTACCTACAGCAGGCTCACTTCTCAGCCAATTTAACGTATCTCAAGATTTGCAGAGTGTGCAGACTGATCAAACCGCGAGTATACTCGCAAGAGCCGAGTATCAGGCGCGTGAGCGTGACCAAATATTCCCAGATCGACAAAGGGCACTCGCTCGGCGCAAGCGATATCCTGATACAGTAATCATCGACAGCGAGCATGTGACCATTGTCAAAGATCTTCGAGTTGGGGACTGGGGTCTGAGGGGACTGTTGGTCGAAGTCGACGGAAGCTCCCTTTGGGACTTGATAGTCAACTTATCAAAGTTTAATAGCCAAAGGGGGCCCGGAAATGACGTCTGAGGAGACTAGCACTCTTCTCGAAACGATGATCGAGGATGCACGTCGTCTTTGCATAAGAAGTCCGATTCTCTTTACGATGTCCGCGAGAGTACGCATCATCAATTCCGAGAACACTCGTTATGGACTCAACCATGGACCAATTTCAAAACCCTGACCACCAGCAAGGGTATCAAAGAGATTATCTCGCTCAGCGCAGCATCTTACGCTTCTCTGGATCCTACCGGTAGCGACGATTCGACCCAGAAACACATCGGACCGCGTTCCCGCAAATGGTTGTGTTACTCCTGTCGCTCTGGAACAATGAAGATCTTGCGGAGATCAAGGATTTCTTGGAAGCGACGTATAAGCTCAAAACTGACCGACCCGACATTGAGTTGTTGATCTTGAAGGTCTTCCTTTGTTGTCGATCAACCCGCGGGTATTCTTGAGCGCGTTCGTGCCCGCCATCGATGGATTTCCACTAGAAAGTGGCAACACTAACATAGATGAAGACCACAGCAATATCTGGAATATGTTCATGAGGAGAGATCCCGAAGATGGCTATCTCCTTCCCGGGACAGTCGACGATCTCGGCCGGAAATGCCTCTCATGTACTGTCAAGTGGCCAGACGAGGGCTTCAGATCCACATCAATCTTCAACACTCTGCAATACGCAGGACGTCTAGGAACGATCAACGACATCCCTCCCGTCGAGGTTCACCCTAGATCGGATTGCACTGAATTGACTGTTGTCATGGCCGACGACAGCAGATATGTCATTAGTCCCCGAGACCTCGATAACATCATTTATATGTCACCAGGGAGATATCCAGTGCAAGAGACCGTGGGGGGGAATGGTGTATGATTTAATTATTCAAGAGACGCTGCTCAATGGCGAACTGTATCAAGCAATCAAAATCACGAAAAAGATCGTCCACAGGGTAAAAAAATGGCTAGCTAATCCGAGACGAGGTGGCAATGTGGTGAGCAAACTAGCCCAGAGAACGTCGGACTATCAGCCATTCCTAAACGATGTCAGAGGCACGGGGAGACTCGTGAAGGTACTCGCAATCTTAAACCAGGCGACTTTGGCCATCACATGTAAGATGGAGGGGGTGCAAGGTCAGTCGGATAGATGCCGTTCAAAACACGGCCAGAGACATCCGACATTTGCGCGCCTTCATCAGCCATATTGAGCAGCGTGGAGACAAGACGCATCATTTCAGTCCGGAGAAGCGCGAATTGAAGCAAAATCTGGACCAAGTGATAGCCCAGATAAGTCAGGCTGAGTAGAGTCGAACGAGGATCGGCTTGGACCAAGAACTCTCCAATGAGCCGGTAGCGAAGTGTCTGCATCCCGAAGGGTTGAAGGTCAACAACGGTGGTGTCTGGAATGGTTATGAAGCACGGTGTGAGGAGCACAATGGAATTCTACGCGTCGAAGCCATAAAGTCAACCATCGGTGGCGTAAAAAGGCTGACGAGGGAAGTCATCGAGCTTTCCCTCCATCAGTAGCGGTCCAAGCTGTTTGTTACGCCTCTGAAAGCGATCCCGGAAGGTCATTGGGATGATAAGGTCCAATGACATTGCGGTAGACAGTGTGTCGCCATCGGGGAGTGGCACGAGGACAGCTCTGGACCAAACGCGGCTTTCAGCATGATCAATTATTTGAGAATAGTGAGTGTGGAGGAACAGAATCAGAGCCGGTGTGGGAGGAATCGAATACTGGAACGGAACCCCATGCTAAGGTTGTATGCCGCTTCAAGTGAAAGAGGTTCTTTATCGCAAGAAACAAATTGTCCGGGTAGCATAAGAGATTGGAGTCGTGTAGTCTCTGATGTGACGAGAACATCATGCAGGTTGCGTAATTCAACTCGACTCGCGCGAACAAAGGCCTAAATCAGCTTGTGGGCATCAAGAAATATGGGAAAACACAGGTCTTCCTGTGTTCGAGCTAATAAAGATGACCCAAGCGAGGCCGGTAAGTGATCCAAGGGACAAGATCTATGGACCGCTGTCACTCGTAAAGAATAATAATTCGCTCCTGCATCTTCCAACCTATGATATTGACGCGCGTACATTATATCGTGACTTCGTAGTACATGCGATCATTGAGAGTCAGGAACTACGATTATTAGAGGTATGCGAAATGAATGAGTCTTCGCTACTTGGCTAACTCATCCTGGGTTCCGACCTGGTCGGCCAAAGGATTTTTTATCGACTCACTCACCTCGGACAGAGACCCTTTTTGTGGAGCAGGTCCGCTAATCGAGCGAGCGCGACTCAGAGTACAAGGCGATACTCTCCTAGCCCTAGGTGTAGTTGTCGATGGAATCGAAGCTGTTGGCACACAAATAGAATTTTGCGCACAAGAAACAGGACAGTCGTACGACGATTTCGAGTGGACTCAAATGGGGTTGATCCATACCGAGTTTCGGAAGATGATCGATAAGAGTACAGCATACGGCTCTTCAGAGGACGTAAAATAAGAAGTGAGATCACATACAGTCGTCGGCGGACGAGACACGGACTACCGTCGAGCTGAGCAAGATACTATCAGTATAGTGCCAACACACGAGTGGTTACAGAGCCATTGGGGAACCGTGTCCGTTGAGCCAAGCAACCCAAGATGCGAGCATATCATAGAGGCTCAGAAACGGATAGTGCAGACAGCTGATGGTCGGCGACTCTGCTTGTCGAGCAAAGGGAGAATTGGATGGGTGCCCAAGAAAGGGAGGGAGGGGGATCTGATTGCTGTGGCGGCAGGCTCACAAATTCCAATTGTACTACGTTCCCGACGGGATGAAGAGTATGAGGTCGTTGGGGAATGCTATATCCATGGTATCATGAGTAGCGAGGGATTGGACGACGGGCGGGGAAAGATGGAGATGGTGGTCTTACGTTTGGTTGAAAGGTGACCGTTTCGAGAACCTTACCAGCAACGGAGGAGCTGTGATTCCAGCAGGATTGACTACCTTTTGTTTAATGGACAACAGCTCGGCTATATACCGCTGTGTATTCTATCTACACATCAAAGGCTTGATACTCAAATTGAGCTTTCGAACATTGGGGAGTTAGATGAAGGATGAGCTTGCTTACCCGGGCTTAGGTGCTAACTCACACCCAGCTCCGGGAGTTGCAAAACTATGGCGGAACTTTGAAGTCGAATAGTTATTCAACCATTCAAACGTACGCTCATCATCCCGGCTAGGGAGTTGTATAGTTATTCAATAAGAGTAGTTATATAACAAAACGTTGTCATTGAAGCTTTCGTTGTTGAGTTATAAAAGTTGGTAGACAATACTCGTGGATTCCAGAAGTGAGTTACTTGATAGAGCGAGGACACCAATAGATCAAGCGACATGCCGCTAAGTGGAAATATCGATTGGTGTCCTCGCTCTATCAAAGGACTCACTTCTGGAATCCACGAGTAAGGTATGTTATGCGATTTACGTGGGAGTACAGAGGTCTGCACCGAAAGTCCTGCACATGCGCTAGTGCAGCCCTAACCCTACTTTCGGAAAGCGGCCCCCTATAGGGGAAGCCTAAAAATATCTTCTCACAGCGCATGGATGGGACTTTAGGTACTTCTTTTGCTTGATAGGGGCATTAAGCCCCGAAACCTGGCTAGGGCTAGGTGCGATTCCGAAGAACTCCAGCATTGTCCAGGTAGCCCTTTAGGTGGGGCGTTATCCGAAGTCTGAGCGCAAGAGTCTTGGCGGGTGCAGGACTTTCGGTGCAGACCTCTGTAAGTGCAGTTTATTTTCGAACCCCCGAGACCCAGCTCGCAGCTGGAAAGTGGCGGCCCGGGGCGGGCCCCGGCTACCTTAATAAGCTGGGGGGCAGATTTCTGTCTGCTTCAGTGCTTACAGTGCCAAGAGAACGCGGGTGAGCTGGAATCGCCATCAAGCTAAGAGAGCTCCCTCTTCTCCAAATCATCGCCGGCGCAATGGACCTTTACCACCAGGCCATCGATTTAGCCAGCAACCCCAAGCATACAAGATGGCTTTCGCCCCTCCTTCTCCTTGCGGACGCCGTTTTCTGCGCCCTCATCATCTGGAAAATACCTTGTGAGCTTTGGTCCCCGAGCTCCTGCGCCAACGAGAGAGGAAGCTTTTTGGCCCAGCCCGTAAAGGATGGAGCTGACGCCCAACATAGACACTGAAATTGACTGGAGAGCCTACATCCAGCAGGTTGAACAGTATCGAAATGGAGAGCGCGACTACACCCTCATTAAAGGCGACACAGGTTGGACACGGAAATGTGCCTCCTATTCCTCTTCTTGGGTGCTAAATCTGGATGCCAGGTCCTTTGGTTTACCCAGCAGCGCATCTATTCATATACAACGCTCTATACCTCATTACGGACAAAGGAGCTGATATTTTTATCGCTCAATGTACATTTGCTGTTGTGTATCTTGGCGCCGTGAGCATGGCTATGGCTTGCTACCGTATGGCTAAGGTATGAGGATTTCGGGCTACGACAGAAAAGCTAGCGACAAACTTCTGGGCCTGTGCTGACCAGTGCAGGCACCGCCATACATATTTCCCCTCCTCATCCTCTCGAAAAGACTCCACAGCCTATTTCTCCTGCGACTCTTCAACGATTGCTTTGCTATTCTGGCGCTCTTCACCGCTATATACTTCTACCAACGAAGAATCTGGACCGTCGGAAGCGTTGTCTATTCGTTCGGCGTCGGTATTAAGATGAGCGTTTTGCTGGCTGCTCCCGCAGTTGGACTCATATTGTTGCAGGCGCTGCCTTTCAACAGGGCAATGAATGCTGTGTTTCTCATGGCACAGATACAGGTAAGTCTTTTTCTTACAATCGCGAATGCCGCGAAACAAGGCTGACGCCGTACAACAGATCACCCTTGCCTTTCCGTTTCTACCAGCCAACGCGAAAGGCTATCTCGCTCGGTCATTCGAGCTCACTCGACAGTTCTTGTTCAAATGGACCGTCAATTGGAGATTTGTCGGGGAAGAAAGATTCTTGTCCAGGGAATTTGCTATAACCCTAATTGCTGTCCATCTTGCATTGCTCTCAACTTTCGTTCTGACTCGTTGGACTCGACCGTCTGGCCTTTCAATACCAGCTTTGATATCCACCGCAATCAAGCCTCTTCCGCCGAAAGCCCAGCAATTGATGTCCATCAATGTGTCACCATCCTTCATTATGACATCCATTCTGAACTCTATGGCTATCGGCATGCTGTGCGCACGGTCTCTTCACTACCAATTCTATGCTTATATCGCCTGGTCAACACCGTTTCTGCTCTGGAAAGCTGGCTTGCATCCAATCTTCATATACGCAGTCTGGGGGGCTCAAGAGTGGGGGTGGAACGTGTATCCGAGTACCGACGCAAGCTCGATCATGGTAGTAGGGTGTTTGGTTGTTCAGGTGTTGTCTGTATGGTGGGGCACAAGGGATGACCTTGCTGATGTTGCATCTCCCGCGGATATTGCGGGCGAAGAGAAGGAACATGATGAGTGATGGATGCTGGAATGCAAAGCAATGGGATCATTCTCCGCAATCCGACTCCTCAGCTGGTGGCATTTTGCCTGCGGTCGATTCATCCTCCTCGCTGTCGTCGAGATAGGTGGGTTTCTTGACAAATTCTGGAGGCCTCCACTGACGCATTAGCAGTGCACATTGCTCGAACTCGAGGACACCAACCAATATGCCTGCTTCCGCCATTGCTTCTCGTCTCTCACCACGTTGACAATCTCTCCACCAAGCTTGTTCTCTCTGTCATCAAAGGCGGAGCTGTCAACCACGACATACCCGCCACGTTTGATCCATATCTGTGAACGGAAAGCGAGACGGTAGCTCGGCCAACAGTGGCTCTTTTCCCGAAGGCAGCTCCACTGAGTACAAGTTGTTGCCCTCTGCCTTCTTGACCAAAGCGATCATATGACCCTGGTCCAAGACCGCTGGTGGAGAGGATGTCTCCGCTGCCGTCGCTAGCAGTTTGCGTTTCGGTCGACCCATTACAGAGATTCGCTTTGTGGTCTCTCTTATGTTATTTCAATGAGGGGAGTGAAGGCTTCGAGCTACCAAGCCGGCCGTGTGGGTAAGGCTGATTTTTGGCTTTCAAGCCGAATAAAGGCCGGCACTTGACGGAAAAGGGAAATGCTATCTTTTCCCACAAAAGGTATTGAGCAGGTTACCCATCTATCATCCCAATGGATGGGCTTACCTCCTTGGCTGATGAAAAGTTTCTTGGGTATTGGAAAATACGTTAACTCTCTCATCATGATATATACCCTTTTGCATGCCAAGATATAAAGTCTTTCAACAGAATATATATAATTCCTTTTTTGAGAAAGCGTCTCGAATACAAGACTGAACCCTCGACACAGGTCAATTATGGTATCACAAAGAGGATTCGGAACCCTTATTGATATCGACTCACGTATTACCGACCCTCCGGCCGCTCTCAAAAAGGATTCTCATGCTCTTCCTGACTTGCCAACCGCGTACGAACTGGACGAGCTGAACAGGACCCCTCGTGATAATGGTCCTCCGCTACCACTTACACCTTCGGGTGGTCAGACTCCAAGAAGTCTCCATGAATTGGAGATGTCCCGCCCACCTACACCGGAATATCACGATGCCGCCGAAGTCGTGCAAACGTGGACGAACCCGCCAATCAACAAGTGGCGACTCTTGAGTGCTTGTCTGATGAATTTCGGCAACGGTCTGAACGACGCAGCCCCTGGCGCTCTCATTCCCTACATGGAAAAGGACTACAAGATCGGCTATGCGATTGTCTCGCTCATTTTCGTCACGAACGCCGTTGGCTTCATCGCAGCTGCTCCTGTCAACCAACTCCTGCAGGCTCGTTTGGGCCGGGCCAAGACCCTTGTTCTAGCCGAGTCCATCATGGCCGCAGCCTACATCATGCTGGTCTGCAGGCCTCCCTTTCCCGTCGTCGTCGTCTCTTTCCTGTTCCTGGGCCTAGGCATAGCCACAAATCTGGCTCCGAACAACGTCTTCTCAGCCAACCTCGCCAACGCGACGACCGCGCTGGGCTGCTTGCATGGGTCCTACGGCATCGGTGCAACAATCGGTCCACTGATGGCGACGGCGTTGGTCACTCACAACCATCCCTGGTCCACCTTCTACTTCATCTCCCTATCCATCACCATCTTCAACCTCCTCCTCGCCTTCTTCTCCTTCCGCAACTACGAAAAGGACACCCCGCCCCTCAACCCCCTGCGCCCCACCCCCTCGAACCCCCACCCCGCGCCCCCCTCCCGCTCCACCCTCCTCAAAGCCGCCCTCACGCACAAAACCACCGTCCTGGGCGCCCTCTTCATCTTCTGCTACCAGGGCGCCGAGGTCAGCATCTCGGGCTGGGTCATCTCCTTCCTCATCTCCTACCGGCACTCCTCCCCCGCCCGCGTCGGCTACGTCACCGCCGGCTTCTGGGCCGGCGTCACCCTCGGCCGCTTCCTGCTCTCGCACCCCGCCCACCGCGTCGGCGAGAAGCGCGCCGTCGTCGCCCTGGTCCTCGGCGCCGCCGCCTTCCAGCTGCTCGTCTGGCTCGTGCCCAACGCCGTCGGCGACGCCGTCGCCGTGTCCGTCGTCGGCCTCCTGCTCGGGCCCGTCTACCCCGCCGCCACGGCCGTGTTCGCGTCGTTGATCCCGAAGCGGCTGCAGATGAGCGGGTTGGCGGCCGTGTCGGCGCTGGGCAGTTCCGGCGGCGCGGTGGCGCCGTTGGTGACGGGGGTTTTGGCCCAGGAGGTCGGGACGTGGGTCTTGCATCCGATTTGTATCGGGTTGTTCGCGGGGATGCTGGGGTGTTGGGTGGGATTGCCGAGGATTGTAAAGAGGGAGTGAGGGGGGTGGGCTGGGGTTGGGAAGGGTCTGGGAAAGGTGAATGAAGGAAGGGAGGGCATTTGGGTCCCTAGGTGGTTTGAATTTGCGGTGGATTGATATGATGGGAATTGGACATATGGGAAGTTTGAACTACTTTTACGTGGAAATACTAGGCGTTGTGTCATCGCATGGACGATTGCCCCGTTTTCTTCATTGGAAATGAAAAGCTGCACATCAGGCAAGCCAACATACAAGTGGCGGCCTTAGGACCAGCTTGCTGTGAATCTTGTGAGGTTCCGCAGACCAGTGCCCCTCTGCAGGTTGATCAAAAAATTCTCTTGGTGTAGGTCGACTGCATCTTTAGGTTCTGTTACAGCGTGTTAGCCAGTATTTTACTCTTGGGGAACAATAGATCAGGTAGCTCACATCTGCCCAGTGCCTTGCAGGTCCAGCAGTAATCATTCAAGGGCTCAAGCGGGCAAGCCGCCGTGCGGTATTAGCCATTTCATAGTATGTTTATGACACGAGATCGTAGGACGATTTTTATTCATTCACATGCCTCCCCACTCAATGCAAAACGTCCTTACTCTGGCCCCGTCATCCGTGCCCCTTTTCGCCGCCCCCCTGAATCTTTGCCTCCTTCACCCTCCTCCCCCTTTTGCTCAACCCCGCCAACCAGCCATCCCTTCTTCACCCCGGTCCCCAGCCTGCCGCCGCCGACCAGATCCAGGAGATCGATCTCCTCGTCCCAGTCGGCGCTCATGGTCAGGAAGTGGCTGTGGAAGCGTAGCGGGTCGCCGGGATAGACGGAGAATTGGCAGCCGAAGCGTATGCCGGGAGAGAGGAAGTAGCCTAGGCTGTGTAGGTGCTTGAAGAGGGCGTATGAGGACGGATTGACTTTTGGGAGGCCTGGTGAGTCGATGTTGGCAGGTGGAGAAAGGAGCGGATAGGATGTCGTTGGTGTGACCGTCCAAGGCTTGCATTCGGGTCCAGCAGCTTGGCATGGTTCTGGAGACGGCGTTACAGTGGTCTCTCGCGTGAGCGATTCGCCGAACAGAGTTTCTTCCGAGGTGTCCTCTGCCTCTTCTAGGGCTGGGCTGGGGATTGATCGCTGTCCCACAGTCGAGCCGCTTTTGGCCTGTATCCTCTTCAGAGCCTTCTGTGTCCGGCTCTTCTTATTGCTCTCGAAATCTTTCGCTACCCTTGCCCCTTGTTCTCTGAGATCCGCCTTGATCGCTTCTTTCTGCTCGACAACCTTCGATGCTAGGTCCTGCATATGCCAATCCAAATCGTTCACGATATATGCCAAGCTTCTCTCCACAAGTAACCTTGCTTCTTCAGGCTGAAGTTCCAAGGGCAGCCCAAGGAAGACATTTTGTTGTGGGATCTGAGGCAGTGTACCGATAAGGACTCCGAGGATATTGTGGTTCTTGCGGAGCCAGGTGATGATGTTTATGTCATAGAGGAGGTAGTGCTCTACTTTCTGCGAGACCTGGAACACGGGGAACGGGAGGCTGGGCGCGGTTGGCGCGGTCATTGCTCCGTCAAGGAGGGAGCACCGCAGGCTCTAACAATCGTTCGGCTGATTTCAAATGTCAGCGATGTATTTCTGACGAAAATGAATGTAGGCAGATCCAAAGCTGTGGGATAAGTCATAAGGCTCAACGAGCGTACTTTTACATCAAACGACTATGCGTCAGTGGATTGACAGATTGTATATATTCTTAATCATGTAAACTCGCGGCAAGAGAATAAGAGCGGCTTGGCTTACCAGGAAGATGTTGCTTCACAGTCATGATCGAAGGTTTCTCTCATTGAGTGTGCTCTTGCGAAGTCTGTACCACCCCAACCAGAGCAATCCTCACAAGCCAAGGCGGTGCCAAGGCGCCAGTCCGGATGGGGACTCCTCGGATCAAGATGCTCGCAAGCGGAGACTCTCCCCACTCTCTCCTTATCTTTCGCACTCCTTCCCTTTCCCACCCTATTCCCAGTGGGGTTGACCGTGGAGACTCTCGGCCAGTCAGGATATCGAATGAGAGAGAGACTCTCACTTATCAGGAAATGGCAATGGCCTCCAATGGCCTCAATGGTCTCATGCAAGCATGCAGCTTGTTCCTTTTCTGGGAAAGGGAAAAGGGTCTCTGCCGCCGCAATCCTGCCACATGCTTTGAGTTGGAATGACGACTGCCTCCCTTGATTAATGCAGGCACCTTAAATAGAGCCACCTTCTCATATCTTTCTACACTCCACTTACTGTGCTGGGACATGTCACCACGGAACAAGTGCCCATGGCCTCCACAGCTACCGCACTTCGTACCCCTGCGCGTCGAACAACGATTGCCAAGAAGAAGTTTGCAGTCCCACCTGTGAAGGTCGCATGCCTTGCCTGGTACAAAGTCTAGAATGTTAGCCTCCAAGCGTTTTGGACCTAACGTTTTGACAGCCGCGCCTCGCGAACACGTTGTGACGGGAAGAAAGTATGCACGAATGTCGGTATCCTCCCATTCTCTGTGGCCATAGATCTTCCAACATCTAAATGACGCAAATTTTAGTGCTCCACGAGGGGCAGAGAATGCCAGTACACCAAAAGCAAGAGAGGCGGGCCTCGAGCCCCTCGGTCCAAAGTATCGCAAAAGCAACCTCAGGTCGAAGATCATGACATGACATTTAATTGGAATGACGAAGACTGTACGTCATGTATTTTTCATCGCAATTTGTGCTCTTACTCATTGATCATAGTCGTGTTCGATGAAGCACCGTCATTCATCAGTCCTGGAGCGGGGCTCAGCCAGCTGGACTTCTCCCAGGACAGCGATTTCATCTATGACAGCCTCTTCACTAGCTCGGTTCAATTTGACGGTCAGTCGAGTGGCAGCAGTCCGCAATCAAGACCAGACTCTCTTCCGGAGCGAGCCAGTCCTATTGTTAGGGTCTACGGCAGTGATGAAGATCTGTAAGCCCCTCAACTGTCCATCTGTCTGCTGTTCCAGGCGCGTTGCATTCAGCCGTTAATTGACTCGCGACAGTCTAAATGCTTATTACGTTTTCATCCATCCATACTTTCCTGTTTTGCCGCCTCCAGTATCAAGCCCAGTGGTAGATCGCCCATCGTCTAGGCCTAGGGACGAACACAGGAAGGGTCACAGAAGCAATGTCAGGAGTGATTTCGAACCGTCATCTCCTATCACTCTTGCAATTTCAACAATCCTGGCTTTGGTCCCGCATCATGATGATGAAGATCCTGCCAATCCCGAGTCTGTGCTTTATCGAAGGAAATTTGCCCAGTCTTTTGCGGAATCGACCATGGAGAGTGTCGAGATCGAGTCCGAAATATTGGACTCCGATTCCTCACCGTCTCGTGCACTGACCGGGAGCTCGCCTACCGCTCGACGGGGGTCTTTTCATCCAAATGTGCCTGTTGAGATAGAAAGCGTCATTGCACTGCTCATCTTGAGTATTTACGAATACGCCCAGCGGGGAAACATCAGCAAGATGCGTACTCGAGCCGGACAAGCATTGATCTCAGCCATGGACATGTCTCTTCATTCGCAGGGCGACAACGAGGGTGAATTCGCGGAAGCAAAACGTAGAGCTTGGTGGATGTGTGTAAGTCATGATGGCAAACGGTGATCCACAGAGCTATGCTGATTGCGCTTCGCACTTGTTAGTACACCTGTGCATGCCAGGGTTCTATCGTCAGCAGTACCGTAAGACATCACGAGAGCTGGTCCGGTCCCTTCCCCACTAACTCGTTTTTGCGGACCACAGCCCCCAACAATTTCAGTTCACGACCCTCGGTTCACAACAAGGTATCCAAGTATCAGGTCCGACCCCGATGTAAGTAACATAGATCCAGGTATTCTGGCATCTTCAGCTGACTCTTGATATCCAGGCATGGCCATTCTTCTTGTCCGCGCAACAAACCATCCTTGCCGCCACTCAGTTCATTCTTGACCAAAACAAGGCTTTAGAGACGAAATCCAATATGTCATACGTGTATGAGAAGATGCACGAGCTCAATAGTAGATTGGACCCGTTACTCGCTAGAGCCGATGCATGGACCACTTACTCATCTGCTATGCCGGTGGACGCGTCCGAGGCCGTTGTTGCATTGGCTCTAAAAAGTATTGCACGTATTAAGTTGAATAGGTAATATGAAAAATAGCCACAGCGTCTCATCTACTGACTGTTGCGCAGTGCAAAAATCAAGCTTCACCGCTATTGCGCCTTTACAGATAAAGCGCTTTTTTCCGAGAAGCATTGCGACCTTAAATCCTCGGGTCAATATTTGAATCCCCCAGGTGGAGAGCACAACACAATGACACCTGCACCTGCGTGTGGCTGCGGCGACTTGTTCGATAACTCATCTTTCTCATCGATCTCGCGTTCGCCGTCTTCCCCATTATCTTCCCGATCATCTTCAATGAGTTCTCTCGGCTCCATTCCGTCGATCTCGGATGTTCCAGAGTTGAATCTTCCATTCAGCAGCCATCTCGCAGCCAGATACTGCCTAAAGGCTGCACTCAACATAGCTCAATCATTCGAGGCTCTCCCTTACCCGAACCTAACGGGGAATCAGGAGTCTCTGGTTTCGTCCTCTTCGAGCCACAGCGGCAAAGCTCCCCGTACTATGCCGTCATTTGCCTGCTGTGCAATGCAGAGTAGTTATGCAATGCTTATGATCTGTCACAAAATCCGAGCCACAAATGGCGAAGGTTTCATATATCAGCGGAACGAACATCTTGTCAGCAATTTAACCAGTCAGCTCCGAAATGGATTGCAGAAAGTTGTCGGAGCTTTGGACAACTATTCGATGACTTTTGAAGCATTGACCGGAATGCGAGGTTAGTACTATTCACATCATTCAATAGAGTCCAGTCTGCTCTGCATCGAAGTCGCTGATTAACGATTTGGCCAGATCAAGTACGGGCGGCAACTGATGCCGCATTGCCCAGCGTATCATGAAAGTGTTAATATTTCATATTCTATGAAACATTGGTATGATTTTCTTGCCCCACTTATGAAAATTATACTACTACCGTATCTGTTATACTTCCTCGAGGTTGTGCTCGCGTCCATGACACCTTGTCCTGAAAGCCCACATTATCATTGGTACTATCACTGCAATTGAGCGATATGCTACTGTACATTGCGCATTGCAGCCTCCCATGAGTTTGGCCTTTTTTGCTTGATGTTTTAGGTCTTTCCAAAGATACATTCCTTTGGTATCTGTACTTCTACACTAGACCCATCTTCAAAAGCCGCGAAAAGCTTCGTAGTTCCTAAGCTCCATTCGCCAATAAAAACCCTGGAGGCTTGCATCACCACTCTGATTCGACCTCACCGAAGACGCTATCTTTGACTGCAGCCGAACCCGTCCCATTGCTTTCGAGTAGTGGTGGATCTTTGTACACCCAGGAACACTGCTGCTTGAGTCGCTCGGAGATGAGACCGTCTAAAGCTTCGAATTCCAGAAGGAACCCGTCGTGGCCATCCTCGGATCGAATTATTGAGAGAGTCGCATCAGGTAGATACTTGGCCAGCTTGACTTGTTGTTCGGGCTCGAAGAGGTTGTCTGTGTCAACGCTGACGACTAAAGCTTTTGCCGGCACGGCTTTGAGGACCTCAGTGAAAGCTTCTTCTACTTCGTCTGTTTCTTCTCCCCTCACAATTCTGTCGCGCGTAAGGTCGTGCGTATCCATCTTGTTTGTCAAGTTGATGTAGCAGTTGGCATCGAAGCGGCGGATAAATTTGTCTCCTTGATATTTCAGGTAGCCCTGAGCCGAGAAGACCGGAGAGCGAGTGCGGTGTGTACGGGTCTGAGTCCTGTTGCTTGCCTCAATCTGAGCGCGCTTTCTCGACCTAAAGGCGTCACACTTCGGGTTTTGAGAATTACTATTCACACCGTTGCCGCAATGCCCATCAGCCAGATCTTCTTTGGATTTTTGCAGTCCCTTTCTCTTGGCCGGTGATTTTCTTCCAAAGCGTTTGTCGAAGGATACGCCGGAACGGTATGTGAGCAACGCTACCATTCTGGCTGCCGCCAATCCCTTCGTGGGCTGACTACCCATATCATAGTATCCATCCTGGTAGTTTGAATCTGCATAGATACATTGCTTTTGGGCTTCAGCCCAAGAGATGCCCCATGCACTATGGTCTGCTGACGTCGCGATTGGTATAATCGTGTTGACATACCCAACAGGCGTGCACAACGGCCATTCAAGAGCTGACATCCCTCCCATCGAGCCTCCTACCACGGCTGCTACTGACTGGACCCCCATGGCATCAAGTACGAGTTTGTGCGCTCTTGTGATCATGTTAGTTGTCACTCGTCAAGTAACGAGCTGGCATCTGGTGGCCTACCGAACATCATCTCTAATAGAAGTCTCCGGAAACTCTGGCCCGTACGGTCTTCCAGTACTTGGGTTGATTGTGAGCGGAGAAGCTGAACCATACGGCGATCCCAGAAGGTTTCCACAAAAGACCAAATATCGCGTGTAGTCGAAGGCTTTTCCCGGCCCCAACAACGGGCCCCACCAATCTTCTAGATCACTACTTCCGGAGAGCGCATGGCATACGACGAGAACATTGTCGCGCTTCTCGTTGAGGACCCCCCAGGTTTTGTATGCAACTTCACACTTTTCGAGGACATGTCCGGAATCCAGATCTAGGGATGAGATCAATGCGAACACTTGGTCCGATATCAGGTCTACATAGGGGTTTCGCTTCTCGGGAATGTGGTCAAGTTCTGCATAGAACCATCAGAAGGGCAATTTCTGATCAAAGGCGCAGGGGTTCTCACGAGCTGTCATTTCTCAAACGGCAAAGTGACATAGATGGGATAGTGAAGCGTCTTGAACTACGTCGACTATTTTCTCCCACATACCAGGTTTCAGCAATATAGTTCTCTCAAGTATAGCTTGCATAATCCTTCAGCACGACATATTGCACAAGGTGAGTTAAAATCATTGTTCTTGCTATCAGTTCGGGATCTCTCCAAGCTACCCCGGGATTTGTTGATCGGCAAATGATCTTCGGAAGGGGACATTACCCCCACCGACTTTGACGTTCAGGGAACTTCCCCACGATAACACAGGAGCGAACATTATTAGCATATGCTATAGCTAGTGCTAATTGCCGTCAACCAAGTTCCCGATCTCCACATCTACAAGTCACTAAGATACTTTAATCTCCGAGTCCAGGACTGGCATTGGACCTCTTGGAACACCATACTGAGCCTCCACCATTCGCAAACGATCAGATGTCGCGCACCCAAGAGACTGTCAAGGTTGCAGCCGGGCAGGCTGCCCCAGCAGCTTTTGATCTGCCTTAGAGTATGACCAAATCGGCCCACTTCACTGCCGAAGCCGCGAAAGCAGGGCTGATCTGGTGGTGTCCCCGTAAGAGTCTAGATCTCTTTTCCCTTACCCGGTGCTGAGCTTATCTGCCGTTACTGACTCTGCATGTAACCCCAGGAAAGGCTTTCTTTCGGCGCTATGCCTTCGATGCAACCGTCGGCACACGAGAGCCTCGTGGTGAGTAACCCTGTATCTAGGCTCTTTTGGGGAAAACCAACAAGTGGCGCATCTAACATTCGGCATACTCAGGTCGACAGTGGTTTGCCAAAATACTATGATGCCGCTGTCGCCATCCCGTCTCCAGTGTTCGAAACCCTTGCCCGCACGGCTCGGGAAAATCATGTCTTTCTCTCACTCGGCATCGTCGAGAAGGAGGGAGGCACGCCCTATTACACGGCTTTTCTCTTATATAGAGATGGGATGCTCCCTGTACAAGTATAGAAAGGTTCGGGCGCCGGTTTGATTCATTTACTGTTGAGATTCAGACAGTCACAGTTGATACCAACGGCGGCTGAACGCCTAATCTGGGGCCGCGGCTCCGGCGACGGACTCATCGTCGCTGATAGTGCGATTGGCAAGGTTGGTGGATTAATCTGCTGGGAGAATTACATGCCCGCTGCTAGGCTAGCGCTGTATCACAAAGGCATTGAGTACGTGTGAATCGCAACTCATCTCTCCCACCTGACAGTCCACCAATCAAGTTACTCAGAAACTCCGTCGCCCCCAACGCCGACGACCTGCCCTCCTATATCGCAACAATGCAGCGCATCGCGAAAGAATGCCGCTGGTCCGTCATCAACTCAAATCAATTCTGCAAAGTAAGCTTCTTGCCTACCTCAACCCCTCACACTCTTCACCAACACTCCCAACCCATCAAGTCTCCCTCTTCCCCTCAGACTATCCACCCTTCGCCGCCCCCAATCCCAGCGACCGCAAACCAGACGGCACGGCTTGGACCGCGAATGACGTGCTAAGCCACGGCGGTTCCTGCGTCATTGGACCGCTGGGAACGTTTCTCGCTGAGCCAGTGTGGGGTAATGAGGAGATTGTGTATGCGGAGTTGAGGATGGGTGAGCTGACGGAGGCGAAGATGGAGTATGTATTTGCTGACTCCATACTGTTGTATCTTTCTTTGCGACCAAGTACTCCACTCTTGAGACATGTCTCGGGGATCTTCACTTCGAAAAACCTCCCAAGGCTCGATAACCCGCCTCAAAGACGCAATGCTAACGGCAGGATTGTAGTTTCAGTTTTGATCCGGTGGGGAGTTATTTGAGACCTGGTGTCTTGTATGTTCCTGTGGAGGTCTTATACTAGTGGAGTGTGTGTCTGATCGTCGAGGGCAGTCAGTTGGAACTGAATAACAGTACTGGAACGAGTGTGACGTTTGACGGCTCGTGAGGGTAGGAAGAAGGGCTTTCTCGGTACCGGGTTTGCATCGTGAGGAATGGGGACTTCGATATGGAAGGCGCTATTTATTAGCAAGCTTGGGAGTAGCTGTCATGTGTGACTCCATACTAGAAGGGAGCTTTCCCGTGAATGGCTCCTTCCCTGTTGTCCCCCAATCTAGCTCATGGCGTATCTAGGAGAAAGTATCCTTTTCAGACCCATCAATTGTGTGCTTCATCACACAGAGTCCTAACTTGGAGACGAGTATGTCCCTTCGTGGGGATAGGAGCATGTGAACAGTGCTGAGGACGAGTATTGGTCGGGGTCATTATCATCGAGTAGACAGATGGACGTGTAGCGATGAATGATGCTCTCAATGGTAAACGACAAGTAGGTTCCCTCGGCATAGTATATAACTCCTCCCTACCCAAAGAGAAAAGAAAAGAAAAGACGGCAGCACTTTCAAGCACTGGTAGCCATAGTCATCTTGGACTCAGCCTGGGTGGCATCCACGGCATCCGTAGGTGCAGCCTCACGCCTCTTATCCGTCCCATCCGCCTCCTCTTTCTTCTCGATCCCATTCGCATCTCCCTTCTCCTCCGCCCCCTTCCCCCCATTCCTCTCGGCCCAACCTTCCGACCCGTCCGTCCCGGGCTTCGGGGCACTCGTGGCCCACTTGCCCATGAAGCCAGACTTGACGAGACCGGAAGCGGTCTGGAAAGGATCGACGCCTTTCTCGGCCGGTTGCAGCCCGGCGGCGACAAAGGCTTGCTGGAAGTCGAAGATGATGTCCTTGATGTCTTCCAGGCCGAGACTGACACGGATCAGATCGGGCGTGACGCCGCCTTTGATCTTCTCTTCGTCGGGAAGTTGCTGGTGCGTGGTGACCCACGGGTGGATGATGAGGGTCTTTGCGTCGCCGACGTTGGCGAGATGGCTGCAGAGTTTCAGGTTGTTGACGACGGCCCTCACTTCATCGATATTCCCCGCCTGGCCAACCGTCAGCATCACGGTAGATAACGCATCCAAGCGTATCGACAAAGAGCGCGGGTACGTACCACGCCAAAGGTAAGCACGCCGCCAGGGCCGTTCGGCATCGTCGTCCGCGCTCGCTCGTAATCCTTGTGGGACTTCAAGCCCGGGTAGAGCACCCAGCTGACGCACGGATGCGCCTCGAGCCACTCGGCGAAAGCCTGCGAGTTCTCCACGTGGCGTTGGCCCCGGAGCGGCAGGGTCTCCAAGCCTTGGAGGAAGAGCCAGGCGTTGAAAGGGCTCATGCACGGGCCCAGGTCGCGCATGGAGTCCATGCGCAGCTTGGCGGCGAGGGCTTTGTTCCCGTACGTCTCCCAGAACCGCATGCCGTGGTAGCCGTCGGCGGGCTCCGTGAATTCGGGGAATTTGCCGCTGGCGCTCCAGTCGAAGTGGCCTCCGTCGATGACGATACCGCCCATGCTCGTGCCGTGGCCGCCGATCCATTTGGTGCAGCTGTGGGTGACGATGTCGGCACCGAGTGAAATGGGACGGGAGATGTAGCCGCCCATGCCAAAGGTGTTGTCGATGATCAGAGGGATGCCGGCGTCGTGGGCGACCTTTGCGATGGCCGCGACGTCAGGGATGTTGTGCTTTGGATTGCTGATGGTCTCAATATAGACGGCTCGGGTGTTTTCATCAATCGTGTTTTTGATATCGGTGGGGTCATCGCCTTGGACGAACTTGACGGCGATCTTGAACTTTTTCATGTAGACTCTGAATTGGTTGTACGTGCCGCCGTAGAGCCAGCTGGTGCTGACAAAGTTGTGGCCCGGCTGACAGCAATTGGTGATGGCCATGAACTGGCAAGGATCGATCAGTACGGTTACCAAAAAGGCTGAGAAAGGGTGAGACTTACCTGAGCAGCATGTCCTGAAGCGGTCGCTACGGCCCCGACACCCCCTTCGAGCATGGCCATTCTGGTCTCGAAAATGGTGTTTGTTGGATTGCCCATGCGCGTGTAGACGTAGCCATCCTTGGACCAGGCGAATTTGCCCGCACCGTCGGCGGCATCTTCGAAATTGTAGGCGCAGGTTTGATAAATAGGAGCAGCTCTTGCACCGTTAATAGGATCTGGCTCTTGACCGCCGTGCAACGCGATGGTGTTCCATCCTGGGTTCTCAACGTTCTTTAGCGATCCCGAAACCATTGTGAAGATTGCGTTGTCGTAAAAAAGTCAAACAGCGAGAGTAGTGGACTATAAGGTGAATGCGGGGGAAGCTGTAGCGGCAGCAGCGCCATTATATCAGAGAGGTCGGATGCATATGCATCCATTACGCCGATCTGCAGATTGACGATGTCTCCTACCGTTTCTGTCATGTTGCGTACATTTTTCAATGAGAAGTTTGAAGTTGAAAAGTCCAAATCCCGAGACTTTGCTTCAATCCCCGAACATCACGTGACCGGCTTCTGGTCTGGACTGGGATCGGCCCCACCCAACTACTGTTGGCCTAGCTTTATCGAGGTGGAAATGTGTATCAGTGGGGGCACGAACATCAAGATATCGCAAGAGAACATGGTCTGAATTGGAGAGCTAACTTCCGGAATAGTCGCCGTGTTTGCGGGATCACCCCGTAGATTGTTTGACGTTTCCTTCGGTATTTGGCCCCCGCATCCGAGGTCCTCTCCGATATCAACATAGGAACACTACTGTCCCTTAATCAGTGTTAGATGTGTCCAGGCTGTTGGACTCGGATGATCAGGGTCCCCGTTGTGAAGTGTGGGGAGAGTCATCGGTCACAGAAGCCGGCCGTTGGTCCTGAAAGCCTCGCCATCGGCTAGCGTTCTGTACATAGAAGTGATCGGCTTTGGTGTTAGTGCAGTCCATCTTGCGCAAGAACGCAGGTTATGAGTGGAATGAGCGCATAATAATTCCTCTTTTCAGTGCTGGTATCCTCGAGTTTTTTTTTGTGCATTCATCGCAACTCCGATTTCCTCGGACATTTCACCTGTGGCCGGTCTCACTCCATGCTCTCACCAATGAGGAAAACGAACAGTACGTGGGTGGTGCAGAAGTATGGGGGAACAAGTCTGGGCAAGCTCCTAGATACGATAACCGGAGAAATCATTCCCAGCTCCCTTGAGCATGATAGAGTGGCAATAGTCTGTTCCGCACGATCTGGCACAACCAAGTCCACTGGCACGACCAAGCTACTGCTTGAAGCCATCTCTCATGCCACAGACCCCAGCCTTGGGTCGGGCGAGCGACTTGACAATGCTGTTAGCATTATTCGAGATCAGCACCTGGAAGCTGTGAACTCAGTTGTTGGCGATGGGTCCAGATATGCCGGTGGTAAGCCAGCCCAAGAACTGGAATTGAGTATAATCGACGAGTGTGAACGGCCTTCGCACTTTCCTCCATGCTGCGCAAACGGTTGGGGAGCTGTCCCCACGTTCGCAGGACCGTGTACTTGCACTCGGAGAGAAATTGGCGTGTCTCATAACCGCATCGTCGTTGGAACACAGAGGCTTTGGTGCAAAGGTTGTACTGCTGGAGGACATTGTCGAGCAAGCGTACCCAAGTGGTCCAAATGGGCCAGAAGCAGCGTATGAGGAGCTTGGACCTCACTTCTATGATCGAATTTCGATAAAGATAGGGGCAAAAGATACAAGAATGCGGTGATAGGATCCCCATAGTCACTGGTGGGCACAACCAATGTGCTCGGATTCCTAGAATGTCCATCCTTTTAACAACCCCGCAGGATTCTTTGGGGCAATGCCACATTCCCTTCTTCACAGCGTTGGCCGGGGCTATTCAGACTTCTGCGCAGCGATGTGTGCTGTGGGCATCGGCGCTCGTGAAGTCCAGATATGGAAGGAGGTCGATGGGATCTTTACCGCGGATCCTAACAAAGTGCTGTCGGCTAGGCTGCTCGCGACAGTGACTTGCGAAGAAGCAGCAGAGCTGACCTATTTTGGGAGCGAAGTACGTGGTCCTGACCTGCTTTCTTCTCCAGTCCTTCCGGCCACCTCGAACTGTGTAGATCTTACCGGATTCGCGCTGTGATCTGCGATAATAATTTTAGATCTTCCGATACAGGTTATTCATCCCTTGACAATGGAACACATCCAGAAGGCCAAGATTCCTCTGCGATTGAAGAACGTCAAGGATCCTTCTGGCGCTGGAACCATCATATTCCCTTCCAATTACCTTGCCTCACCTGATTCCGCAGAACTCAACGAGATTCCAAGTGCAGCTCGGTCAGGCATATCAACGACCACATCTTCCTTCCTCCTTGCCAACGGTTATCATGGCGATATGCAGCAGCGACGAAGGCCAACCGCAGTGACGGTCAAAGACTCCATTCTCATCATCAACGTGCTCTGCCACCGAAACAACAAGTCTCATGGGTTTCTCGCCGAGGTCTTTAGGCGACTAGATCAGCACAAAGTAGTAGTTGATCTGATCACAACCACAGAAAAATCGATAAGTTTAGCAGTTTCAGCAGCAACGGAAGGGGCAAAGGGAGATCAAAGAATGTCGACTTCCGAGATTGAGAAGCTTGGGACTGTGTCTGTCACGAGAGGAATGTCGATCATCTCAGTCGTGGGTCACAAGATGCGTAACACGGTGGGAATAGCTGGGGAAATATTTTCAACGCTCGCTGGGGCAAAAATCAACATTTACCTCATCAGCCAAGGAGCAAGCGAGATCAACATCTCCTTCGTTGTCAAAGAAAGTGACGCGTTGCTTGCCATGAACGTGGTTCATACAAAGGTTCTGCAAATTCCAGCTCATTCGGAGCAGGAGAACAGCTTCTCTAAAGGACCGTGGCTTTATTGAGTGGACGTCCAAAGCTACGAATACCGCAGTAGGTCTTCTGTCATGGCGTTTCGAGAGTTGATTACCCGCTAAGCGACGAGCCAAATGGTATTGAAGAAGGGTTGGGGTAAACAGAGGAGAATCGTAGCGCTGTGAAGTCGGCGCCTTGTCAGAGAATAGACCAAATGTCATGACTAGAGCGCTCACAGTACGGTTCGAAGATAGAGATCCTATGACGCTGTAGTGAAGATCGATAAAACATTAACGGGAACTGACCGTTAGGTTGTAATCATGCTACGATTGTCATCGTCCAACTCTTCCTCGCCCAACTCATTATCGACGAATTTAAGAGCTTCTAATTTGTTTCTTGTCCACCAGACTTCTCGGTGATCGGGGCCAAGGACACTCTGTTGTTTTGCATGCACCATTTCAAGTAATTTCTTTGCCTCATAGTACCGTCCAAGCCGCGCGTATGTCAAAGCGATGCTAGCTTGAATGAACAAGGTATGGCTTAAATTTGACCCTTTTGATTTCTTAAAGGCTTCGCATGCTAGCTGGAAAGACTCCAGTGCCTTATCGTAGTTGCCCAGGTTGTAATACGCAAAGCTCCTTTCTCGAAGAAGGCGGGGGGAAATGCCATCGTCATTGCTGTAAGAGTCGCGGCATAGTTTCAGGGTTGCCTGTAGACTTTTCTCCACGTGCGCCGCTCTGTCATGATTGCCCATCTTCAGATAGGCATTGTGTCTCAAGTTGTGGAGTTGTAGATTATCAATGTGATTCAATTCTGGTACGAATTCCTTTTGCATGAAAATTTTGTCGCTCAGCCTTAACACCTCTGTATATTGGGAATTCCAGTCATTTATGAGCATCATCATTTTCAGAGTTTTGAGTGTACCATAGTGCCTACTACCAAGAAGGATCTCTTGGCCGGAAAATGCTCTTTCATAGGACCTCAAGGCTTCCATATCTAAAGATAGTGCCCGATAACAGTCGCCCATGTAACTGTGGATCCTGAACTTTAGTGGTACATCTAGATGATCCATCTTTCTGGAAGCGGCAGTGTAGACTTCGAGAGCCTCTTGGTACTTCTCAAGTCTTTTGTAGAATTCGCCAATAGCCAGAAGCGCAAACACATGAATACCCGAGGCATTCCTCAAGATCAATTGAAAGAGGACCTTGAGAGGATCGATCAGAACACGTGTCCTGCGGAGAGAGGTTGACAGTCTTAGACATAGTTCAATTTGATGGCCGATAGGCAACGAATTTCGGTCTTTCAGGAGATCCAAGGCTCGAGACAAGGTAGCAGAGCAACCATTCGAGCTTGGGCTCGAATAGGGAGAAATAGTCTCAACATTAGGGCCAGCTGTGCCAGACTCGAGAACTGAATCTGTAGCTTCATTGTTTTGCTGCTGGCCAAAACTTCCAGATTGTCCGCCTGTAGGTTGGTTGAGATGAAATTGCAAACTTTCTGTGAGTGGATCATCATGCTTTCCCGCTCTTCGCATTTGGCCAATCCGTTCCTTCAAAGTTTCTTCGAAGATGGCAAATAATCTTTTGTCCAGGCCTGCATCCGCCATCCGGTCACCCCAAACCATGAGCTCGTCCATTTGTGACTCAAGAGTAGCATCTTCGAACAGAAGGTGGGCGAAGCGTTGAACCCAGAGTATACTTTGTGTTGACTCTAACACAGTTTCTATCTTAGCTAGACTGATGGAACAAGGTGGCCACGATCGGTTCAAATGAAAACAAGCATACAACGTGGCGTACGCAAGAAGAGGATAGCTATCCCAGAGAGCTTGCGTAGACTGACACGTTTCGGGCTCCCAATTTCTTCTCTCCTCTTGCTCCAACCTCATGTAGTCGAGACAAAGCCAGGCGAAAGAACGGTGTGTCTGGGTAATGTCGATTCTAAAGCCTAGCACAGCCCTGTCAGGTTCGCAGACCCATTGATCCTCAGGACGGATCAAAAAGTCTCTGACAGAGGAGTGAATAAGGCGCAAGACACCGTCTGTCATGGAGACCAGGCCTCCAGTAACATCAAGCACCCTTTGAGGTGGCTGTAGAAGTAAGTACTCCTCGAGAGGTTGCGCCACTGTTTCTAACGACCGGCAATGCATAGCATGAGCATATCGAAGTTCCTCGAAACGCAGGGGGCGGCACGATGCACATGTGAAGGCCAGGACATTATGTGCTAGACGTAGCTCAAATTTGTCGAGTTTTTGAAAAAGGTGGAGAAAAAGGAGTTGGTATGCTTTCTCCACCAGTCCACGGGGCAAATTCTGCAGTCTCTCGCTGAACTCGGATTTTGACGATGACTTCCTGAGGTCATCGACCATAAGCCGAACCCACAGAAACATGCCATCAGACTTGTCCGTAAGGGTTTTGTAGACGTTCGTCCGGAATTCCGGAAGTGAAAGAATGTCTGACTTGGCGATTTCATTGTTAATGAAGGCCTCGATATCTTGATTCAGCATCGCAGAAGTAATTTCAATCGCCGCAAAAGCAGGATTGTCTGAATGTGTCTGAATGACGTGTGGCCGACCCAGCAAAAGTATACGTAAGTTTGGGCATACTTCCATGATTTGCATAATTTTGACGGACATGGTGTGATTGTAATCAGTGCATTCGTCAATCCCGTCAACAACGCAGTATACCGGCTTCGCCAGTGATGAAGCTATTTGTCCGAAGGCCTCCCATAGTTCCGGAATGGTAGGCTGGCCGTCCAATCTTAGGTGGTGTATAGTATTCATATTTTCTTTGTTGGTAGTCTCTTGCAGCAACTGCCATAGGAGTGTTCTAATGAGACTTTCGGAAGTTTGTCGGCTTCCGTCTGAGCTAGAAAAAGCGAAAAATAGGGTGTGCTGTTCGCTTTCTTCCAGTCGAGCCACTATTGAGGAGGCCAATACTGATTTGCCGCAGCCATGAGTGCCAGAGATGACGAGGAGTCGATCCTGGCTTGTCAAGCATCCTGGCTTAATCCATCTCCCAAACACATCGTTTGATGTGATCCAGTCGCAGGTGCCATCTAATCTAGCCCGGACTTGATGCAGGTGAACATGTTTGACATCCGAAGGTTTCAACCACCTTTCACATTGTATCTCTAACTCTTCGTGCTGTCTTCGGCCGGCTTCTTTGCGGAACTTCGCTGCTTCTAGAAGCTCCGTGGCAACAGCAGTCTGGTCAGCGACCCTAGCATGGCGTTCAAGTCGAGCTATGACGGCTCCAATATCTCGATCAAAAGAGCGTACTACAGTCTGGGCTAATCTCACTAAAGGACCCGTAAGCAGAGAACACCATATTCTGAGCCACCACTGAGACATACCTAATGTCCCCCGCCGAAAGAATTGGAAGGCCCGCACAGAAAAATCCACCACGTCGGTAAAGATGTTCAGGAGTGCAATTTGCAGTATATTGTCCGACTGCAACTTTTCATAAACCTCGAGTCGGGGAAGGCTCTCTGTAATCGATTGTAGTAGATTGAAAACCTGCTCGGTAGCTTTTGAAT
Source organism: Letharia columbiana (assembly GCF_014066305.1). Classification (NCBI taxonomy): domain Eukaryota; kingdom Fungi; phylum Ascomycota; class Lecanoromycetes; order Lecanorales; family Parmeliaceae; genus Letharia; species Letharia columbiana. Next base: position 640,676 of record NW_023501068.1, read on the forward strand.
GATCGTCCGAGATCTAATCAAAGCAATGTTCAGACCTCATTCAATGCAGTCCAACGCTGTAGAGGCATATTAACCTTCAATATGAACTTGATCGGCGCCCATAGCGGACATCCAAACCCAGCCTGTGTTTGTACCGCAATGTCCACCACAGCACTCATATTCTGCAACCATGTTGTATATTTCTGCAGCTTCGATAAAAATCTGGTCGATTTCTTCTTCTTCTGAGATTGGCATTTCTGCTCAACTGTACTCAAGACTTCCAGCAACGTTTCTTTCCCTTCGACACACTGCCGAAAGACTGCATCGCCATGAGGTAAATGTGAATATGCCAATCTTGCTTCTTCTATGGCCCGTTGTTGAAGCACTGACCTGTATAAATGATTGCATTAGTCAATGCCCGGTGTAGTGGATTCAGAGGACTGACCGCTGAGGATCTTCATCTTGCGCGGGACTTTCCATGGCACGGTATTGAGCAACTGTAAGCCGGTAGAGTGAATGTCCCAACCAGTAGCCGGTCGACACTCCATACATAAGATTGCAGCCCAGGGCAAGCCCGCACTCAACTTATAAGGCTGACTCGTAATCTCGTACCAAAGTCACTTTGTCGGCGCAGTCACCTAGGTTCACCCAATGACAGAGCGGCACCAGGAGTTTATTAGGCAAGCTAGGCTGATTGACTGATTGATTAAGTCATATTGGTCACTTTACGGGAGCTACCCTGCGGGCTTCACATGGCGTCAAAGGTCCAGCCAGTCTTGGACCCATAGTCTGTTACTACAGGTAATATATACTCGTACGCAGCGGATGAACGTACTTGTAAGGCCGAGCGTAGAAAGAGAATATAGATAGATATACTTTGGTCTATAAATTCGGATTTACTTTAATAAGGACCTGGGGAACTTCATGGTCTACTCAAAGTAAGCAGTTGAGACTTCTAACAATCATTACGACCCTCAAGATCTTACCCACAATGATGGGCATGACTATGGACGCGACCAGGTCACATCCAATACGTCCCAACACCTCGTTCCTCGATCTTCCCTGCGAGATCTGAGGCTCAATATATCATGTAGCGCTACACAGATCAAAAAGCATACGACCAGTTGGAAACATCTCATAATTCTGCGAAGATCACGGTTACTTCCGGCGAGAAGAGACCTGTACCTCCTAGGCAAGGCTCCCCCTAACAAAATCAATGGTCAAGTTTTCAAACTCCTGGACTCCCTCTCCAGCTATTGCGAATTAACAAACACGTTAACGAAGAAGCAACCGAGACCTTGTATGGCGGTCATCGTTTCATGTTCGTCATCGGCCCCACAGCTCGCGTCCGTCAAACTTACATTCATCCTAAGGTTTCAGTCCACGTTTGCACCGAGAAAGCTTGTCGGGCACACTATGATTGCTACTGTTTTTCGCATGACAGAAGCTATGTCACATACGAGGACAATCTCTCGGATCTACCGTCCCGTTATCTGACGTTGATCAAGTGAAGCGATGTTCATGTCCAGGTGTCGGCCGCTTGGATTAAAGAGGAAGCTCAGGGCATCCAGACAAGCTTGGAAAAATTTGCAACTTGCTTCGGCGGCTCAAAGCATTCCCTACAGGGTGTAATGATCCATCTGAATCAGTCTCAAGAAGGCGCCATTCCTCATCAAGCAGATGCTCAACTTCTAACCCTGTCAAGCGTTATGGACGGGTCATATGGAAGATGAGATACGGAGGAAAGAGATGTAGGGCCTGTTCCATTTGACAAATCGTGCAAGCCTCGTTCTGTTGGCGGTGATCTTTCCGGACTGAACCCGAATATCCCGAATATCCACGCGGGATCATCCAACCATAGGGCTTCGGCTGTCCCTAGGTCGCATCCAGAATCTAGTAGAACACGCACCGCTGATCTTGCTTACAGAACGCTTCTTCAAATGGCTGGGTAAAGTAAAGCGTGATTCCTCTATGCCCGGTAGTCTCCCATGGAAATAGCAGATAGCTACCTACATGCATCCGCCACCAAGCATTCAGGTAAGTAAGCACACCTGGTGACACGGTGGCGCTCCAAGAGAAGATACCTAGGTACAGCGTCAGGCCTGCCTTCCAGTCCCAAAATCAGCAGGCTTCCTGATACAGGTCGAATCCCTTCGCTGGCCGTGGGTATAACAGTCCACCGACTGAACCAAAGCGGGGAATATTTGGATTGAGTGATTGTCAACACGATGTTACATCATGCTTCGAAGGTGCACGCATCAAGTACCGAGAAGAGAACGCAGGAGCCGGCAATCATATCTGGAAGATGGGTCGTGTTAGGTGCAGTTGAGGCATCGTTTGGATCCAGAGACCGAACATCTCCTGCGAGATCCGACCTACCCATGTAGGCTGACCACTCATTCTGTCAAGACTTCAGCGGTGATCAACAGCTTGAAAGGGTGTGTGAGATTTGACCGGCGAGGTCGCTGTAGCTTGTATGTACTGCGAGCGTTGTAGTGGCAGTCATAGACGAGCCTCAGCCAGCCATCGGCTTAAAGTTCTTGCCATTATGCGGATGAGGTAAGCCTATAGATCATTCGGGAAGGACTCAGATCCCGTGCCTCACGAGCATTCTGGAGCTTGACCATTTGATCCGCAAGCTTTGGTATGATTGGGAAGATAATCCCTGCTTAAGAGCCTCCGCAGCACTACGTCAAATGAAAGGGAGAGTCGTTCGAAAACGAAATATTTTCATTTCTGTCATCTATGCTGTCTTCTCGACTGCCACATCACCGCATAGCCTGAGCGCAACAGCAGCTGGCACCATCCACAGTCTGACCTCCGGTATGGTGGAGGGACGTCTCGGTCGCTCCTCTACTGCTTGGAACCCCAAGCACCCTTCTTCTTCAACATCTCTTCCTCCTCTTGTTGAATCTCCGCATCGATCTTGGCACCCTTGGAAGGCTCGTTGCCGTGGTTCTTCGCCTGATCGATACACAGACATTAGCAAGTCATGCCTTCTCTCCGAGATGAACGCTCGGGGAACGCAACGGACAACTTACGGGCAAAGTAGGATCTTTCTTGTACTCAGCAGCCTCCTTGGAGATCTCCTCTGGCTCATTTTGACGCTTCGGGACGGTCAGCCATCTCTGACACTCTGAGACCTTGAGCAAATTACCTTTCCCTCTCGAGCTAGCTTGTTGGCAATCGATCTCTCATCCTCTGCAATCAATTGGTTAGGTCTCATGTCTGGCAATGCTTAAATGTGGCTACGCACTGGAGTCATTTGCCTTGTGGCTGTTTGGCTGTCCTTCATGGTACCTGTCCGCGACGTTGGTCTCCGAGTCTTTCGAGTTGCGCTGGTCCCCAGCTTCGTAGACACCACGACCACCAACGCTTGATGTTCCACTCATGATTGCGGATGGAGGTTATCGTGTTTGTTTGGGTGAAGTGTTTGATGATTTGGTACAGATGTGTGTTTAGAGTGACAATCACAGGAGTTGGTTTTCGTGCTGATGCCGTGACGTAATTTAGCTCAGTTACCGACCCGCGCCTAATAAAAAATTGCCGCACAGTGCCACAGAATTCGAAACTTGGTGCACAAATTCTAACTCGTGAAATTTGATTGGTCCCGCATTCCCGCACATTCTAAGCTCCGCGAAAGAAGTTCTGGACAAAAACAAATTCCGGGACCAAAAAATTTCCTCTACAAATAGCAAGGTGGTACTTTCATCTGAGAAAAATACAATTATAGAAAGACATCAATCATCTCACTGCACATAAAATAAGGTTATTGTCTGGTCTCTCAAAATCGATTTCTCGCAAGGGTCTTTTTCTTCGACTTTAATGCAGTATGGCTTCCAACAATGAGTATCAAACTCCATTCAACTCGCGATACTGTACCGGTACGTAGGTACCGAGAATGATCTTTCCTATTTGGTACTGAAGTGGGTCGCAAGATATGTTTCGGGAGCAAAATGAGCATTTCTAACTCCCGGGACCTGTTTTGCAAGCATCATATCAATCTACCATAGAAAAGCAACGCTGACCCCCAATCGTGCCAGAGGAGATGAAGCAGCTCTTCTCCCCTCGGAACCGCTTCTCAACATGGAGACGACTCTGGGTTCGTCTGACTCCACCTTTTCAGCCCGTCTCAGGATGCTTGCTTCCTCAAAACTAATCACAAGATAGCTTTGGCTAGCGGAAGCAGAGAAAGAGCTTGGGCTAGCAGGCATTTCAGATCAGGCCTTGGCCGAAATGCAATCTCATATAATTATCAGAGACGAAGAATTCGCGCTGATAGAGGTGGAAGAGAAAAGGAGGCGACACGACGTAGGATGCCTCGAATAACATATCTATTCATCTAACGGATCTGTAGGTGATGGCCCACGTTCATGGCTTCGGCTTGGCCGCGCCCAGTGCTGCAGGCATCATTCATCTGGGAGCCACATCTTGGTCCGCCTTGCATTCTATGAACATTGAACGGATCCTAACCAAAGACAGCTACGTAACAGACAACGCCGATCTCATTTTCCTGAGAGATGGACTCGACCTTCTCTTACCAAAGCTTGCCACAGTAATAAAGAAGCTGTCAGACTTCGCCCGCAAATATCGAGACCAAGCATGCCTTGGATACACCCACGGCCAGCCGGCAGCATTGACCACCGTGGTATGTATATTTTCCGAACAAAACCCTCCTATTCCGGACCATTATTGGAGTTGCGAGACACGATCCAGGAGCACGATGCTTTTGCCTCCTGTTCCGAACCATTATTTGATTTCAAAGACATGGTTCAGGAGTAAAAGACGCTTGATACCCCTTCCCCCTGTGTCAATGTTCGGGCTTTTGCCTTGAAGAAGTAATGCTGACGCCGAAATCATTATAGGGAAAGAGAACATGTCTCTGGATTCAAGATCTTTTAATGGATTTAAGGAACATTGAGCGTTCTAGATTAGATCTTCGCTTCCGAGGCGTCAAAGGGTAAATTTCGCGGCGCAATCAGCTCCCCAAGTTCGCTAATGCGTCTCCAGGGCTACTGGCACGCAAGGCACTTTCCTTTCTCTGTTCAGAGGAGACCATTCTAAAGTAGAGGAGCTCGACGAGCTTGTTACGAAGAAGGCGGGTTTCGAATCAGTCTTCACCATCAGCTCTCAGACGTACTCTCGCAAGATCGATCTCGACGTCTGCAACTCTCTTGGCTCGTTCGGCGCGACAGTGAGCAATTTGTCCAGTCCATACCGCTTTCTGATCCCTGTCTTGTGTTGCAACCACTGACCCAGAAAACCACCAGTGCGAGCGCATTTTCACAGACATCCGCCATTCCGCAATGATGAAAGAAATCGAAGAACCGTTCGAAACAGATCAAATCGGAAGTTCCGCAATGGCGTTCAAAAGAAATCCCATGCGCTCCGAGCGAGGATGCGCGCTCGGACGGAAGCTGCAGAACCTGCCAATGGACGCTATGGCTACGTATGCTCATCAGTGGTTCGAACGAACGCTAGGTAAGTGACCAGTCGATTATCCCATCCGCTGGTAGGGTGTACATTTCAGGTGTATGACTCATTAAGTTTCGGTGTACATTTCAGGGGTCCATTCCTACTCTTTGGCATAGAGCGCAGGACTGAATCCCTGGATTGCACACCCTGCCAGGGGATAGGATAAGGGCTTTCGGAATCTGACAAGGTCTACTACAGATGATAGTGCAATCCGAAGAATTAGCATTCCGGAATCATTCCTTTGCGCTGATGCGTTAATGCTACTTTTGGACAATGTATGTAATGTAGTAGCACGCATACCTAAGAGCGACATATGCTAACCATTGTAGGTAATGTCCGGTCTTGTCGTGTACCCAGCCGTCATCGACAGGCGAATAGCCCAAGAACTTCCCTTCATGGCTACGTGCGTCCAGTTTCCCCAACCCGCACCCCAGAATTCTCAGCACTGACCCCTTCCGCAGCGAAAACATCATCATGGCCCTCTCCGAAGTCGGCGTCTCCCGGCAAGAAGCCCACGAAGAAATCCGCGTCCTCTCCCACCAAGCTGCCGCGGCCGTCAAAATGGAAGGCAAGGACAACGACCTACTCGACCGTATCCGAAAACAAGAGTTCTTCAAGCCGATCATTGGACAGCTGGATCAATTGCTTGAACCCAAGAGTTTCTATGGTAGGGCACCGCAGCAAGTGGATAAATTCACAGGGCCTGGTGGTGAAGTTGAGAGCGCGTTGGCGAAGTACGAGGATGTGATTCGGAAAGGGGGAAGGGTGGATTTGAATGTTTAGGCATGTGGTATCTGTCTCTCTTCAGAGAACTGTATTAAGGGTTCAGAACCCCGAATGGTGTTCCAATAAAAGGACTTGAACTCTATGAGGTAAGAGCAAGCTCATAAGCCTGGGATACGTTGACGGACGGCCAGGGCACTTGCTTGCCAGAAGAGAGCTTGGCAGATGACATGAATGATAAAAGATGTGAGAAGAGAGTAGCGAGCTACATGTCTACTACAATATTGCTATAACGAGAAGTTGGGAGATCTTCGCTCGCGGTCAGAAATGTTTTCGCTCATGTATTTTCGCACATGGGATAGCGGTCGGTAAGGATATTCTTCCATGGTGAGTACTCTGTTCGTCTCTGGTCTCTCGCATCTAAAGCCGTGATTCACAAGAGCTGTAGCCACCATCAAGCCACCTTCGACCATTGAGATTGAGTGACGCGTTTCCCATTGGAGATTCCGCTGGCGTGAGTCGACATGGCTAATATAGAAGTTCGATTTATGTCAGTTTGTGGAGCCCACTTCTCTTCCACCGACACTCCATACTTTGTGGAGCCCACTTCTCTTCCACCAATATTCCATACTTTGTGAATCTCACTTCTTTTTCACCGACAGACACTCCATACTTTGTGTAGCCCACTCCTCTCCCATCGACACTCCCAGCTTTGTGAAACCCACTTCTCTTCCACCAACACGCCAAAATTTGCCAAAACCCAAACACAACGGCCATTCAACAACAAAAATCCGAGAAAGCCGAGAGAACGATGCTATAACATGGAACGAACGTCAAGTCGAACGTTTCGTGCAGGAAGAAGTGGACATTTCAGACATCAATTCAGCCGGAACCGCGTACGGTCCAGATGAAGCGGCGCTGGACGATGACATCGAACATGAGGAAGAGGACGAATTTGAAATACAAGAGGGCGAATATGAATCAGAAGAGGAAGCTGTTTCGACCATCAAAGACAACCTTAGTATTCGAACGATCATTGACTGCACAATCTCGGTAGGAAAACCTCGTCCGACTTTCTGGCGTCAGAAATCACATCGACTGACGAGATTCTTTAGTGTGGATTTAGCACTGAGGCCCGCCCTATATATTAAAGAACATAGTGCCAAACTTGTGGGTAAGAGAATAAGAGATGCCTAAATCTCGGGTAGTAAAGTTGCTGATGTGAGGTCTAAATCAATGGGGACTAAACGGTCCATCCTACTTTAGCTCGCAATATAGCTCTAGCCAGGCACCCAGAGTATGCTATGGATCAGGTTCGTTGAAGTCTTGTCAGGTTCAAGGGCTTCTCAGAGGAGCCTTTGTCTCTGGAGGCGGCGAGAATCATCAGGTGTACTAGAACGGGGGCCGATGGGTGTCTTGAGCGGCAGCTGCGTCTCGATGATCGCTGTTGGCGGTGCAGCGCATTTACCAAGAAATGAGGCGAGCTAAAGAAAGGGGGAATATTCCCCGTGAACGTATCTCGATTGATTGAATGTGCCTGATATAACTGTTCTGAGGCCCCATAGATTGGGACCAAATACTGCTGCGATCATCTCACGAGTGCTACGTAATGGACGCGCAAGACTTAGGATTTTTTTTTGAAAAGCTTCTACCGCCGCCAAGAAGCGCGAAAGGCCCGAGACAAGAAGAATGCAAATCCAAAGACGGGCTCCTATATCGATGAGCCAGCAGATATGCTGAACTTTTTCATGTTCCACGACTTGGAAACGATAGAGCCTTTCATGGACGACTTCCTAGGCTCAATTCTGGACGATCTCAGGCTGGATCAAGGCCGTGTTTCTCGCAGATAGCTACTCCAATTCTATGGTTCCAGGGGGCTTCGAGGTTGCTGCAAGCCAGATTAGTGCTGGTCGTCCCTGTGTTTTGGATTTTTGAGAATGAATTATAACTCGCCATCGTAGAAAACCCTGGACACACCCCTCACTTCGTTGCATATTGTCGTTGCCTTAACAGTTTCGGAGTCAGTATCTCTCTTTTAATGAAGATAAGTGAGCTCCGACACACGTCTGAGGAGCAAGAACTCCCAAGACATGTCTCACGACTCAAAATTAGGTCAGGATAGGAAAGATTCCAACAGAAAACAGAACGTACCACGTCCCTTACAAAATCCATTGGAAAGCAGTACGCCTCTGCCGTCATGAAGTCTTTGGAAACAACAGCCCGCAGAACTATGCATTGCTCATATGATCTACGCAGATTTCGGATTCAGTACAGCATTTCGGTGGAGCAACCGGAGTTGCAAGACTTACCTCTGGTCACCTACAACTCCAACCGCTCTTACTCCACCCAGAATCGCGGCAAAAGCCTGGGAAATGCTGGTGTACAAGCCTGCGTTTTCAATGGCGTCGAGGAAAATCTTGTCGGCCTGCCTAACGATCCGTAACTGGCTTTCTGTGACTTCCCCAATAACCCTGAATAAAGGTTAAAAGGGTTTATTTCGTGGTCTTCTTGCTCTGGACAAACCTAACGCCAAGTCCAGGGCCCTGAATGAATCAGGAGTCAGTAGTTCTCCTTTAAGATGGTTTTAGATTCAGAGCACATGTCTTAGGATGCAGAAAAGATCTCCGGCTCCCAAAACATGATTAAAAGGGGAGTATTTGATATAAGAAATGTCTTACTGGAAATGGATGCCGCCAGACAAGATTTTCTGGTATACCGAGTTTCATCCCCAACTCTCGTACTGGTTCGGACTTTAGCCTGACTGCCACCGAAGCAAGGCGAGAGATTGTTACCCTCATCCTTGAAGCACTCTCTTAAAGGCTCGATAAGTTTGAGACCCATTACCGCAGGTAAACCTTTCAAGGTCAGTTGAGGTCCCCCAGTAACCTCAAACGACTCTCTTACCGCCCACATTATGGTGTGTTTTTATGGTTTGAGACGGGCCTAGATAGTTATTAGCAGGTCGCAGGTATCCCAAACTGAGGTGCTTGGGTTATTCGAAAGCGCGTGCCAGCCCAAAGAACCGTATCATTAACAGCTTATGAGAGCTTATCACCTCGAAATGCTATGCTTTCAATTACGTCAGGATACAGAGTTCCTTGTAGCAGCCATTCGATGTCGCCGGCTTTGGACGAGTTTTTGGCTTCTTCTTCCATCTTCTTAGCCGTTTCCTGGAAGACTTCGATGAAACTAAATGATTTCGGAGTCAGAATGTCTCTTTTGGGACGATGTAAGAGTAGTGAAACAGGTCTCGGGAATTCTTCCACTCCTAAAACAAGTCCCTTACTTTCTTCCGATTATCTTCCGCTTCTGCTCTGGGTCAACTACACCAATTAATTGATCCAGAAAGCGCTGGCTTGCATCCACCACTGTCAGTTGTATACCAAGTGATTCTGTAAGCGTTTTTTGTACTTCCTCCACTTCGTTATGTCGTAGGAGCCCGTTGTTCACCTTTGAGGGAGCCTTGTCAGCGTGCAGCATTGGTATTTCCACTCAATTCACATACTAAAACCGCATGAAACCTATCGCCAATTGCTTCATGTGTGATCTTTGCAGCCACAGTGGAATCAACTCCCCCAGATACAGCTCCTGGCACATATCAGCACTGTGAAGTCCTTGCATATGTCGTGGAGACGTACCGATGACTTGGCCCTTTTTCCCAACCAAATCCCGTATCCTTGCGATCTCCTTTCCCACAAACTCATCCATCGTCCAATGCTGTCTGGCCTCGCATATGTTCACGGCAAAGTTCCTGAGTAGCTCCGTCCCTCGAGGAGTGTGGGTGACCTCTGGGTGGAACTGTATACCGAAATAGGGCTTTGTCTCGTGTGCTATACCGGCAAACGGGGCATTAAATGTTGTGGCAATCGTCAAGAACGATTGGGGGAGATGTGAGAGCTTGTCGCCTTTAAATTTATGAGCTGAGATGAGTGGCAGGATCCCCGGAGTCTGACTTGCCGTGACTCATCCAAACCTCTAGCTCGCTTCCGAGCCCTGAAAACAGGCGATCGACATGGACTGCTACTCCTTCATGCTTCCTGACATCAAGCTTTGCATGTCCGTACTCACGCTTCTCTCCTGCCACAACATTCCCTGCGAAATGCCAGGCGATTGCTTGAAGGCCGTAGCAGATGCCGAGGATCGGAACGTCGAGTTCGAAAACAGCTGGATCAACGGTTGGAGCACCTTTTTCATAGATCGCATACGGTCCACCAGAGAGGATGATTCCTGTTGCCCTTAAGTTCAAAGCGAGTACAGAATATTGTGAGGGATTAGACCCACCCTTTGGTTTCCACGAGAGTTCGAGTACCTTGGCCGTGCAGGGCAGTAATTCAGAATAGACATTGAGTTCGCGCAGTCGTCGGGTAATCAAATGGGAGTATCTAAGCAGTTACAATCACATGTCAGTAACTGCCGCCGTTTTTGAAGATTGCTACCGGTAACAACTATGGTAAGGCAGGAGAGTTTCAGATTGGTAGCGTACTGGCTACCAAAGTCCTATGAAGGTTTCGGGATCAGTATCGCTTCTTCAAGATAAAACCCTAAGCAATGAGATAGGTCAAAGGGGCATCCAAAGCCTCTTGCTCCCAAGACATATTTTGAGACTTGAAAAGAGGTCTTCAGTAGGGAATAATTCTCTCTGATACATACAAGCACCAGAATGGTATCGAATGTTTTGTTTGGAGGCTCGGTCTCAGTCTTCCCGTTGATTGCCATGGCTTGTAGCCTACGACCGGACAAATTGGCAGGGAAGCAAGCTGGTGGTCGGCAGAGAAAGAGAAGTCTTGTGAATATGTTTGTAGTTGGAAGAACGGATGGACTAATATTTTTCACCAAGCTACACTAAGGTATGCTGTATAAGAATCACTTCTTGTTGCACTTCCCCTAATGTAAGGTCTCTGCTCGTTTTTGACTCAGAGTGGGACATGTTTCCACAAATTCAAATTTGATAATTCGCGAGAATTCAATGGTCCAAATCCTTATCGATTACTCGTAGTACGGCGGACGACGGCTGACACTACGACAAAACCAAAAAAAATCTCTTTTGTTTTTTTCTTCGCGATTTCTAGTAACTCTCTTCAAGATATTCTTTTTAGAATATTCTCAACTCTTCGAGAGGTACTTTTTGAGGCACTCTTTAGGGGCTACTCTCCGGGGTACTCTCCGGGATACTCTTCGGGATACTCTTCGGGGTACTCTCCGGGGTACTCTCCGGGGATTTCTCGAGGTACTCTTCGAGGTGCTCTCCAGGGTACTCTCTCGGGTACTCTTCCGGGTACTCTTCCGGGTACTCTTCCGGGTACTCTTCCGGGTACTTACGTTTTATGAAGTTCTTCGCAAAAAAAAAAAAAAAAAAAAAAGTTTACGGGACTTTCCGCGGAACTTCCCGTGAAGTCTTTTTTTTTTTTTTTTTTTTTTCCGAGTGATTTCTCGAGTAAATCTATAAGAAAACCCTTGAGTAACCCTCTAAGTACTCTCTAAAATACCCTCCTCGAGTACCTCCGAAAGTATATCCTTAAATAATCTCTTAAATCCTCCTCGAATACCCCATAAAGAATCCGTGATTGTGCTCCCAGTAAGCGTGTTTCTTGTTAAGATGAAGGGAGATCTTAATGAATAAAAGGGATGCTGCGATCAGACGGGCTGTAGGTCTTGACCATCTTTAGCTTCATCCCACAGGGATCGACGTGACGCAGCTACTTATTTCGCTGACCATGTGTCTCGCTGATAGTCTCGCCCTTGTATAAACGACACCACCAATAGGATAACCGAGTGCCTTGGGCAGTCAGCGACTTGTCGGGCTTATTGCATACCCAGAAATTATCAACCAGAGGCCAATACGCGTCAAACTGCTCAGGCGTCCATTTGATGACTGTTTTCAGCGAAAAACAGCCTCACGAGTCGCCGGAGTGTCCACAGGCAACTTCAGTATTGTTGACGCGACCTCCGAGGGTATCACAGGCGCGAGTTTGCTGCGTTTGGTCCCCTTTCGCGGCTCTTTCTGCTCATTAAGGCTGACAGAGGCCTTCCGCTTGATAGGGGGGTGGTAGGAGGTAGGGAGGGTGTTGAATGGTGGCGACGGCGATCTAGACGCGTTAGAGTACGTGCCGCGACTCCACTCAGCATCACTGGGGTCACTCTTATCCTTCTCCTGCAGCAGGGCCATATCGTCTTCCGAGAGAACCTCTGGCAGAGCCGGATCAATACCTTCAGGGTTGCTACCGTACCAATCCAGCTTCTCCTGAGTATCCTCGAAGCCCCCGTATTGCGGGGGCTGGCGAACGACGCGTTCTTGAGAGGTTATGGTGGGCGGGGCGGAGTTGTAGATAGCTTCAAAAAATTGGTGGGCGACAGCGAGGTATGGAGAAGAAGAGTGTAACAGGTAAGGAGGGCTGCCA